>NC_090265.1:556027774-556735274 GCF_040414725.1 Anabrus simplex
CTGTCGGCAGCACTGAAGATGATTTTCCGTGGTTTCCCATTTTCACACCAGGCAAATGCTGGGGCTGTAATTAAGGCCACAATCGCTTCCTTTCCACTCCTAGCTCTTTCCTATCCCATCGTTGCCATCGTGCCGGTGCGACGTAAAGCAAAATTGTAAAAAATATATTTAAAAACAGGGTGTTGGAATCGTGGCGGAAGGAGAAGAAAAATATAAACTTGCGCAGTAACGCCTTGGATGCTTTGCCGAATACCAGGGGTTCGGGGGACTAGTGGGTTCGGAACCCAGCGTGTACCGTCCTTGAAGGGGTTTGCCAAGAACTCTCTACTTCAGCTGTAGACAGGTGTTAAAGTCACCATTATCAATGTCAAACAAACCCTCTGGCACTGAAGGACCTTGACCTACCACTGCTCAGCCCGAAGGCCTGCAGATTACGAGGTGACGCATGGTCGGTGCGACGAATTGTCTTGGTTTCCTTAACCGGGGTCGCCATCACACTGTCGGATAGCTCCTCAATTGTAATCACGTAGGCTGAGTAGACCTCATACCAAGCCTCAGGTTTAGATAAAAATCTCTGACCTGGCTGGGAATCGAACCCGGGCCCCCCGGGTGAGAGTCAGGTAGGCCTACGCTACCACTAGACCGCCTTTATTTTTCCTAATGTTAAGCTCAATAATTATAGATAGAGATGCTATTAAAGCTGAGACGCTTACAGAAGCTACATACATAGTCGGTCCACGCGAGTGTTGACTGTAAAATACAATATCCCAAGCTCATGAAGAGAGACATCACTTTTTTCCAGATGTGTTGGCATGAGAGAGAGAGAGAGAGAGAGAGATTGGTTGACGTTGTTGGTAATTCCCAAGAAAATAAGAGAATTTTCTTTTTGAGCTTTCTTCACGTTATATTATCAACGTTGACTTGATGGAACATTTTTAGGTAAGAGCTTTCGAGCTATCTCTTTATCTTCTCCATAAAGTTGCCAGACTTCCATTTAAATTGATACCTAGGCCATGTTCAGCTCAAAACATTGAAATAGTTTGTATTCGCTCTAGTTTCTAGAACGAAAGAAGAGTAAAAGCATCACCATCGGTAAAAATTTCGTGACCGGGCAAGTTGGCCGCGCGGTTAGGGGCGCGCAGCTGTGAGCTTGCATCCGGTAGATAGTGGGTTCGAACCCCACTGTCGGCAGCATGGTTTTCCGTTGTTTCCCATTTTCACACCAGCCAAATGCTGGGGCTGTACCTTAATTAAGGCCACGGCCGCTTCCTTCCCATTCCTAGGCCTTTCCTATCCCATCGTCTCCATAAGACCTATCTGTGTCGGTGCGACGTAGCCTAAAGCAAATAGCAAAAGAATGTTGTGGCTATTTCTAGCCGGGTGCAGCCCATGTAAGGCAGACCCTCCGATGAGGGTGGGCGGCATCTGCCATGGGTAGATAACTGCGTGTTATTGTGAGGAAGGATAGTGTTATATGTGGTGTGTGAGTTGCAGGGATGTTGGGGTCAGCACAAACACCCATCCCCCGAGCCATCGGAATTAACCAATGAAAGTTAAAATTATCGTCCCGGCCGGGAATCGAACCCGGGGCCCTCTGAACCGAAGGCCAGTACGCTGACCACTGAGCCAACGAGTCAGACATAATCATCGATGAGAAGGAATAATAATAATAATAATAATAATAATAATAATAATAATAATAATAATAATAAATCATGACGGAATCCTAAGCTAAGTCTGTTGTTGCTTCCAGTGGTGCTGAGCTCTTCTTTCATCTTTCCTGCCCAATTTCCTTTGCTCAACTCTTTGTCCCTTCAGATTCTGACGGTGTTAAGTGTGCGAGGCCTAGGGAGTCCATTTTTACGTTTTACGCAGCCCTTTACTATCTTTTGCCGGTATTTTCATTCTTCACAGGATCGGATTTCTTCATTCTTCTCTGACTATAGTTGTCCTACTTTGTTGTATATTTCATTAACCATTAAATGCATGTTGTACCATAACTGCACCTAGGGTTTAGGAATAATATGAGTGCCTCTCGAGGGAATTTTGTGAATTAGTGAGGGCTTTTTATCTGTTCCATGTTGATAGTAGAATATTGTTGACATTGGATGCTCAATGGTTGGCTGCACTGTGAATTTACAGTGGTATCTACTGATAACAGCGGAGAGGTTACATGTTGGTCTATTGAATTGAAGTTTAGAATTCGTTTTGACTCAGTAAAAGCCATTTTTTGAATACTCAAGATTCAGCTGATCATTGGCCAAAGTGGAATAGCAAGCGAAACCGATTCAAGTTCCCTGGATGCAGTGGGTTCACATTAGCTTTTTCCTCAAAATATGAAATGTTTCCTTGTTTCAAAACAAAAAACAAAAAAACAAAACAATAACTGCTACTCAAATATCCACCAGCAGCCTGGAGTGATCACTCTGCTACTTTTGACCGTGATGGTAGAGTACTCCTAAAGTGAAACTGAAACCAAGAATGTAGACTTAATCATGGGTTCATCTACAGCGTTATCAGTGAATGAACACAATATATGCAAATAATTTGTAGTAAGTAACTCGAAAGGAAAGAACACTTGTTTACGTATCGTATATAGTAACAAGTCGATTTTTGAAGGCATATAAAAATGAAATGGCGTATGGCTTTTAGTGCCGGGAGTGTCCAAGGACATGTTCGGCTCGCCAGGTGCAGGCAGGTCTTTTGATTTGGCGACCTGCGCGTCATGATGAGAATGAAATGATGATGAAGACGACACGTACACCCAGCCCCCGTGCCAGTGAAATTAACCAATTATGGTTAGAATTCCAGATCCTGCCGGGAATCGAACCCGGGATCCCTGTGGCCAAAGGCCAGCACGCTCACCATTTAGCCATGGAGCTGGACTTTGAAGGCATGTTTATCATTGATGTAACTTAAATGCAAAAAAAAAAAAAAAAAAAAAAAAAAAACCCACAAAAACTCTGTCTTTTAAACTATCGACATGACATTTAAAATTTTTTTTCCCTTGCTATAAACCTTCCAGGGATCAATTCTTTTTAAATTCTGCATTTAAGAGTTAAAACAGTAGCCTAAAAATAACTATCGTGACCCACCATCACTTCACATGTAATACCTAGATAGCAGGTGTACACAATCTACACTATAATAAGCCTAATTTATCATATGAAAGACTCGGTCATTTACAAGTTTCTTCATCTCAGACCAAAACTTGGTAGGTTCGATCCTGGCTCAGTCCGATGGTATTTGAAGATGCTTAAGTACGTCAAGCTCGTATCGGTAAATTTACTGGAACGTAAAAATCTCCTGCAAGACAAAATTCCGGCACGTTGGTGTCTCCGATAACCGTCAATAGTAGTTAGTGGAAAGTAAAACTAATAACATTATTATTATTATTATTATTATTATTATTCCTTCTTCCTTCGTTATGCCCATTCATAGAGCGCGTTTGAACTTGTTAGTTGGTTTGATGGTTTGTGCCTTCTTATCCTCCCAAAATCTCTTCATGAATGCACTGTGTTGCATCTTGCGTTCTGTCGACCACTTCATACCAGTTGTCTTTTTTGGTTTCTCCCTAAATTTATGATTAGCTACTTTGGTTCTAAAAGCTCCACGATTTTCCATGATGTCGTCTGTAATATTTATTTCTTGGAGGTCCGCCTTAGTTTCTTCTAGCCATTTTATTTTGACCTTCTTTGAGTTGATTACTTTGAATAATCTTTTAGTTAGTCTGTCGCTGTTCATTCTGTAGATATGGCCATAGAAATTAAGGCGCCTTTTCCGTACAGCATCAGTAAACCTGTCGGTGAAGGAGTAGAGGTCCGCTGTTTTCCTCTTAATCCACATTCCATTTTCTCTCGTAGGACCATAAATTTTCCTGAGAATTTTCCGCTCCTGCTTTTCAATTTCTGTAATTTTAGAGTGACCACCTAAGCATATGGTTTCTGAGGCATATAAAGCTTCGGGCAATACAACTGTCTTGTAGTGTCGTAATTTTGCATTACGCGATATGACTCTTTTGTTGTAGTAATTCCACGTCAGTCTGTATGCCTTATGTAGTTTGGTGTTTCTTTCTACATTGGCACTACTGTCTAATCCTGATGGTAGTATAATTTCTCCAAGGTATTTGAAGGAGGGCACCTGTGAAATTGTGCCGTTTTCCATCTCTAGCGGAGTTCTTTTGCTATTTTGACGTAGATTTTCCATGTACTTGGTTTTCTCGTAGGATATCTGGAGGCCTGCCTTTGATGCTATATTGTGTAGTCTCTGTATGGCATACCTTGTTTCATCCTTGGTCTTAGTAATGATTGCGAGATCATCAGCAAATGCTAAACATTTCACATTGACCTTGCTTCCCAAATTTCCGATGTTCACACCCTTGATATCCTTTTCCCACTCTCTAATAACTTTGTCTAGAACTAAGTTAAACAAAATAGGGGAGATGCTGTCACCTTGACGAACGCCCGTACATATTTCAAAAGGCTCAGAGATTTCTCCAAGGAATTTCACTTTAGAGGTCGTACTTGTGAGGGTCTGCTGGATAAGTGCTCTGGTCTTCTTGTCCACTCTGAGTTCTTCTAGGGTATCAAATACTGTCTGTCTGTCCACAGAGTCATACGCCTTCTTAAAATCCACAAAGGTGACGATCGTGCTGGCACTTCGGCGAATCCTTAATATCGTCTTCAAGTTCCATATTTGTTCTGCACATGATCGACCTTTCCTGAAACCCGCTTGGTACTCGCCAATCAGATGATCTGTCTGTTTTTCTAACCGGTTCAAGAGAGCTTTGGAAAGGATTTTGTATGCGATTGGCAGTAGAGATATGCCTCTATAGTTGTTTGGATCTGCCTTGTCACCTTTCTTGTGCAATGGGTGTATTAATGCACACTTCCAATCCTGTGGAATCATTTCCGTTTCCCATATTTCTACTAGGATTGCATGAATTTTGCTTACAAGATCATCTCCAAGTTTACACATCTCCGCAGTGATGCCGTCCTCACCAGGAGCTTTATTATTTTTAAGCGATCGTATAATCTCTGCTGTTTCCTGTATTGTCGGTGGCTGTGAATCGGGGTTGGGCATGGGCTTTTCAAAGTTCAGTCTTTCCTTTGGAGGATCACAATTGAGGAGGTCTCGGAAGTAGTCAGCTAGAATAGTGCAGTCAACGGTCTCGACGGCGGAAGAGGATATTTCCCAACGGCTGAGAGAGCGGAAGAACTGGCTCTTCGGCTTACAACCGAAGTTCTAACCACGGACTCCTAAGTAATCGTAAACGATAATTTAGCCGGAAGACACCAAGAGGCACCTCTCGATCTTAACCATCGAGTTGTAACCTTGTGATCATACCAGTATGATCACCCCCTGCATGTATCTTCAACTTGCAACATTGGCATGATGGATAACACGTTATTATTATTATTATTATTATTATTATTATTATTATTATTATTATTATTATTATTATTATTATTATTATTATTATACATGTTTCTTGACTGAAATTGCAATAAAATTGACTGATAACTTAGAAATACCTATTTCTTTCTGGAACACGGTACACATTTTATTAATTTCAAATTACCAACACATGGGATTAAATGTGTAAGTAATTGAACCCTTCTTGCGAAGAGAGGTCGTTCCGTTCTTTTTGCCACATCAGAAATTGTAAGAGAGATCGACGATGGGAAATAATGCACATTGTAACATTAGTAACAGTAAGTACCTAATAATCTTTCGGTTAGACTTACATATTTCGGAGATTTACTTGGCCGTGATTTGTAGTTACATCGTCACTAAACAAGATATATGCCAGTTCTAGTGTATCTTGTTAAGGAGATATTTGGGACTTATTTTGTTCTGTGTGTTCAGGCCTTCCTCTGAATTCTCCTTCTTAACAGGAATCACACACGAGTAGCGAAGATCCTGTGTCAGCCGTTCTTAGAAAACAGATTGTTTGTATGGCCTCCTTGTATGCTTTAAGATATAGACGCTGGCCTTCTGACCCCAACTTGGCAGGTTCGATCCTGGCTCACTCCGATGATAGTTGAAGGTGCTCAGATACATCATCGTCGTATCGGTAGATTTACTGGCACGCAAAAGAACTCATGCGGGACAAAATTATCAATTTTTACGGGATTATTGTTTTCCTATTCTTAATAATACAAATTCTGAATTTCAGCTCATTGCTAAATAGTGTCTCCTCTTCTCGCTCATTATTCTTATTCTGCCGCTTTTTCCACACTGGTGGAGTCGCAGATGCGAACAGTATAGCACATGTGGATATAACCCGGTTTTACGGCCGGATGCCCTTTCTAACACCAACCCTGTACGGAGGGATGTATTCACTACTGCGTGTTTCTATGGTGGTTAGTAGTTTAATGTGATGTGGATATGAAGAGAAATATGTTGAGACAAACACAAACACCCAGTCGCCAAGCCGTACGCATTTAAAACCTTCGGTTCGGCTGAGAATGGAATCGGGTTCCTCTCAACCGAAGGCAAGTATGTTGGTCATTCGGCCAAGGAGTTGGACTCTCTCCTCACTCATTGATAGGTGTTATTGTAAGTTCACAGTAATCCGACTCATTGGCTGAATGGTCAGCGTTGACGCCTTCGGTTAAGAGGGTTCCGGGTTCGATTTCCGGCCAGTGTTGCTAACTTATATTTTCAAGATCCGTTAAATACTACTTAAAATCCGCTAAAATTCCGCCAAGAAATCCGATATCAAATAATGAGCAATAATAATAATAATAATAATAATAATAATAATAATAATAATAAAAGTAAATGTCTGCACTCACCTGACCTGTGAGTTTCACTGGGATTAACCCCCTGCCTGCGAGCCGGCGAGCTAAAACTTGTAAGCGCTTTAGTGCTGGGTGCAAACTATTTTTTTAATAGATGAATTCCTACCTCAAGGGCCACACACAAAACAAGCCAGTTTATTAAACGGTCTTCCTTCACAAGCCAGTTTATTAAACGGTCTTCCTTCATAGCATAAATATAAATGCTACTCTGTCACAGTTTCATTATCTGTCGTCATTTGTCAACTAAGAGATAAGTACCCTTTTCCCAATGCTTTAGAAGTTTATGATACCATGATCTCATAACATCAAATCCAAATAATATGTTTTTCTCATGTGACTACTAGCTCCTGACAAGAAAAATGCGGAATAGCTCGGAGACAGACTGGAGTACAAATTAACAAAGAACGTAAAATGGATAAAACACTAAATTCCGCTATAATAATTCTAGAATTCTGCCAAAAATTCCGCTGTCCGCTAAATGATATATTTCTCCGCCGACAGTCTTCTAATTCCGCCAAATTTAGCGGAAAATCCGCTAAGTTGGCAACACTGTTCCCGGCTGGGTTGGGGATTTTAACCGTATTTGATTAATTCTTCTGGCTCGGGGACTAGCTGTTTGTGTTTGTTCCAACACTTTCCTCTTCATATTCAGACAAAACACCACACTTCTAACCACCACAGAAACACGCAATAGTGATTACATCCTTCCATGGGAGGATGGTGTCAGGAAGGGTATCCGGCCGTAAAACAGGGCCAAATCCACATGTGCGACACAGTTCGCACCCGCGACCCCACACGTGTGGGAAAAGCGTAGAAGAAGAAGAAGATTGTAAGTTCACAGTACAGTCGGTTAGATTACTGTGCAAACAATGTCAGCCATCTTATATCAGATCCAGACTTCTTCTTCTTCATCTTCCTCTGCTTTTCCCCACACTATGGTTACGAACTGTGTCACACATGTGGACTGGGACTTGTATTACGGCCGGATGCCCCTTCTAAGTCCAACCCTATGAGGAGAGAGGTATTCACCATTGTGTGTAAGTTATTTGTTTATTTCCAATAGTTTATGAAATTTCCCCCGAAGGCCAGAAAATCCGTGTTCAGTGAAATGTACATAAAGAGAAGTGTGAAAATGAACATTCAGGGCCCGTTTTCAGTCTTTCGACTATGTCAGGAACGGGACGAATGAATGAAGCCCCAATCTATCAGCGAGGATAGGAATTGTGCCGGCTGCCGAAGCCTGTCGCACTCCTCTGAGGCAAAGTTAAATGAGTGCCAAATGAAATGATATTGGAGGCTGTTGCTGGAATGAAAGATGACAGAGAAAACCGGGTACCCGGAGAAAAATCTGCCCCACCTCCGCTTTGTCCAGCACAAATCTCAAATGGAGAGACCGGGATTTGAACCTCGGAACCCAGCGGTGAGAGACCGGCGCGCTGCGGAGACTGAGCCACGGAGGCTCATAAAGAGAAGTATATTGGGACAAAAACCAACACCCAGTCTCCGATACACGGGCATTAACTAGACGCGGTTAAAATTTTCGGTTCGGCCGGGAATCCAACCCGAACCGAAGACCTCTAAAGTTGACCAATTAAGGAGCCGGAGTTAGTCTATAGTAGATCCAATAGTTTATGAAATTTCCCCTGAAGGCCAGAAAATCCGTGTTCAGTGAAATGGATTCCGCAATCTCCGACACAGTAATCGTCTGCTTGACTATTTGAATTAGATCATACGGTTAAATTAGAGCATACATCCTAAATTGTATTCTAAATTGCATCACGGATACATCCATTGAAATAACCGAGAGAAATGACTTTTGATTAGGGCTTATCTAGATTAGTATTTATTAATTTATTTGTAATAATAATGGCCTGTCAGCACGCCGGCCTCTCACCGCTGGATACTGTGGTTCAAATCCCGGTTACTACATGTTAGATTTGTGCTGGACAAAGCGGAGGCGGGACAGGTTTTTCTCCGGGTACTCCGGTTTTCCCTGTCATCTTTCATTCCAGCTACACTCTCCAATAACATTTCATTTCATCTGTCAGCCATTTATCATTGCCACAAAGGAGTGCGACAGGCTTCGGCAGCCGGCGCATTTCGTATCCTCGCCATTCCTGACCCGGTCGAATGACTGGAAACAGGCTGTGGAGTTTCATTTTCAATCATGGCCTGTGCCCACCGATGAGACCTGGTGCAGGTCTTTCGAGCTGACTCCGTATAGACGACCTGCGGATCTGTGAGGATGGGGCACTACCTATGATGAATTCTCATGATGAAAGCGACACACACACACACACACACCTCGAGCCATTGGGATAAACCAATGAAGGTTAAAATCCTCGACCAGGCCGGGAATTGAACCTGGTACCCCACCCCATTGGACTAAAGGCCAGCACGCTAACTATTTAGCCATGGAGTCGGACGAGTTTACTGCTGATACCTAAGTATACTTGGGAAGTAAAGGGTATTTTTATTTCGTATTGGCGAAAATCTTACAATCGCTGCTTCGAAGAATCAATGAAAGGCAAGAGTTCGACCTGACTCGACGAATAAAGTAATGGAAATGTCCGTCCTAGTGTATGTATATTTTTTTTCAAAATGTCTTGTAGCGGGGATTGTATTGATGATAATAATATTGTTGGTTTTATATGCAGCTAACTAGTTCTACCATTTTCGGAGCCGCCGAGGTGCCGCAATTTTGTCCCGCAGGTGTTCTTTTACGTTCCAGTAAATCTACTAACACAACGCTGACGTATTTGAGCACTTTCAAAGACCACCGGACTGAGCGAGGGTCGAACCTGCCAAGTTGGACAGCGCTCTACCGTCCGAGCTACTCATCTCGGCAGGATTATATTGAGCACTCTACAGTTTAAATCTCATTTAGTCACAGTTTCCGTTTTGAAAGTTCTTCGATCAGGTAATAAATGAGGATGCTGACGCCCGACCACGCAAGAGTTCTCGCTTACAATTCCAAATAATATGCCACAGCTCACCAACCGGTCCGTAAATATAGGTTGCCGTTTCCGCGGTATCACGTGCGCAATACTAATTGCATCAGGTAGTACTGCTATTTCCTTGGTATAGTCACGTCCCAAAATACTTATTGCCGTTTGATAAAATCGCTAATTATGTCAAATTGTGCTGCCATTTGCATGGTACAGTATAATAGCCTGCAACATAGTCAGTAGTGCCGACTCTGGGAGGAGGGTGGTGGCAAGGCGTTTTTTGCCCCTCCAAAAATGATCTAAGGGGGGCAGTGCTTTCCCCCGCTCCCAAAGTTCTCTTCCTAGATGTTAAGTCCCCTCAAAACGTGGAGTTTGGAAGCCTTCGGAGGATGCTAAGGGGTTACATCTGGAGAAGGTGATAGATTGTTTTATATCAAGAAATGACGTTAGAAAGCGGGCATTATGTTCAGGCGGTACATTTGGTGGTAGAGCTTTTCACATTTCGTATCATGAAATGCATAATGCACGGTAAATAGATTATTTATTCAGAAAATATAATGAAGCAAGATCTATTTTAACTTGTGATTATTTTTGATAGCTTCGCACGTAAAACATTCCTTCAAAATATTTACTGTATTTATGAATCAAGTTCTGTTTTTCTATTTACGTATGTATATTATTGAAAACTCCGTATTTAAGACACGTTCAAAATTGTATTTGAGAAACAAGCTCTGTTGTCTGTCTGTTAGGTCATCAGCCCAGAGGCTGGTTGGATCCTCAAATAGCACCACCAAAGGTTATGCGGTTATAAGGAAACCCAAACCAATGGCAGCACCAAAATGAGGTGTACTAGGCAAGATCAGGAGTGAGGTAGTTTGCCATTGCTTTCCTCACTGGGACAGAAAGTACTATTGCAGCACGACTGACCCTATGAGCAGCACCTTTCATAACACTCAGATGCACTAGCCATGCTCTGAATGTCATTACTCAGCACTACCCATACCCCAGCAACTTCCATATTTTCACAGCCATGGATGTTGACTGGGACTTCGGTGGAAGCTACACTTTACTCTGGCCTGTGCCAAGAGATGGATGCAAAAGTACTGTATCCATCAAGAAATGACAGCAGGCAAACAAGCTCTGTTATTGTTCTGTTTTTTAAATGTTTTTGAATTAAAATCTATAGCCTGTTTCCAGTCATTCAACCGCGTCAGGAATGGAATGAATGAAACCCCCATCTAGCGGCTAGGATAGATATTGTGCCATCTGCCGGAGGCTGTCGCACTCCTCTGGCGCAATGATAAATGTCTGACAGATGAAATGAAATGTTAATGGAAAGTGTTGCTGGAATGAAAAAATGACAGGGAAAACCGGAGTATCCGGAGAAAAACCTGTCCTGCCTCCGCTTTGTCCAGCACAAATCTCACATGGAGTGACTGGGATTTCAACCACGGTATCCAGCGGTGAGAGGCCGGCGCGCTGCCGTCTGAGCCACGGAGGCTTCTGTTTGTGAATATTGTTATTATACAGGAATGTTTACATTAATAGCTGTTCATCATTTTACATTCCTGAGTTCATGTATTCATGCCCACCCCCCAAATAATTATCCAAAGTCGGCCGCGCCTGTCTGTAGTAATGGAAACGGGTAGTGAATTCCTGTTTCGATAATCCATTTACGTACTCAGTATCATGGTACCAAACATTGGTACCGCTTCCGCGGTAGAGTCACGTGTACAATAGATTGATCTTTAAGAGCACTTCTTGGCTCAGCGAGGAAAGAAACTGGTACCGGTAACTATTCCTCGTTTCTCAAGTATGCCCCTTCAGTGTCGCCTAGACTACGTATGGCAGCTGATAGCGGATGTCTTGAGGATCTAGCCTGCCTTCCGACTGAGTACTCGAAATCCACATACATCAGGTAGTGGTTCCTTCTCCATAGCACAGTCGTGCAACTACTCCATAGTGGGCACTGCCGTTTCCATAGTACAGTCACTTCCACTATACTATATTAATGTCTTTTGTTGCCGGCCCCGTGGTGTAGGGGTAGCGTGCCTGCCTCTTACCCGGAGGCCCCGGGTTCGATTCCCGGCCAGGTCAGGGATTTTTACCTGGACCTGAGGGCTGGCTCGAGGTCCACTCAGCCTACGTGATTAGAATTCAGGAGCTATCTGACAATGAGATAGCGGCCCCGGTCTAGAAAGCCAAGAATAACGACCGAGGGGATTCGTCGTGCTGACCACACGACACCTCGTAATCTGCAGGCCTTCGGGCTGAGCAGCGGTCGCTTGGTAGGCCAAGGCCCGTCAAGGGCTGTAGTGCCATGGGGTTTCATATATTAATGTCTTTTGTTAAGAAGGAAGCCATACTTTCCATTGTCGACTCAGTTAAATGTAATTTAAAAGCTTTATAATCTGTCGAACAAACAGGTTCTATATACATATTATACTACAACATGCCTGTAAAAAAACACATTATTAAACAAGGGATATACTGAGCTCGATAGCTGCAGTCGCTTAAGTGCGGCCAGTATCCAGTAATCGGGAGATAGTGGGTTCGAGCCCCACTGTCGGCAGCCCTGAAGATGGTTTTCCGTGGTTTCCCATTTTCACACTAGGCAAATGCCGGGGATGTACCTTAATTAAGGCCACGGCCGCTTACTTCAAATTCCTAGGCCTTTCATATCCCATCGTCGCCGTAAGCCATATCTGTGTCGGTGCGACGTAAAGCAAATAGCAAATAACTGATAATTACAGCATATTATAATGACATAAAACAGGCGCCCCAGCGGCCAGACTGTGAAATGGACAGCAATGATGGCGCGTATATTCCTACAGCAAGAGTATTTGCAAATCGCACACTTCGTACAATTTTTAAAATCACTTTTAAAGAAATTATCGATATTTATGAAATGAGAGTGCAATTGGTCACTGCTAATGTCTATTCTCTTTCTTTTGAATGCCCATTTGTCACTATCGGTTATTTGTGAGCACCGCAAAAAGGATCTATTCTATTGAAATAATATAGGCGCTATGTGTTGATGCTTGTAGGACTACCTAGGACTATTTCTTATGCTGCCAGTTCCTGTGATGAAAAGTGTGAAGGTGGTTACTCACAGGATTGGTGGACCTGACCGACTGATTTTTAAGAGCACTTTTTGGCTAAGCAGGGAAACAAACGGGTAACTACTTCACTCCTCATTTCTCTAGTATGCATCTTCAGTGACGCCTAGACCACCTATGGCAGCTGATAGCGGATCTGTTGAGGATTTAGCCTGCCTTGCGTCTGAGTACTCGAAATCCATATACATAAGGTAGTGGTTCCATCTCCATAGCACAGTCGTGCATCAACAGCACTATCATCGACACCACCACTAATGCTAATGGTACCAAGTGGTAATGTCAAGGACATCATCACCGGCGTGGCGTTTTCCCGTGTAATAGCCACGTGAGAATAGGAGTAGATCCAAGAGGTGATGCCATTTCCATGGAACAGTTATGCGATAGCATTCAATGGGGTAGACACGTTCGCAAGACAAATTGTAGATGATGTGGCTAATATTCTATCATGAAACTGAGTTATTAGGAATTGATATATCGATCAATCAATCAATCAATCAATCAATCAATCAATCTGCATTTAGGGCTGTCGTCCAGGTGGCAAGTTCCCCATCAGTTGTTTACCTAGTCTTTTCTTCTGTCTTCTGTGACACTTCACATATACTCACTTTGTTCATTAATGATTCCTGTAATGTCCTTTCTGGATCTGTTTCTGCCTTAAAGTACCTATACGTACCATTACATTTTCCCCTCAAATTCATATGGCTGCCAATTATGCTTGCCAACATGTTATCCTTATTCTTCGCTAAATTCAATTATCTGGTAAGTTCCATCAATCTCTCCTTACTTCCACAACCTTCGAACCCCACTGTCGGCAGCCCTGAAGATAGTTTTCCGTGGTTTCCAAGTTTCACCTCAGGCAATTGCTGGGGCTGTACCTAGTTTAAATTAAGGCCACGGCCACTTTCCTCCCACCCGAGCAGGTGGTTGTGTGGCTTGGGTCGCATAGCTATCAGCTTGAATTAGGGAGGTAGTCGGTTCGAACCCCACTGTCGCAGCCTTGAAGATGGATGGTTTTCCGTTTTTCCCATTTTCACCCCTTTATTAAGGCTACGGTCACTTTCTTCCCACTCCTAGTCCTTTCCTATCCCATCACCGCCATAAGACCAATCAGTGTCGGTGTGACGTAAACGAAATTGAAATAAAAATCTTACTCGAAATAGTCCATACTACTGCCTCCTGACATATTTACCGGAAAATCTTGTAAAATAAATGGTTACTCTGCGTTTTATTGTTTGTTTAAGAAATTTAGATTTTACAGACCAAATTGTCAATTTTATCTTCCGTACAAAATTTCATGTTCATAAAAACCAGAGCACCTTGAAAGACTAGAGATAGGAAGTTCATATTCGCAGGACATGCGCATTAGAATGTTCTGAAGAAATGATATTAGCATTTGAAATATGTCGGCCCTCAGGTTCAAGGTCCACGTCGAAATCTCGGCGCACCGCCACCGACTGGTAAAATGTGCCTGCGGCTCACGTTGTCGCTATAAACCGAAGGTAATAGATCAGTTTGACTTGAGCAGACGTGCAGGATGCCTCGTAGATGTATACGAGAACCGTACTGTCAAATGAGTGAGTTTGAAAGAGGGTGCATTATTGGCACAAGAGAACCTAATGCATCCATCCGGGAAACTGCTGCTCGTGTGGGACGAAGTGTGTGGGCAGTGCAACGGGTGTGTACAGAATGGTTCACAGAAGACCGTAGAACACGACGAGATGGGTCTGATCGCAGCATCCAGAACCCCCCCCCCCCCCCTCCGAGAAGATCGACACCTCAACCGAATGACATTACAGGACAGATCTGCGTCCTTCTCGTCTTTGGCGCAACAGTGGAACAGAGTAACACATCGTACACTATCAGGAGTGACAGTCCGTCGCCGTTTATTACGGCCTGGGTTACCAGCGTGTCGTCCAGTTCTCCGCCTACCTTTCACTAATGTGCATAAACTTGCTGGACTGCAATGGTGTACGGAACGACGTTACCGGGGAGAGGAATGACAGCAGATAGTGTTTTCGGACGAATCCAGGTTCTGTTTGTTTGAAAATGATGGCCGCCTTTTGGTTGGCCGCAGACAGGGGGAGAGGCATCACACTGTATTCGCACAAGACATACTGTGCCAAGTCAAGGCCTTATGGTGAGGGGTGCTATTGGGTACAACCACAAATCACAGTTGGTGCGTGTCCAGGGCACTGTGACCAGTTTGACCTAAGTGAATGACATCCTGTGACCCGTAGCCAAACCCCTTCTGCACGACATCCCAGACACTATATTTCAGCAGGACAATGCGCGACCACATGTTACTGCACGAACACGTGTCTTCTTGTTGTCACAGGATATCAGACTGTTGCTCTGGCCCTCCCGATCATCGGACTTGTCGCCAATCGAAAATGTGTGGATTATGGCGAAACGACGGGTGCAGCGCTGTGACCCAGTGCCAACCACCAAATATGAACTGTGGATTCAGGTGAATGCAGCATGGATGGCTAACCCCAGGACGCCATTCGCGCCTTATACGCGTCGATGCCATCACGCATGGAACAAATTATCAGTGTGCATGGAGGACCCAGTGCCTACTAGGCAACAGGACACATGATGAACCTAGTTGACTGAAATGCTAATCGTTTCTGCAGAACATAGGCTACCAATGAACATGTCCTGTGAATATGAACTTCCTATCTCTAATGTTTCAAGGTGTTCTGATTTGTATGAACATGAGTGTAATAATAATAATAATAATAATAATAATAATAATAATAATAATAATAATAATAATATGGTAATAATAATTATTAATAAAAATGCTGTTGGACTTTTAATTCTTATACATGCTGGAAGATTTCCTGGATGTATCACAGGAATATGATTGAGTGTGTGGTACAAAGCGTATTTTGTACGTGACAAAGTATTCAAAAATACGAAAGTGAGGAAGTGGCAATTGAAGGGGGTGGACTTGCTCTGTTTAAACTCTCGAGCAGCTCGTCTTAAAAATAGTTGTTGGAGCTTAAAACTGTGGTAGGGTGAAAGTAATTACGTTTTCTGAATGACGAAGAATCGAAGAATTGTTCGTGCTTAATATTTTAATGAGCTGATATTTTCCTTTTGCAGTGAATGCTTTGATAAAAATATAAATATGTACCCTGTTTAAATGCCTTTCAACTAGTACCAACATAATTACCCAGTAAAAATATTTTCTCAGTATAAAAAATAATGAATTTTGTTGCAAAATCTGGTAAAATTACGTGATTTTTTAAAGAGCGCGAGAGGTCGCGCGTGAGCAAATTGCCCCAACGTTTGCATTTGTACATTTCAGTGAATGATTTGGTCACAATTCAAGATAAAACTGCAGCACCACACTTCACTGAAAGCCACCATACACTTCATGAACTTTACTTAAGCAGGGGCGAAGCGTCAGGGGAGACAGGGTAGACAGCGTGTACCCTTAACATTTTGTGAACGAAATACTGTCTAGTTAATTCAGTTATTTTTTAGGATATTAGTTATTTTCACATTCATGACATTATTATAATTTCCGCTTTACTTATTTTCGTCTCACTTCGGCAATGTTAGGGCTCGCGTCAGTTACACGAAGCACGTAGGTGAAAGTAGACGCTGTCCATTCTGTGTATGATCCCTTTGATTTCAGATAGAGCAACACTAACGCTACCTGTAGGTGCTGACTGTGGAACTATGACTTTCCTATAGCGAGATTTCTCCGCCCAGTAGACAGACTTGCCAGCGTCTCTTCTTGCTCTCATTGGCTAGTATTTGGATTTCAGGTATAAAGGTGCTCTTATTGGCTATCATCTGAGACATGCTTTTAATGTAGTTAATTTGAATTTATTTTATTATAAGACAGTCTAAAAATAAAATAATCATATTCAAATACGAAATATAGCAAACTTACACCTAATAAATGAATGACAGCATGAAAACCCTTCAAGTACATGCACTTCCTTGCCCGCCATTATTAGTTAAGGTATTATAACCCCCACAACTACTGGCTTACATTCTGAATAATGAACTCCAGTGTGTGCATACGGAAACAACAAAATTGCTTAACTAGATGCCGTATATTCCGTTAACGTCAGTTTCTAGTGAACGCGCTACTAATGCCTTGAAACGAATTAAAACCTATTTAAGGAATTCAGTGACCAACCAGAGACTTCAAGACGAGGGGTAATAGATATATTTGCTGAAATGAAGGACAGGCGGATTGAACTCATTTACAAGAATATTGTTTAAGGTGACTTGTACGAAAATCTATTTATTTCTTATTTCTCTTATTAAATCTACATAGCAATATATGACAACTCCCACTGCCCATTTAGTCTATATTTAAAAATAAAACGAGTGCATGTAGGGTTATAGGTTGTTATAGGATTTGTCTTACATATATACACTAATGTGATTAAAATAGTTTTTTTTATCTGTCTCCCCCCTTACTTAGTTCTCGCTTCGCCGCTGTACTTAAGGGACTTTCTTGGGAATGCAGTCATGTAAGAATGCACTACGCGAGGGGTCGCATGAAGGCAATATGCCGCGGCAGATGCGAGAGTGCAAGGAAACTTAAACTACTCCGGAACGCAGCAGGCAATACACTGACAATAATCAACGTCAGGCGTGAGAGAGGGAGGGGAGGGTTGAAACGAGCACCCTAAGCCCTACAGCGGCTAGCAACGAAATTATTAACAAATATTTAAAAAGTGCGGCAAACTGCCACGGGTGCGACCTCTCGCGTGTTAAGTCCCAAGTAGAAAAATCGATCATTTGGACGGAAAAGTTCAGTCATACGTTCACTTGGAGTTTACTTGATGTGAAAAGGGTCACTCGGTAAAAGCCGATATCTACTGAAGTAGTTAAAAGGATGCATAATCCCTAGAAATATTTCCCATCTCATTCTGCGTACATTGGCCGGGATTTTCTTTTATTACCAAGACAACGAATGTAGGTTAGTGGAGTCGCATAACACCCTCATAATATAACATTCAACGAGCAACATATATATCTCTCCATAATCCAGAGACTTAATGCTCCTGCTCTAGCAAGATCACTAGAGGTGCAGAGGGAACTCCGCTCCTGCCATTACCTGTTTCTAGAATACCACTGCTTGCATCTGCTGTGTATTTTTACCTGATAGAATCCTAATTTGCGTAGTAACTGCACGTCTGGTAATGCCGGTGCTTGTGAATATCCCTCCGCTTCCACAGCTTTCATTTATGCGCAGTAGAATGACTCACTCGCGTTTATAAATAATTAATAGCTAGAACAGGTCTTAGTGTAAATGTGATTAACTCCAAGTCCTTCTTACACCTCTTAGTTCATCGATAATCATTTGGCATCGAGCTAAACCAAGGAGTGGTATGCTGCTGCGCCGTGGTTTTGTTCCGTAAACAGAGATTCATTTTCTCACTCTCGAGAGAGTTTTAAATCTGAGAGTAGTCGCTTAAGTGCGGCCAGTATCCAGTATTCGGGAGATAGTAGGTTCGAACCCCACTGTCGGCAGCCCTGAAGATAGTTTTCCGTGGTTTCTCATTTTCACACCAGGCAAATGCTGGGGCTGTACCTTAATTAAGGCCACGGCCGCTTCCTTCCCACTCCCAGCCCTTCCCTGTCCCATCGTCGCCATAAGACCTATCTGTGTCGGTGCGACGTAAAGCAACTAGCAAAAAAAAAAAAAAAAAAAAAATCTGAGAGTGTTAATTAGAAAATGAAAATTGGTCTCTACACTGCCCGCAATTCAACCGATTTAAAAAAATAAGAGTAATACTTTCGATGATCTTGAACACATAGCCCAGATACGCTTAATCCGGGTCTTTGGCTGAATTGTCAACGCCGAGCCTTTCGGTTCAGAGAGGCATGGGTTCGATTTCCGGCCGGGTTGGAGATTTTAACCGCATCTGCCTAATTCCTCTGATTTGGGAACTGGGTGTTTGTCTTTGTACTAACACATTCCTCTTAATATATAGGCTACACAACACTACAGAAACACGCAAGAGTGAATACACCGCTTTCTGTGGGTTTGCGTCAGGAAGGGCACCTGGCCGTAAAACAAAGCCAAGTTCACATGTGTGACACCAGGATGTGGGAAAAAGGGTGGGGACCGAGCAATTGGGTGCGCGGTTTTGGGTCACGTAGCTATCAGCTTGCATTTGGGAGACAGTAGGTTAGAACCCCACTGTCGACAGCCCTTAAGATGATTTTCCGTGGTTTTCCATTTTCACATCAGGCAAATGTACCTTAATTAAGGCCACGGTCGCTCCTTTCCCACTCCTAGTCCTATCCTATCGTCTCCGTAAGACCTACCCGTGTCGGTGCGACGTATAACAAATTGACGAAAAAATGAAGAAGAAGAAGAAGATGATAATAATAATAAGAAGAAGAAGAAGAAGAAGAAGAAGACGACGAAGAAGAAGAAGAAGAAGAAGAAGAAGAAGAAGAAGAAGAAGAAGAAGAAGAAGAAGAAGAAACAGGGTACGTTCGGTTTATTGTACATGGAGTACAAATCACCCGCGACGTGAATTTTCCTTTCAAATTTTCCACATGATGTGTTAGTCGAACCGCAGCCCCTTTGATGAGAAGCGAAAGTATGTCATTTAGCTATTTCCTCCCAAATATCCATTTGTATTTGGATAAATCATGAATAGGGTGTATAATTTTCGCTTTCTTGTTTGTGTGGTAGCGCGCTAGCCTTTGCTCCGAGGGAGAACAGGTTCGATTCCCTGTCGGGTTGTGGGATTTTACCATCGAACGGGTAATTTCAATGGCTCGGGGACTGGGTATTTGTACTTTATCTACACTCTTTGATATTTCTTACACAATACGTTCCTCCACAACATGTGCACGACACCCACCTTCCACGGAGGGTCTACTTAAGAAGAGCTGCACCCAGGTTGCAATGGCCAGACGAAATCGTATTACGAGTATAATAAAATCTGATCAACCAACATACGGCTGAATGCACATCCTCTTTTAAAACTTAGAACGTGACTCAAAGAGACATTATTGTTTTGAGATATACCGAGCGAGTTGGCAGTACGGTTTGGGCTGTGCAGCCCTTAGCTTGTATTCGGGAGATTGTGGATTCGAACCCACTGTCGGCAGCCCTGAAAATGGTTTTACTTCGTTCTTTTCCTTGAAAACAAATACTGGAACTGTGCATTAATTTAGGCCATGCTCGCTTCCAAGTTCTAGTCTTGTTCTATCCCATCGTCGCCTTAAGGCGACATATACCATTTTCAGATTTGTACATTAATTTATATCTCTTGATATTATTAACCAGCATCAAGTTTACTATCCAGCATATGCTGAGCCTAGTCAGTCTTTTGTATTGTTTATTTAACTGCACCGGGCTGAGTGGCTCAGACGGTTGAGGCGCTGGCCTTCTAAACCAATTTGGTAGGTTCGATCCTGGCTCATTCCGGTGGTATTTGAACGTGCTCAAATACGTCAGCCTCGTGTTGGTGGATTTACTGGCACGTTAAAGAATCCCTGCAGGACTAAATTCGGGTACCTCGGCTTGTTCGAAAACCGTAAAAGTAGTTAGTGGGACGTATTATTATTATTATTATTATTATTATTATTATTATTATTATTATTATTATTATTATTATTATTATTATTATTATTATTATTATGCTATTTGTTTTACGTCGCACAGACACAGATACGTCTTATGGCGACAATGGGACAGGAAAGGCCTCGGACTGGGAGGGAAGCGGCCGTCCCTTAATGAAGATACAGCCCCAGCATTTTCCTGGTGTGAAAATGGGAAACCACGGAAAACAATCTTCAGGGCTGTCGACCGTGGGGTTCGAACCCACTATCTCCCGGATGCGAGCTCACAGCTGCGCGCTCCTAAACGCACGGCCAACTCTCCCGGTCATTATTATTATTATTATTATTATTATTATTATTATTATTATTATTATTATTACTATTACTTAACTGCCCTCTGTAATGGCAATATCCCTATTGCGAGTGTGTGTCTACCCCTTATCCCGTTTCTCTACGGCGCGGGTGTGAAATGTCAGTAACGTTCGTAGCGAGGTTTTACGACCCGATACTCTTCCTGACGTCAACTTCAATAGAGGAGTTGATGTACTGAAATTAACGACGTGATGTATGATTGTAGGAATAGAGAGGGTGAAACCCGGTGCCGACACACAGCCTGCTCCTGTCGAATTGCGCCAGGTTTTCTGCTCAAGGCTTAACGTCCCCAACCGACGAGCAAATCATCAGCAGCAGGGTCATATGCCCTCACGTCGTTTCCGCCTGTGGGTGGGGGCGGTAGAATAACACCCACGGTATCCCCTGCCTGTCGTAAGAGGCTACTAAAAGGGGCCCCAGGGGCTCCGAATTTTGGAGCGTGGGTTGGTGACCACGGGGCCCTTAGCTGAGTCCTGGCATTGCTTCCACTTACTTGTGCCAGGCTCCTCACTTTCATCTATCCTAACCGACCTCTCTTGGTCAACTCTTGTTCATTTCACACCCCGACGGTATTACGTACGGAGGCCTAGGGAGTCTTTCATTTTCATGACCTTCGTGGTTCTTGTCTTCCTTTAGCCGATACCTTCATTTTTCGAAGTGTCGGGCCTCTTCCATCTTTTCTCTCTGATTAGTGTTATAAAGAGGATGGTTGCCTAGTTGTACTTCCTCTTAAGACAATAATCACCACCACCACCTCACGCCGTTTGACCACTGCTGAGAGGTTTGGATTTGAATCCTGGCTTTTGGCACGCAATCTGATGAATAGAAATGTTGTACCATCACCTCTCCTACCCTGTTGGCCAACATTCTGATGGTGAACATATTTCGACCAATGGGACTCGAACAGGCTAATCGCGGTGTCAGGTTATATAGTCTTGAGGCGTTAATGATCGATTCCTACGACGCGGGCTACAATAGCCTTATGTACTGTCACTACTACGCTATCTGCCGTTTTGTTCGCATCCGAATAATTATTTGGTTCACGAGCGATATTTGCGTGTCCCGTAATTACTATTCCCGGAAGTTTTGGAAACTTTTGGTATCGTCCATCATAAAGAAGAGGTACCGGGCGAGTTGGCCGTGCGGTTATGAGCGCGCAGCTGTGAGCTCGCATCCGGGAGATAGTGGGTTCGAACCTCACTGTCGGCAGCCCTGAAGATGGTTTTCCGTGGTTTCCCATTTTCACACCAGGCAAATGGTGTGGCTGTACCTTGATTAAGGCCACGGCCGCTTCCTTCCCATTCCTAGATCTTTCCTGTCCCATCGTCACCATAAAACCTATCTGTGTCGGTGCGACGTAAAAAAAAAAAAGAGACATAGATGAGACCTCGAAGAAGACTTAGGTACACACTTGAAGTAATATGACGTAAAATTAGCGCTCTTAAGTTCCCGATGAACGTTTCTCGGATTTGTACAATTAGCCGGCCAGTTATACAGTATTATGTCTCATATAATGTTGTAGCAGTTAGTACAATATCCCTGTAATTAATGCTTGTAATGACCGTCACAAAATTGTGGCAATCGCGTCGCTAAAGCTCAAATCTTCAGGAAATTGTACTTTTACGGTTTAAAACACGCGCTCCACAGTACCAATGGGTGTTCGGCCGTACCGAGCGAGTTGGACGTGCGATTAGGGTCTCGCAGTTGTGAGTTTGCATTCGGGCGATAGTCGGTTCGAACCCCTACTGTTGGCAGACCTGAAAATTGTTTCCTGTGGTTTCCCATTTTCACACCAGGCAAATTCTGGGGTTGTAGGCTACCTTAATTAAGGCCACGGGTGCTTCCTTCCCACTTCTCGCCCTCTCCTATCCCGTTGTCACCGTAAGACCCATCTGTGTCGGTGCGACGTAAAGCAAATAGTAAAAAAGAAATATACAGGGTGTTAGGTGTATACCTGCAGATATTTCTTCTAGCAATAGAGAACGATGTGACGAACCACTATATATCAAACTTTTAGTAATTCTCGGAAGTTATTTTCGAGAGCAAAGAGATACGATGTTTTTAGAATAGGTAGTATGCCTTGTTCTTGTGAATGAATAGCTTCCCTTTGAGAACAGGCGAGTCACGCGCCATGCGTGCCAAACTGGTTTCTGTTTATGTTTACGTACAACAGCTGAACGCTACCACGAGATGTTACGTAACATCCTTGTCAAACTGGTTTTATGTTTAAGAGCAACTGAGCTACGATAACAGCTGAAGGTGGTTACTACAGTAGCGTATGCCTTGTTACGTTACATTCTCGCCAGACTGGTTTCGTAGTTGTCAGTATTCAGTTTCCGTCTTAGGGGCTTCAGACAACCCTGGTCATCGGTTTCGGACCCTGGATGTACCGAATTCTCAGTGTTAATACTGGTTCATTTGCTGTTATGTCCTTTAAGGGATTGGGATACGTGTGGTCATCAGCCCCGTGGTCTAGTGAGTATGGAAATGACCTGAAAACCTGAATCGGTGAGGGACCTGTACGAGCGTGTGATATAATTATTGGTTGGTATAGGCGCGCCGGGACGTGAAATACAGTAGATCCCCGTTGTGAATTGCGTAAAGGTACAAGAAAGATGGCAGGTCCTTACGCCAACGAAAGCAGTTATGGGATGCCCAAATGAGTAGGATCGGAATTGAATTATCGAAACACATCGAACGTTTAGTTTCAAAGGAATATTGGACATGTTATACAACTACAGTAAATAAATTAAACGTACCTACATTTCGTGCCTCCTTCCGGGCTGAGTTGCTCAGACGGTTGAGGTGCAGGCCTTTTGATTCCAACTTTACAGGTTCGGACCTGGCCCAGTCCGGTGGTATTTGAAGGTGCTCAAATACTGTAGGTCAGCCTCGTGTCGGCAGATTTTCTGGTACATAAAAAGAACTCGTGCGGGACTAAATTCGGGCACCTCAGCGTCTCAGAAAACCGTAGAAGTAGTTAGTGGGACGTAAAGCACTTAACGTTCTTCTTCTTCTTCTTCTTATTATTATTATTATTATTATTATTATTAGGTCATTAAAAGCTGAAATACGTGGAAGAAAATAGTAAAATATGCGTGGTTTAAGAGGAAACAAGATGAAATGTATGTCACGTGAGTTAGCATCGTTCGCAGTAGTTACCTACAGATTACTATGCGTAAAACGAGAACCAGGTCAAGCTCGTGGGGATGAGTCAGCTGTAATCTCGTACTGTGTATAAACATCAAACATACACATCAATAAATATAAGAAACATAAACAAGGTTACACGTTAGAGACATGTAGCTATTAACCTGAACGCCAGGCCGACGGTCGCTTTCATGAGTACAGATGAGTTATCAAATTATACACAATCTACAGATGTCGAACTTATCTAAGAAGATTCCGCCACAACTATATTACATTTTACTATGATGGTGCTAATAACAAATCGCAGCAGCTATTGGCTTTACGTCGCACCTACACAGATAGGCCTTATGGCGACGATGGGACTGGAACGGGCTAGGACAGGGAAGGAAGCGGCCGTGGCCTTAATTAAGGTACAGCACCAGCATTTGCCTGATGTGAGAATGGGAAACCACGGAAAAACATCTTTTGGGCTGCCGAGAGTGGGGTTCGAACCCACTATCTCCCGAATAATGGATACTGGCCACACTGAAATGAAATGTCGTATGGCTTTTAGTGCCGGGAGTGTCCGAGGATAAGTTCGGCTCGCCAGATGCAGGTCTTTTGATTTGAGTCCCGTAGGCGACCTGCGCGTCGTGATGAGGATGAAATGATGATGAAGATGGCACATACACCCAGTTCCCGTGCCAGGAAATTTAACCAATTAAGGTTAAATTTCTGACCCTCCCGGGAATCGAACACGGTACCCCTGTGACCAAAGGCCAGCACGCTAACCATTTAGCCATGGAGCCGGACTTAAGCGACTGCAGCTATCGAGCTCGGTAAATCGCAGCAGATTACGCTACAGCGTGTTGAGATGATGTCGGTAGAATACAATATACCTGTTAAGACATAAGGCTGCAGTAGAAGAAGAGGAAGAAGAAGGTAACGTGAGCCACATAGTCAAGCAGCACACAGCTGAACAAAGTGCACATTAGTGACACAGACATAAGAGTGGCGTGGTCGCGGGAACTACAGTCGCATTCGTAACACTCTGTTGTAGAAAAATAATAAACTAATATACAGTACGGGCTCCGTAATTCCAGGTGGACGGTAACAAGACTATCTCGAATAGAAAAGTACGGATTTACGAACGTACACGAAAACGCCTGTGAACAACATAATGTACCTCTGTTAAACATTACAGTACAACAGTTTAAAAAACAAAAACATACAGATTGCATTAAAAGAAATGTTAAACTTTCTTTTGTAAATTAACAAAACACTCTAGGCAATCTTCTTAAGTTAAATGTTAACTTATAGTTCCTATTTCAGTAATGATGAATATAAAACGATTATTTTATTGAATATTTATACGTGACGACGACGATGATGATGATGATGATGATGATTGCTGCCTTAATGTCATCGGCCCTTAAAACGCAAAGTGTCCTCTGTTTTAACTCGTAGGGAATAAGAAATATAATATAAATTGCTGGAAGCCTTTCCCGATAGATTCATGAAGGGCGACCCGTGTTCTGTTCTGCCACACGATACACTAGCAGCATATAATGGTATTCGTGGTATTCATACACTGGCATTATTCAAATACTACTACTGATGCTACTTCTACGAAGTAACTCGCGTACTAGTGCGGACGATAATTCGCATCTCTGACAGCTGTTATTCAGGTCAAGGTCAGACAGACCGGTTTCATGTAGGGGTGGGGAACCCGTCCAGCGACATCTCCGTCGCTAAGAACAGCAGACAACCGGCATGTGACAGGTCTAGTGCTTTTGTCGAACTGCTTACGTGGAATATTCTCCCACAGTGCGATTTCAATATCATGGTCTTTTGGGAGTCCAACTCGCCGTATGCAGAAACAACCCGTGTTGACGTGTACGTAAATAAAGTTTATTACGTCAACGAAAGAATGCATGGGATAGAATTTCAAAGTGAGTAGTATCGGAATTGAAATGTCAAAACACATCGAAAGTTTTACTTCATAAAGTAAGGGACATGTTATAAACATAAATTAATTAAACGTACCTTCCTTTCGTGCTTCTAACCGAAGAGAACATGTTTAAATGTAAATGAGAACCTTCTAGCTTACTGCTGATTTTGCAGTGCCTATTCAACGTATCAAAATAAACGTTGCCAGGCTGAGTGGCTCAGACGGTTCAAGCACTGGTTTCATGAACTTAGCAGGCTCGATCCTGGCTCAGTCCGCTGGTATTTGAAGGTGCTCAAATACGACCGCTTCTGATCGGTAGATTTACGGGCACGTTAAAGAATACCAGTGGGCAAAATTCCGACACCGCGCGTCTCCATTGGCACGTGAAGATTTTTGATTATTATTATTATTATTATTATTATTATTATTATTATTATTATTATTATTATTATTATTATTGGGAGAGTTGGCCGTGCGATTAGCTTGCATCCGTCGAAAAGCAACTAACAATATTATTATACAAACTGTGTTAGTCTATTATTACTGACTATTATGAAAATAAAAGTTAATCGCCCCAGTCAAACTTCGTAGCTCGTAATCTGTCAGAAAACACTAAAGAAAATTGTGAACTTTTAACAGGTCCGAATTATTATTAATAATATAATTGCAGACATGTCTCAGAAATTACCGAAGCATGTACTTACAAATTGTTTTACGTCGCACCGACACAAATAGGTCTTACGGCGACAGTGGGAGAGAAAAGGGATACAAGTGGGAAGGAAGCGTTCGAAGTCTAATAAAGGTACAGTTCCAGCATTTCCCTGATGTGAAAATGGGAAACTACGGAAAACCATCTTCCCGGGTACCGACAGTGGAGTTCGAACCCACTATCACCAGAATACAAGCTCACAGCTGCGCGCCCCTAACCGCACGATCAACTTACTCTAAGCCCCATTGCCGGTCTGCGTAGCTCGGACGATAGAGCGCTGGTCTTCTGATCCCACCTTGGCAGGTTCGAAGGCGGCTCAGTTCGGTGGTATTTGAAGGTGCTGAAATACGCCAGTCCCGTGTCTGTGGATTTACTTGCATTTAAAAAAGTACTGCTTTACAAAATTCTGGCACTTCAACGTCTTCGAAAACCGTGAAAATTAGTTAGTGGAACGTAAAGATAGTAGCAGTAGTAGTAGTAGTAGTAGTAGTAGGAACATTATTATTACGGACGTTTTAATTAAACGGGTCCGTTACATTACCTATCGGCACTTACTGTCCGGTAATTAGCCTTCTGTCCACCTCTGTGGTATAGTGGTTAGTGTGATTAGCTGCCAACCCCCGTAGGCCCGTGTTCCATTCCCAGCTCCGCCACGAAATTTGAAAAGTGGTACGAGGGCTGGAACGGGGTCCACTAAGCCTCGGGAGGTCAAATGGGTAGAGATGGTTCGATTCCCACCTCAGCCATCCTGAAAGTGGTTTCCCGTGGTTTCGCACTTCTCCAGGCAAATGCCGGGATGGTACCTAACTTAAGGCCACGGCCGCTTCCTTCCCTCTTCCTTGTCTATCCCTTCCAATCTCCCCATTCCCCCGCAAGGCCTACACAAGACCCCTGTTCAGCATAGAAGGTGAGGCCGCCTGGGCGTGGTACTGGTCATTCACCCCAGTTGTATCCCCCGACCCAATGTCTCACGCTCCAGGACACTGCCCTTCAGGCGGTAGAGGTGGGATCCCTCGCTGAGTCCGAGGGAAAACCAACCCTGGAAGGTAAACAGATTAGGAAAAAGAAGAATAAGCCTTCTATTAGAAATGCCCGGCGGCAATTCCATAGTAGACCGAGCTCGATAGCTGCAGTTGCTTAACTGCGGCCAGTATCCAGTATTCGGGAGATAGCAGGTTCGAACCCCACTGTCGGCGGCCCTGAAGATGATTTTCCGTGTTTTCCCATTTTCACACCAGGCAAATGCTGGGGCTGTACCTTAATTAAGGCCACGGCCGCTTCCTTACCACTCCTAGCCCTTTCCTGTCCCATCGTCGCCATAAGACCTATTTGTGTCGGTGCGACGTAAAGCATCTAGCAAAAGAAATCCACAGTAGCTATTGTTCCTTCGAGCAATGTTCACGCATGGTTGCAAGTACGGTTTTTGAAATCTGTCTCATTAATAACAATATGACTGAATACTTACAGCCTTTTCTTTCAGTGTCCACCGTCCTTTCATTGACCTGAAAAGTTTATGAATAAGCATAGACAACTCGCATTGTCTATTGTCAGAAATTCATCGTAGACTGTCGCAATACGCTCATTTTTCATTTACTTATTAACTATTTCCTTTCATTTTGTCAGGTTGGATCACTGAGTAATGCCATTGACGTCTTATAAATCACACACAACTACACAATACTTTATTCGCACGTATGTGCTGGTGCGTATCTTCGAGGTCACTGTAAGGATCCTGTGTACATTTCACACAGAGTACCCTAGACCGGTTTTCGAGTACAGCAAGTGGCCTGGCACGTGAGTCATCCTCGCCTACTTGCCAAGCCTTTAGGGGAAGTGCACAACAACATGTGTTGGCCTCCGATAAGAAACAGGTTCAACAAGCCCTAGACTCTGCTACTGTACTTCCACTACGCGTGGACAGAATGACGTAACCGGTATATCCTGCTACGGCCGTTCAAAACACATTAGGTCCTGAAATATTTGGCTCAGTTATGGGCAAACTAATAGGACAAGATAAAAAGTACATAGCATATATTGTGAGATGTCTTTCTCTTTGCCGACTAGCTTAATATCTGCACGTATACACCTAACACCCTGTATATATATGACCGGTTTTTAGTAGGTCCGTGTCCGTGGCACGTAAATCCCATTAAGGGTCTTGGCCTGTAAAGATGACTGCTGTTTTAGAATGACACGAAGTCACCTATATTGACTGACGTTCGTGACTGGGTCTGTTGCCTCTCATATGAGACAGATCCTTAGTGGGATTCACTGAATCCCGTTCTAGCCCCAAGTCCGCGATTAAACTTAATCGATGAGCCAGGAATGGCATACGGGGCTTCAGAGTAAGAGGCAGGCATGCTTCACCAGCACCTCAGGTGGAGAACGTGAGTGAGACAGGGCATTACACTTCCCCCCTAAATTACCATATGCTCTTTTATAAAGTATTAGCTGTTGAACTTATCGTTGACGGGTTAGTTTTTATGCAATTACAGTGATAATGCCATCTAGCGAAGATGAGTGGCAGCCGAAAAGAATATACAGTCATCTTAATTAACAGCAGTCTGTGTAATGTTATTGTTGATAAATAATCAGTTTTATGGGCTTAGACATAGCCACTTGATACAGCATCCTGTTACAAAGAGCTGTGACGACACACGGGTGGTGATATGTCCACTATCTCAGCTATCATTCACTACGTTTAATTCCTGTAAAACTGGTACAATTTCTTATCATAATATTAAGGGATGCAATAATACCGTACTGTTATAGATACTAAAATTGGAGAAACGCTATCGAAACTATTTACATACAAGGTATATTGCAGCCGGGCTGAGTGGCTCAGACGGTTGAGGTGCTGGCCTTCTGGCCCTAACTTGCCGGATTCGATCCTGGCTCAGTTCGGTGGTATTTGAAGGTGCTCAAATACATCAGCCTCATGTCGGTAGATTTACTGGCATGTAAAATAACTCATGTGGGACTAAATCCCGGCACATCGGCGTCTCCGAAAACCGTAAAAGTAGTAAGTGGGGCGTAAAGCCAATAACATTATTAATTAGGTATATTGCACGTTATAAAACAATGTTCGAAATAGGCCTACTCATCTGGATTGTGTAATGATCAATTGGCGAATTACTGTGTTTTAATTACTATTATTTTGCATATGTTCGAACACATGGATTTGTTCATTATTTCTGATTATTTATTACAAAAACTATTTCCAGAAACATGACGAATCTTGGAGACAACTGTCTTTAAATCCTCTCTCTCTCTCTCTCTCTCTCTCTCTCTCTTTCTCTGTCACACACACATTCACTCCCACTTTTTTCTCTCCTCTTGCAACGAAAATTGGCAGTTTCTTCAATTTTAATTTTTAAAATATTTAAAGATTTATAAAAACACCCCTATGATTTCTGCTCTTTAAGGAACAAACTTTAAAATTAGATATCTACGTCTGAAATAACGCAGGTAAGGAGGAAAGTAAGAAACAAAAAGGGCGTGGTAGTATAAGAATATTTAAATTTCACAATTGAATATAGGCACCTGAACTAACCTCTCTGGTTGGTCATGGCTTAGGACAGAGGTTCTTAACCTGGGGTCCTTAGATCCCTTTGAATTTCGTGGATGAGCTTCAGGGGGTCGATGGAAGTCAAAGAGAAATTTAACTATATTCACTATAATTTTAACGTGACACTAGAAGAGTCCCCGGGACATTTTGCTTTTAGCAATTTATAATAATAATATTATAAAACATAACAGTTCAGCGGTTGTGGGTCTTCTTATTCTATTTGTCAGTACATACCGTTGTGAGGCGGATTTTCAGCACTTTTTCTGTCAAAATAAAAAGTTGACCGGGCTGAGTGGCCCAGACGGTCGAAGTGCTGGCCTTCTGACCCCAATCCTGGCTCAGTCCAGTGGTATTTGAAAGTACTCAAATACGTCAGTCTCGTGTCGGTAGATTTATTGGCACGTTAAAGAACTCCTGCGGGACTAAATTCCGGCACGTCTGCGCCTTCGAAAAATGCATAAGTAGTTAGTAGGACGTAAAGCAAAATAGCATTATTTTATTATCAAAAAGTTGAAAGATATCGATTGCTTCTTAAAGATGATAAGTTGTCCTGACTTAGGACATGATAGGCCACTAAATGTACTGTAGTTTTCTTCCTGCTCGGCAATATTAGTACATATTAGGACAAGGGAGTCTTTCACTTGCATCACCCTTCATGACTTTCTTTTCTCGTATTATTCTTATTCATTTAGATGGTCTCACAGTATAATTACTTAGCACGTGAAAATAGACGAAATGAGTAAGTAGGGCGTATAGTACGAAAATTAGCCTTTCCAAGACTAAATTCATGTTAGTAGGTGAGAAATCAAAGAGAACCGAATGTCAGAATGGGGATACAAAGCTGGAACAGGTAGATCATTTCAAGTATTTAGGGTGAGTGTTCTCCCAGGATTGCGGTATAGACTAGTAAGTGAGATTGAATCAAGGTGCAGTAAAGCTAACGCAGTGAGCTTGCAGTTGCGATCAACAGTATTATGTAAGAAGGAAGTCAGCACTTGGTCTGTTTTCAGACCTACTTTGCTTTACGGGAGTGAAAGCTGGGTGTACTGAAGATATCTTATTCATAAGTTAGAAGTAACAAAAATGAAAGCAGCGAAAATGATTGCGGGTACAAACAGGTGGGGACAATGGCAGGAGGATGCTCGGAATGAGGAGATAAAGGATAAGTTAAGAATTAACTCGATGGATGAAACTGTACACATAAACCGGGTTCGGTGGTGGGGTCATGTGAGGCGAATAGGTTACCTGGGATAATAATGGACTCTGTTATGGAGGGTAAGAGACATAGGAGACCAAGACGACGATGGTTAGACTCAATTTCTAGTGATTTAGAGATAAGAGGTATAGAACTAAACGAGGCCATAGAACGAGTTACATATTCACAGAGTCCTGCAGACTGAACACTGAAAGGTATAAAAGTCTATCATAAATATGTATGCATAATAATATATATAATTAATAATGTCATTGCGTTTTTACGTCCCTCTAACTACTTTTTGATGGTTTTCGGAGACCCCGATTTGTCGTAATGTTGTCCTGAAGTTCAGTTTCGTGCCAGAATATCTACCGACACGAGGCTGACGTATTTAAGCACCTTCAAATACCACCGGACAGAGGCAGGATCGAACATGCCAAGTTGGGGTCAGAAGGCCAGCGCCTCAACCGACTACATGTGAAACAGAAGCTAACTATTGACATAAAGAGCTGCTTCACCTTCTTCTGACAGATAGGTACGTATTTGCTCTAGTGTACCCATAAATACACTATGAAAATGTATGATTTAACACCGTTAATATCGCCACAGGTAACAGGTAAATGAAAAACGAATATGATACGGGTTGTGTGAAGCAGCATTAATATCCTGACGTAACATTGAACCACACAGAACCGAACGAGCTAACTGTGCGGTCTGGGTCCTTAGCTGTTAGCTGCATTCGGAAGATGGTAGGTTTGAACCCCACCATGGCAGTTCTGAAGTTGGTTCTCCATAGTTTGCCATTTTCACACTATTTTCAGTTTAATTAAAGCCATAAGCGCTGCCTTCCCGGCCCTAGCCCTTTCCTAACTCATCGTCACCTAAAACCCACCTGAGTTAGCCCTAACACTAGGGAAAAAATACCATACATGATTGACATCACGGAGGACTTCTGTCCATAAAACTGGGTCAAATCGACATGCGTGGCACGGATCACAACACATCCCCACCAAGTTGTGGAAAAAGTGGCAAAGAAAGAAGGATATATATTAATAAGCAAAAAAAAAAAAAAAAAAAAAAGAATGAAGGGCTTAGCTTGAGTGTTTTAAAGTAATGGAGATAGTGGAAGTGAGTATTACATGAAGACGTACAAGTGGACAATCACTCCTTACTAACACCAATCAGAGGGGGAATAAGACGTGGTTCAATTCTTCGAAGAATGAACAAAAGAAAGAGAACGCCCACAAAGAGCGTAAAATGAAAGACTCTCTACGCCTCGCAAGGGTAATACGCTACTGTCGGGATCAGAAAAGAACAGGAGTTGACAAAAGGAAGTCGGGTAGAAAAGGAAGCTCATCCATAACTGCTTTTCCTTTACCTATTACCTACGGCGATATTAAAACATTTCATCACGGTGTATTTACAGTACGGGCACAGTAGAAAGAAGAGCTCTCCCATTTTCCGTCATAGCGCGAATATCCGGCTCCATGGCTAAACGGTTAGCGTGCCAGCCTTTTGTCGGGGTCCTGGGTTCGATTCCCGGCAGGGTCGGGAATTTTAACCATCATTGGTTACTTTCTCTGGCACGGGGGCTGGGTGTATGTGTTGTCTTCATCATCATTTCATCCTCATCACGACACGCACGTCGCGTACAGGCGTCAAATCGAAAGACCTACATCTGGCGAGCCGAATATGTCCTCGGACACTCCCGGCACTAAAAGCCATACGCCATTTCATTTTTTTATAGCGCGAATAAAACAGGGCATTCCTCCGTTGGCAAATGAAACCTGTTTGAATACGTTACGTTTTCTCGAGAAGTACGTGTCCATGTGACACACAGTTGTTGGTAAATCCATAACGTGCATTTTTCAGTGCAACCGTTTTATTTCCCAGAAACAGACACTTCTAAAGACAATAGTAGAATTACACGAACCGTTACCAACCAGAATGTCAACTTTGCTCGCTACAAAATCCGTTATACAGACATTTTTGAAGAATACTGGCCTCTGTTTATATCATTGGCTGAATGGTCAGCGTTGAGGCCTTCTGGTCAGAGGGGTTCGACTTCCGGCCGGGTCGGGAATTTTAATCGCCTCTGATTAATTCTTATGGGCCGGGGATTGGGTGCTTGTGTTTGTCCCAACACTTTCCTTTTCATATTCACACAGCACACTAGACTACCAACCACCACAGAAACACGCATCCCTCCATATAGGGTTGGCGTCAGGAAGAGCATCCTGGCGTAAAACAGGGCCAAATCCACATGTGCGACACAGTTCACACCCGCGACCCCACAGGCGTGAGAAAAGTGGTGGAAAAAGAAGAAGACTGGCCTCTGCTTATAACAAACTCCATGAACATTTCTCACATTACCTCGTCAACAACAAGAACTCATTGTGTACACGTTATTTATTCTGTATCTGTTATTTTCATTTTCAGTGTATTTTACTGTGTTTTAGGACCTGGCTGTATGGCCATCTCAGGCCGGAAGTCATATTTTTTTAAGTATGTGTCCGATTTTCAAAATAATCACGGTGTTGAATTTGTAATGTTTGTGTGTGTTTAGAAAAGAGTGTGATTACCCAATTTCAGACGAGGCAAATGTTTGGCTGTACCTTAATTAAGACCACGGTCGCTTCCTCCCCACTCCTAGCTCTTTCCTATCCCATCGTCGCCGTGTCGGTGCGACGTAAAGCACAATTGTCAAAGTAAACAGGGTAGTTCATTTTTTTTGAAAGCAAAGTTAGTACCATTTTCTCAAATGATATTGACGCAATGAAAAAGTACTGTAAACCCGAGTATGAGAATTTTGGTGCCATTACTGAAAATGATAACAGAAAGACATCATCTTGAACAGTTCACGAGTTATTTGAGGTCAACAATTTAGCTGAATAACCCTGTATACCCTAGCGCACACCGCGGCTATCCCTGAATCTAAATACCGAGTTACAAGATATTCTGTTTATCCATTCACTCGTGATATCGATACAAACACACCAGGAAACACACAAACAGACTAAACAAAGACTGAAAATATTTTCGACCTTTGTTTTTAATACCTATTCCGAGATAAATACGAAGTATGGTGCAATCACAGACAAAATTATCATCATCATCATCATCATCATCATCATCATCATCATCTGTTTACCCTCCAGGGTCGGCTTTTTCCCTCGGACACAGCGAGGGATCCCAACTCTACCGCCTCAAGGGCAGTGTCCTGGAGCTTCAGACACTTGGTCGGGGATACAACTGGGGAGAATGACCAGTACCTCGCCCAGGCGGCCTCACCTGCTATGCTGAACAGGGGCCTTGTGGAGGGATGGGAAGATTGGAAGGGATAGGCAAGGAAGAGGTGAAGGAAGCGGCCGTGGCCTTAAGTTAGGTACCATCCCGGCATTCGCCTGGAGGAGAAGTGGGAAACCACGGAAAACCACTTCCAGGATGGCTGAGGTGGGAATCGAATCCACTTCTACTCAGTTGACCTCCCGAGGCTGAGTGGACCCCGTTCCAGCCCTCATACCACTTTTCAAATTTCGTGGCAGAGCCGGGAATCGAACCCGGGCCTCCGGGGGTGGCAGCTAATCACGCTAACCACTACACCACAGAGGCGGACCAAAATTATACTTATATAAAATAAAGAATGAAGATCAATTCATGTATTCGATACGAGTTAATGAACTCATTACAGTAGTTTTCTTAAAGTGCTGTCCTTAGCTACGTAATTCTAGGTACACCAGGTAGTTGTCATTCAGAAGACGTTGGTGTTTCTATTGACACGCCCATCTTTACGTGCTATTGGCACAATAAGCTGGTAGCTCAGGTTACAACACCAAGTTGATGTTGGATGCTCTCCATGTTCTACTGCGCCAATCTTGATACATGATAGAATAAATACAGCGAGAGTGGTATTGTATGGAAAATGTTCAGTTCGATTAACAAAGATCTTCGCTCTGAATCAGTTTCGTAATGCTTCACTGAAGCTAAGAGTTTCTAGTTGTACGTGCCGATTATAGTGATAGCACCTTCCTCCCCTGAATCATCAATTCGATGAGTGTAAGGAACGGCAAGGGTCAGACGATTGAAAATAAGCCTACCTCAGCTGTAACCCGATACAATTTTTTTCAGTGCCCGTGAAATTGGTAACTGTAGAACTCGTAAAGGGTTCCGATCTTCCTTGATTTCCATTTTCCCAGTCCATTTGAATGGAAAACTTATCCATAATTCAATCGCTTTATCAAGTCAACAGGTGTGAAAATTGTCGGATTCACTCGAGGAGGCCAATAAATTTTAAATAATAATAATAATAATAATAATAATAATAATAATAATAAAGTGAGAATTTTTTGAGTATTTGGTGGAGGGTAACCTCGGAAACTACTAGACCGATTCTAAAAATTATTTCACTAATAGAAAGATACATTATCCCAGAGTGCTGTAGGCTATATTTTACATTGTTAAATATAAGTTTTCATCGACTCCCAAAGGCGTTTAAGGGGTATGGCAGAAAGAAAAGGGCCTTTGGAACGTTAACATAGGCTAATAGAGGCGAAATATTCAATTTGTCGTACAAGGACAAGACAAAACTCATTTTAAGCCTCACGACGCGTAGAACAAAACTCGAAGGGGCCCCACGGGCCCCGAGAACCATGTTGTAAGGGCCTAAAACCAACCGTTTTGGAGATATTGGGATCACACTACCCCGCTCTAGGAGTTGGATGAAAAAATGACCAGCAGTAACCATGGCAACATCATCTCAAGGATTCTGCAGTAGAATACACACCTGGTGTTCGAAGTAGGCCTGTGCGTAAATGTAGGCGAGAGATTCTGCTACACATATGACTGTCTCGAAAAAATAACACTGTAGTTGTAAGTCACCCCTAGGGGTTGTGGTCGGGAGGTGGTGGCATATAGAAAAATAATCGAAAATATTGTCGAAACCATAGGTTTTGGGGTCGCTGACATGAACAATGACACTCCGCATGTGGTTTAAGTCTAAGTTCAGTCCCCATCGGCATGGGGGCGAGAAGGGCTGAAAATAATCCAAAATAGCCCATTTTATGATTTATGTGTGTGCACCCCTCTGAGCGGGAGTGAAAAGTGGATTAAGTATAAAAGTAATAAAAAAACGACCAATGTTAAAGTAGAATCCATAGTCGCTGAGATGAATATTGACACTCCAGATATCGTTTAAGTCCAAGTTTACCCGCATCGGCACGGGGGTGAGAAGGGGTGAAAAAGAAAATATCGAAAATAACCGAGATTATGGATGAATGTATGTTCCAGCATAGCTTTCAAACAAACAAACAAACAAACAAGGAAACGATTTTTGGTGGTAGAATTCCCCTAACACTGTGACTCTTTGGATGCCGTTTAAGTCATACTTCTATACCGGGCGAGTTGGCCGTGCGATTAGAGGCGCGCGGCTGTGAGCTTGCATCCGGGAGATAGTGGGTTCGAATCCCACTATCGGCAGCCCTGAAGATAGTTTTCCGTGCTTTCCCATTTTCACACCAGGCAAATGCCGGGGCTGTACCTTAATTAAGGCCACGGCCGCTTCCTTCCAGCTGCTATGCTTTTCCTTTCCCATCGTCGCCATGAGACCTATCTGTGTCGGTGCGACGTAGAGCCAATAGCAAAAAAAAAAAAAAAAAAATAATAATAAATAAAAAATAAACAGGTCATACTTCAGACCCATCGGAATGGATGTTGAGAAGGGGTGAAAAAAGTAATGTCCAAAATGACCGAGATTATGGATGTGTATGTTTTATTCCAGTATAGCTCTCAACTAAAATTAGTGCACACATGACTTACTGTCTGGAAAAAATTACGTGGGGTAAGACACTCCTAGCACCCCTGCTGGAGGGGATGATACTGAAATATAATCGAAAACGACGAATATTACTGTCGAATCCATAGTTTTCGGGGTCGCTTAGATAAATACTGACACTCCTGATGTCGTTTAAAGCCAAGTTCAGTACCAATCAATCGGCATGGTGATTTAGAAGGGGTGATAAAGAAAATGTCCAAATTCACCGAGATTAATGTTGCTTACACAGTTTTCGGTGTCGCTGATCAGTGACAGTCCTAGTGACAGTTGGAATCGTGTACGTCATCATATCTTTTTTTTTTTTTTTTGCTTTACGTTGCACCGACACAGGTAGGTCTAATCATCATATCTATAATGCGACGCGTACATTACGTTATAACTTATTGTTACTATTGTTTGAAAGGATCAACTAATTCCCAGACAATCTGAGCTGCCACAAGGAAATACGTTAAGGCAAAACAAAATAATTTCAAACTAAAACGTAAAATTATACACATATCAATATTTGTAAATTTACAAATTTAAAAAAGAGTTAATAAACAATTAATCAACGTCACAATTAAAAAAACACTTGAAACAGGTAATACAATTCCTACAATTAAAAGTTGTGAATGAGAACATTACCAGAATTGTAAATGTACGTGTGTACAGTATTTTCCAGAATAGCTCTCATCCAAACTCCGTTCAAATACGAATTACTATCTCGAAAAGATTATAGAGGAGTAAAACATCTTCTAGCAAACCTAGGGGAGGGAATTGCATACAAGAATAATCGAAAACGACCAATAGTAGCATCGAATCCAAAGTTTCCGCGGTTGCTGAGTTGTACTGTGACACTCTGAATGCCGTTTAAGTACCAGTTCAGCTGCGTAGGCATGGCGGAAAGTGGTGATGAAGAAAATGTCCAAACTTACCGAGATGAGTTTGATTAACGAGAAACGAAATAATCTATAAGGCTTGAAATTAAACCCATAACAAGAACTTCTTAACTACAAAATGGTTCTTAATCAGTCAACGTCACAACAACGAAATCTGCAAAAATTCTCTTCCCACATAATTAACAGGTACGGTAATAAAATACATAACTTACTTACTCCTTGGCGCTACAGCCCCTGTAGGGCCTTGGCCTCCTGGACAATCTCCACCCACTCTTCTCTGTTGACTGCTCTTCTAACTCTCCTACATGTTCCAACCATCGCAGTCTACTACTCTTTATTTCGGCTACTATATCTGGTTTATTATACAGCTCTCTGATTTCCTTATTATTTCTGATTTATTCAGTGTTCTCACATTCCATATCGCGCAATACCAATTCATATGCCGTTTCCGTTGCCAGGGTCGTTTATCCATTACATCCGTCCGGTTTCCTTTGTCCATTGGTTCCGTAACGAGAGTTTTTTTTTTTTCTGGGGTAGGGTTGTTGACCCCACGCCCAACCCCCAACCTGGAGGACCAGGGTACTGCTCTTAGTCTGGCCCATCGCCTAAGTGGCCCCACCAGGAGTCGTAGCTCCCGCTGGCATAGCTCTAAGTGTCATTTGAGCACGCAAGCCTCCAAAAACACCCGGCAATGCCATATTGCCTTCGTCAAGGTGGCAGTACCTGCGGGAAGAATAAAATACCTAAAGATAGACAATAAATAAAATGCGCCACTGTCGGTTTCAGATCAACAAGAATGTGCAACCGAGGGACAAAGAGAATTACGCACAACTTCGGACCAGGAACTGTATCGTTCAATAAACTCTGTGATCGTCCGCATTCTGTCTCCACTTTGTTCAGCTTTATCGTACTTCACGTCTCTGCCATGTGCTTTCGTAGGAGAATATCAACCGGGAGAGTTGGCCGTGCGGTTAGGGGCGCGCGACTGTGAGCTTGTATCCGGAATATAGTGGGTTCTAATCCCACTCTCGGCACCCAGAAGATGGTTGTCCGTGATTTCCTATATTCACACCAGGCAAATGCTGGAGCTGTATCTTAATTAGGGCCACGGCTGATTCCTTCCAACTCCTAGGCCTTTCCTATCCCATCGTCACTAGCAAAAAAAGAAGAAGAATATCACTTTAACATGCCGCATAACGCTTGAATACAGACATCTAACTTCACATAAATTCATGAATGAATCGTGAAATAATTACCAAATCCCGTGCTAAGGACGGGTACATGTGCTAGTAATCAGTAAAGCCCTTTACCACCAAACAAGAGTTTACGGCAAGCTCAAGCGAGGCCCGTATAGTGAGCCCTCACTGAGGGGACGCGTAAGGACCGAACGGAAGATAACAGCTTCCCTACGTTATTCTGTAATACTCGGTCTTTAGTAGACCTCTGTCCTTGAGTTAGAGACATGATTTCCTTGATACGCTCAGTGGTTGTGATTATAAAGTGCACAGTAACAATTATCCATCACGCTTAAGTACACGATTAAGCAATGACTGCTTCTTCTTGATTCGTTTTGCCCAAGTAAGGAGCGCGTTTTAACTTATCAGCTGTGAGCTTGCATCCGAGATATAGTGGGTTCGAATCTCACTATCGGCAGCCCTGAAGATGGTTTTCCGTGGTTTCCCATTTTAACACCAGGCAAATGCTGGGGCTGTACCTTAATTAAGGCCACGGCTGCTTCCTTCCCACTCCTAGTCCTTTCCTATCCCATCGTCACCATAACACCTGTCTGTGTCGGTGCGACGTAAAGCCACTAGCAAAAAAAACTTATTAGCACATCTTTCTTTTTTCTTCTTCTCTTCTCAATCTCTCTTCATCCTCTCGGTGTGTTCCTTTTTTACGTTGTTCAGTTCATCCTGTATTTAGTCAGGTGGGCTTTACAGGAAATTTGTGTTTGTGAATTAAAGTTCGGAATTTTATTATTATCTTGAATGATTTCTTCATTAATACCAATTCCATTTAGGTCTTCACTGATTTCTTAATTATTGTGATTTTTCATTTATATGGTTCAGTTTAAAATTTTCTTTGTGGGCTTCTTATTATCTAGAATAGAATAGAATAGAATAGAACACTGTACTCGATACAACATGTGTTTAGAACTTATCAGGGAATGCCTTTGTTCTAAGAAGATTAGATTGAAACATAACAAGACTAGAATTGAACACTGACCATAAAATTGTAATCGCTGTTTCCTGATTGTATCTGTGTTTTTTTTAAAAACTGGATAGTTTTTATGTGATTTCTTTTTCATACAAATGTCATTTTCGCATTTTGGTCCGAAGATTTTCCTGAGGATGTTTCTTTCTAGTTTTTCGATAATCTTTATTCAAGATCTGCCACTATTTATAGTTATAATTACTGCTAAAACCAAACAACAGCCAGAATACATCCTGAGGCAACCTCTAAGTTGTAATTTTGAGATCGACTACGGTTGATTTCCCCATAACTTTCAACTGATCAGCATGGTGGAAGAATTTATTGTTTATTATTTAAATATATATTTTTTTTAAAGAAAATGCTTGATATTTGTGCGCGGAAATATTGTAAACGATTTCCAGAAATATCGATAGCATCAGAATCATATGCCTGTGCTTTGTTTGAAAAGTGACGCGCAACTAGATGTCAGGTCTGCTATGACATTAAGGTAAGAAAAGTAAAATATCATTGCCTGAATTTCATGTTTTTCCTCTTTTAAAAAATGATAATGAGGCTGTTTCCTAATTCCTTCTTGTTGAAGTGAACAGCGGCTGTGTCCAGCGGGAAGGGCAGGTAAGTTTCTTGGGGGAATACAGTTTGTCCTTCCCGAAAGTTCGATACGCATGCCTCGCCTAAGATGTGCTTCGCAACTTTCTTAACTGAAAACCAAAAATGCGCAAGTAGATTAGGTTTACAGAAATAGGTGTGGATCCTCTTTCGAGCTTTTTCCATTCCATTTTTACAGTTTTAAAGTAATTTTCCATGATTTTTAAGACTTTTTTACGGAGCTCGGTAGTTGCAGTTGCTGAAGTGCTGCCAGTATTTAAAATTCGGGAGGTAGTGAGCTCGAACCCCACTGTCGGCAGCCCTGAAGATGGTTTTCCGTGGTTTCCCACATTCACACCAGGTAAATGTTGAGGCTGTATCTTTATTAAAGCCAAGGCCGCCTTCTCACTCCTAAGCCTTTCCTATCCCATTGTCGCCATAAGACCTATCTGTGTCGGTGCAGCGTGAAGCAACTTGTAAAAAAACTGTTTTGATGTTTTATCGTTTCATTGATTTATTGTAAGTTGCTTTACGTCGCACCGACACAGATAGGTTTTATGGCGACGATGGGACAGGGTCTAGGAGTGGGAAGGAAGGGTCCATGGCCTTATTTAAGGTACAGCTCAAGCATTTGCTTGGTGTGAAAATAGGAAACCACGGAAAACCAACTTCAGGGCTGCCGACAGTAGGGTTCGAACCCACTATCTCCCGAATACTGGATTTTATCGTTTGTTAGCTCTCTAAACCGCTACGCATGCAAACTACATCGTCCTCTAAGAACATAGACATTAATACTTCTAATACCTTATGAGCGTCACAATCACGTGATGTTATATTGCAGATATCTGACCCTAGGTCACACGCCATGGTCTCCGTGATGAATGGTTCCGCTGTCAACTAGCAACAGAGGGAGCGCTTTTAGAAACTTTCATCAACTCAGCCATTATCGATTCAAGATAGTTTAAAAAGTATGCGGTCATGTTTATGGAATTTATGTTTTGACACAGGCTATTCAGTTTCCTGTGTCAAGAAATGGAATAAGATAAAGGCCCCAATCTGATAACCTTAATAACTAAGAAGTTACATTTTTTCCGCTTTTACGGTGGGTTTTCTGAGATACCTACTACCACTTTAAGATTTTGGGATTCACTCTGGGAGAGTTTTCCAGCGACTAAGAAATGGTTAACATCGGACCGGTAGAACTCAAGAAATAAGCATTAACATGTGAAGCCTTAGTCTTTTCTATTGATTGATTGATTGAATGATTGATGATGATGATGATGATGATGATGATGATATTTGTATGGCTACCAGAGTCTACGTGCAGCCTTCTGAAGCATAGGGTGGGTGGCGTCTGTTTGGTGCGATACTGCATGTAGGCCTATATTTGATGGAAGATCGCGTCCGGTTCCATGGCCAAATGGTTAGCGTGTTGGCCTTTTTTTTCAGGGTCCCGGATTCGATTCCAGGCAGGGATGGGAATTTTAACCAATGATTGGTTAATTCTCCTGGCACGGGGGCTAGGTGTAGGCCCTATGTGTCGTCTTCGTCATCACTTCATCCTCATCATGACGCGCAAGTCGCCTACGGGTATCAAATCAAATGACCTGCACCTGGCGAGCCGAAGTCCTCGGACACATCCCGGCACTAACAGCCATACGCTATTTCACTTTTTCAGTTGACGTGGTAGTCAATTGGCTGGGTCCTAGAGCCTCCCGAGAAGTAGGTGTTCCGTTTCTGAAATTCCCGACTTTCTGGCGAGTGAAGTGATTGGTACAAGGTAATAAAACAATAGTTCGTACAAGCCTGCAGTTCAGCAAAGAAGGTTGCTCCACAGTTACAGGATCTGCAGATATTAGTGATGACGCCGTGAACTGTATCCTCGGCATTCACAACCGGGTTCACATATCCTTAATTCTATTATTATGTGGTTCAGCATGAGTCCGATTCCTTGGATGAATGGTCAACATAGTGGCCTTCAGTTCAGAGAGCTCCGGGTTTGATTCCTGATTGGATCGAGAATTTTCACTGCCTAGAGTTAATTCCTCTAGTTCGGCGGCAGGGCGTTCGTATTTGTCTTAATACAAATCTTCATTTACGTTTACTTACAACACATCACGCTTCAAACGACCAGAGAGGCACGCAGTTGTGAAGAGTGAACTGCGAGTGGCTGCATCGGAAGCATTGGGTAGTATCACGAAAGATTTCCACTGCAGAACCTCTTGTCGATTTACGTTATTTGCATTACAAGCACATTCGAGATATGCCCAATAATGTGTATTTGTTAATGTGCGTATTGTCATCTGCTTCTCCTTTAATCAATCAATCAATCAATCAATCAATCAATCAATCAATCAATCAATCAATCAATCAATCAATCAATCAATCAATCAATCATTGATCTGCGTTTAGGGCTGTTCCCCAGATGGCAGATTCCCTATCAATTGCTTATTTAGTATTTCCATAAACGATTTCAAAGAACATGGAAATCGGATGTTATGTACTGAAAATATGAGTATTTCATTGTTAAATATTTATTGGTCGAAGAACTACGTAGTTATAGTTAAAACTGATGAATACGAGTTTGGTATAACAATAGAATTCCATTTTATTGAGCCGGTTCTGTTTTGTGCGTGAGTAAAAGATTGCGACCAAAGCATTCACAAAATAGTTTTTACACGTCTTCGTCAATATATTTATAATTTATAGTGGCCTGTGAAAAATAGCAACAAAAATCTATCGAGACGATATTCGATCCATTGATCACGAGCATGTGAAGCAGACAGCTTGCTCATTGTACTTCTTGGGACCGCACTGCGTGCTAGAGCGGTCTTATGAAGAACTCTTGATATTTAAATTTCATTCCCTTGTGTTCCTGTTCACACTCTAGTTCCACTTCTATTACGGAAGAAGGACGTCACACATCTGATTTGGAATGTTGATACTAGTAAATTACTCATAGACGGCTGGCCGTTCTCTTAAGCTAGCCATACACGTACAGGAAATCCTCAAGGAAAAGGCCTCCGGGATTTCCTTGAGAATTTCCTCAACCGAACCCTCGCTCACATGGTGTCCGGACATTTGCGGTCACGGACATTTGCGGTCATCACAAAATCACGGACATTTGCGGTCAATGAGATAAACTTGTGCCCAGTCACAGAAATTCCCCAGTTTTCACAGCAATTTGCGGTCACTGCAGCAGGGGGTGGGTCTCATTAGTTTAATCTCGGAATATCCCCGCTGACCTGCCTGATCTCCTGCTCGCTCCTTGCAGATCAACATTTTTCTCTCGCGGGCATTATTTAGAGACACAAACACTAATCTATATCTAAACTTTCTGGTGTAAGTATTTACTGTTGTATGCTGTAATGGATTTGACAGTTACTAATAAGACAAATGGTTATATGCACAGAAAGTATAGGGAAAGTCAACATGAAATTGTCACCTGGGTGTGTCTGGAGGAGAAGAACAAGTCATGTTTTTGGAAACATACAGTTCTGTAGATGATAAATAAATCTATTCTATTCTATTCTATTCTATTCTATTCTATTCTGTTTCCTATCCAACATCCCTTGGTCAATTCTTCTTCTTTTCCGACCCCCACGGTACGATGTTTGCCAAGCCCAGGCAGTCATACATGTTCACGTCCTTCGTGGCTTCTCCCTTCTTCTTCCCTAAAACAGGGCCGGATCTATTCGACTTTTCTTCTGGTTATTTTTAAGGGAGGATGGTGGCACCGTTCTACTTTCTCACGGAAAACAGTAATCGCCACCATCACGAAAAGGTCCCGTGGCAACCACGATATAAACATTCTCGCAGATATACAAGCTCGTATATTTTACATTTATACTCTAATACAACACAAAGTGAATTTTTATATACAGACATCAGAGGCTATCTAAAATGAATTAGTTTCCTATTTATTTATCGTGGAATAATTAAAGGTAGGTCAGGGTAAAGAACACTGTTTTATTCCAGACCAGTCCTTCATTTTTAGAAAACCTAAAGTTAATCCATCGTTAATTAATTAAAATTTATTTATTTATTTATTTATTTATTTATTTATTTATTTATTTATTTATTTATTTATTTATTTATTTATTTATTTATTTATTTATTTATTTATTTATTTATTTATGGTAGTCTAACGTCACTTTAACATATTTTTCGGACAAAATGGGATGGGAAAGAATTAGAAATGCCGGACTCAGTGGCTCACACGGTTGAGGCGCTGGCCTTCTGGCCCCTACTTGGCAAGTTCGATCCTGCCAATCCACGCTTCCAAGTTGTGAGCCCCCGGAGACCCATTTATCACCTCTTACGACAGGCAGGGGATGCCGTGGATGTATTCGTCGTCTGGGTCCCCCACCCACAGGGGGTAAAAACCTCCAAACTCGAGTACATACAATAATTTGGTCGACAGTAAATTATATGTTTTAAAATGCTGATTACCGGGCGAGTTAGCCGTGCGGTTAGGAGCGCACAGCTGTGAGCTCGCATTCGGGAGATAGTGGGCTCGAACCCCACTGTCGGCAGCCCTGAAGATGGTTTTCCGTGGTTTCCCATTTTCACACCAGGCAAATGCTGGGGCTGTACCTTAATTAAGGCCACGGCCACTTCCTTCCCATTCCTAGGTCTTTCCTGTCCCATCGTCGCTATAAGACCTATCTGTGTGGGTGCGACGTAAAGCAACTAGCAAAATAAAATGCTGATTAGCATCAAACTTTATCCATGCTTTGGACTGGTATAATGATTGTTTAAAATCAGCTGTAGTTTAACGGGGATACCCCGAGATTAAGCTGATAAGGCCCACCCCCTGCTGCAGTGACCGCAAATGTCCTGTGACAACTGGGGAATTTCTCTGAGTGAGCACAAGTTTATCTCAGTGACCGCAAATGTCCGTGACCGCAATTGTCCGACAACCCGCTCACACACGGAGAGGATTTCCTCGAGGAAATCCTCACGGAAAAGGCCTTGGAGATTTTCTCAAGGTCCAACTGCAGGTCAACTCAACAGTTCTGTTGACTGGGGGTGGTTGGTTGTTCAAGTGGTGTTGCAAATACTTTTCATCGTTGTCATTTTTTGAACTCGCTTGCCACAAGCAAGGGTCATTCTGGTATATTTGTATAAATTATGTTAAAAGTTCTGGAGAAATGACGATATAGGACACTCCCGACAATCACTTCACTTCACAAATCTTCAAGGACTATTGCCGAAACACACACGCAGCAAGAGACTCCGAAAATCCGGCCTGCTTGGCCCCAAGGCGGAAAAGAATTGAATTTTGTTCGGGATTTTTGGATCTCTCACACCCAGCGCGGTCTCAAGGACGCCGCCACTCACGTTGCGGAATTCCTCAAGGATTGGACTGTTCAGGCCAAACCTTGAGGAAATCCCGCTCGTGTATGGCCGCCTTTACTCGAGTACTGATCGATCTACCTCGAGCTGCGATATCATCTGTTCGAGCTGAGCTCAACCACACCACTAGAGTGAAGCATTTAGCATCGAAGTTAGTTCAGCTAAACTTGCTGTGTTCGTTGCCTGACGTCATCACTATGTATTCATTCGGGAAAAAATCGTTCACGCCGCGATTCGAACCTTACCTGGGCGCGAATTTTGTAGCCTACAGCTGACCCACTGCGCTACGTGGGAGTATGCCATGTGTTTATAAATTTCATTAGCGCTGATACAAGTCACGAGGAGAGAAAAGTGAGAGGGGAGAGGGGAGAGTGAGAGCGACTGACACAATGAGTGAAAATTACGGGCCGTGTTGCAAAACTCATCCAGCTGACTGTACAAAGGGAACCATAGCCGAAGTGTACTTCCTTATACTTCTCGTCTCCAGAGATGAGACATTTTTTTTATTTATCTCCCAAATTATTTCTGAAAAACTAACACAGGACCACCTCTGTGGTGTAGTGGTTAGTGTGATTAACTGCCACCCCCGTAGGCCCGTGTTCGATTCCCGGCTCTGCCACGACATTTGAAAAGTGGTACAAGGGCTGGAACGGGATCCACACAGCCTCGGAAGGTCAATTGAGTAGAGGAGGCTTCGATTCCCACCTCAACCATCTTCGAAGTTGTTTTCCGTGGTTTTCCACTTCTTCTGTAGGCAAATGCCAGGATGGTAGCTAAGTTAAGGCCACAGCCGCTTCCTTCCCTCTTCCTTGTATATCCCTTCCAATCTTCCCACCCCCGCACAAGGCTCTTGTTAATATAGCATGTGAGGCCGCCTGGGCGAGGTACTGGTCGTCCTTCCCACTTGTATCCTCCCGACCCAAAGTCTCACGCTCCAGGACACTGCCCTTGAGGCGGTAGAGGTGGGATCCTTCGCTGACTCCTAGGGAAAAACCAACCCTGGATGGTAAACGAATTGAGAAAGAAAGAAAGAAAGAAAGAAAGAAAGAAAGAAAGAAAGAAAGAAAGAAAGAAAGAAAGAAACGAAAGAAACGAACGAACGAACGAACGAACGAACGAACGAACTGCCATTTTTCAGGAAGGTAAATATATGCATTTTCTGTGCCAAAATCAACTGGTTTATTTTAAGATAATTCAATATAATCTAAGGACTTGCAAAGAGTTAGTAAACATTTTTGTATAAAACTATAAAAATAAAATTGTCCATTTTTTGGCTTCAAAAAATAAAAGAGGTAGACTGAAATTATGTGTACATTACAGTGTAAATTGTGAAAGTTGGTTCTGCTTCATGAAAAACTTTTTTGAAAAGAATGTGCCTATAATGTCTCTGTTATCTTGTTTCTTGAAAATCCGTTAACATTTTCTTCATCTAAAGAATTCAATATTCGTTGTGTAGTAGGTCATTGATATTTAACACTAATGTTGTCAACTGTTTTTTTTTATTTGTGTCACATTTAGTAAAACTGTTTGAGGATATTGACTTCAAGTTAATAGAAATTTGCGAAAGTTTTGAAGTCCAGGTGTCCTCCTTAAAAGGAAGTACGAGTCTCCAGTTACCGTGATGAGTACCGAACTGTAAAGCTGTGCATTCCGTATACTTTTACAGTGTGTGAGATGGTTATACAATCCTCTCTGCAGTTATCGAACCATTTTATCTCCCCCATGTGTAACTCGGAAGGTTAACTTGTCGACGCTTTTGATGCCGTTTACCATGACGTATTCATGTACTGTACCGTGAAAAAGAATGACCAAGTGCTCTTCATAAAGAAACGCTCAACTGCTAGTTAACTTTCCATGAGCAGAGCATTTTACGAGAGCAGAAGTGTAATATCCAACAAACAGGAATAAATTTTAACTGTCTGAACTTCCTTCATAATTCAAGAGTTAGAGCTATGGTAAATACAGTACATGTAAGAACTGCAGAAGATGTTGGAACGTTTTCATTATGATGGTTCGTTTTTTGACAAGAATTACTTTACAAAGGTGAAAAATGAGAGTATCCTCGTAATTCAATACATTATATATTCCGTCATTAGACGGAGTAAACAAATTGAAACATGTTTCGGCTCGTTTGAGCCATCTTCAGTGAAAAATGAGGGGATGATTTCGACAGTAATTTCAACCTGTTTTGTTATTGTTACTAAACCAATATTTTGTAAACTATGAGGTCCACAACCTCACCATGTACTACTATTGTTCATTTCCATTTGCATCATTTGTTTTTTCATTCCTTTGTTTCTTAGGTTAACACAGTTTTTAGTTTCAATTATTATTTTAAATTAACACCTGTTTCACTGAATTTTGTCGCAGTGAGTTGTTTCTTGCTCTGCATATTGATGTAAATTTTGTATATTTGTGCTAATTTTGTTTCCGTCTAGGCTCTCTTTTGTTTGTTTTTTCATTTGCTCCTTCATTATGTTTTTTAAGCATTTTTTCAACTTACATTATGTAAATTATTTCATCCCCTCTCATTTTTCACTGAAGATGGCTCAAACGAGCCGAAACATGTTTGAATTTGTTTACTCCGTCTAATGATGGAATATATAATGTATTGAATTAGGAGGATACTCTCATTTTTCACCTTTGTAAAGTGAAAACCGTCAATACGGAATGATTCTAATATCTTGTAATAAAAGAATTACTTGACATGGCTCCCGTGGAGGCTATCGGTGTTAGCCGGCAGTTACGAGGAAGATAATAATAATGATGATAATGATGATGATGATGATGATGATGATGATGATAATAATAATAATAATAATAATAATAATAATAATAATAATAATAATAATAATAAAAGTTAGAGCCTCCGTGGCTCAGGCGGCAGCGCGCCTGCCTCTCACCGCTGGGTTCATCGTTTCATTTCATTTGTCATTCATTAATCATTGCCCCAGAGGAGTGCGACAGGCTTCGGCAGCCGGCACAATTCCTATCCTGGCCGCTAGATGGGGCTTCATTCATTCCATTCCTGACCCGGTCGAATGACTGGAAACAGGCTGTGGATTTGCATAATAATAAAGTTATCAGCCCTATGAGACGTTAGAATGTTATTGATCTAAACAGAGATTCTTTAATGTATCTACATTGTATAAGTTACGGACTTCTCCATTTTCTAACTTGAAAGCCTTGCAGGCGGCCATGGACCGGGGGTGACAGTGGCTCTTGAGCGACAGTGGTCTAGCGCCAGGGATATCTTGGTACGACCGCGACAGGGTAACCAGAGCCGAAAGGGGATATGGGATTTCCTGGTGAGTTTAGGAAGGTTTCTCATAACTTCTCCTTTACGGAGGGTGGAAGTAGCTGGCAGAAAACTAGCCTTTGCATCTCATGTTATTCTGTACTCTTGTACTAGGCTATGTTCCTGTGTTAGTACTCGCTTGTCGGTCATTTGTCAAAACAGGTAGGTCACCACGGACTGTGAGGCGGGGCGGAGCCTCACGGCACCCGCAACACAAAACAAGGACACATACTAACACAGGTCTATTCTCTTTATCTCGCCTAGAAAGAGGCAAACCTTGTCCAGCAGGGCTGAGCGATGACCGTCCAACCAGGCGTCCAGTGATTTCCATCTTTTCGGATCGTTGACGAAGCAAGATGATGGTACGCAATTGGACGTCATGACGCGGCTTAAGAAACTGGATCAGATTACTTTCTTGCCAACATCGATGTCTTGGTGTATTGCTTGGATAAGAATAGTGAGTACGTTGAATAGTTGTGGGTATCAGTGTTCTACAACTAGCAAGATTATATTCAATTGTATGTTTCTTAGTGTTATCCGAGAAACACCACGGGGAGCAGCCCATTCGTTGTTTCTGATGTATGGTGCGCGTTAGGGAGTTCTGATGATTATGGCAGGCTACGTTTCCTACGGCAATTCTTAATCGAGTTCTAGTATAGCGGTAGGCTCACTTGCCTGCTGACATTCACAATGGAGATGAGGAGTTTTCATTATAAAGGCAGGCCCCTTTTCCTAATGCCAGTCACAATCGAGTTGGGGAGATTTTATTATAATCGAGAAATGCAGCTGTATATAACGAACAAGGGATCGAGATACGACGAAAAGTCATAGGACCCAAGTTGTAGGTCTCTCCAAATTGAGCAGCGATTGTGCTATCTGTTTTGTGATACTATTTAGGGACTACCGTTTAGCCACCAATTACTCCGAAATGAAAGTCTTCACCGCGATTAAAATTGCCTCCGTATTTCGATATTTTAGCGGGGCCAAAAAGTTACACAATTTAACATTTTGGAATTTTCCCTCAAAGGGAAGAGGGTCCAGTTTTTGGGATTATTACTCTGGTACATACGGAGAAGTTAAGGAAAAGAATGTTGACGTTAATTGAAGATAGGGTGATAACTGAGGACAGCCGGATAGAACAACTATGTAAGTAACAAGTGGATGTATTGGAAAATTGAAATGTCCCTTGCTAAATTGTGATGAAATGAGTTACTGTTAAGAAAGCGGCAACAGAAGAGAAATTTTAGTGCAGGGATTCTTAGATAAGAAGATGACTTATGGTGTATGTCGTATATTTATCCTGTATCCTACGAACATAGGACATAATTAAATTTAGCATACTATAACGATATTTCTAACATTCGTCAAATATTAACCGAGTTTCAAAAGCCAATCGTGCACCTGGATGAGTATCCTCTAAATATGATGTTTGGTCGAGATCTATCCAGCCGTTTTGTCATGATGATGGGATCGACCGACAGACAGACAGACAGACAGACAGACAGACAGACAGACAGACAGACAGACAGACAGACAGACACGAAAGCTAAAAACCACTGATACGGGCTTGAGTTGACCTAAAACGGATATAAATCTGAAAAATTGGCAGTAAAACGAAATTACCGACAGCGGCCTCCCTACAACTTTATTTATATAGGCTAGATTTGCCAACAAGAAACCATTATTTCAAAAAATCACTTTAAGACGCATGATACGTAAACTGATATTGGCTAGCTACCAAATTTAGTGTTTTCTCCATTGCATCTAGTGTTATCAGTCAACTGACTGTCGTAAACCGATTTGAGTGCGGATTTTTTAATAATGGATTCTATAAAGGAAAGTATCTACTTATGTAACTGTACAGTTTTGAGTTATTACATACTATTTAAGGGATATTCGGCTCATATGACATACGACAGTAAAATGCACGTGGTTCAGAATTATATGTGACATTATACAAGGCTGCCGAAATTTTTTAAATACCCCTATGCGATTTTTACCAAAAAGTATGTAGCCAGTAGAATATATTTATGATCTTGTTTGCTTGAACATGCTACCCTCATGTCTGTGTTTATTTTCCTCTGAGAGGTGACTGATTGTATCGCGAAGAGTTAATAAATGAGTTTTGTCATATTACGCCCTATTTCTTGTGGTTATGACATTCAAGAACTTGATATAGAGAATTACTCTAAAGAAACTGCCTAGTACGTATATCTTTGTATAAGTGGTGCCCAATGCCAGTAATGTTTGGTAAAGCTTTGATACATGAGTCATCAGTAGTTTAAAAAATGTCCCTGCGAATCGGATAATTATCTGAAGATGTCCAGGCATATAGACATAAATAATTCAGAAAATGTCAATCGGAATATTCAATGAAAAGAACAAGATTACAAGTAAACACAAACACCGTCATACTCCATAGTTTATTAGTATCTTCAGATGCTATAATTACTTTATTAATGCAAGAAAAACTCATCAGACGAAAAATAATATATCATGATATTAAGAAATTTTTATTGGTATCAGATCAACCATCTGCTTCTTGAACAAGTAGCCAAGAAGACACGAGATAAGACTCACCTTGTCACGCAATACTCCAGTGACAGTCAACGTGATATAGACGACAGTGTAGTTTTGGATGGTACTGACTCAGAATGAGGATCTAGACACCGTAAATTAATTTGACATGCACAGAGATGTAGGTTAGGTTTAGATTAACATTATGACGAGCGGGAACTAAGATACAACCGATGCAAATGAATGTGACTGAGTAGTATTTTAACGACTTCTAAGAAAAGAATTCAGAAATATGTAGTTTCTAATGATTTCATTCTCATTTCTTGTGTTTATTGTATAAAATAGTATTGTTGCGCTAGATTGCAACAGTGGACCACTGCGTGGCCTAGACGTACAGTACCATGTGCCGCTTACTGGCTCCTCTTCGTGACTCGTGACACAGTCTGGGCGTTCACATTAGTCACTTGAACCCATGGGCGCCCGCAAGGGGGGGGGGGGGCAAGGGGGGCACTCGCCCCCCCCCCCTGGAATTCTAAAGATGTTGATTATTTCATAAACTGAAATTACTGACAGTCATCTAGCATATGTTATAACTGGAAGTTTCTGTAAACAATTTAATGTTGCTGACGTTATATTGGTTTTTATATTCAAGAAAATTGTTAATGTGCCCCCCCCCCCTGGAAAAGATCCTGCGGGCGCCCATGCCTTGGACCCTCGGTACAACGACAATGATATCGAGACGTTAATTGATTCTGTCCGAGATAAGTATAGAACTTCTCAGACTGATTGAGCAATTTCGAAAACATTTGCCTAAAGGCTCCTGTTTGACGGCCTTGAAATACAGGCTGAAATCATAGTCGCCTGCTTCTGTTTCTTTACTTTTTCTCTGCAAGAAGACCTCAGAGAAAATTCAATGTCCTGTCAATATGCCCTCTCCCTTAGAGGGTTAATGAAGATCGAATTTTAAGAACTGTTATGTTTGAAAAATATACAGAGGTCGCTATGCTCACTAGAGTTGGAGCCTGACGTTTAGCGCCACCGGCGAGAAAGAATTGACTAACGCTGCTCGAAAATGGTCTGTTGCTATGGCAACGATAACAGCGATGCCACATTTAAAGAAGCTATCGTCACGTGGGTTGACTTGCTCTCAGTTGCTTTTGTGATATTATTAGGAGTGGTACTGTGTTAGCTGTGTTAGTTGTTGCTGCTTTATGTATTTACGTGTTTGTTTTCTGAATATTATTTTCGTTCTTGGTTTATTTTTATCAGTTGTACAGTTCTATTGTGTATTTAGCATGTGCATTTGTTGAGGTTATTGCAGAAACTGATGATTTTGTTAGTGATTACGAAATCTCACATTTATCGGCAATGGCATATTCTGTCTTAAACGTTGGAATTATTATCACGAGCTTAGGAACGGGTCAAAGTTTATTGAATTCCATTAGGCCTACATGTTTTATTAAATACTTAGCCTGTATGAAAGGGTGATATGGCGCAGATGGAGGTAACTATGGCAATGCAGCGTACTTCGTAGTTGCCAGACTCCAGCTCTCGTGAGCCCGACTATAGGTGGACCTCAAGGATCCTGAACGGTTTCTGCATGGTTCTGTTTTTACACTTAAAGGCAGTCGAGTCACCGAGAGTTCTGAGTTCCCAGTCACACCGAGTTTCAGCTTCCTGAGCCTATTGGGAAAGGGACTGTTACGTTGAACTCCCTTTAAGAACCATCGTGTAGAAGTTCTATGACCTATACCAGAAGGACACACTCCTATTGATCCAGATGGATAATTTTGAAATTTGGTAGTCCCCTTATAGTAGTCTGTAATGGCGTCCTGTTACTCTTATTGTACCCATCTCGAAAAGTGTTTTGAACTAGATGTATTTTGGGTGCTCCTGAAGGGTGTCAGCTGAGACAGTAGCGTTATAAAGAGAGATCGGAAGACAGGGTAACGTCACCTGATAGTATGTTTTCCCCGTCTGGTGGCCATGATTGTTAAAGCGTCAAACCTATATGATCTGACACTGTGGTTAGCCGATTCGAATCCCGTTGGTGGAAAAAGGTGCTATCAGAATGTTGGATGGCAAGGCATAAGAGATGGTGGCATGCAATTTATAATCGCTGGATTACGTGCCAAAAGCCTGGACGCAATACCAAACCTCTCCGCAGTGCTCATATGGAGTGAGGGCATATGGCGCTGTTGATGGTGATTCGTCCATCAGAGGGAGACCAGACAACTTGGTGTTATTCGACAGGAGTAGGCTATGTGCGAACACCTCATTTCACCCTCTCCTTACCTCATCATCATTATAATCAATCTGCATCTAGACTCGCAGGCGGATAAATAGAAAGACCTGTACCAGGAGAGCTGAACATGTCCTCGGATACTCCCGGTACTAAAAGTCATATAAATAAATAAATAAATAAATAAATAAATAAATAAATAAATAAATAAATAAATAAATAAATAAATAAATAAATAAATAAATAAATAAATAAATAAATAAATAAATAAATAAATAAATAAATAAATAAATATATAAATACGTACTACCCAATAGAAGGGGCAACTCTTATGACAAATGCTTTGTGAACACCAAGAAGAATCAGCAAGAAATGAATATCATGGATCAAGACATCCACAACGGAACCACTTTCAAAAACAGGATACACGCATTTGAGGGGTTCCGAGAGTCAGAAACAGGACCAATAAGAAACAACATTGGACGGTTGAAAAGGAAGAAGCTGTAAGTAAGAGAATGAAGGCTTACTGGCGCCAAACAAAACTGAAATAATGAAGAGTTATTTACATGATCTATAGTTGGCCAAAATTTATGAATGAAATTAATTACTTATTAATACGACTAAGATACTACCCACACTAGAGTACTGGAACTGGAACTCTCGGATATAACATGTACTGAACGCAGTTTGTGGGCATAATTAGTGAACGGGCTCAGACACTTGCTTTCCATCCGGGCGGTCGAAGTTGGAATCCTGGTCCATACCACGCTGGAATTTTCGCCTCAAAAATCAGGACAGGAATATGGCCTTAAAGCTCTGGTTGAAACCGAAGGTGAGTCTGCGCGACTCCAGCGACCTCAAATACAAGGTGGTCGGAAACAACGTGAACCAGGTATACGAGCGTTAGAGTGTTAGGCATGCTGATAAATAATTGAAAAAATGTATATATCTTGCGCCGTTGTCATTCTATCACCTGCTGAGCTAACGGCCATACCATGTTGAATACATCGGTTCTCGTCCAATCACCGCAGTTAAGCAACATTGGGCGTGGTCAGTACTTGGATGGGTGACCGCTGAGAACACCACGTGCCGTCGGCTCAATTCCGGCCCCGCGGGGTAGGGGGCAACGCGTCCGCCTGTCACCCGGCAGCCCCGGGTTCGATTCTCGGCCGGGTCAGGGGTTTTTAATTGTAAATGATTAATATCCCTGGCCTGGGGACTGGGTGTTTAACGTTTCTTTTCTAACATTCGACACTTTACACTTCCAGAATTTCCAAATACATGAAGGTTCCTAACATATGGTGCAAGTAGGGACGCCCCGAAACAAATAGCATTAAAAAAACACCTGCTGAAGTTAGCCAGTCAGATCGCTTCGTAGTCTACTTCAGATGGGCTATGCGAGGCGGTGTTGCTAAATCTGCACGTGGCTTAAGACAGGCTTGAGAGCGCCAATAGAAAAACTTCTCCAGGGGAGGGACTTGAACAAGGAACCCCTGCTGATATGCTCGGCCCATAGCAAGCACGCTACGGTGGCATTGGTTGAAACCCACAATGTGTTCGATGCTCATTTCTCGGCGTGGTCTCGACCAAGCCACGTGCAGATTTAGCAGCACCACCTCGTACAGCTCAATTGAAATCACCCGCGAAGCGATGTGATTGGGTTACTTCAGCAGCTGATAAAATGAAAATGGCGCGAGATACTGTCGTAACTCTTTTTTCAACTTACTTATCAGTATCATCAACGCTGTAACGCTCATATATTCGGTTCGCGTTGTTTCCGACCACCCTGTATATCTATTATAAGCTAAGGAAAGTTTATGCTTTTTGCGAAGTGTACAGCAAGGTAAGAGTGGTTCAGGTATCCCCGGTTTCAAAACTCGGGGACAATATGTGAAAGCTGAAGCGGAATAGGTTTCCACAGGATCTCTGAATTCTCCCGTCACTTTCACAGTCATTAGTTAATCATCGCCCCAGAGATATGTGATTATTACTTCAAAATGTTCCATACAATTCGGTTAAATATAGCATAGCACTGAATACAAAGCGACATCCAAAAATATTTTAGTCAGAAATACTATACAATGAGTGGCCAAATGCCATGAGAAAATACTGAGCGTGATGTTAATAACGAGTTGCTCCTCCGCAAGCCTTCAATACGGCAGCAGTACGGTGAGGCATCGACTGTGCAAAGTGTTGCAATCGTTCTGGAGGGACCTGAACCCACGTATCTTGCACTGCTACCCACAATTGGTCTACTGTAGTTGGTACGGGGTTCATAGAGCGTACACTAGTACCGACAGCATCCCATAAATGCTTGATTGGACTAAGATCCGGAGATCTGTAGGAGCAATTCATGGTCGAAACTTCACTGGAGTGCTCCTCCAACCACCTGCGTGTCACCACAGAGCGGTGACATGGTGCATTGTCCTGTTAAAACATGGCATCTCAATCTGGGTACTCTAGGGCCAGAAAGGGATGCAGATGATATTAATGAATGTCCACATAACGTGACCTTATCATCGCTCTCTGCAGCCAGACAATGGGGCCTAATTGCGACCATGAGAACGCCGCCCATACCAGAACTGAGTCACCTCTCCCCTGGACACAACCTTGTTGACACGCAGGATCCATAGCTTCATGGGGCATACGTCACACTCTCATGCTCCTATCAGCTCTATACAACTGGAACCGGGATTTATCGGACCTTACCACACACACGCCGCCACTGTTCCATGGTCCATTGTCGATGTTCGTGGGCCCATGCACGTCGTTGAGCTCTGTTTCGAGGTGTCAGCAAAGAGACACGAGTTGGTCGTCTGGCTGGTGTAGCTTATGCGGTGCAGTTCCCTCCTTACAGTCCTGGTAGAAATGAGTTCCTGGCTCCCAACATTCAAGGGGGTGGTGATCTGACTCACAGTAGCCCGTCGAGCACCCGGTATGATTCTTCGGAGGTGACGTGATGTCTTCTTTAAACACCTGTGGTCTTCCCGTGCGGCTATTTACAGGGGTGGTAATATTCTCTATGCGATATTCAAGATCCACCTTCGATACTGTTGATCTCGGAAACCCGAATTCACGCGTAATCTCCGCAATGCTCTGACCCATGTGCCGTGCACCTATGTTTTTCCCACGTTCCAAGTCGGTTAACTCGCGACGTGTTGCCATCTTCAAGACACTTATGTCTGTGACAGACTGCTCAGCTACGCCGCAACGCTCAGGGGTTATACACAGCACATTTTCTAATGAGGCACCCCTCTCCATGACTTTCGACCACTCAGTGTTTTTTACTGTCGACAAATGTAAATTACTTCCTTCAAAAGTAGGCTACTTTCTGACTTGGAACAAACTCATCGTTGAATTTTATCGCGTGTTCGGCTTGTGCTGTGCAAAATGTTTTTTCCTGCATATTCTCAAGATGATGTGGGAACTCATCAGTATGTGATGAGGGGAGGTCAATGAACCGTGCAGACGCGACGCATTGTTTGGTCGCGGTGAATTGACGTGGAACAGCTTTCTAGGAGTCACGTGATGAAAGACCACCTTGTAGCGTTGTGTTTTGGACTTCACATGGAACTCAACATGTTGACTCAATGAAACTAATCTGAATATGTCAACAGAGGCGTTGTCCTCGGAGTACAGTTCAGATACCAGCGAACATAGCCTTAGGAAACATGCGAAATAAACGAATTCACTTTGAGTTTTGCCATCAGTTGACGGACAGACTTCGAGCTTCACAGAGTGGATGTTTTGTTTCATTCTTCTCTTTCTTTTTTCTTTTTCTTTCTTTCTTTCTTTCTTTCTTTCTTTCGATCTTTCACATCTTTAGGTCCTTGGTAAATACTTTTCCTTCTTCTATCTCTTCATTCGTCCTTATATCTTTCTCCATGCTTATTTCTATTGCCGGACTGAATGGTATAAGCGCTGACTTTCTGAGCCCAGAGTTGGTATGTTTACGATTCTGTCAAATGGTATTTGAAGGCACTCTAATACGCCAGTCTGTAGATTTACTGGCACGTAAAAGAACTCCTGTGAGTGAAAATTCCGTCACCTTGGCGTATTCGTAATTAGTAAAAATAGTAAATGTTGCTTCTTCTTCTTCTTCTTTCGTTGAGGCTCCTTGGACCACGTGGTTCCTAACTCTGGTGATCTTTCTTCTTAGCCCAGTATTCCTTCATTTTTGCACTATGGGTTGCTTTCCTTTCCTGAGTCTACTTTACTCCCACTCCAGGACGCAGCGTTTTAGCTGTCACTGACTGGAGAGTGTCGGAATTTCTGGCCAGCATTCTAAACTTATCCCTGTTGAATATATCCTTGCGATCAGTTTTTAAAAATTCTAGGTCTTTTCGAACCAGTTTCGTCCATTTAGCATTTGTCCCCTTGTTGAAGATTCTTGAGGTCAGTCTCTTGTTGTCCATTAATTACCTTATTTATTTATTTATTTTTATTTATTTATTTTTATTTATTTATTTATTTATTTATTTATTTATTTATTTATTTATTTATTTATTTATTAACTCATATCAGAAGTGATACACAAAAATCAGAGATGAAGAAATGTTATTCGTTTTTTACGTCCCACTAACTACTTTTGACGGTTTTAGGAGATGCCGAGGTGCCGCAATTTTATCTCACTGGAGTTCTTTTACGTGCAAGTAAATCTACCGACACGAGGCTGACGTATTTGAGCACCTTCAAATACCACCGGACTGAGCCAGGATATAACCTGGCAAATTGGAGTCAGAAAGCCAGCACCTCAACCGTCTGAGCCACTCAGCCCGACAAATTAGGGATAAACAAAGAAAATTTATACATAGGACTACATTAAACATCTTTAGATAAAAGATAAATGTCTTACTATTATAACTGAAGAAACGTTTTATTTATTTATTTATTTATTTATTTATTTATTTATTTATTTATTTATTTATTTATTTATTTATTTATTCGCTCATCGGCCAACTAGGGACCACGATAAGTTTCATTATACATTCTGACGTTTACTCAGTTTTCAATTGATCTAATAAGATTTCATGAGCTCGCGGTGTCTAGCACGGCGCGGCGTTCATCCGACCACTTTGCACCAGTTGTCAACTTCGCATCCCGGGAAAGTCCCAAAAGTCACAATGCTTTTTTCTGAAAATATTTCGTTTGTGCGCGTCATCTGATCGTAGGCCCATTTCTTCGGTTGCCGGACAATTGCGGTCACGGACATTTGCGGTCGCCGGACATTTGCGGTCACTGAGATAAACTTGTGCCCACTCAAAGAAATTCCCCAGTTGTCACAGGACATTTGCGGTCACTGCAGCAGGGGATGGCTCGCATTAGCTTAATCTCGGGGTATCCCCGCTAACCTGCCTGAGCAACTGCTCGCTCCTTGCAGATCAACATTTTTAATTGAGTGCGAGTGCGAGTGTGTTTGTGTATTTCCTAAATTTCTCATTAAGCTTGAAAAGCGACTTAAGTATGGTTATCTTGTACAAAGGAACTAAATTATAACGACGCTTACCTAAAAGCGGCAAAAATAATTGACGAAGCTTTAGTTCAGCTGATTTTAAACATGCCAAAATTATTTCAGTACAATAACTATGCCAAGCTCTAGTTCAGCTGATTTTAAACACGCCAAAATTATTTCAGTACAATAATTATGCCAATCTAAAGCCTGGATAAAGTGTGATGGGAATCAGCATTTTAAAACATGTAGGCCTAATTTACTGTCGAACAAATTATTGTAAGTACCGGTACTCGAATTTGGAGGTTATGCCCCCCTGTGGGTCGGGGACGCAGACGAAGAATACATCCACGGTATCCCCTGCCTATCGTAAGAGGCGACTAAATGGGGCCCAGGGCGCTCACAACTTGGGAGCGTGGGATGGCAGGATCGAACCTGCCAGTTCTGGCCAGAAGACCAGCGCCTCAACCGTGTGAGTCACTGAGTCTAATTCTTTCCCATCGCATTTTCTCCGAAAAATATGTTAGCGTGACGTTAGACTACCAGAAATAAATAAATACATAAATCAGTAAATAAATAAATGAAAATCCACAGCCTGATTCCAGTCATTTGACCGGGTCAGGGATGGAATGAATGAAGCTGCCATCTAGCGTCGAGGATAGGAATTGTGCCGGCTGCCGAAGCCTGTCGCACTCCTCTGGGGTAATGATTAATGACTGACAGATGAAATGAAATTATATTGGAGAGTGTTGCTGGAATGAAACATGACAGGGAAATCCGGAGTGCCCGGAGAAAAACCTGTCCCGCCTCCACTTCGTCCAGCACAAATCTCACATGGAGTGACCGGGATTTGAACCACGGAACCCAGCGGTGAGAGTCCGGTGCGCTGCCACCTAGCCACGGAGGCCAGTAAATAAATAAATAAATAAATAAATAAATAAATAAATAAATAAATAAATAAAAAATTTAATTAATTAACGATGAATTAACTTTTGTTTTTCTAAAAATGAAGGACTGGTGCGGAATAAAACAGTGTTTTTTTACCTTGGCCTACCTTTAATTATTCCACGATAAATAAATAGGAAACTTATTTTTTGAATTAGCCCCTGATATTTGTATATAAAAATTCACTTTGTGGAGTATTAGAGTTTAAATATCAAATATACAAGCTAGTGAAAGATTACAAAGCCTTGGAACAAAATCTTTAGGCCTACAAATAAAATTATTATTTTCTGTGTGTACTTCAAATTTTTGACTCATATTTCGTTTTTATATTAGCTAAATGATTGGCGTCAAGGTATTCGAATCAGAGGTTCTGGGTTCGATTCCAGGACGCGTCGGGGATTTTAATCGCATCTGGTTAACGCACTACACTAACAAATACCGCAGAAAATCACCATAGTGAATGCATCCCTCCACACAGGGTTGAAATTAGGAAGGGTATCCGGGCAAAAAGCAGGGCCAAGTCAACATGTGTACAACACCGTTCACACCGCCGGCGATAGGAAAACAACAGATAGGGAATCTGCCACCTGGGCGACTGCCCTAAATGCAGATCAGTAGTGATTGATTGAATGATGATTTCGTTTTCGTGATGGTGGTGATTACTGTTTTTGTGAAAAATTAGAACGGTGCCACCATCCTCCTTTAAAAATAAGCAGAAAAAATTCGAATAGGTCCGACTCCCTTTTAGGGAAAAAAGAAGAGAAAGGCCACGGAGGACGTGAAAATTTAAGACTCCCTGGGCTTGGCAAACATCGTACCGTGGGGGTCGGAAGAGAACAAGAGTTGATCAAGAAAGGCCGGATATGAAATAGAATATATTTATTTATCATCTACAGAATTGTATGTTACCAAAAGGATGACATGACTTGTTCTTCTCCTTACGACACACCCAGGTGACGATTTCATGTTGACCTTCCCTATACTTTCTGTACATATAACCAGGCCCCGATTTCAAGTAGTTAGCGCCCTGGGCAAACAATATTTAGCAGCCCCCCACCCCCACCCCCTCTCTGCTCGTTTTTCTGTTCCTCTAAAAAATAACTGTTTACAAATTAAATATTACAATTTTCAAGATTATGAGTTTTAAAACAGCACATTATGCAAATACAGTTAATTCTCATAATTAAACTTATCAAGCCAAATAGAGGTAACAGCCAAATAAGAATCGGGCTGTTTTTATGTTTATTTAAAAAGCCGTTGGTTCAGTTTGATAGTTTGTATGTAAGTAAATAATTTTAGAAATAAGACACATTTTCTTCATAAAATTTAAATATGTATATTAATTCAGGTTTTAAAGTCAGAATAGTTTAAAGTGTTTGATATAGGCTAATGAAATAATTGGAATAATTTGTGGAATGTAAAATTAATTTGAGTGTAATGAATTTAAGACGTAATTCACGCAGGCCATAATTACTCGATCCGCCGGCCGCCGCCCCTCAAAAACTGGCGCCCTGGGCAAATGCCCAGTCCGCCCATTTGTAAATCGGGGCCTGCATATAACCAGTTGCCTTATTAGTGAATGTCAAATCCTTTACAGCACACAGCAGTAAATACTTACACCACGAAATTTCGATATAGAATTGTGTTTGTGTCTGAAGGTATCATTCTCTAAACAATGCCGGCGAGAGAAAAAATAATGTTGATATGCAAGGAGGGAGCAGTACATAGCTCAGGCAGGTTAGCGAGGATACCCGGAGATTAAGCTAATGAGGCCCATCCCCTGCTGCAGTGACCGCAAATGTCCTGTAACAACTAGGGAATTTTTGTGAGTTGGCAGAAGTTTGTCTCAGTGACCGCAAATGTCCGTGATTTTGTGATGACCGCAATTGTCCGTGACCGCAAATGTCCGGACACCATTTCTTCGAGGTCTTTCTTGACGTTTAATACCAGGGAACTGTTGGTTCTGGTTTTGAGTCAAAATTATTAAAAATGCGTTTTCTCCATCGAGAGTCGTCCATCCGTCGTAAGTGACCGTAGAAGCAAACCCTGCGTTTGCGCATTGTGTCCGTGATCTTCTCTATCTTAGAGTAAATTTCATGTCTGGATTTCTTATGTACATACCATTTTTGTAATTTGGGTCAAGAATGTTGTGGAGAATCTTTTTCTCTTTTTGCTCCAACTTAGTGAGAGCACATTTCAGAGAGAGTATAAGGCTTTCTGACGCATAGAGTGATACTGGTTTGACGACAGTGTTAGGTGAATTTTAGTATTTATAGAAAAACATCTTTCTTATATATATTCCGGGTGGTTTGGAAAGCTACCACCATTTTCTTTGTTCTGCCGCTAGGGCCTCGGTATCTAGTCCGTTTGGTTGGATCCGCTCACCAAAGTATTTAAACTTATACACGCGGTTTATTGTTCCATATTTGGTGTTCAGTTGGGTCGTGCTGACTTTGATGTTGGACATTACTTCCGTCTTTTCAAAGGATACCTGTAAGCCTGTTTGTTCTGCTACCTGTTTCAGCACATTAATTTTTTCTGTTGCATTTTCAAAATTTTGTGTCATTATTGGTATTGTATATCATCCGCAGAAGCCAAGCAGTCAATTTCTACTCCATTCTTCTTCGTCCCAATGGTCTGAACAAGGGGGGGGGGGTGTTTATTCTGGTGAAGGAAACATATTGTTCACATGAATGGTTTACCGATGAAAGGGTGAAATGTTAGGGATAAAATTAATTTGTGATAATATGAAGGAGGTGGGAATTATAGGAACATACAGGCCTGGAAGAGAGGAAAGAGACATGGAAATCTTTGAGAAAATAATAGATTATACTCATAAAAACAATAATAATGATGTGGTAATAATTGGGGGAGATCTAAACTTGCCTGAAGTTGAATGGAATGAGCTGCTAGTGAAGCCCATGAACAGAAACTGGCAAATAAGTTAATTTGGGAGGGAGGATTTACACAAGTAGTACAAGAACCGACTCGTCTCAATAACTTACTAGATGTATTCTTGGTTAAACCATGGGAAATTGTTGATAAAACTGAGGTAATTGAAGGAATAGGTGACCATAAGGCTGTAATAATGGATGTAGGACTGGTACCAAAAGGCTTAATAAAAGGGTCACACAAGGCAAGAAATTGTACAGAAAAACTAAAGTTGATGAATTTGGGACTTACCTTAAATCACAATTCAGTTGTTGGATAAGTGAAGGGAGTAATGTGGATACACTTTGGGCTAAATTCAAAGGAATCGTTTGGGAAGGAGAGAAGAGATTTGTACCTGTTAAGAAGGGTAAAATGACCTCAGACCCTGTTTATTATACAAGGGAAATAAGAAAATTAAAAAGAAAATGTAGAATAGTAAACAGGAAAATCAAACAAGGTAGGGAGAGTAGAGAAAGTAGAAAACAGCTAATGAGGGAACTGAATAGAGTGAAAAAGGAAGCAAAAGAGAATTATATGAATGGCATTCTTCAAGAGCGTAATGACCACAAAGGGAAATGGAAAATGCTGTATTCATACATCAGGAATCAAAAAGGAAAAGGAATCCAAATTCCTACAATGGTGGGAGAAGGGGGTGAACACTATTTAACAGATACTGAGAAAGCAAACCTCTTTAGTAGGGAATTTAGAGATTCAGTAGATGATTATCAGGAGTTGGAAACCGAAACAGAAGTTACAGAGGGACAGACACAGAGGGAAACAAGAAGCTTCTCGTTCACAAATGAAGATATTTTCAGAGAAATCCAACTGCTTCAGCAAGGAAAAGCAGCAGGAAGTGATCAAATTACTGGGGAGGTGATAAAGACAATGGGGTGGTACATAGTGCCTTATTTAAGATTTCTCTTTGACTATGTCATAAATAATAGTGTAATACCAAAGGAATGGAAGGAATCTATAATAATACCAATTTATAAAGGAAAGGGTGATAAAAGGAAACCAGAGAACTACAGACCAATCAGCCTGACCAGTATAGTTTGTAAAATACTGGAGAGTTTAATATCAAAGTACATCAGAGGGATATGTGATGATAAAAATTGGTTCATGAGGAGCCAGTATGGATTTAGAAAGAAATTCTCTTGTGAGGCACAACTGGTGGGATTTCAGCAGGACATATCAGATCAGTTAGATTCAGGAGGCCAGTTAGATTGCATAGCCATAGATCTTTCCAAAGCCTTTGATAGAGTGGAACATGGAATATTATTAAAGAAATTGGAGGGAATAGGATTGGACGTAAGGGTTACACGTTGGGTAAAAACATTTCTAAATTCAAGGGTTCAGAAAGTCAAAGTAGTAATTAACGTATCGCAGGAAGAGAAAGTTTGGAAGGGAATTGCACAGGGTAGTATAATCGGTCCGTTACTTTTCTTAATATACGTAAATGATTTAGGGAACAATATAACATCAAAAATAAGATTGTATGCAGATGACATAATTGTTTATAGGGAAATAAACAACATTGAAGATTGTTCAGAATTACAAAGGGACCTTGAGAGTATCCAACAATGGGTTGAAGAGAATAATATGAAGGTTAATGGAGGCAAATCAACTGTTACAACATTTACAAACAGGAGTTTTAAAACTGAATTTGAATATACTTTGGATGGGGTAGTTATCCCAAAAGATGGCAAGTGCAAATACTTAGGTGTAAGATTTGAAAGTAATTTGCACTGGAAGGGTCATGTGGATGACATTGTTGGGAAAGCATACACATCGTTACATGTCATAATGAGGCTACTTAAAGGATGCAACAAAGAATTAAAAGAGAAAAGTTACTTAAGTATGGTTCGTCCATTATTGGAATATGCAAACAGTGTTTGGGATCCTCACCAAGAATACCTAATAAAAGAAATAGATAGTGTGCAGAGGAAAGCAGCAAGATTTGTAACAGGGGATTTCAGGAGAAAGAGTAGTGTGTCAGAAATGTTAAAGAAACTAGGGTGGGAAACTTTAAGTAAGAGAAGGGAGAAAACCAGACTTATAGGTTTATATAGAGCCTATATAGGAGAAGCAGCATGGGGAGATATCCGTGAGAGGCTTCAGTTGGAAAATAATTATATCGGCAGGACTGACCACAAATATAAAATTAGAAGGAATTTTAGCAGAAGCGATTGGGGTAAATTTTCATTCATTGGGAAGGGTGTGAAGGAGTGGAACAGTTTACCAGGGGTAGTGTTTGATCCTTTTCCAAAATCTGTACAGATATTCAAGAAGAGAATAAACAGCAACAGAGAAAATAAATGAAATGTTAGAGGGCATTCGACCAGTGCAGGTTAATGTAAATAAAAAATGTGTGTGAATAAATTAATTCCATCCCCTGGTCTAAGGAGTTTGGACAGCCAAAGTAGGGGACTGCCTGTAGGGGTGAAGTACAGTGGGGACTTCGAGGGCCCTGGGACCGCTACGGTAGCTGTGAAGGCCCTTCAGAAACTCTGAAAAGTGGTGGTAAAAGGGGCTCTGGTTAAGACGCAGGAGGTCGTTATGCTACTTAGGTTCCAGAATGGGTAAAGAAAAGAAAAAGTAAATAAATGCAATGTAAATTTTAATCTTATACCAGTTGTACAGTATCATTTGAAGTAATTCCACGTACTGTATATCAGATGACTGTATTTGTCAGTAGTACAGGAGATATAAGTAGAATTTTGTAAACAAGGTAAATTTATTAAGGATGAGCTGAGTGTTTAATAGAAAAAATTGTTAGCGTAAGTTATATAATATTGTATTATAGGAAAATTTTATTCTCTTGTTAATTTAATATTTAGTGCTTGACAATAATGTATTTTAGTGTACCATTTGCCACCGAGGTAAACACCTCATTTGCAAATAAAGAGATTTTGATTTGATTTTGAAGTTTCTACCTTGTAGGATCTGACGCCACTCCTCTATTACTTTCTCCAGTACGCAGTTGAACAAGAGTGGTGATAGTACATATCCCTGCTTAACACCTGTTTTCATTTTAAAGGGTGCAGTGTACCATCCGAATTTTACTTTAGAGATGGTATTGGTGAGGGTTACTCCTAGTACCGCTAGCAGTTTTTCGTCGACTGCCATTTCTGCGATTATTTAAAGCAACACATTGCGATCAATGGAGTCGTATGCCTTTCTGAAGCCTATAAATGTGCACACGTATGTTCGGCCTCTCAACGTATGATATCTTATTATCGTTTTAAGATTGTGGATCTCTTCCGAAAACCTCCTCGGTATTCTCCAAGCGAGCGCCCAACTTGCTGTTCTAGTCGTTCTAGGATGGATAACGATAGAATCTTATATACTACTGGGAGTAAGGAGATACCACGAATGTTATTTACATCTTTGATATTTCCTTTCTTATGTAAAAGATGGATTAAAGCTGCCTACCAGTCCTCCGGTAGTTATTCTTTCTCTCATATGTCAACGATGGTTTTATGAAAGAATAATATATATTTGCTTTACGTCCTACCAACTACTTTTACGGTTTTCTGAGACGCCGAAGTGTCGGAATTTAGTCCCGCAGGAGTTCTTTTACGTGCCAATAAATCTACCGACACGAGGCTGACGTATTGGAGCACTTCAAATACCACCGGAATGAGCCAGGATCGAAAATCCCAACTTGGGATCAGAAGGCCAGCGCCTCAGCCGTCTGAGCCACTCAGCCCGGCTTGTTATGACAGATGTCTATTGCTTCTTCCGGGGCATATTTCCATAGTCTGCTATCATGGAGTCTTCACCAGAGGCCTTGTTGTTTTTTAGTCTCCGTATGTGGAGTTTGATACCATCGCGATCCGGAGGAGAAGACGGCAGGTTTTAACATGTTCGTTTGTTGGTTCTGACGGGATTAACTGGTGTTTCAAAATTTAGAAGTTTGTCGAAGTATTCGGCAAGGACCTCACAGTTTTCTTCATTTGATGTTGCTAAAGTTCCATCTTTCCTTTGAAAGCAGAGGGAGGGAGGCTTGTATCCTTGTATCTTCTGTTTAAAACCCCTGTAATATTCTCGGGACTCACTTCGCTGGAAGTCCAACTCAACTCTGTCCATTTGTTATTTTTCGTACTTGAGTTTCTCACTCCGTATTTTCTTCGCCGTTTGTGCGCGTTGGGTTTTTTAGATGTTCCGATCTTTCTCTCTTTTGGACGCGTAGTACATTTTCCAAGTAAGTTACGCGGACGATCCAACAAGGCTTATTCAAAATTTTCGTTCCACCAGGCATGTTTCTTCCCCTTTTTAAACTCTGTTACTTCTTTTGGAGCTTGAGCCGTCTGCCTTTTTGTACTGTTAAAATCCAAGTCCATTGTCAGGCGCGTTATTTGAATTCATCCCGTTTTTCTGCGAGTTTCTTTGTGTTGAAACGCATTAGGGCAGTTTAGTTCTTTTTCTTATTTAAATTAATTGATCTGAACTTCACAACGGAAATATAATGGTCTTTTTTTCTTGCTATTTGCTTTACGTCGCACCGACACAGATAGGTCTTATGGCGACGGGGGACCGGAATGGCCTAGGAGTGGGAAGAAATCTGCCGTGGCCTTAATTAAGGTACATCCCCAGCATTTGCTTGGTGTGAAAATGGGAAACCACGAAAAACCATCTTCAGGGCTGTCAACAGTGGGGTTCGAACCCACTATCTCCCGGATGCAAGCTCACAACTGCGCGACCCTAACCGCACGACCAACTCGCCCGGTAATACAATGGTCTAAATCTATGTTCATCCCCTTTTTTGACTCTCACGTTCATTATTGCGGGACTGTAGCTTCAAGACATATTCTAGTTGCAATTCTCCCATTGCAATGTTTGGTGATCGTCATTTAGTTTTAGTTTTGTTTTCTGTTTTTGGGAAGATGTAGAAAGTGGTTTGACATCATCTGGAGGTTATGATTTTCACATAGTTCAACAAGACGTTTTCCATTCTCCTTGGTCCTCTTGTAAGCCGAGTATCGCCCAATGACGTGTCTGTATTTCTGATCCCGTCCTAATTGTGCGTTGAAATCACCCATTAAGATCTTGACATGGTGTTTTGGAATTTTTGCGATTCTGGTATCGACGGTGTACCAAAATATCTTTGTGTTCTCAGAATCCTTTTGGTTTTGGTCGTTAGTCGGGGCGTGGACATTGATCAACGTATACGTTTTGTTTGCACAGCATAGGGATAGTAAGGATAGCCGATCACTTACAGGTTCAAAATTTGAGACAGACCTGGGGATTGAGGTGTTGACCGCAAATGGCGTCCCGAAGTTTTATGTTCTACATTACTCTTTTTTTTGGGCTTTGCTCTTGAGAAAACTGTACCCATCTGATTCGAAAGTTCCTTCGTCCGTGAAGCGGGTTTGTTGCAATGCTATTACAGAGATATTGTTTTCATGGAGGGCTTTGGTCAGTTGTTTCACTTTGCCAGTTTGTGTGAGACAGTTTATGTTGTTGTATGCCAGAAAGGTATTAGATTTAGGTTTTAGTTTTCGTGACAGTTTGGGGTTTCCAAGACGCTCCGACTCGTCTTGAGCATGACGTCGCATCCCCTCCAGAATCCGAATGGAATGCGTGGTCGCTTGTCAGCGAGGGTAGATTTCTGCAAACAGTTACCACCTGGGGTAATAGTTTGTTTCCGTTGTGCCATCATGCTTATAAACTTGAGTTTGCTTTGGAGCAATTGTTCACTCCAAATACAACCAGGATTATTAGTTCTGGAGGGCCTTGGTTGTTATTGAGGCATCTGTTTTACGTCCCAATGGCAACCCTCTTCCTTTATCCGGGTTTGGGACCGGTAACAACAACTACTGAGCTACTCAATCCACCCGGTACTTACTGCAGGCGAAGTTGATTATTATTATTTCTATCTTTTGTTCCTCTATTATTAGCTTTCTTCTCTAAAATCTCTTACGCGTTGTTAAGGTCTTCATAAATACTTACCTTATCCTTCCGTCCCTTATTTTTTCCCTGTATATTTCTCTATTTCTCTTCATTCCTTGACGCATTCTTCGCGTAGCTCCTTTCATTCGTTTTCCAGTTACTTTGTCCATGTAAAGTCATCCATCCCCTTCTCTGAAAATTGTTGAGATAGAATACCTATTATTTAAGGTCTAGGATGTTTGCTAATTTTGTGTAGGGCCGTGACCTCAATTAAGGTAGACACGAGCATTTGCTTGATGTGAAGATGGAAAAGTACGGAAAACCCATATTCAGGGCTGGAGACGATGAGGATCAAACCCACTATCTATCGAACGCAGGATTACAAGATTATTACCCATAGTGCGTGTAGAATATCAGCCTCCTGCATGGTTGACCCGAGTTGTTTTCCCGACTCGAGCATGAAGGGTTATAATCTCAGTGTTAGAATGAACGAAATGCACTCACCCTTATAAAGTATACTTCTACTTGCTCTTCTTTAAAATGATGATACACTGGGAGTCATGGGGTGGTACCCATAAGGGGAAAGAATCAATAAGCCATTCTGCGCAGGTACATTCACGTCATGCGTAGCGATGAGCAATTTTGAATCTTCATCTGGAAAGAAGTTGTCCCCGTCGAATATCTGGAAACGGTGGTTCGACGGTCAGGGAGAAGTCACGATATCCATCGACGTGTCCCCTAATGACGCTTTCGACTGGTTCGACGGTTTTACCATGTGACAAACCAACAGATATTGAGCCCAGTGAATAAAGAGAGAGTTTTTTCTTTATTGGCTTTAGGTACAAGACCAAACAACCAGCTACAAATACATTGGCATACAAGATATAAACAGTGGATATACACTTAGAATGCAACGTGTGACAATAAAGTTCGGCAAATGAAGTCAGAACGGCCGATCCGGCAACACTGGCGACACACAACGCTGCATCTGCATAGCAGCAGGTTTTGTCCACCTGCTCCTAACGTTGTTCAGTTGAGCATCGTGTGTGGTGTGCCGTGTAAGACCTGTTTGACACAGTGCGTGTTTAGTGCGAACAGGAACATGAACGACCAAAATATCAATGTAGAGTTTTGACCCGTTTCATGAAAAGTCTACGACGCAGGGTACGACCCCAGTACGCACAACAAGATTCATGGTTTTTGTCCATGACAACGCTCGCCCACACACAGCCAATATCGTCAAACAGTTCATGGCCGAAAAGGGGGTGGTGCAACTTGAACATCCCCCGTACTCACCAGATCTCAATCCGCCAGACTTCTTCTTATTCCTACGACTCAAACTCGCTTGGAAAGGAAAGAGATTTGACGATATTTCTGACATCGAACGAAACGTGACGAGACTTTTGAACACCGCCCCAAAGGAAGCCTTATTGCAAAGTTTCCAGGACATGTATCGCCGATTGAAGCAGTGCATAGTTATGAAAGGGGACTATTTCGAAGGACAGTAAGGTCACTGTCGTGCATGTTGATAGTACAGAACTATTCACCGAACTTTATTGTCACAGGTTGTATTATGGTCATCTGACGAGAAGTCGCGTTGATGCGGGTTAAGAGGTGGGAGGAGTAAGCATGGTTGCTGCGCATGTGCAAATCTCAAGTCTCAAGGCCTCACAATAAACATCTGTTCCGTCCGTGGTGAATCTTGCGAACTGAGCTGCTGTCGTGAAGTTTCAAAGTGGTAATGCAATTGTGCTTTAGTTACACATTGACTGTAAGTACTGCATTATGAACAGTTTAATAATGAATATGCATTGATTTAGAGAGCTCGCACTGTGTATCACAACTGATGTTTGTAGCTAAGAGTATAGTATCTGCTATTCGTGCCGTACCTACAAACTGCTGTGACTTCTCGTCAGACGCACGTATGAATCTTTCATAATATTGTACTTGGATTTCGTAGTTTTAATAGTTCTGAATCCTTACAGAAAGCGCGCACACACACACACACACACACAGAGAGAGAGAGAGAGAGAGAGAGAGAGAGAGAGAGAGGACATTTAAACATTGTAACTGTAGTATGTTATGTTAATTTTTCCGATGTTATAACACATCAAACTTTACAGTCTTAAATCGCTTTTTGCTAGTTATTTTACGTCGCACAGACATAGATAGGTCTTATGCGACGATGGGATAGGAAAGGGCTAGGAGTGGGAAGGAAGCGGCCGTGGCCTTAATTAAGGTACAGCCCCAGCATTTGCCTGGTGTGAAAATGGGTGACCACGGTAAACCATCTTCAGGTCTGCCGACAGTGGGGTTCGAACACACTATCTCCCGGATGCAATCTCACAGCTGCGCGCTCCTAACCGCACGGTCAACTCGCCCGGTCAGTCTTAAATCGGTGTCTTTTGTGACAATTGCTTTATACACCTCTGGTTGCTGGGATGATAAAATGCACTGTATGTTGAGTGGTAGTTGGAAGTTGATTGAAAATAAATTTGTTATTATTTATTCCGTTGCACATTATAAAGATGGCACAAGAAGAAGATTTGACTGAGTTCAGCGATTATTTGGCGATCACAGGAACAGTAAGGTGAGTCTAGGCCTCCAATCCAATACAGATGGTTTTGCAAAACTGCCGCGATTGAACGTCATGCGAATAAGGAAAGTGATGTATCGGTGACAAGCTTTCCATTTGGAGAACCAAGGTGGGTAAAGAGTTAGTTAGTACTATCAAACAAAAGAAGCTAGATTACTTCGAACATTTTATGAGGAATGAAAGAAAGTACCCAATATTTCAAGTCATAACGCAAGGGAAGATAGTTGGCAGGAGAGGTATAATACGCCGGCAGATGATCTGGTTAAAGAACCTGAGGGACTTCATCAAATGTCTACAGGAGAACTGTTCCGCATTGCCATCAACAAGTCTGAAATCACCATGATGACTGTTAATTGGCACTAGCAGTAGAAGAAGAAGAAGAAGAAGAAGAAGAAGAAGAAGAAAAAGTTGATGAACACTACCATAAGCTCTCGATCCCTAAAACCGAAGTAGCAACGACAATATATTTAGATTCAGGTTGTACATTTTTACTTCGATGTTCCTGTTGAAGTTGAGTGTGTCTACGTGGGACAAAGGAAGGGAAAGAGAAGTAGCACGAAGGATATTACTTGGTACGAAGCCGATTTTGTACCGTGGTAAAGGAGGTCGACCACATCACGTTGTTGTATTTTACCGAGAAGGAGCGCTGGGAGGTCTCAACCGCATTTAAGAGTTTTATCGTACTCACGCTGGAATTCCACCGTTTAATGGGAGAAATTCCTGAATACAATTCATGCTCGCTTGCTTTTAATTCTTTATCTACACTTCTACTTCTCTTTTCTTAGCCTGGTGGTTCTCAACGTGGACGACGTGCCCTCTGGGTAATTGTTTCCAGACTACCTGGCCTCGGGTTTTATTCTATTCTAAAAGTTCCTTTCTACGGTATGAAATATGTTGTGAAAGCCTTACACGGACCAACAGTTATCAATACCACCAGCAGGTTTTACATTGTATATCTTGTTCTGTCTAGTGTACACAAAGAAAATGATTTCCTCTGTAAATTTAAAACCAAAATTAGCCTCACATCCTCCTTCATTTTAATCTCAGATTAGCTAGCCTATACGAAAGTTGAAAGTAGGTTGAATTAATTTATGTCTGCTGTTTGTTTGTTTTTTATTGACTCATCACTAGAAAATGGTTTAACATTTCGCAAAACTTGGAATTTAAATTCAAGGATAGCTGAGTTGTACTAGGCTATACTATTATTTAATTATATAGCGACGTTCTTCTTCTTCTTCTTCTTCTTCTTCTTCTTCTTCTTCTTTGCCTTATCATAATTACCTGGGTAGGTACTTCGTATGGATTTAGCCCTGTTTTACGGCCGGAGGTCTTTCCAGACCTCAGTCCCAATTGGAGGAATGTACTCACTATTGCGTGTTTCGGTGGTGGTTTGAAAGTACATTAAGACGTTTATTAAGACGAAGCCAACAATCCAGTCCCCGAACTAGAGGAATTAATCAGACAAGTTTAAAATCCCCGTTGTGGCCGGAAATCGAACCCGGGGCCCTCTAAACCGAAGACCACTACGCTGACCATTCAGCCAAAAAGCTAGACGGCGTAGCAATATTAAGAGCACCTAAACGAGAAATGTCAAATCTCTCTGTTAACATTTGCTGTATTATATATATTGCTAGTTGCTTTACGTCGCACCGACACAGATAGGTCTTACGGCGACGATGGGGCAAAGAAGGGCTAGGAGTGGGAAGGAAGCGGCCGTGGCCTTAATTAATTGCCTGGATTGAAAATGGGAAACCACGGAAAACCAATTTCAGGGCTGCCGACAGTGTGGTTTGAACCTACTACCCCCCGAATACTGGAGACTGGCCGCACTTAAGCGACTGCAGCTATCGAGCTCGGTACGAGAAGTAATAAAGTAGATATTCGCGATTATTTATATCAAACTTCTCCATAATTCCAGAAATATTAGTTTTGTCTAAAATTGTGTACATCCTCCACATAGGTTAGCTCCAGGAAGGGCATCCGGCCGTAAAACTGGGCCAAATCCAGACCAAGTGACAAGATCTAAAAATATCTGCATTATACAACCGGTAGAAAATTAAACTTTCACTATTTTATGTCTGATGTATTTCTTCGGTACGAACTCTGATAATCGATATGCTAACGAATTTCGGTTTTCATTGCCATTTCCTCCAACGATGCCCATCGCTGACGTGGAAATATTGTTCCGTCGTCATGGTAACGAGGTAACGTGAGATGGTGGTGATTGTTTTCATATTGATTTTATAACCTACGAAACTGTGTGGTGGAAGATAATGGAGATTCGAAATGGGAAGAAAAACGTTTAGGAACAATTATTGCTCAAAGAATGAGAGAAAAATAAATCATTAAAGGTGAGAGGTTGAAAGCCTAAGCCTTGAATGGCCTAATATAGCCGAGCCAGAAGCAAACCCCTAAAACTTGTCAATAATACTATTACACTGACTTTCAGCTGGGGCGTGATTTGTGTCTTCTGACCACACTCATTTCCACTGGATGGAATTACTGCTGCAAAATAAAACAAATAAATAAATAAATAAATAAATAAATAAATAAATAAATAAATAAATAAATAAATAAATAAATAAAGGAACAAACAAACAAACAAATCCGGAGACATAAGGCATCGAGTTCTTGTTATTTCCAATTACAGGTCTAGGTTCTCTGGGACGTTATCATTTTCAAAATTTACTGTCATATTCTTCCCAGTCTTAAACATGTTTTGACATAGACATCGTTAATATTCATGGGTAACGATAACTTGATTGTAGGGGTGTGATAGCCCAGTGTTATCATCAGCGGATTCTCAATAAGGGACCGTGGTTCGAATGCCAGCCAATGCAAGACAAACGTTTGAAATGAAAATGAACGTCCCTGTGGTTCGAATCCCACTTAAAACTGGAGGTTCCATGTCCAGGATTACGAAATCTACAGTCACGCAAAACTTGTTTTTAAGGCGAGAGAGTAAAGCTGTGTAACATACTCTTGTGAACGAAATTATGTACTTATTGATATATACATGCGCGATAACGACTGATATTAAATATCATGCCTTTTATGTTCTGAACCTGAAGAATATATGAAGACTTGAGATTAGAATCGCGGCGTTGATGTCAACCTTTGGGTGCGCAACCACCTCCAACCTTTTACCGAAATGAATCCAGAACAACAATCGAATAGTACCTTATCTGACGGTATATCTGAAGATATAGTTGGAAAAGGAAAGTACCTTGCAGGTACACATTTCTCAGAAAGAATTTAACCTATAGATATAATGTTTGTCGTGGCTATCCATAGGGTTTATGTGTGAGGTGAATTACTTTCCGATAGTAATTAGAATTAACTCTGATAACATATTAAATGTGAGGAACATACAATAGACTTACACTGCAAACATTCTTTTAATTCGCTTACTAGCAGTTTCCCGCTGGCTCCGCCCGCAATGTACAAAGTATGGTGTTGTTCGGTACTCTCCTCACGGATGTATTTGTAAAGTTCCGACTTAATGAAATAAAGCACATGATCTGCTGCGGTAATAGAATGTAATATTATGTCAACAAAACACTTGAAAATACATCACACAAAGGAACTGAATTAAACGTTCCTTGGAAGAGTGTATATACATCCCGTTGAAGTGAATTTCCTTCAATTTCTCTGTGTTAGCCGACGTTTTGAATGAATGGGTAATTTACTAGCCTTAGGTTTATAGGGACCGGGTTCGATTCTCTGCTGGATCGGAGATTTTAATTATAGTTAATTTCTCTGTTACGGGGACTGGGGGTTTGGTGATGATGATGATGATGAAAAATAAGGTTATGACCGACAAAGGTACTTCAAATGAAAATCCAGAATAATTTATAGACTACTAGCCTTCAGTAGCTTTAAATGATACGAGCAGTCGTTAACGCACCTCAGGTAGATAAATCTCAACATTCTCACTTACCTTATCAACGTTACTTTTTTTTCTAGTCGGTAGAGTTACTTTAGCCCAGTGGCAGTTGCTACTTTTTAAACACCACCTTTCATCCGAGGAAGCAAGTGAGAGCCAGTCTATTCCATGGCTAGACCGACCTCTACTCGTCTCAAGTGAGATGAAGAAGTTACGTCAAGCAAACCGTTCACTACTGAAGAGATGGTCCACTTTCTCCACCTTATACTCGTATACGACTCTTGATCAAAGCTACTCTTGTTGCAATTATATGGCTTTTGTAGTACTTTTTATAGTTACAAGTGCATGTATTTACATTAAAATACATTATATCGCAGTACTAGTTTCAATCTCATAAGAGATCATCTTCAGCTGTTGAAGATTTCATGAACATCAAGTGAAAAAACAGCAAATACATCGATTTAAAAACATTACTTATTTTAAGTTTTACATACAGTCCTAACTGCTGTTAGAACTGCTGGAGGCATGAGGCGTGCTGTGTACATATAATTGCGACTGTTGAACTAACAATACAGGCATGAAAATAATAATATATGACAAAGCTACTCAAGTCACATTACACAGCGGGATCTGAAAATGAAAATACATGCCAGATTCCACGCAAAGCTGTTGGTCCCCCGTCTGCATTCACGAGACAAGCTACAGGCTTGCTTACTTTTTCAAATTCCACAAGTCTGTACGTTCTGTTCAACTACTTCTATTCGCATCTCCAGCGTACATTGCTCAAGGTATCGTAATAATACTGATTTATTAACAATGTTAATAAAAGAAATATACGTCACTGAATACTACCTCTATAAATAAACTATAGTTGGGGACAAAACATGACGGCCTCAGTTCCTAGAAGCGAGCTGGAAGCCAGTAGTCAATCACACCCTGCACCCTGCTGAGTTAACGAGTTCTAAGTGATCCTTGTTTGTTTTGGAGAGGCTGCCAAACCACTTTCTTCCTCACTATCTGTAATATTTACCCTTTCTTCGTGTAGAATGCAGTAGCCGATTTGGCAACTCTGGCTGCAGTAGAGGTAGTAAATCCTATAAGTCGCCAATAGACACCGAGCTGCCGCTGAAAAGTAGTGGTGTGAGGCGAGGTCGTCATGATTTGTCCCCAACTATAACAGCATGAGTCTCGAGAAAAACCTAAACATCTTCAAGATTTTTCACACCTTCGGTAATATAATGACGACTTTCAGATATCCAATTTTCGTGTTCCAGTGACTCGGTGGAGGATAACAAGCATGTACTGAACTTGTTGAAGGCAACTCGCCCACCTTGCTTGCTATTGACTTGCGACGCCCTCTCTTCTTGGCTTCATCAAAACCTGTACCTGAGTGAGCTGTTTTCTGTTATTGTTGACGACACGGCATGACGCCCACCACAGCGTGTAACCACATCTCCGGAACGGATGAAGTAACGTCTTGGTCCTCCATCCGGAAACACTGTGCAAGGTTATATGCCCACTCGTATTGCGTCACTTCCTTGGTCGCCTACAGGTGTCTGCCACCTTGAAGGAAACAGACAGAAGGACAAAAAATGAAGCATATTTTACAGAAAATATCCACTAGCATCTGCTTATGTTGTAAAAATCATTCTGAATTTTTCGACAAAAATGGTCGATTTCGAGAGAATTATAATAAATAAGAGATATGTTTGAGTAGTGGTGAGTGTCAGAATGCAAGAAAAAAAATCATGTTAGGTGGGAAGGGCGTAAGATCAACATTGAAGCACGAATTTCGAGTTCCAGAGTCTTCAGGAGAAGAAGTAGTGCGTCCAGCAGAAACTGTTCACACTGCTTACAGTTTTATGTTCTCGAAAGGAGATAAGTTCGTCAATGATGCTGTATGGAACATTTTCATCCACTGTCTTTAATGGTTTTCTACGGACCAATTGCATACATTTCTCAAATTGATATTCACATGATTACTAAATAATAATAGTAATAATAATAATAATAATAATAATAATAATAATAATAATAATAATAATAATAATGTGTATGTTGGGTATTCAGCCCGAAGGCTGGTTTGATCCTCTGCAGCTCCGCCAGCAGCTGTCATAAATAGCCTAGGCGTCACTGAAGAGGCGTACTAGGGAAATGAGGAGTGAGGTAGTTTCCCGTTGCTTTCCTCACCGAGCCAGCCACTGCTATTACTATCAGTCTACCAAGCCCACTGAAATGCTTGCACCAACCGACCCTATGAGCGATATTTTCACACCATTCATAACAGGGACTGGCTGCATAAGCAATGGTATTACTAGCATCACTCATACCTCAGTCACTTTCATATTGTCAAAGCCAAGGATGTGACTGAGACAAAATCAAAGTAACAAAATTGATGTAGCTCATACCAGAAGACATAGTGCACTGTAAACACTACATCTCGCCAGCAAAGGCATAATAATAATAATAATAATAATAATAATAATAATAATAATAATAATAATAATAATAATAATGTTATTTGCTTTACTTCTCACTAATTAATTGTACGGTTTTCGGAGACACTGAGGTGCCAGAATTTAGTCCCGCAGGAGATCTCTTACGAGCCAGTAAATGTACCGACACGAGGCCGACGTATTTCAGCACCTTCAAATACCACTGGAATAAGCCAGAGCTTTAACCGTCTGAACCACTCAGCCCAGCTAAACGAAGTTAGACCTAAAAACTAGTCCGACTTTATGGCTATGGCTAAATGGTTAGCATACTGGCGTTTGATCCAAGGGGTCCCGGGCTTGATTCCCGGCTGGGTCGGGGATTTTAACTTTAACTTGTTAATTCCCTTGGCTTGGGGGCTGGGTGTTTGTGCCGTATTCGGCATTAGAATTCATCTCAGGTAGAGCCAGACCAGCGCACCGGCCTCTCACCGCTGGGTTCCGTGGTTCAAATCCCGGTCACTCCATGTGAGATTTGTGCTGGACAAAGCGGAGGCGGGACAGGTTTTTCTCCGGGTACACCGGTTTCCCTGTTATTGTTCATTCCAGCAACACTCTCCACTATAATTTCATTTCATCTGCCATTCATTAATAATTGCCCCAGAGGAGTGCGACAGGCTTCGGCACCCGGCACAATTCCTATCCTCGACGCTAGATGAGGGCTTCATTCATTGCATTCCTGACTCGGTCCGCTGACTGGAAACAGGCTGTGGATTTTCATTTTTCATTTAGAGCCAGACGAGCAAGTCGCCTATAGGGCGTCAAATAGAAAGGCCTGCACCAGTCCTCTCCGGACGCCACGAGCCATTAAAACATCCGATAAACAAATTAGTCCTAAAGAGTACATTATTGTCTTGCAACTACTGAAGAACAAACCGACAGAATTCATTGCAATCTTCGAAGTCATGCCAGTGAGGTACTTGGTGATGCGACACGTGATATATGTAAAATTTTATGACTGTGCTAATGCAGCAAACGCCGGCGGGACTTGTTCCAGAACCACGTACTATCTGCCACGTACTCGCATTTGGTTCCGTATCGACAGCGGTCGAGTAATCATCGTGTTCGTGAGCTGTCTACTGACAGACGAGTCGTGTGCTCAGTGACAGCGTGCGAACGTTACACATTTGTGGAACTTTTATAGCCCCTTTTCTTACATTTAATCATAATATAGTCCGGCTCCATGGCTAAATGGTTAGCGTGCTGGTCTTTGGTCACAGAGGTCCCGGGTTCGATTCCCGGCAGGGCCGGGAATTTTAACCATAATTGGTTAATTTCGCTGACACGGGGCTGGGTGTATTTGTCGTCTTCATCATCATTTCGTCCTCATCACGACGCGCAGGTCGCCTACGGGTGTCAAATCAAAAGACTTGCATCTGGCGAGCCGAACTTGTCCTCGGACACTCACGGCACTATAAGCCATACATCATTTCAATCATAATATAATCATTAGTGTTTAATAAGTGATATGCCAAATAATACTCTCTGCCCTACAGACATGCTACCAGCAACCATTCCAACAAGATATACCAATACTAACAAAAAGTCCAACAACGACAGCATAAACAACAACAATGTAACCAGCAGATCAACAACAGGTCTATTTCATATAATAGCACCAACAACTGTAACATATTGCCAAGGTGATATCAAGCCTTTTACATCATCAAATCGAACATGTAGTTGAGAATATGCATATTGAAAATAAGCTGCTTCGTGTGTCACAACATAGCGAACATCCCATAGAGGAAATTGTGATGTCGGACTCAACCAAGTTTTTTGATACTAACACAACATCAGATACCACTACGGTATTGAATCCTCAACCTATCGTGAAAAGAAGTCAACACATGAGTGTAAATAACAGGTACACTAAAACTGACATATTGTAGGACCTTTCTATACGTTTGTTGAAAGTGTAGGCAGCTTTGTACATTCAATGGTCATAGGTTAATTATTATATTTACAGAATCCTGTATATAAGAATAATATAATATTAGCTCAAGTGGACGTAATAGGTAAACATAGAGACCAAGTCGGCTGGTAGTGCGGACATCTTAGTCGATTCGACAATAAAAAAAGTAATTTAGAGGCACATATCTCTCGCTTCTTAATACACAATACGGGATACTACTTAATGTAGACATCACATTCATTATTATTGCTAGGGGCTTTACGTCGCACCGACACAGATAGGTCTTATAGCGACGATAGGATAGGAAAGGCCTAGAAGTGGGAAGGAAGCGGCCGTGGCCTTAATTAAGGTACAGCCCCAGCATTTACCTGGTGTGAAAATGGGAAACCACGGAAAACCATCTTCAGGGCTGCCGATAGTGGGATTCGAACCTACTATCTCCCGGATGCAAGCTCACAGCCACGCGCCTCTACGCGCACGGCCAACTCGCTCGGTAACATCATCATCATCACATTCAAAGAAGAAATTATGCCCAAGCGTTACTGTGGAACTATTCACAAAAAAAAAAAAAAAAAACCCACCCTCATCGAGAAACAACTATACCAATTTGTTTGTTGATATTCAGAACCCAGTGCCTGCCTTCATATGTAGCAACCTTAGTCTGGGTCTAGTCTAGTAACTTGTACACCGAGCTCGATAGCTGCAGTCGCTTAAGTGCGGCCAGTATCCAGTAATCGGGAGATCGTGGGTTCGAGCCCCACTGTCGGCAGCCCTGAAGATGGTTTTCCGTGGTTTCCCATTTTCACACCAGGCAAATGCTGGGGCTGTACCTTAATTAAGGCCACGGCCGCTTCCTTCCACTTCCTAGGCCTTTCCTATCCCATCGTCGCCATAAGACATCTGTGTCGGTGCGACGTAAAGCAAGTAGCAAAAAAAAGTAACTTGTACAGGTTCTTGCTGCAAATTGTTGCAAGGCACTTGCTGCTGGGTTTACACTTCATGCAATAAAACTGAACAAGTTTTTCACAAGTAATTATTAGATACTGTTTACGTATGCTTGCAGTCCCAGTCAACGAAAATGGCGACGTACAGGCAGATCAGGTGTGATGCAGCTCTGCAGCTCTCTTAATTCTTATGAATACCGAGCTCGATAGCTGCAGTCGCTTAAGTGCGGCCAGTATCCAGTATTCGGGAATAGTAGGTTCGAACCCCACTGTCGGCAGCCCTGAAAATGGTTTTCCGTGGTTTCCCATTTTCACACCAGGCAAATGCTGGGGCTGTACCTTAATTAAGGCCACGGCCGCTTCCTTCCCACTCCTAGCCCTTTCCTGTCCCATCGTCGCCGTAAGACCTATCTGTGTCGATGCGACGTAAAGCAACTAGCAAAAACAAATGGGTCTGTGTTAGGGACTGGATTCTCAGATGACCATAGTATGGACCCTGCAATAATCTTCTGCAATAATTGAGAGTAGGCAATGCAGGTAGCTTTCAAAAAGGTTGTAGAATGTCTGCAAACGATCTGGAATGTTTATAGGAATGAATTAGAACGATGTGAAAATGTAATTACCTGACCAAGTTTCTGCATGATTTTCTCCTAGAGATCAAACAACAATAAGTGATATTCATACCCGCGGTAAACGACAAAGAGATACAAATCTGTTTGGTAAAACATTACTGGAAAATATTATTTAATTCCTAATTCTATATTTAAACTTTCTACGTTTTAGTAACTTTACATTCGTCGCGTGTCAGGAATATGTTATGTCATATAGTATTAAAACCCTCTGGCCTAATATGTTCCAACGCCTCGTCCGAAAATGCAGCTGCTGCTTCGGTCAAGCGGCTTATGAGAAGTCCCGTCGAAATGCCACTTACGTTCCGCGATAGTTTAAATGTTTGCATAGTATGTGACTTACCCTGACAAAACTCACTTCACCTCCTAAATAAGACAGGCGTAAAATACATCTCAACAAGCAGCTACGATAATACATATTCTGTAATGGGAACAAAGAATCCACAGCCTCGGTCTCATACGCACAAAAAAGGAAATATGCTTACCTTTGTTAAGGAATATACTTTGTCCGAAATCGTTATTATGCTACTCTCAATGAATTTCATGGCTGAAAAATACGGCCACCGAGACTCGGCTGGTATCCTTGAGGAGCCACTTTTTATTTCTACAAGTGTCTCACTTCCTGGGAAAAAGAGGAGGGTTAGGAAGATTTGGATTAAGGACGGGATTCTCAATATTTCTTTCGGTGGCGTGTTTACGTCCTCCACATAGATACTCAACACATTGGGTGTCTTAATTCTGTCTTTGAATTCACTGCTGTGAACGTCCCATATTTCTGGGAAGCTCTCGATTTTTTGGTATTTATTCACCAGTGTCAGCCTCCGTGGCTCAGGTGGCAGCGCGCCGGCCTCTCACCGTTGGATACCGTGGTGCAAATCCTGATCACTCCATGTGAGATTTGTGCTGGACAAAGCGGAGACAGGGCAACATTCCAACAACACTCTCCATTAACATGTCATTTCATTTGTCAAGCCTTTATTATTGCCCCAGAGGAGTGTGGCAGGCTTCGACAGCCGGCAGAATTCATATCCTCGCCGCAAGATGGGGGCTTCATTCATTCCATTCCTGACCCGGTCGAATGACTGGACACAGGCTGTGGATTTCCATTTTTCATTCGCAAGTGTCCTTCCGTATAGCGTACGGGAGATGTACACTGACTGAGCAAATGTCATGGGATAGCGAAGCACTGATGAGCAGGTGTGTTGTCTGCGCACCACACGCCCCCTGTGCTAGCGGCAGTTGTATAGGAGACCCTGTGAGCAGTGGCTGTGCATGTGACAGGTGTAACATGGAACGTCGTCATGAGCTGACACCGTTCGAACGGGGTATGGTGCCCGACGGGTGGGAACTGGTGCGGGAATTCAGCTTCACACGATCAATCGTGTCCAGGGTGTATCGTGAATGGTTGAATGCGGGTGTCACCGTCCACAACAGACGAACGACCGACCGTCCAGCCACCCTCGATGACCGTGACCAGTGACATCTGAGACGGATTGTCAATAGTGATAAACGGGCAACCGTGCAACAAATCACGGCTAGACACGTCTCCCAGTGGACAATCCGTAGGAACAGGGGTTCTATGGGGTATGGGAGCTGCCGCCGCACACGGGTGCCACGGTTAACCAAACGTCATCGGGCACAACGACGCGCATTTGTCGCCAGTCACCAGGGATGGACACTGGAACAATGGCGTAACGTGATATGGTCGGACGAATGACGATTTCAACTGCACCATGCCGATGGGAGGCACCGTGTATGGCGCAGACCACATGAAGCGATGGATCCCGCTTGCCTCGAAGGTGTGGTCCAGGGCGCTGGTGTCTCTGTTATCGTCTGGGGTGCATTTCCCTGGTATGGAATGGGCTCCCTAGTTGTTCTGGAAGAGACTTTGAATGGTACGCGGTATGTTGAGCTGCTCGGAGACCATCTCCACCCATTTTTGGCCTTCCAGCGCCCAGACGGTTCTGCGGTGTTTCAAGATGATAACGCGCCGCCACATCGCTCCCACGTCGCCCGGGAATGGTTCCAGGAACATGCAGCGGATGTCCAACGACTGTCATGGCCACCCAGGAGCCCCGATATGAACCCTATCGAACATACCTGGGATTTCCTGGAACGCAGGCTCCGTGCCATGGATCCTGCACCCTCGAACAGACCAGCATTGGCGGCCGCTTTGCAAACGATTTAGTGTCACCTGCGTCCAGAGGACTACCAGGGACTTGTCGACTCACTTCCACGGCGTCTCACTGCAGTTCGCAGGGCCAGAGGAGGCCCCACACGCTTATTAGGTGACTATCCCATGACATTTGCTAAGTTAGTGTATTCTCTACTGCGTGTTACTGTGATGGTAAGTAGCGCAATAGTAAAGTAAACTCGTGTCCTCATCCCGAGGTAATGCAGCTCTTTTCAGGCACACCCCCAATGGAGGTGAGCTGCGTGTACCATTTCAACCACATACCAGTCCTCCTGCCATTGTTAAATTTCTAACTGTACCGGGAACCCCCGAGGACACTAACCGTTACGCTACGGAGGAAGTAGTGCAATGTGTTGTATGTAGATGTGTGTTAAGACGAAAAAGCCACCGAGTTCGATGAATTAAAATCCCCGGGCAACCGGATTTCAAACTCGGGGTTGTCTGAACTGAAGACTACTACTCTGACTTTTCTGTCAAATAATAATAATAATAATAATAATAATAATAATAATAATAATAATAATAATAATAATAATAATAATAATAATGGCGTGTGGTGTCTGAAAAGACCTGGTCCAGGTCTTTCCAGTCGACGCCGTATAGGTGACCTCCGCGTCCGAGAGGATGCCGCGCCACCTATGATGAATTCTAATTATGAAGACCCAGACCCCGAACTGTCGGAATTCAGCAATGAAGGTTAAAATCCCCAATTCGGCTGGGACTCGAACCCGAGACCCCTTAGACCAAAGGCCAGAACGCTAACCATTTAGCCAGTGAGCCATATTTGTCAAATAAAAAATTAAGAGTTCAAGTTATTAATCACATACATTCAGGGACATTAATGAGCAGAAGAGACACCGTCCGTAACGTCCATTGCCTATAGCTCATTCCATGTTAAGAAAATAGTATTGCTTTTATGACAACAGGGTTGCCATATCGAACGGCCCTGCTCAACTCCATCACGGGTAAACGAAGACAAATAAATTTGTGAAATTCAGTATTTAAGTACAAGACAAAAAGCGGAAGAAACTAAGATGCAAATTTTTGTTTATGAACGAAAGAGTACGAGGAGTTCACACAGGCTATTTTGGTTTGTACAGAATGAGAGCTAAACTACGGCACATGAAAACCTCAGCATTGAAGTGTAGGCAAAGGCAAATTGGGGGAGAAAATTAAAAAAAACAACATATTTTTATGGGCTCGAGTGGTGAGGGATGCATTTAATTGCATTTAATAAATTTCCCCAGGCAATGCGGGGTACTACTGTGCTGTCGTATCGCTCACAAAAACAATAGTAAAAATTAAATGCGTTCGTAAAAATAACAGAGCTAAAATTAAAATGCGCTTAAGAAAGAACAGGTAAATAACACTACTAAGCACAAATAAAACACACGGCAATTATTTTATCAGTGTAAGTTGTGCCATGACGTATCGCTACACACCACAACACCAAAATCTTCAGTAACAACTTCTGTACAGTACGAAAATAATAGAACATGCCTATATGCAAATAAAATACCCAGCCCAGCCCGGAATCAAACACAGAGCCCTCTGAGCCGAAGGAACAATTAACAAAAGAAGCAAAATCGTAAGAAGTAAAGAAGAAAAGCAGAGTCATCTCAGTACAGGCCATTGAAGGCCCTTGGAGGGGTGGAAGGTAAAGGTTTCCACTATTCGTAACCTCGGCACGTGATGGGGTAGATTGGTTAGCTCTACGCCCGGCCGCCTTTGCCCCCAGGAATTAACCTGGTGCTCATTTTTGGTGTAGACTGAGTGAACCTCAGGGCCATGTGCACCTTCGGAAGTGGAAATCACGTTTCTTAAATTTTACGACTTCCTGGCGGGGATCGAACCCACGTCATTCTGAGCAAACCGAGCACGCCTTTACCGCCTCGGCCAGGCAGTCCCTGTCATAAGTAATACTGCATTGGAATCTGTTTTATAGCTACATCTCTCATGAACAGCACCAGGAAGGTCCTCCCTCTGTGGGTAGGGGCGGTAGAATAATACCCACGGTATCCCTTGCCTGAAGTGAGAGGCGACTAAAAGGACCCCAGGGGCTCTCAACTTGGGAGCGTGGGTTGACGACCACGGGTCCCTTAGCTGATTCCTGGCATTACTTCCACTTACTTGTGACAGGCTCCTCACTTTCATCTATCCTATCCGACCTCCCTTGGTCAACTCTTGTTCTATTCCGACACCGGCGCTATTAGCTTTCTGAAGAGGTAGGGGGTCTTTCATTTTCACGCCCTTCGTGGCCTTTGTCTTTGTTTGGCCGATACCTTCATTTTTCGAAGTGTTGGATCTCTTCCATTTTTTCTCTCTGATTAGTGTTATATAAAGGATGGTTGCCTAGTTGTACTTCCTCTTAAAATAGTAATCACCACCACCACCACCAGAAAGGTCCACTTAGAGGTTTCAGCGCAAATTCCTCATTGAAGTTGTAGTGGAATGAATTCTCTATGCTGTGTATGTATCGCTGTTAAATAAATAACCCGCGTACATCCCGTTTTTCTTCGTTCCAACAGCAGATGTAGCAAGGAGACGCTGTCACAAGACGCATTGCTCCCACTTCACTGAGGGAGATTTGTGTATGCACGCCAACCATACTCTGGTTACTATAAAAATTACAAGATAAATGATCCTTATTAAAAAAATGCATTACAAACTTTAACTAAATGTCTAAAGAACATCACGTCTTCACTGTATATCAGTCGTTGGTTGGATAGGTCATGCTTTAATGGTGGCGGCCAGGCGAGGAGATACTCCTCATTTTCGAAAGTGACGAGTTTAAATTCTATCCACAGTTGTGTACAGATTTTCTTCACTAATCTCTATTGTCTAAATATGTGCGGTTAGTATCGCGCTATTGTGAGATTTCATTCGGGAGATAGTGGGTTCGAATCCCACCGTCGGTAGCCCTGAAGATGGTTTTTCGTGGTTTTCCATTTTCACAACAAGCAAATATCGAAACTGTACCTTAATTAAGGTCACGGCCACTTCCTTCGCAATCCTTGCGTCGCCGGAGACCTTCAATTTGTTAGTACGACGTTAAACCGCTAAAAAAAAAAAAAAAAAAAAAAAACCCACTACTTATTTCCACACTATTTGTATTTCTTTACAGTTAGAACCCACTTATGACATATAGTGCTTATCCTATAATATTGTTTGCTAATAGGTCTTCTGCGTCTTACCCGAAGGCCCCAGGTTTAATTCCGGCTAGTCCTGGGATTTTAATTCTGGACTGAGGGCTAGAACAGGTTTCACTCAGCCACGTGAAATCAACCGAGGTGCTGTCTGATGCGACAGGCAGTGGACGCCAGCAAGGAAGGGTGTCACTGTGATCTCGTGAACAGTACCTGAGCAGCAGTCGTCTTGGCAAGTTAAAGCCCTAATGGGCTGGTGTGTCACTGGTTGATTGTTTGTGAGATTGTTTTGCACCGGTGTGTCTTCCGTATTTTTGGCCACAAACTGGACTTACGCAGTGTACAGTCCTGCGATATCGTAGGGTCTCTGATATGGACATTTTTCGCAGACTTCTTCGCCTAATATTGTTACGTAGCAGCCCTTTCGTAGTTCCCATCGGCATTTCTAGGAAGATATAACCAAGCTAGGCCAGGGTTCTCCCAGTCCACCCCAGGATATGCTGTGGTCTCTTCCGTATTGTTGTCTTCATCTGATTTCCCCGTGCACCTTCTGTAGCCGAAGCCGAAATATTCAGCCATCAGGATATTAGAAAATAGGCTAGCCGTGAACAGAAATTCTGTGATGGAGTTCAGTAGTCGGACTGGGCTGGCAGTAGTGTAGTTGACGTCAGTGTCCCACCGGTGTCAGGATATCTGAGTGGAGTACGGTGCGTGTACTGACTGTAGTATTATATGTGTACCGACGTGAAGTGAGTGACTGGAGCTTGACGGCCGTAGTGTTAGTTGTCGTTTGTGTCCCACCAGAGTTATGGCCGGTTTCTGGTGCACCACAGTTACCTGTGAGTTACCTAAAAGCGCTTGTAACTTTAACTGTGCTTTTAAACTTTAATGAGTTTCCGGAAACTTAAATCCAGATTTATAAGCCCTGGTAATAAACAGTACAGTTATCGTCGGGTTTAGTATCTCTAGTCATCCAATAGATGTCTCTACGCGAATGTTTTAGGGTTATTTTGGTGATATCTAGTTACTTTTACTAGCAGAAGTTTTCTACAAAGAAAAATGGTTGGCAAATATGTACACAGTCATCTCAATCAATCTCTCATAATATGAAAATATGTACGATCTAACGATGCAAAAATTAGGTATATATTATTTCCCCTTCTTTCTTATTCACAGTATGCAGACATCGTCTTAAATTTCACCTTGATCGTTGTCGTCAGTAAAATTATAAAAATACACCGCAATAACCAAACAGATCACTTTTCATTGATCCAGAACACAACAAACGTAAATAAAAATAATCACATAAATGAAAACGTGCCGCACACTTTGGAATCTATCATTCCGGCACTGAAGGTGCGATATCCATCTGTTCTCGCTGCAACAGTTGCAGATTTTTTTACATTGACCACGCAACATGCATTGACAAAAATACGTAACTGTTGACGTGAAGTCAACTTGAGAATTTCAATCGAACGTAGCGAGCTAACCCTGACTCAGGGTGTGAAGTGTGTTGAAACAGATAAGAAGTTAACATAAACTACAGCTCCCTGCAAGATTTTTCATTAAAGAAGTCCAGATGTTTTATGTTTATTAGGAGTCTGAGACCTCACGTCACCGGTTAAAGAATATAATAGCATTAAAAAAAGCAATGAAAATCGATATTTATTATTCAGCAGGTTTATAATAAATGCATACCGGTACCTATGACATTTATTATTTAGTACAAATGTAAATATTAATGGTAAATATTCCATAATTTCAGATTGGGTGTTCTCTAACTGTTGGTGGGACTCATGATTCAAAGCCTGACGAAAGAGATCTTAACATTACATCTACACTGAAGGATCAATTAGAGCGTGATGAAAATCCGTTTGACTCCAGTTCTATTTTATTTGACGATTCATTTCCCGTATTGGAAGATATATCTACAGTAGAGGCGTCATGCTTCGAGGAGATTGTAACCTCTAAACAGCTGGGCCAGATGACACCATACAAGTGGAATCAGTGACTAAAGCCAAGTGATAACATGGAAGTAAACGTACTAACGAAATATTGTCGAGTCCAGCACACCCAAGCACGTTAAAACTACAATGAATGACTGTAAATATATTATAACCAGTTCATTATTACTTTCGAATGTTTACGAAACTAATACAAGACCTTGTACGAAACGGTATGGAGTGGCGCCTCATAGCGCTATTTGTTAGAATCAGTTCTAACACAGAGGTAACTACAGCACTAGCTGCAGTTACCAGTCGTTGCGGAGATAACTGTGAAAAAGCCGATAACTGTTGTTTCGGAAACTCATTTTAAACGTATCACCATGTTAAGTCACTGATAACTACGCATCATTCCAGAAACCGGCCATTAGAGTATCGCCGCATTCTGTACGGAGTACTGCCCGTGTACTGCCTTTGAGTACTGTGTATGTACTACCGTGGACTGTAGACAGTCGTGAAATCAGAGTTTGGAACGGCTGGTGTGAGTAGAATTGGAACATTGTTATCTGACGTTGTTGTGAGGGATAGTGGAGTGCTGGCCGGTACTATTGAGTTTTGCTATTGTTTAATCGCTGTTTAGTTGTCAGTGTTGAGAGGTTCACTGTGTTTGAACATGAGAGTGGTGGATTTTCTCTGCAGTCGAACCAAGGAATAGTCACCATGTGTTGTGCGGATTAGCAGACCTGTGTTCAAACCTATCTGCGTACAGCTATTTTGTATGAAGGGACTGAGCGTACGAGCAAAAGTGAAATATGAAGCCTGTCAAAACGGATTATCGCCCGTTCAGATAAAGACTGCCCAGCTGGAGTTCTGCTGTGAGAGATTTGTAAATAGACAGCACTTAGTGGAGTCTGGTCATTCATAGTTGAATAGAATTGTGTGTGTTCTTATTGGGTCATCCTAGAATTAAATTAGATTGATGAAAAAGGCAGTGCTTTTTCGGTAACAATATGCTTCATCTTCCTCCACTTATTGAGATTTGCGGTGCTACTGTCTCTCCATCAAATTCTTAGTCTACTCAGTTTCCTCTTATCTGGTGGTATCCTGTTGAGTTAATATTTTCCTCCATAATAACTTATAAATTATCCCTCGCAGAAACATTCCTTACTCGGTCCTTTCTAGTCGTTCCTTGAAGCCCCTTCCCCATTTTACGGGATGAAAAGCAGTTGGCAGTCCTCATCATGCGTTGGACTGTTTTATCGTGTTTAAAAGTGAATTTTCTGTTTGTTTTAATTTTTATTTTATTGTTAACTGCGTTTTTAATCTGTTGACTCTGGTTTAGTCTGCCTTTCTGTATTTTTAATCTTTTAAACTTTAATTTGCACGAAAAAATGATTACACTTCAAAGAAAACACATTATCTCATGTAATTACATTTGGATCTATTTATAAACCAATTTTATACGAAAATAAGACATTGCGAATGAGATTCACTGATTATTCCAATTTCATATTCATTTTTCAACATTATTTTTCAAAATTCCAATCAGTACATAAATCTCAACATTTTAATTATCATTACATTTCGTTTCATTTCGAACCATTAGGGGCCGATGATCTAGATGTCAATCCCTTTAAATATCATCATCATCATCATCATCATCATAATCGAAATCCCCGTAATGTTAGTTTCCGTAACCTCCAGTTTCCTTTCCATTGCTTTGATCACACTCTTTCTAGTACATACATTAATTCAAGGCGCACAAAACTTGTGTGCACTTTACTTTTGCTGGTATTCTGTTATCTCGCATAATAAACTTGTAGTCATTTTCCACTTGGTCCAGACTAATCGAACTCTACGTGTCATCATTTTATGAAATTTGAAATTTTCTGTTGGTACCTGACCTGGGTTCCCATCATAATATGTATGTTAGGTTTTCTTCGTACATAACTATTCGGTACACGTTCTTTCTTTCTTAACCTGCTTACCTTCCAGGGTTGGGTTTTCCCTCGGACTTAGCGAGGGATCCCACCTCTACCGCCTCAAGGGGAGTGTCCTGGAGCTTCAGACTCTGGGTCGGGGGATACAACTGGGGAGGATGACCAGTACCTCGCCCAGGCGCCTCACCTGCTATGCTGAACAGGGGCCTTGGTGGGGGATGGGAAGATTGGAAGGGATATACAAGGAAGAGGGAAGGAAGCGGCCTTGGCCTTAAGTTAGGTGCCATCGCGGCATTTTCCTGGAGGAGAAGTGGGGAAACCACGGAAAACCACGTCCAGGATGGCTGAGGTGGGAATCGAACCCTCCTCTATTCAATTGACCTCCCGGGGCTGAGTGGTCCCCGTTCCAGCCCTCGTGCCACTTTTCAAACTTTGTGGCAGAGCCGGGAATCGAACCCGGGCCTCCGGGGGTGGCAGTTAATCACACTAACCACTACACTACAGAGGCGGACTATTCGGTACTACAGAATAAAATAGCACGGCACGGCGGATAGTTTTTTCTATGCAGTTACTATCTGATTACTTAACTGCAATGGACACTTGATGACATGCATGCGATCATCTCTAATAATGTTGGTATGATGGACTGTAGGTCGTATGGTCATCCCACAGCCAGTCGTTGCGTCCTCGCTCAATGCTCTTATCGTTTCTCAGTCCTCTCAATTCCATCAGCGGAAATTTCAACTGTGTTGTCGGGACTGAACTTGGAATAATCCGGACGCTCCAACTCGGAATTAACTGTTAGCCAGGCTTAACTGGGAGGAATGACCATCTGGGTAAACTAATGTCTAGTTCCCTTTAACTGAAACCAGCAGGAGCAGATTCCAGCATTTTATAATACAATTCTACTAACCAGGTGACACTCTCGGTGTTTAACTAGCCAAATACAACTTCCTTCAGATTATCCCAGGTATTTCTGGGGTTGCCGAACTCACTCTGTGTCATGAAGAGTTTTGACCGACGATTTAAGGCACCACGTAAATTTTAAGGCTGATATTTCAAACCTGGGATCCAACGGGGTTCAAACCTCGGGCAACCAGATAAAAGAGCGGCTGCTAGGTTACTGTGCTAATCACGTCCCCTTCATTATATTGACCAATGCAACAATAAATCATCAAACACATTCTGAAATGACATAATGATTATTCTTCTCCTTCATCTGCTGTGTGCCATGCCCATTCTGTACGTTGGCGATCAGCACAGTTAATGCCTCTCGATAATGCTCATTATAGCCTACCAGTCCAGTCTTATACTGCTAAGGCAAGATGTTCATCTTGTTCCTCTTCCTCTTTGTTCTTCGATTTAGCCCTTCAGAGTAAGAATCTTGTATTTTTTCGTCATGGAATACATGTTCCAGGTAGACTATCTATCCGTTTTTTGTAACAACTAGTAATTCTCTTCCGCTGCGAGTGTGTTATAAAACTTGTTCACTGTTCGTATGTTGGACTTAGACTTTTAACATTTTTCTGTGTAGCCACATTTTGAAGGCTTCCAATTTTTTCTCCCGACGCCGTAGACCAGGGCGGACCACACATAGCAGTTCACAGCGCGCTGCCAGAATTTTACACTGAAATCATCATTGCATAGGAGCCTCCGTGGCTCAGACGGCAGCTTGTCGGCCTCCATGTGAGATTTGTGCTGGACAAAGCGGAGGTGGGACAGGTTTTTCTCCGGGAACTCCGGTTTTCCCTTTCATCTTTCATTCCAGCAACACTCTTTATTCTCATTTCATAGCATCTATCAGTCATTAATAAATCATTTTGGGAGTAGCGACCCCATCGTACTAATAGCCTATATATGATTCATTCATTACATCCCTGACCCGGTCAATGACTGGAAAACAGGTTGTAGGTTTTCATTTTTCATCACTGCATAACGATTTATTTCTGTTAATTGTGGTTGTAGCTATTTTTACATGGGTTTTTATTTTGCTATGGGAATTCAGAGCTTCATTAGCGAGCAGTCAAGGTACTTTAACTTGATTACTAATGATTTATTTAAGTTGCTTACTTGTTGGAAACGAGTGCTTGATGTCCCTTCAGTTGGCATAGATTTTAAAAGACTTCGTAATGTCACAATTTTTGTCTGTACTAGAACGGGTCTCTCACATTTAAACACCAACAAATACCAACCGACAGCGTTAAGATCCTCTCTAGTAGCCTTGAGCATAAAGGTCAGGTGTGTCAAGGGAGTAAGCTGCAGCCTCTATGTGGAAGTACTAAAGGTACATGAAGAAATGTAAATATCTGCATTTATAGGCATACGCAGTCGATGCCACCATCCAATGTTTATTGCGGTGTTGTCCACGTCAATTTATATTCAATTTCAGCCATTTCACCCATATTGTGATGTGACAGTCTGACAGCTAATATAAATTCACGCGGTCCACACCGGAGGAAAGATTAGACGATTTAAATTACTTCCGTATTTTCGAATGATGCCTGGAGGCTGACTTTCTGCGTTGTTTCTGTTAGGACTTTCACATTTTTCTGGGCTGCTGGGATGGTGCAAGTTAAAGTAACTACGTCGTCTGCAAATGCTAGACAATTATTATTATTATTATTATTATTATTATTATTATTATTATTATTATTATTATTATTATTTTGCTAATTGCTTTACGTCGCACCGACACAGATAGGTCTTATGCCGATGATGGGAAGAAGGGCCTAGGAGTTGGAAGGAAGCGGCCGTGGCCTTAATTCAGGTACAGCCGCAGCATTTGCCTGATGTGAAAATGGGAAACCACGGAAAACCATCTTCAGGGCTGCCGACAGTGGGATTCGAACCCACTATCTCCCGGATGCAAGCTCACAGCATTATTATTATTATTATTATTATTATTATTATTATTATTATTATTATTATTATTATTATTATTATTATTTGTCGTTTCAATTTTAGGGACTGGAACAAAGCAGTATTTTCCCAGTGACGTTCTTACGTGGGTGTAGTTTTCTGATAACTCTGGTATCTGATGTGCAGTACTGTAATAGTTGTTTAGATGGTGGAATGCTAGCCGTCTGAGCTCAAGTTTGTGGGTTCGATCCTGGTTCAGTCAGAGGGTATTACTAGGTGCTGAAATACGCCAGCCATTACGGGAGATTTAGTGACACGTAAAAGAACTAATGCGGGACGAATTTTCGGCACCTCACCTCAGCACCTCGTGAAATGGAAAAAGTAGCTAGTGGGACGTAAAACCATTACTATTTATTTCAGCGTCATGGTGATGATTATTTTTTTTACAAGCGAATGGACAACTAAGGATCACGATACAACTTCATTTCTTTCTCTTCGTGCGGAGTTTTCTCTGTGTCCAATACTCCTTCATGCGTTCGCTGGCTTGCTTCCGTTGTTCATCTTTCCAGGCTCTTCCGGTCTTCTTAGTTCTTCCTGCGGCTTGAACACCTTCCATATTCTTCAGTGTGTTCCTAAACGTATTCCTTTCTAACAGCTGGTCTTCCGAGATGCTTAACCTTTCCATATCCTTCTTCGTTTCCTTAATCCATGCTGCAGTGGTGTTTTTTCTTCAGAAGTAATCAAATATCTGTTCGGTAAGTCTATTTGCGTTCACTCTGTGCAGATGTCCAAGAAACGCCAGCATCCTTTTCTTCATGGTCTTCGAGATTCTTTCCACCTTCTGGTAAACGTCTTTGTTGCTCCGAAGTGTCCATCCGCTTTCAGTTTGGACAGCTCCCATAATTTTTCTGAGGCTTCTTCTTTCCAAGACCTCTAGCATCTCCGGCTTGTAGTTCATAGATAGGCATTCACTGGCATACAGGCATTCTGTTTTGACAACGGTGTTGTAATGTTTTAATTTGGAATTCTAGGATAAGCACTTCTTATTGTAGATGTTTTTTTTTTTTTTGTCAAGCCGTATGCTCTCTCCATTTTTGAGATCCGATCTTCCACTGCAGTTTTTTCTAGCCCATTCTCCTGTATCGTCTCACCAAGGTACTTGAACTTCTTGATCCTTTCTATCCGTCCTATCTCTGTTTCCAGGAATTTTGGCCCATCTTTGATGTTTGTCATGAATGTGGTCTTTTCTGCTGAGATCCTCAGTCCTGTTTGGCTGGCGATTCTTTCCAAGAGGTTAATCTGGATGGTTGCGACCTCTGGACTTTCTGATAGTATAGCAAAGTCATAAGCAAAAGCCAAGCAGTTGATTTTAATCCTTCCTGATTTTCTCCCTAGACTGATCGGGATTATCCCTTGATGTTCAAGTTCTGAGTTCCATATTCTCACTATCTTTCCTAGGAGACAGTAGAAGAGGAGTGGGGATGGTCCATCCCCTTGGCTCACTCCTGTCTTGATTTCAAATGATTGTGAGAGATGCCCGAGGAATTTTACCTTGGAGGTTGTACCTCTTAGGGTCTCTTTGATTATATTTGCCAGTTTAGTTTTGACTCCAAATTCTCTAATAATCTTATCCAAAGTCTCTCTGTCCACCGAATCGAAGTTGGTATTTTTTGAAGTCTATAAACGATCCCACAATTTTCTTACCACTCAACATTCTGCAGCGGAGTGTTGACTTCAAGTTAAATACTTGTTCGATACAGGCGGAGCCTTTCCTAAACCCTGCTTGGTATTCCCCTAGTTGTTGGTCCAGATTCGCCTCTATTCTATTAAGAAGCAGTTTTGAGAGGATTTTATAGGCGATCGGGAGAAGGGACACACCTCTATAGTTGTTGACATACTGTTTGTCCCCTTTCTTATGCAGCGGATGGATAAGTGCTGTTTTCCATTCTTCTGGGATTGTCTCTTTCTTCCAGATTTCCTTGATGATTTGGTGAAGATTATCTAAGATTTCCGGTTCTGACCATTTCAACATTTATGCCGTTATTGAGTCTTCTCCACTTGCCCTGTTGTTTCTGAGGTTTTTGAGGTTGACTTCTTCCTTTGTTGGTGGTTCGTCATCTTCTGAGTTCTCTGGTATGTCTGGAAATTCTAGTTTGGAGGCTGGGGAAGGACAATTGGGAACATGCATCATTTTCAAAAATATTTTTTTTGAAAAGTACTCCAATGAAATAGTACGTAAACGTATTACATTGTGGTATGTTGCCTTGTTTTCTACCACTAAAAAAATATTTAATAGTGCCTTTCCGCAAGGCGAGTGAAACGGCCTCTGACGTAAGCGGCGCGCTGTGACGTCACGATCCAGTACCGCATGGAGCTCTACCAGCCGTTGTGCATCAGCCGTTGCTAAAAGCCGATTGTTTATTATTGATGATCGCGAATAACTTAGAAATGACGGAAGAAAGGTTCAAAACAGCACAGTCAGACAATCTATCATGTGTAAATGTCATCATTCTTGAAAAATAGTGACTTTTGTGGCCGCAGAAATTCACGGATAACAAGCAAGTTTGTAAGTGGTGTCTTTTATATACGTGCAATGTACTGTAACCCATAGTATTAGGATAACAACGAACCTGGATAGATATCACATCACTTTCAACATTTCCTTCTAGACTGACTCCCCTATTAAAGAATAACATTACATTTTCGGGCTTTCAGCATTAGTAAAGCAAGAAATCGGATTTCAGCACTAACAAACATATAGGTAGAATTATAGTACTAGTCCGCTTCTGTGGTGTAGTGGTTAATGTGTGCCACTCCCGGAGGCCCGGTTTCGATTCCCGGTTCTGCCATGAAAGTTGAAAATAAATAGTACGAGGGCTGGAACGGGGTCTACTCAGCCTCGGGAGGTCAACCCAGTAGAAGGGTTTCGAATCCCACCTCAGCCATCCTCGAAGTGGTTTTTCGTATTTTCCTACTTCTCCTCCAGGCACCTAAGGCCACGGCCGTTTCCTTCCCTCTTCCTTGTCTATCCCTTCCGATCCTCCCATCCTCCAACAAGGCCCCTGTTGAGCATAACAGGTGAGGCCGCCTGGGTGAGGTAATGGCCCTCCTCACCAGTTTCATCACCATACTCAAAGTCTCACGTTCCAGGACACTGCCCTTGAAGTGGTAGAGGTGAAATCCCTCGCTGAGTCCGAGAGAAAACCAACTCTGAAGGTTAAACTGATTAAGAAAGAAAGAAAGAAGGAAAGAAAGAAAGAAAGATCATAGTACTATAGGGCTATAATCTATCATTCCCCAAAAAAATATATATATTTATGGTTGGGACAACTGGCCTACCCACTTCCGGGGCCCATGAAAGAGAATTAAATATCTTTGTGGAGGGAAAAAGTTAAACATGATAAAGATAAATATGACTTCATCTAGTTTTCACAAGTCGAGCCGAGTGGTTCAGACTGTTGAGGTGCTGCCCTTCTGACCCCAACTTGGAAGGTTCGATCCTGGTTCAGTCCGGTGGTAGTTGAAGGTGCTCAAATACGTCAGCCTCGTGTCGGTAGATTTACTGGCACGTAAAATAACTCCTGCAGGACTAAATTACTGCACATCGGCGTCTCCGAAAATCGTAGAAGTAGTTAGCGGGGCGTGAAGCCAATAACATTAATTACATTTGGCTTTTAACAAGCTGAGCATATCAGGAAAGAAAAGTGTCCTGGTGACATTTTAGTCGCTCAATACAGGAATGTCTTTGGGTGCTGTGACTTTTATTTTTTTGCTTTACGTCACACCGTCACATATAGGTCTTATGGCGACGATGGGACAGGAAAGGACTAGGAATGGGAACAAAGCGGCCGTGGCCTTAGGTACAGCCTCAGCATCGAGCTCACAGCTGCGCGCTCCTAACCGCACGGGCAACTCGCGCGGTATTTTTACCCTTCGGTTTATTGACTTGGCTTGTATAACCTAAAACTTAGGATAAGTTGGATAATATTTTAAACACCTACATCACTATTTTCATCTGTGTGCAATTATGTTATTTATTTCATTAATATTATGATAATTATTATAATTGAGCATTATTAACTTATAAGACCCCAACAGACAAGCATTGGTTTTGTGTAGAGTTATACATTTGTTAAATTCACGTTGTTTCCTTTCATGATGTACACGCTATTCTTTGTTACATTATAGAGTATTTAGATATAGCCTAAATTTCTTTACCAATTAAGCTCTTCAATAAAGACATACATAACTGTCCCATGCCAAGATAGAATTAGAGCTGTCAAAATGGTTCATAACCCCTTTGATTTATTATCTTGACATGGATCACCCAAAACATAGGTTAGGTTTGGAGAATACTTTAATAATCAGCATTATTTAATGCACTGTTTATTACTTTCATATTCCAAGATGTAATTGAAGCATTTAAATAAAGCATCATACATTAAAATTTAAAGTATTACCACTAGAACAGCTGACATGGAAAAGTGATTTGAAAATTCAAACAAATTCATCTTACGTTAAAATCTTCAAAAAAATAAACTGTAGACTTTTCCGATATATCACCAGCATTTCTCCAGCTCGCCAAAATCCATTTCTCCCTAGTTTTAGCGTCTTTGGAACGTTTATAAACAATTTGTTTGGTATGCTATTGCACATCGGAACTCTACACCATTTATAAGTTTTCTGCCTCACTGTCTGCGCAGGATTCATTTTAAGTCTAAAATATACCACTCAGATTATTATCCAATGTATAGACCTCGAATTTAACCATACTAGACACTAACGTAAAGTAGAAATACGCGAAGTGTATCCTGCTTCTCACAGCACACTGTGTGTTACTTCGTCTGCTAATTCAGTCAACCTGTACGATGACGTCAGGCCAATGAGATCGCGTACTTGCGTGACGTGACATTTTCGTAGATTTTTATCATGTTTCGAGTTATTATTTGTACATTCTGATCACATTTTTGAATTCTGCATGCAATTTTGAATCAGATTAGCATATTTTTAATTAAAACCCCGGATCATGCATGTTCCCTATTCAAGACAGTCTGGAAGTATCTGGCTAATATCTCGCAGTTTTTTGGTTATTCAGTCCGATTTTTCCCCGTTCGTTATTATTATTATTATTATTATTATTATTATTATTATTATTATTATTGTTGTTGTTGTTACGGGGTTACTCGTGGACCAGCAGAGGTGAAAGAAGGTGCCGGGGTGAATGGGTCTAACTACAATGTCACGAATTGATTTAAAACTTTAGCAAAGGTTACATTTTTAAAGAAACAACAAACTTTAAAACTTTTCACTTAGTGAGATAACAATGACATAGCAATTTAAAAAGAAGGATCCAAGATTTCAGAATTTTCACGCTCTTGGGCTACAAGCCTCTTATTTTTTACAATTTTTGAGTTCCCAGCTCAAAATTACAAACGAGTACACACTATACCAGGGCAGAAATCCCTTCAATACATGGAGCGCTGGCTCCCAACTCACAATATCAAGTCTTCAAAAGGCATTCAGTAATCTTACTTTGAAAAAGAGCTAACAGGCTCTCAGTTTTCAAGCCTATTCAAGGCAACACCAAAAATATCTTACCTTTTGGCCTTCCATGGCCCAGCTTACAAATTGAAACAGGGGTATCAAGTACCGAACCTATAGGGCCTTCGTGTTAAAGAAATAACAGTTAAATAAATGGCCCGAACACAAAATGAAAGGAGGCGAATGCTTGCACTCCTAGACATGAATTCTTAGAACCTAAAGTGCACTAGGCCGATGAAACAGGGGCTATTCCCAAACTATGGAGGTGACTCGTATAAGATCAATTAGGACTTTACAGAAAGGAAGAAAACCAGTTACAAAACGTAGTCACCTCAAACTAACATGAAGGGGAGTTCGAGAGGGTAGATCACTCTCTACCCCCGATTTACAGTTAAAGATATTATGCAATTATTACATAAGCCGTCAGAAATTACATTTTCAGAAAGTAGGTTACATAGTTAGTGTTTCGGACCTCTCCCTCGGGTTAAACTGCGGAGCTAGCAAGAAATAAAGATGTCAATTGGCCAATACCTTGCTGAAGAATTGCTGCCTGATGAAAGAGGCGCCTCCCGCCTCCTGCTTCACACACACACCTAGTTATATGACGATGAAATGGCTAAGAGACGTAGAAATCCGCAGTTTATAAACCCTCGGGGAAAGTTCGAGACCTTTAATGAATAATCAAGACACAGCCACAGGGTTTTATTGGTTAATATCAAAAGTGAAACTCAGAATCGAGGAAGAAGGCTGTGATAGGCGGAAAATTAATTACAGAAATTCATGATTGGCTAAATTCAGAACTGGCGGAAAGAAACGATCAATATTGCCAACCCAAAAATGAATGAACATAATTTAGTTACAAAAAATAACTTATGAATACAAAACTTCTTCAAATCAAAGTTCTTCAACTTCGCACCAGGGTGCATGATCATAGTTTATTGGCAGTGACATCTGTTGAAAAAAGTCCCAACTTCTTGATAAGTGGTAAACAAAACACGTAGAATTTCATACAGTACATGAAACTTCAAAATAACAAAATTTCATTAGATTTCTGTAGTGACATCTTCTGAGTAACGGTTTAAGTAGGTGTAGTTTAAGGTTCACGATTTCTCCAGAAGAGGAGTTCTTTTAGGCGCAAGATTTAAATGAGCGGCGTAGAGGTGTACCTCCCGGTACAATTATTATTATTATTATTATTATTATTATTATTATTATTATTATTATTATTATTATTATTATTATTATTATCGGCCAGCTATAGACCACTTTTTTCTTCCATGATCTTCAACCTTCGCTCAGTATTCCCTCATTCATTTCCGGTGAGCTATATCTCTTCAGTGCACTTCTTGCCTGTTTTGAGTTTGTGCTTTTTCTGGTAACCACGGTGACCTCCAAATTTCTCTCGAAGGCGATCCTTTTATTTGGTTGATCGGAAAGTTTGGAGTGATTTATTTAGCGTCAGTTTTGTTAACTTAGAGAAATATCTGCTCATCAAATAATTTTAAAATTCTGCCCGCGTAAAAGTGCGCAGCATTTGAGAAAATGTCATTCAAGTTGTACTTTGACACCAAATTATTTTCGGGTGAAAGAAATATGCGCGGCCGTGAGCTTGTATCCGGGAGATAGTGGGTTCGAACCCCACTGTCGACAGCCATGAAGACGGTTTTCCGTGGTTTCCCATTTTCACACCAGCAAATGCTGGGACTGTACCTACAGTAAGGCCACGGCCACTTCCTTTCCTCTCATAGGCCTTTCCTATCCCATCGTCGCCATAAGACATCGTTGTTAATAATAATAATAATAATAATAATAATAATAATAATAATAATAATAATAATAATAATAATAATAATAATAATAATAGTGGCGTATGGCCTCCGGCGAGGCCTGGTGCAGGTATTTTTCTAGTAGACGGCCCATTAGGCGACCTGCATGTCTGTGAAGATAAGGGCCCTACCTAGGATGATTTCTAATGTTGAATATGCCACACACACTCAGCCCCGAACCATTGGAATTAACCAATTAAGGTTAAAATCCCCGACCCGGCCGGGAATCGAACCCGGGACCCTATGAACCGAACGCCAGTACGCTGACCATTCAGCCAATGAGTCAGACAGACTTATCGGAGTCGGTGCGACGTAAAGCGAATATATATATATATATGCAGAGAGTGAAGTAAGCAGGATGGAATAATATACAGTGAATTTGTTGGGTGTGGTAAGGCAGTCTCGTGGAATATTCTTGTTAAAGGTAAGCGAGACCTCGCTTTGTCGTGGTGGAATACAGCATCCTTTCTCTTTACTAACTCTGGCCTCGTCTGTTGAATGTTTTGTGTAATTCATCCTATCAGCTGCAGTATTGTGTGAGAATAGCTTACTGTAAAGAATGCTTTTGAAATTACGGAATAACCGATCATCATGTATGTTCTGTAATCCATCTGTATATTAGTGATTCAGCATTGTTCTTCTGCCAATATACTGCGATATTTTTCTACTCCCTTGTGCAACGTTTACCCTCTTAATGTAGAAGAATAGCATCACGTATCGAATATTAATTGTTGCTGATCTTAATAATAATAATAATAATAATAATAATAATAATAATAATAATAATAATAATAATAATAAAAATAATAATAACGAAATGAAATGAAATGTCGTATGGCTTTTAGTGCTGGGCTATCCCAGGAAGGGTTCGGTTCGCCAGGTGCAGGTCTTTCTATTTGACTCCCGTAGGCGACCTGCGCGTCGTGATGAGGATGAAATGATAATGAAGACAACACATACACCCAGCCCCCGTGCCATTGGAATTAACCAATTAAGGTTAAAATCCCCGACCCGGCCGGGAATCGAACCCGGGACCCTCTGAACCGAAGGCCAGTACGCTGACCGTTCAGCCAACGAGTCGGACATAATAATAATAATAATAATAATAATAATAATAATAATAATAATAATAATAATAATGGCATGTCGCCTCCGAAGAGGCCTGGTGAAGGTCTTTCAATTTGACTCCCACGGGTGACCTGCGCGTCGTAATGAGGATGAAATGATGATGAAGACGACACATACACCCAGCCCCCGTGTCAGGGGATTTAACCAATTATCGTTAAAATTCCCGATCCTGCCGGCAATCGAACCCGGAACCCCTGTGACCAAAGGGCAGCACGCTAACCATTTAGTCATGGAGCCGGACATAATAATAATAATAATAATAATAATAATAATAATAATTATTTATTATCGTTCCGGCCATCTATGGACCACGTTTTACAGTCTTTACGTTATTTTTCACCAGTCCTGACTTCACATTCTGCCAGTACTTCTTCATCCTTGCACTAACTTCTTTCTTCTGTTCTTCTGTGTAGGTTCTCTTCTTCTTCTTCACAAGTTCTTCCCCAGTCTCCTGGAAACCCTTGAACTCCTTCACTTTTTGTCTAAATTTGTTTCTGTCCAGTACGTCCTCTTTTTCTACTCTTATCCTGGCCAGGTCGGTCCTTACTTCCCGAAATAATAATAATAATAATAATAATAATAATAATAATAATAATAATAATAATAATCCCAAGGTGAATGAAGAGGGTTAGTTCACCGAAAAGCCATGAAAGAACAGTTAGAAAACACCTTGCGTTAGTTGTAACACTGTGATCGACTAAGGTCGATCTCTCTTGGTCGATCTCTCCATTATCTTACTTACTATCATGGTGGAAACGTCAGCGTACAAAGCCCTGGTAAAGATGTTACGTTTCCCCGGTCATCGGATTCTGTGGCATCGAGAACATCATGTGGGAATGTGTTGGAGCTTCCTAAATCTCTTCGTCCAAAAAGACTATTAGTAAGTATAAGTCCAATCGTAATACTTACTTGGGCATAACGCTGTAAGAAAAATAACAAGTATAGCATCACTCCAGTTTAAAGATTACAACTAGATAGCGTCAACATGGAATCTTGCCGATGCATCTAGTTTCTAATAGTTTTTTTTTTTTTTTTTGGCCGAACCTTCGTATGATTTCTTGGCCACACTAGTCCTGTGATGAGCTAGTCTCTTATTGGTTTCTTCAATTTCCGGCACGCAAAAATTATCCAACGAACAAAGGTCAGCTCTAGATGAGAATCATTAATAATGGCGTTTGGCTTTCGAAGAGTTCGGATTCAGGTCTTTCGACTTGACGCCGTATAGCCGACCTGCGCGTCTATGAGGATAAGACCCTACGATGAATTCCAATTATGATGATGACAGCACACACACCCAGCTCCCGAGCCATCGGAGTTAACCAATAAAGGTTAAAATCCCCGACCCGGCCGGGACTCGAACCAGGGATCCCTGTGACTAAAGACCAGCACGCTAATCATTTAGCCATGGAGCCGGACAGATGAGATGTGAAAGAGGAGTAAAGGGAATGTTGAAACGAACTGCCTTTGTAAACTGTGTCTACACCAGTTATATGGCACAGTACTCCGAAGGTATCCCCTTCCGTCCCTACGTAGAGCAGCTCAGTGGACCGTAACAGTGGCGGGTAGTAGTCATATTATTATTATTATTATTATTATTATTATTATTATTATTATTATTATCATTGTTATACAATTTACTTTACGTCGTCGCACTGACATAGATAGGTTTTATGGCCACGATGGGTTAGAGAAGGGCTAGGAGTGGGAAGTAAGATGGCCGTGGCCTTAATTAAGGTACAGCCCCAGCATTTGCCTGGTGTGAAAATGGAAAACCACGAAAAACATTATTCAGGGCTGCTGGCAGTGGGGTTCGAACCCACTATCTCCCGAATGCAAGCTCACAGCTACGCTCCCCTAACAGCACGATCAACTCGCTTGGTATATAGTCCTATTAATTTTATACATTTTCGTTATGCAAGATTTAAATAACATGATTCATCGCATTCATTTTATTATCGTTTCTTTGACAACAAACCGTGTTATCGTGTTATTATATTTGCGTTACAGCTACATTCAGTGAAAATGTACGTTCGGGAGATAGTGGGTTCGGAACGCACTGTCGGCAGCCGTAAAGATGGTTTTCCGTGGTTTCCCATTTCCACACCAGGCAAATGCCGGGACTGTACATTAATTAAGGGCCAAGGTCGCTTCCTTACCACTCCTAGCCCTTTCCTATCCTATCGTCGCCGTAAGACCTATCTGTGTCGGTGCGACGTAAAGCAAAAAAAAAGTGTTCAATAGCGTTGTTTCGTTGTGTGGGAATGGTTCATTTGTTTTCTTATTCTTCTTATGTTGTTAAACGTCTTATTATAAAAGGTTATTTTTGTAGTAGGCCTAATAATATCTAACGTTGATAACATTTGAAATGCTTGTTCATGTGATTTTGTTCTGTATTGAAAACATACGTTTGAATATGAAGTCAGTAAATGAATTCAGCTCCGTTTTAGTTTTCACTCTATATTTGTACTCTAATAATGTGAATACCTTTTCATCGGAGCACAAAATGTATTCACAAAGTCAGCTCGGGGATATAAAGGTAATTATTTTTTTTAAATATAGGGAAACAGATGAAATGTATTTTCCAACCATTGTTGAGACTGAAAGGACTTTTGGTACTTAATATGATCGCTTGGAAATATTTAATATCAGTGTATAGCAAAAACCACAGTTTGTTTCTACTGTATGTTTTAGCGTTGTTTAGAGAATGATGAATGTGTTCTCAGTCGTTAAAATAAAATAGAAGAGTGTACTAAAGTTAGTGTTCAGTCGCTGTGCTACTATATACCAGTTTGCAAACGTTATTTATTTAATATTTCTCTTTAATTACTAGGGAAATTAAAATAAGTATGCCAACGACCGATGATGTTCGTCAGAAGATTTATAGCATAGGTGTCAAGCTTTGGCCGCTGCAGGTGCAGTGCCCGTGCTAGAAATACCTGTGCACCCGAGCGCAAGTCACTTCCCCGCAGTCGGCTTGTTCTTCAGGACTATGCTCTCCTCTCGATAAAAGGCTCCAGTTCACTGTTTTCGTTTACACGTATTGGCTGAAACGTATAGTTACATAGTTTGTGACATAAGGATTGGCTCGGTAATTTGTTAGTGTATGTTTGTATTTAGCCGGCACCGTGGTGTAGGGGTAGCGTGCCTGCCTCTTACCCGGAGGCCCCGGGTTCGATTCCCGGCCAGGTCAGGGATTTTTTGCTTGGACCTGAGGGCTGGCTCGAGGTCCACTCAGCCTACGTGATTAGAATTGAGGAGCTATCTGACGGTGAGATAGCGGCCCCTGTCTAGAAAGCCAAGAATAGCGGCCTAGAGGATTCGACGTGCTGACCACACGACACCTCGTAATCTGCAGGCCTTCGGGTTGAGCAGCGGCCGCTTGGTAGGCCAAGGCTCTTCAAGGGCTGTAGTGTCATGGGGTTTGGTTTTGGTGTTTGTTTTTGTCTACTTTTGTATGAACACGGTTACTTGGAGAGATGCTGCTTTTATCGAAGACTATTTTCCTTTGTTTATAAAACCATAACTTTTTGCTATAGAAGTGGCAGTGGCATAGTATTGGGCATTATCCTGCTTCATAATTGTTCGGATGAGACTTGAGCATGTTAGTAGTTATAGTAAATTGTTATTTTCCTAGTACATGATCATTACAAAAGCATAGTATTTTGAGCTCTTAATGCAAACGCCGTGTTGAGCACATTTAAATATGTATGTCCTTATATGGAAGAGTATATACATGTATTAAACTAAGTACTGTACTTATGAACGTGTGATGTACACCTCTCCAGACTTGCGCTATCTGATAACGTCCTGGAATAGCGCTCGTAACAGCTGTTTCTCATGCACTCAGAGCTGTCAGTCAGCTCGCGACCTTGACTTGCCTGATCGATAGTAAAGCAAGCCTGCTGTCGTTAGCACGTTAAAGGGGAGGTGTAGCTGCACAACGCACCTAGCTGAGCTAATGTTGGGCCCACGAGAGTTGAAGTCTGACATTTGAGCAACCGTAATCTGAGCGGCGAAAGCAGTAACTACGAAGTATGTTGCATTGTCATAGTTACCTCAATCTGCGGCATATCACCCTTTCATACAGACTGAATATTTAATCAACTATATTGACCTAATGCAGTTCAATAAACTTTGACATATCTGTGTCGGTGCGACGCAAAAAAAAAAAAAAAACAAAAAAAAACAAAAAAAAAAAACAACTCTTTGACCCATTCCTAAGCTCGTGCTAATAATTCCGGCATTTAAGACAGAACACGTCATTGCCGATAAATATGTGATTTCATATTCGCTAAACTGACAATAACCTCAACAAACGCAAATGTTAAATAGAGAATAGCACAGTACAACTAGCCACTGATTATCTTACAAAAAAAAGGTAAGAACGAAAATAATATTCAGGAAACAAACACTTAAATGATTACATAAACCAGCAACAACTAACGCAGTACTACTCCGAATAATATCACAAAAGCGACTGAGAGCAAGCCAATCCACGTGGCGATAGCATCCTTAAATGTGGCATCTCTGTTATCGTTGCCGTAACAACAGACCATTTTCGAGCAGCATTAGTCAACTTTTTCTCGCCGGTGGCGCTAAACGTCAGACTTCAACTCTTACGGGCCCAAATATAGCGCAGGTCCTATAGACAAATGAGCACGAAACCGTCAATATGAGGTGTCAAATCGGACCGCCCTAAAGTGATGTTTTCGAACGGGGAACAACGAGCATGGAGAAGGATCGTGGTGGACATGGGAGGTTTCAGGAACATCATTTTCATCCTGCCCTGCACAGGAAACGATCCCATTCCAAACACACACGCCTGCACGGCAATGGTCGCTGTCACAGTGCAGCTCGTGCGAGGGAATTGCTGGAACGGTGGAGATGAGAGATCCTGGACCACCACCCTATTCACGGGACTAGTCCCTGTGACTAGGGTTGGGCAGACCGGAACTTTCAGTTGTTCCGCAACATTAGGAGCTTGAGGCGGAGTGTTTCGGTACAGAGTGTCGGGACACAGGACATAGGACTGTAACTGCGTCGTAGAGAGAACTTCCGAGAGGCAACATGGCATGCTCCGCGTCAGCTGGAATGTGCCTGTACCGAACGTGCTGTGTGAAGGCCGCACTAGATAGATTAGTTGGCCTTGGCTGTGTCTGACTGTCGCTACCGGCTGTGTGCCGCCCTGTTCTGGAGTGTAAATATTTTTTTCATCCAGTTATATTTTTAATTCCAAAGCGATGACCTATATTTTTCTTGGGCTTGAAAGTTTCCTTAAAGTCCAAAATTTTTAACGTCAATTCCCGAGAAAGTGTTGAGGGAAATTTTCGAAATATTAAAGAAAGTAAATGGAAGTTGAGAGGGAAGGAATTCGAAGTGCAAAGAGCATAACAGCATGAAAGTAATTAAACCGTACGAAAGACGGTAAACTTTGCATAATGTCGCATCGGAGTCCTGTTCAGGACTTTTTTACTAGAAGAAAACAGGACAGAGTGAAATGCAATTTATGTTCTATTTTGTCTGCGAAGAGACCTTCAACCGGCACAATGACAAGACATTACAAACTTAAACATCCCAGAGTTTTTATTTTCGTGTTCCGCTTGTATATTGTAATTATGTTTCTTCACCTGTGGGAGTATACTTTCAGTTGGTGAAAACAACATTGTGACATTTGTAAACACCTGTACTGCCAGTGTAATCGTGACAGGTGTATTTCAGAGTGAATGAAAAAATTCTTAGGCAAAAAAGAAAATTTAGACATGATTTTTTGGGTGAGTATTTCATTTAGAGTTCCGACTGCTTTCTCACGTGCCGTGAAGTTTTATCCTGGCCCTAATTACTCACAATACAGGCCAATACATTCAACTGGTGAAAATATTCTTGAATTAGTTACTTTTAAACACCTGCACTGGCATTGCAACCGTGTTATGTGCATTTCATATTAACCGGAAACATCTTAACCTAAAAGCAGCCTTTAAACGTGATTATTGGGCGCGAATTTCAGTGTTCCGACTGTTCGTTCACATTCCGTGCAGCTTTATGCTGGACATGGCCATAACTACACACAGGCACACACCACACAGCACGTTCCGTACAGGCACTTTCCCGCTGGCGCGGAGTATGTAATGTTGCCTCTCGAAGTTCTCTCTACACTACGCAGTTACAGTCCCATGTGCCCACTGCACAGTTCAGCTAATAGGCGAAGGGCAGTGTATAGTGACGCTTCTGACAGGACAGCGAGTCAGTGTCTCCATCTCGCTTGAGAATGTTTCGAAACAATTGACACTCGGTGTTCTGGAACAGCGGAACATAACTGTGCACCGGCACAGTGTGCCGAAACAGGGACATAGTGCTCAACCCTACCTGTGACTTCGTTCTGTTCTTTATACTAAGGGAATCTCCGAGGGAAGCTTTTGCACACACGAGTTTCCGTACTTCAAGCGATGAGGCGCTCCGTCGCGAACATCAACAAAGGCGGCACTTCTACTGGTATCCTGCGCCTTCCACATATTTGAAAAAGGACAACATTTTCAGGGCCTATACAGGTATGGTGGTTCTACAGTAAATAATTTCATATGTATACATACGTTGTCACTACGTCTTCAAGCCCTCCTTATGAAAGTACTGCAGATCAGACACCAGAGATATTAGACAGAGTATACTGTACCCACGTGGGAACGTCACTGGGTAAATACTGCTTTGTTCCAGTCCTAGAAATTGAAACAAATCCCCATGAATTTAGATGACATAAATGGAAACAACATATCGATACACCCAAAATATCTACAAGAACAAACGCATTTTCAAACCAACAAAACTAAGACATTACAATACGGTAATTAAGTAGCTGGGGAGTTAGATCACTTCCTTCTTAAGCATGCCATTCCTCTGATTCATAAATTTTCTGATACTACTGGTACGTAACAAACTGGTTCATCATAGCATTCGAGCTATTTGATCCCTAATCTGAGGCACTGATTGGAATGAGCAGTGTATATATTTAACAGAACAATGGCAAAGGAGTGTTCATGGCTGTCTGCAGCCTGGTCATTCCAGTACTGGAACTTTGGACTGTTAGATCGGCATCGTAGTAATGTTCGTTAAAAGTGAGAAAATGTGCGGTTTTTCATTTGAGCGAGTATTTTATACGATAACATTGCTTTTAATCCCTACAGTCCTACTGACATTTTTGTAATGGCCTAAGTTAACTCTAGTTAGGAAAACCACAAAGACAGTCTTTCTGAGAATCCCGTAGAGAAGCACAGGTACATCAGCTAGTAAATAATGAAGGTAAGTTATAACTGTATGTATTTAGACATCGCGCTATAGATATGACGTACATGATTCGAACTGGCACTGAGACTGTCAGCATTCAACCTAGCAATCCCAAAAAACTGTGGATTCAACACTGATTCGGTCATTTTGCACATTTTCTTTTTCACTCCTTCTCAACCCCCCATGCCAACAGAGGCTGAACTTGAACTCAAACGACATCTAGAGTGCCATAATTCATCTCAGCGACCCCGTAGGTAGATTATGGATTCGAAACTAATATCGGGGGAACCGGGCAAGTTGGCCGTGCGGTTAGAAGCGCGCAGCTGTGAGCTGGCATCCGGGAGATAGTGGGTTCGAACCGCACTGTCGGCAGCCCTGAAGATGGTTTTCCGTAGTTTCCCATTTTCACACCAGGCAAATGCTGAGGCTGTACGTTAATAAAGGCCACGGCCGCTTCCTTCCGATTCGTAGGCCTTTCCTGTCCCATCGTCGCCGTAAGACCTTTCTGTGTCGGTGCGACGTAAAGCAACTAGCAAAAACTAATGTCGGTCATTTTAGATAATTGTTTACATGTCACACCCTCCCCTAGGGGTGTCTTACCCTTACAGTATTTTCTTCCAGACAGTAAGTCATGTGTACCAAGTTTGGTTGAGAGCTATGCTGGAAGATACTTGCATACATACGTTCAAAATTTCGACTATTTTGGACACTATTTTTCACCTCTTCTTAACCCCATACCGACGGAGGCTGAACTCGCACTTAAACGACATCCGGAGAGTCACTATTCATCTCAACGACCCTAAAACTACGAATTTGACACTGGTACTTGTTGTTTTTATTCTTTTTACATGTCAAGTCCTCCTTACCTCACCCTTAGGGTTGCTAGGGTTGTATTACCCCCACAGTATTTTTTTAGATAGTAAGTCATGTGTGTGCCATGTTTAATTAAGATTTATGCTGGAACATACACACATACATCCATAATCACGGCCATTTTGGACACCTTCTTCAACCTTTCTCAATTTCCATTTCGATTGGTGCTGTAAATGGCACCTAGTGTGTCACAGTTCATCTCAGCAACCCAGAAAACCATGGAGTCGACACTAATGTCGGTCGTTTTCGATTATTTTTATATTTCACCCCCCTCCCCGAAGTGTGCTAGGGATTTCTTGCCCCTGTCTATCTGTTAGGTCATCAGCCCAGAGGCTGATCTGATCCTCAAATAGCACCAGTAAAGGTTGTGCGGTTATAGGAAAATCGCAAAAACAATAGTAGAACCAAAATGAGGCGTACTAAGCAAGATGAGAAGTGAGGTAGGTTGCCAGTGCTTTCCTCACTGATCCTATGAGCAACACCTTCCATAACACTCAGACACAGTAGTCGTGCTCCGAATGTTATTACTCAGCTCCACCCATACCCCAGCAGCTTCCATTTTGTCACAGTCATGGATGAGACCGGGACTTCTGTGGAAGCTACACTTTGCTCTGGCCTGTGTTAAAAGATGGGTGGAAAAGTACTGCATCCTTTAAGAAATGGCAACAGGCGAATCTTGCCCCTATAGTAATTTTTGCAGATACCCAAGATACCTGTATATCAAGTTTGATTGAGAGCTATGCTAAAACGTACACATATTCATCCGTATTCTCTGTCATTTTCAACGGTAACAGATTTCCAATGACATATTAGCTTTTGTATTAAATCTTTCATTCCGTGCCCTGAAGGGGTCAGTCATTTGTGCTGAGGTGAAAGTGAGAGAGGAATAGCCGTTGCCTATAAAAGGTACTGTTCCGGCATTTGCTTTAGTGAGTAGAATGGGAAACCACGGAAAACTGTTCTCAGGACAGCTGACGGTGGGACCAGCCCACCGCTGCCCGAATTCAGAGCTCTCTCTCAAGCTCTGACTGTTCGGTAATACAGGAGCTGCTTATCTGACAAAATTAAAACTCGGCAGTAAATCGCCCAATACTGTTTAGGTTTCTCTGCCCTCTGGTACAGTAACATGAAACCTTGAATGGCGTAAAAAATAGGCCTGCATTCGGTAGCTACGTTCATACTATTATTAATAATTTATTATCGCTTTACTGTCCGGCTCATGGTTCGCTTCCCGACAGGGTCGGGAATTTTTAACCGTAATTGGTTAATTTCGCTGGCACGGGGACTGGGTTTATGTGTCGTCTTCATCATCATTTCATCCTCATCACTACGCGCAGGTCGCCTGCGGATGTCAAATCAAAAGACCTGCATCTGGTGAGCCGAACTTGTCCTCAGACACTCCCGGCACTAAAAGCCATACGCCATTTCATTTTTTTTTTCTATCGCTTTACTTGGGATAAGGACTTCCTTCCTTCCTTCCTTCCTTCCTTCCTTCCTTCCTTCCTTCCGTCCTTCCTTCCTTCCTTCCTTCCTTCCTTCCTTCCTTCCTTCCTTCCTTCCTTCCTTCCTTCACCGACTTCTGTGAATCAGTCGGTTAGTAGTTGTCCTTCTGCTCCTTATATAGCAGAATTAATCTCAACTAGCTCGCCTAGTGACCATGATCGTTAAGACTGTTTGGTGTGACACCGTGGTCAACCGATACGAGTCTCGTTGGTGGAACAAAATTTCACCCTCAGAATGTTGGCCGGCAATGAAGGATAGGTGATAGTATACAATTCATAGCCACTAGATTGTGTGACAAAATCCTGGGTTCAATTCCAAACCTCTCCGCAGTATTCTTTTAGAGTGAGGGCATATGAAGCTGTTGATAGTGATTCGTCCCGTCGGATGGAGATGTTAAGCCTTGAGTAGACCCCCTGGTGTCATTCGATACAAGTAGGCTATGTTTCGACACCGGATTTAATCCTCTCACTACCTCATCATCATCGTCATCACCATAATTTGACGCCCAGAGGCGCACCTTGCACCGTACGAGCCGACTGTTTCCTTGGACACTCCCAGCACTAAATAAAAATCTCGACCAGAATGGTTGTAGTTTGAGGATGTTAAAGTGCGATGACTCCGTGTCTTTAGTTTCAGGCACGCCGGGCTGAGTCGCTCAGTCGGTTACGTCTCAAAACTCACGAGTCTCAAAACTCACGGGCTATAATTAGTAACAAATAGTATCAAAACTCACGACTACAAACTGGTTGCTAAAGTAAACATTCTAATGAGTCTCAAAATTCACGAATCCGGACAGCAGGTGCTTGCGATGACTACAGGAGGGATGAGGTGCGCGATGACTCACGCTTCCCTTCAACCCATGTTTTTCGGGAAGTAAATTGGGAAGGAAATGCGAACGACAGGAAGCATGACCAACAAATGGCAAATAAATTAATATGGGAAGGACAGCTGACTCAGAAAGTGATGGAACCAACCAGAGGGAAAAATATCCTGGATGTCGTGCTAATAAAACCAGATGAGCTCTATAGGGAAACTGAAGTAATAGATGGTATTAGTGATCATGAAGCTGTTTTTGTGGTAGTTAAAATGTGATAGAAAGGAAGGTCTTAAAAGTAGGACTGTTAGGCAGTACCATATGGCTGATAAAGCAGGTATGAGGCAGTTTCTAAAAAGTAACTATGATCGGTGGAAAACGGTAAATAAAAATGTAAACAGACTCTGGGATGGGTTTAAAGAAATTGTTGAGGAATGCGAAAACAGGTTTGTACCTTTAAGGGTGGTAAGGAATGGTAAAGACCCACCTTATTATAATATAGAAATAAAGAGACTAAGAAGGAGGTGCAGACTGGAAAGAAATAGAGTTATAGCTGGCTGTGGAAGTAAGGAGAAATTGAAGGAACTTACTAGAAAATTGAATCTAGCAAAGAAGGCAGCTAAGGATAACACGATGGCAAGCATAATTGGCAGTCATACAAATTTTAGTGAAAAATGGAAGGGTATGTATAGGTATTTTAAGGCAGAAACAGGTTCCAAGAAGGACATTCCAGGAATAATTAATGAACAAGGGGAGTGTGTATGTGAGGATCTTCAAAAGGCAGAAGTATTCAGTCAGCAGTATGTAAAGATTGTTGGTTACAAGGATAATGTCGAGATAGAGGAAGAGACTAAGGCCAAAGAAGTAATAAAATTTACATATGATAACAATGACATTTACAATAAGATACAAAAGTTGAAAACTAGAAAAGCGGCTGGAATTGATCAGATTTCTGGGGATATACTAAAGACAATGGGTTGGAATGTAGTACCATATCTGAAGTACTTATTTGATTATTGTTTGGTCGAAGGAGCTATACCAGATGAATGGAGAGTTGCTATAGTAGCCCCTGTGTATAAAGGAAAGGGTGATAGACATAAAGCTGAAAATTACAGGCCAGTAAGTTTTGACATGCATTGTATGTAAGCTTTGGGAAGGCATTCTTTCTGATTATATTAGACATGTTTGTGAAATTAATAACTGGTTCGATAGAAGGCAATTCGGTTTTAGGAAAGGTTATTCCACTGAAGCTCAACTTGTAGGATTCCAGCAAGATATAGCAGATATCTTGGATTCTGGAGGTCAAATGAACTGTATCGCGATTGACATGTCTAAAGCATTTGATAGGGTGGATCATGGGAGACTACTGGCAAAAATGAGTGCAATTGGACTAGACAAAAGAGTGACTGAATGGGTTGCTATATTTCTAGAAAATAGGTCTCAGTGAGTTAGAGTAGGTGAAGCTTTGTCTGACCCTGTAATAGTTGAGAGGGGAGTTCCTCAGGGCAGTGTTATCGGACCTTTATGTTTTCTTATATATATAAATGATATGAGTAAAGGAGTGGAATCGGAGGTAAGGCTTTTTGCGGATGATGTTATTCTCTATAGAGTGATAAATAAGTTACAAGATTGTGAGCAACTGCAACGTGACCTCGAAAATGTTGTGAGATGGACAGCAGGCAATGGTATGTTGATAAACGGGGCTAAAAGTCAGGTTGTGAGTTTCACAAATAGGAAAAGTCCTCTCAGTTTTAATTACTGCGTTGATGGGGTGAAAGTTCCTTTTGGGGATCATTGTAAGTATCTAGGTGTTAATATAAGGAAAGATCTTCACTGGGGTAATCACATAAATGGGATTGTAAATAAAGGGTACCGATCTCTACACATGGTTATGAGGGTGTTTAGGGGTTGTAGTAAGGATGTAAAGGAGAGTGCATATAAGTCTCTGGTAAGACCCCAACTAGAGTATGGTTCCAGTGTATGGGACCCTCACCAGGATTACCTGATTCAAGAACTGGAAAAAATCCAAAGAAAAGCAGCTCGATTTGTTCTGGGTGATTTCCGACAAAAGAGTAGCGCTACAAAAATGTTGCAATGTTTGGGTTGGGAAGAATTGAGAAAAAGAAGAAGAGCTGCTAGACTAAGTGGTATGTTCCGAGCTGTCAGCGGAGAGATGGCGTGGAATGACATTAGTAGACGAATAAGTTTGAATGGCGTTTATAAAAGTAGGAAAGATCACGATATGAAGATAAATTTGGAATTCAAGAGGACAAACTGGGGCAAATATTCATTTATAGGAAGGGGAGTTAGGGATTGGAATAACTTACCAAGGGAAATGTTCAATAAATTTCCAATTTCTTTGAAATCATTTCGGAAAAGGCTAGGAAAGCAACAGATAGGGAATCTGCCACCTGGACGACTGCCCTAAATGTAGATCAGTATTGATTGATTGATTGATTTTCCACCGACTTAGGGCAGTCACCCAGGTAGCAGATTGTCTATCAGTTTTTTATCAAGTGTTTTCTTAAATAATTTAAGGGCCTCTGGGGCCCCCTTTTAGTCGCTTCTTGCGACAGGCAGGGGATGGTGTGAATGTATTCTGCCACCCCAACCCAGGGGGGACAAATATTGGTTAGTGAATGAAAGAGACCGAGGTGTATTATTATCATTGTTTTTTAAAATATTTTGCTGTTGCCTTAAAGTTAATATAATGAATTTCTTACATTTCACATAAATTTATAACACTGGCATGTGGCCTCCGGGGGGAGGGGGTCCGGTGCAGGTCTTTAGAGTTGACGCCGTATAGGCGACCTGCACGTCTGTGAGGATAAAGCCCTACCGAAGATGAAGTCTAATGCTGAAGACGGCACGAACACCCAATCCCCGAGCCATAGCTATTAACTAACGAAAGTTAAAATCTCCCACCCGAACGGAAACCGAACCCAGGACCCCCTTGACCCCTTGGACTAAAGGCCAGCATGATAACCATTTATGCATGCAGCCGGACGTCATAAAATTAAAGTAGGTATATTGTCCGCTGCTAGTTAAAAGAAACTGCCAGTTGTTAGTACTGGGGCTTAGTTCCATAATGCGGCCAGAAGGCGGCATTTACTTGAATAAGGAATTTTAGAGATATTAGAGGTCAAGACAGTTAATTCACTCATTTAGTTTCAACATTTGGAGATTCATTTGGAAACTCATTCGATTATTTTATTTTATTATTCATTCGATTATTTAAATAATCGGATTGAAGTCATTTGATTATTAAAAGTATTCGATTATCCCATCACTAATACGGTGGACATTTATTGATTCAAAGAAGGACTGGCCCTGCTCATGAGTTTTGAGACTGGCGCAGGTAGAGAAACTTAATCTTTCTAATCCTCTCCAGGAATTCGTGAGTTTTGAGACTGACCCAGGTAGAGAAACTTGTTCTTACAAATCCTCTTCCTGGAATTCGTGAGTTTTGAGACTCGTGAGTTTTGAAACTCGTGAGTTTTGAGACGACACGGCTCAGTCATAGATGGCAGGTTCTGGCTCACTCCGGTGCTATTTAATGATGCTCAAATACATCCACCTCGTGTCGGTTGGTTTACTGGCAAGTAAAAGTACTCCTGGGGTACAAACTTCCGGCTGCTTGGTGTCTTCGAAAACCGTAATAGTAGAATAATAATGTTACTGGCTTTACGTCACACTAATTTCTTTTACGGTTTTCGGAGAAGACGAGGTGCCGGAATTTAGTCCCGCAGGAGTTCTTTTAGGGGGTCAAAGGGATGGTATGTGGTCCTGTCGGTTCACTTCTTGCTGGTGGAAGTGTGCTAATAAAACACAGGAAATGTGATTCATTCCTACCGTCCGATAAATGCACGTCCACACCTTGGCCCCGGGGCAACGGTTACACTGCGTGTACACGGCTAAGTCATGTAAGAGCAAAAAAGCGAGTTCCCGACGCTTCAAAATGGGGACCCACCAGCTAAGGGAGACAACCCCGAAAGAAAACATCAGCCCTCCAGGATTGCTGGGGGTTGGCGTTGCGCTGACAACCCAATCTGTAAAAAACTCTCGTTACGAAATCTGAAGAAGAAATAGCCGGCCTGACCATTTTACGACGACCACGCTAACGTGTAGAGGACTTGAGAAATGGTTCGTGGAATGTTTTAACTCTTTGCCAAGCTGGAAACCTGAGAGGATGTAAAGATAATTGGAATCAAGAATTGAGGAGCTCTGCACATAACAGGAAAGAATGGGGAAAACTTCTCCAGAAGGTCAAGGCCCAAGGGCTGTCGCGCCAGTGATGATGATGATGATGATGATAATGAGAATGAGAAGGAGGAGGAGAAGGAGGAGGAGTAGTAGGAGTTCTTTTAGGTGCCAGTAAATCTACCGACAGTAGGTTGACGTATTTGAGCACCTTCAAATACCACCGGACAGGACCAGAATCGAACCTGCCAAGTTGGGGTGAGAAGGCCGTAACAGTGGTTAGTGGGACGTAAAACGAACAACATTGATCAATTCCTGAGGGACAAAATACCGGCAGTACAGCATCACTTAAGGTCTATAGAAATAGGCCTACAACGTGGAAGGATCGTTGAGCAAATGACATTATTATACTTTCTTTCATTGTTTCTTTATTCGTTTCGCTTAGTGCCCTGAAGAGCTTGAGGATGCCTGTTCCTCTTTGTAGGAACAGACAATGATATCTGCACTGCTGAATTCTGGATTTCGCGACACATTTAATTGTGCACTGTGATTGTGTCCAGCCCTTTCATCCTGTTTTATGTATTTTATTAATTTTTTGTTTGTTACTGGTGGTTTAACGTCGTACTAACACATTGGAGGTTTTCGGCGACGCAACTATGGGAAAGGGCTAAGATTGGGAAGGAAGTGGCCATGACCTTCATTAAGGTACAGCCCAAGTATTTGCCTGGTGTGAAAGTAGGAAACAATGGAAAACCATAATAAGGGCTGCAGACGGGATTTAAACCCACCATCTTGCGAATGCAAGCTCGCATACTTTATTAACTAGTAATTTTTAATGCCTGTTCATGTTCCATACTTCAGTAATGTCATGTCTTGGGCATATAGTGTAAATATATTCGTTTCTGTCTTCCATGATTCATTTCTTCCTAACTCATTTTTCTGTTATCGTTACTTCCTTTCCCCGTTAATTCTTTTTCTTGCTTCTTTCTTCCTCTTCATCATTCTTTGATCTCTCTTTCTACATTAACATGGCATTTGTTGCTTTTTTCCTTTTCCTTTCCTTCGGTTTTTCTTTTATTGCCTTCTTGCCGACCGCTCCTCTGTATGAATGTGCACTCTTCTGTAATCTTTTAGTATTATCGAATTAAGGGCTATTACTTGTAATCGTCAGAACACGCGGCAGTTTCCTGTCTTTAAATGTTCTGACGCGTTCATTGGTTAATGAGTTGATGCTGTGGTGGAATCACTTTCTTCGCTCCGCTACTGTAATAATATTGTATTCACCCATGTGTAAGATAATTATCAGCCTGCAGTGTAAGATACGACTGCTCAACGGGCCCTTAGGCTGCTGCTGACTGCGCGAGTCGGACCAGCCTATCCGCTTGATGCTGGTTTAGCGTGTCTGCTCAACCACTTGGCTAATACGACGAACGTGCCATCTGCCTGTGCCGTCTGGCCTCAAATGGTGCACAGGCGATATTCCCAGTCCCAAGACATGTTACGGCATCGAATACATTCTCGCCGTCAGAAGATTTTGCTCTAAGAGGCTACATTTTTTATACATATCATTCAGGATTCGGTGGTGCGACATGGAAAATAATATCGTCGCTGAAAAATCAATACTGCGTATCTGGCAGTGCTCTTCCTATCCATTATTTTTTTCTTAAGACGGGTCACACTTCACAGGCACATATGGATATGAAGTCTATAAGACTTGTTGTTGGGTAATATATGATTTAACTTTATTATCACTTGTAATGTTAAACTAGTAGTAAGCTCAAACTATAGTACTGTAAGCCGTAGTGTTAAGCACTGGAAATGATGTGAAATTGTATATGGTGAAAAATGGAATGGCGTATGGCTTTTAGTGCCGGGAATATCCGAGGTCATGTTCGGTTCGCCAGGTGCAGGTCTTTTGATTTGACTCCTGTAGGCGACCTGCGCGTCGTGATGAGGATGAAATGATGATGCAGACGACACATATACCCAACCCCCGTGCCAGCGAAATTAACCAATATTGATTAAAATTCTTTACCTTGCCGGGAATCGAACCCGGGACCCCTGTGACCAAAGGCCAGCACGCCAACCAATTAGCCATGGAGCCGGACTATATGATGGTGTTGGATTTAGAATGTTAAAGTCTAGCAGTATTTCGTGTAACATTTTCTTTCCATAGAATTGCTTATAGTGTAATTATGTTTTCATTTTACTTTATTATCACACTACTTTAAGTGATATTTCCCAATTGCGATGTATAATAATAATAATAATAATAATAATAATAATAATAATAATAATAATAATAATAATAATAATGTGTAGTGGTTAGTGTGATTAGCTGCCAAACCCGGAGGCCCGGATTCGATTCCCGGCTCTGCCACGTAATTTGAAAAGTGGTACGAGGGCTGGAACGGGGTTCACTCAGCCTTGGGAGGTCAACTGAGTAGAGCTGGGTTCGATTCCCACCTCAGCCACCCTGGGAGTGGTTTTCCGTGGTTTTCCCACTTCTCCTCCAGGCAAATGCCGGGATGGTACCTACCTTAAGGCCACGGTCGCTTCCTTCCCTCTTCCTGGTCTCTCTTCCAATCTTCCCATCCCCCGCAAAGCCCCTGTTCAGCATAGCAGGTGAGGCTGCCTGGGCGAGGTACTCCCAGTGTCTCACTTTCCAGGACACTGTCCTTGGGGCGGTAGAGGTGGGATCCCTCGCTGAGTCCGAGGGAAAATCCAACCCTGGAGGGTAAACAGATTAAGAAAGAAAGAAAGAATAATAATTATTTCCGTTGTTTTCAATTTCTTATATTTACGTGTAAAGGTAAATTAAACCTTAAATCCGTTTTACTGTACAAGTGCGGCCAGACCGAGTGCTCAGACCCCAGCGTGGCAGGTTCGATCTCAGTCTGGTGGTGTTTGAAGGTGTTCAAATACTTCAGCCTCGTGTCGGTAGATTTACTGGCACGTAAAAGAACTCCTGCGGGACAAAATACCGGCACCTCGGCGTCTCCGAAAACCGTAAAAATAGTTAGTGAGACGTAAAGCAAGTATCATTATTAACATATAAAAGAAGTCTGGCTCCATGGCTAAATGGTTAGCAAAGAAGAACAAGGGCCACGAAGGGCGTGAAAAATGAAAGACTCCCTTGGCCTCGATACCTAATACCGTCGGGGTCGGAAGGGAACAAGAGTTGACCAAGGGAGGTCCAATAGGTAGATGAAAGTGAGAAGCCTGGCACAAGTAAGTGGAAGTAATGCCAGGACTCAGTTAAGGGCCCCGTAGTCGCCAACCCACGCTCCGAAGTCCAGAGCCAATGGGGCCCCCATTAGTCGCCTCTTACGACAGGCAGGGGATACCGTGGGTGTTATTCTACCGCCCACACCCACAGGAAGTCGAGTCCCAAGACCCATCACATTTTCAATTCTTTCGTCTTAGATGATGATGATGATGATTATTAGTATTATTTCATTTTACATAATTGGCCAATTATGGAGCACGTAAGTAACTCTTCATGACTTCAGTTTTCTTTGGCGCCAGTAGTCTTTCATTCTCTTGCTAACAGCTTCTTTCTTTTCAGATTATTATTATTATTGTTACCGTGTTTTTGTGGTAGTTATGCGTGAAAGAAGGTGCGGGGTGGTGAACAGGTCTCAAGCTACTAAAGTAAAATTAATTTAAAATTTAACAAGGTTATATTTTCTTTTCAAAACAAAGAAATAACAAGCATGGCAGGTACAAAGTAGCAATTCCAAAGGGTAGTTACAATATTTACAGAATTTGGGGCTTAGCGCCCTGACTTCACAATGCTCGGGTTATTAGCTCAGTTTTACCCCAAACACAAGTTTCAACAGAGGGGCAGAAAACCCCATTCATGCCTAGGAGCCCTTGCTCCAAATTACACTGAAAAGCCTCCACGGGGCATACAACACTCAATTTTCAAAAGAGCCACTCGCTCTCAAATTTAAGCCTCTCCCAGGCCACACCAAACTCCACCTTCAAGCTGTCCTCAACGGACATAAACACAGGGGTAAAATACCCAATCTACTGAGGTCTATTAAATGAAAAGAAGGTTAATTAAATGACCTCTAAGGTAACAATTTGAGAGGAGGCGAACTTGCACTCCTAATACACTTTGATTAAGACCTACTTGGCACTAGGCCGTTAATACAAGGGCTAATCCCATACTAAAGAGGTGACTTAAGAAGAGAACAATTTGTTTTACGTTAACGAAGAATAGGTTGAGAAAAATAAGTTCACCTCAAAACAATATGAGTGGGGGCTCGAGAGGGTTAGCACTCTCTATCCCAGTATGTAGCTTTAAAAGAGAATATATGAAAGAGTAGTTACATTTAGGAAAAGGTTACATGGTGGAACGCTTAGAACCCGCCCCGAGAGTTAAACTGCTGAGCTAGCCAAGAAAGAAGTTATTAATTGGCCATTACCTTGTTGCTGACCGCTGCCGAGGAAAGAGGCGCTTCCCGCCTCCTGCTATGTACTTAATACACTGAAAGATGGAACAGAAGTGGCCCGGAGACCCTAAAATCAGCAGTTTATATCCTCTCGCGGAAGGTTCTAGGTGTTAGGGGAATGAAAACACCCTCCCACAAACTTTTTATTGGGTAGGATACAGCAACATATTCAAGTTGGGGGAAGATACCTATGATTGGTCAGAAATTAATAACCGAAATTCGGGATTGGTTAAATGCAAAACAAGGGGAAAGAGAGGGGTATACAGCCAACTTAACCAATAACTGAAAAAAATTTAGTAAAGACAAACATTTTAAATAAAAATTTCTCCAACAAAATAGTTCTTTGACTTCGCACTAGGGTGCACTATTGTTGATCTTCAGTAGTGTCCTCTAGAAGAGAAAGTTCACACTTCTTACTTCAAGCGAAACAAAAACACATCAAAAATGACACAGTTCAAAAACTCAAAATTTTCCACGTGGTGACATCTTCTGAGAAAGTAGAGAATTAATAGCGTAGATAAAGTTCAGACTTCCTCCAGCAGAGGAGTTTCAACTGGCGCAAATTTTAAATTAGCGGCGTGGAGGTGTACCGCCCGGTACAGACCTCCCCCCCCCCTAAAAGTACCTCCAGGGGTGACACATGAAATCTGTTTGAAACAAGGTCCAAGTTATGCTGTGGATATGAAGATTGATTGCAGAAGCATTTATAAGATTTTCTTAATTTGGTTTGATTCAGTTTCAAAATTTTGTTGCTGCAGGTGAAGTAAAGTCTTTATATTTGTAGAAGTTGAATTTCTGAAGATAAACTTTTAATACTTAGAGGTGAAGAAAAATTTTGCAATTGCCGCCAAATATTGCTGTTGAATTCCCAAGTGTAGTCATTGCTTATCGTAACTGTCCATGTAGTTGATGTTGATTAAGTTGAATGGCCAGACCGGCCGTTGCAGCTTGCGTCCAAAAGGAGGCCGCTCGGACCCCTCAAGTACCCTGAAATACCGCTCGCCCGCACTATGAAGGGGGAGCAGAGGTGTTGAAACACGCCGCGCCCGCGGTGAACATATACAGACTGCGGGCAAGTAGCAGGTCGTGCGCCGCGCATCAGCCTTGGCCGGGAGGAGAGCTCCGGCTCGCCGTGCACCTGACGTCCTCGCTGGAGAAGAGGGGGCCCGTCCTCTGCCCCAGTTGCTGCACGGCGCCGCGCGGCTGCGGGGGCACTGAAACATTAAAGCTAGGCGGCAGAATTGTGTTGGACCATCATCTTTTTGAGGGCACAGGCTTGGTGAAGAAGTTGAGGGGTCAGCGGCGTGCAGGTGTCCATGGCATAAATGTAATCAAGCCACAGTGTATATAGCAGGAGACGGGAGCGTGGTAATGGCCATGGTAAGGACAACATGGCAGTTTAACGGATCGGGGAAGGTTTTACAAAAAGCTTACATATAAAACAAAATATTATAGAAGGAGCAGAATGCCTTAAGAGTGGAAACTCAAAAAAAAAAAATATAACCTTCATATTCCTATCAAATTATATGAAGCAAGTTAACACAGAAATTACACCGGTTTCACCTGGGACAGGTGAACCCTAAATATCCTCTCGGTGGCTGGATTGCTTACTAACAACGTAACCGGCGTAAGGAAATCGAGAATGATACAAGGCCCATGAAATCTGGGGGCAAGTTTGCCCGCGGGAACAAAGTTCTTGACCATCACCTGGTCACCTACCTTCAAAGTGGTGGGTCTCCGTCCACGATCATACCTTTCCCTAACCTTTTCATGAGATACCTTAAGATTGGCTTTAGCCTTCTTCCAAAGATCTTTAATATTATCCGGATCTATTGTCTCGGGTAGAATGTCACTCAGAGACCAGAGGTTAGAGAGCGGCGTGTTGGGAACAAATTTGAACATCAAAGAAGCTGGAGTAAATTTATGTGATTCATGAACCGCCGAATTCAAAGCAAAAGCTAACCAATGCAGGGACGTGTCCCACCTGGAATGATCTTCATGATGATAGGCAATAAGTGCGGACCTGAGATTACGATTAACCCGTTCAGCCAGAGATGGTTGAGGGTAATAAGCAGAAGTAGTTACATGAGAGATGGATAAGTCAAAACAGAATTTACGAAATAAATTAGATGTAAAAGCCTTAGCATTATCAGATACAATATATTGGCACGGACCAAAAGAAGCAAAAATAGAATTTAGGCAAGTAATGGTGGACTGAGCGGTAGCCAGCTTAGTCGGAAATAACCAAGAAAATCTGGTAAACCCATCTACACACACAAGGATGAACTTGTTGGCATTACCCTTTGACTGGGGGAAGGGTCCTACATAATCAATATACAGGCGTTCCATGGGGCGCGACGCTTGCTGAGAAGACAAGAGGCCTACCTTGGTGGACATGGTCGGTTTACTAAGCAAACAGGATTTACAAGCCTTTACTAGTTCACGGATTTCACCGTCCATACCTTTCCAGATGAACATTTCACGAATCTTTTCACGAGTTTTAAAGATACCCAGATGCCCTCCTAATGGGGTCTCATGATAATACTTGAAGATCATAGGTACAAGAACCGCCGGAACAACAACTTTCATCATCTTATCATGCCTCGAAGGGCAACATAGAACACCATTCCTCAGAACATAAGGGACAACATGTTCCCCAGAAGAAAGGGTTTCCATTATCGGAGCCAGCGTCGGATCTTCACGTTGGTATTTCTCGATATCCCTAAAGAGCATGGGAGCATCTGTTAGGATGGCATTAACATCAGATGGTGTGGACTCGGGAGGTGATGAACTGTCGACCGGTTCATGGTTCTCAACGTCGTTTGAAAACATACGGCTGAGTCCATCAGCGACAATATTTTCGGTACCTCTGATATGTCTAGCATCAAACTGGAAGGCAGAAATACGAATGGCCCAGCGGGCTATACGACCAGTACGACGCGGCCTACCTAAGACCCAGCTTAAGGCTTGATTATCTGTCTCCAGGTCGAATTTAACATGTTCTAGATAGAGACGGAACTTCTCTAAGGCGAATAAGACTGCCAAACCTTCGAGCTCATAGATGGAATACTTGGCTTCTTGAGCCGACAAAGTTCTAGATGCATAGGCGATGGGTCGCCTCCCTAGTTCAGTCTCTTGAAGAAGGACTGCCGCTACTGCTGACGACGACGCGTCGGTTTGGACGATGAATTTCTTCGAGAAATCAGGCATAGCAAGTACAGGGGCATTACAAAGAGCTAATTTAAGGTCTTCAAAAGCGGCTTGTTGAGAAGGTCCCCACTCGAATTTGATGGCTTTCCTACGAAGAAGGTTTAAGGGCGCCGCTCTATTAGCGAAGTTAGGAATAAACTTCCTGAAGAAATTCACCATACCAATGAACCTGGCGATACCTTTAATGTCCTTGGGAGGTTTAAAATCACGGATGGCCTGTGTTCTAGAATGATCGACGGCTACACCATCAGATGACACAATATGCCCTAGGAAAGACATAGAGGGCTTAGCAAAGGCGACCTTGGACAACTTAACAGTTAACCCAGCCTTACGAAGGCGATCGAGAACTTCTCGCAGATGATCTAGATGCTCTTCAAAAGTCTCTGAAAATACGACTACATCATCCAAGTAGTGATATAAGTACTCAAATTTGATGTCGGAGAAGACCCTATCTAGTAGCCTAGTGAGTACAGCTGCTCCCGTGGGGAGCCCGAAAGGCACGCGGTTGTATTCGTATAAGTTCCAGTCCGTGGCAAACGCTGTAAGATGTTTAGACTCTTCGGCAAGGGGAATTTGATTATAGGCCTGATTCAAGTCCAAGATAGTAAAGAACTTGGCGTTACGAAACCATGAAAAACAAGAATGAAGGTCAGGAAGGGGCACAGATTGCAACACCACCTTCCGATTGAGAGCCCTATAATCAATTACAGGCCTGAAGCCTCCTTGGGGTTTCGGGACTAAAAAAATAGGCGAAGAATACGCTGACTTAGAGGGCCTAATAATACCGTCCTTCAACATCTGATCGATAATTTCTTTCAAAGCCTTCATTTTAGGTGGAGATAGCCTATACGGTGGAAAACGGACAGGAATCGAATCCGTGACCTCAATTTTGTATTCGATCAGGTCAGTAACACCAAGAGTATCAGAAAACACCTCTGGAAACGACTGACACAGCTTACGAATACTATCAGCCTGCTCCTCAGGTAGATGTCTAAGATCTAACATCTCATCCTGGGTAGGCGAAATAGAAGAACATGATGCAGAATTACACTTTAATAAAGGGATGTTACAATTAGAGGCAAATTTGAAAGTGCAAGACCTACTCTGAAGGTCGAGCACAAGACCAGTGTGAAAAATAAAGTCCGCTCCCAATATAATGGGGCAAGACAAGTGCTTGGCCACAAACAATTTAACTTTCCATGTGAATTTAAAAATACGAATTTTGACCAATAAGGAACCTAGAATTTCTAATGGGGATGAATTAGCCGAAACATATTGAACCGGAGATGAGACATAGTCAGGTAGTTTACAAACAGATTTCAATTTAGAATACCATTCAGCCGAAATAATCGAACAAACACTGCCTGAATCTAAGAGAGCTGTTATAGGCTCGTTATTTAACTCAATCTTAAGAAAAGGAACCGGTGCGGTGGAATCCGCCGCAATCCTAAGACACTCTTTGGGACCTTCAAAAGATGAATTTGAAAATTGCTCGTTCCCTGAATTTACAACCTGTTTACTAGGGGCTGAGTCTCGGGAAGATGGATTAGTCGACTCAGCCGAAGCCACTAGTCACTTTTTATTATTGGCATAGGTAGAATTTGCACCAGAAGTTGAGCAGGAGGGGGTGCTAATCGAGTTTGGGCAATTCTTGGCGATATGTGAGAAAGCCCCACATTTAAAACAGCCTTGTGCTGAACCAGCTCCATTATTTGCCCTACTAGTTTTGACCAATGGACATTTATTGCGAAGATGGTCAGGCGGCCCGCAAGCATAACATTTACGGGGTGTGACTGGTCGGCGAGGTGGAGGCCGAGTATTACTAAACGAAGGAGGGGGTTCTTTTGCCACACGCAAAGAGTCAGCGTACCTAACTCCTTCCGCTGAGACGGCCAACGCTTCAAGTTCAGAGAAAGTTTGCGGGCACGCCGCGAAACACAAATATGACCTATAGGATGGTGAAATACCTTCCACAATAGCTTGTACAATTTGATCCTCAGGGAAGTGAAGAGCAAACACCCTAGTATAGAATTTAATATCTTGTATGAAATCAGCCAAGTTCTCATCCAAGCGCTGTACACGATAATAGTACTTCTGAATAAGGGAGGACCTGGCCCTAGCCGGGATGAAGTTAGCTAGCAAGTGGGCATGGAAATCCTCAATAGATGATTGCTCGGCAATGGCTCTTACGATTTTATCAGAGAGAATACCAATAGCATACGGATAGATAATTTGCAAAATTTGACATGGAGAAAGAGAAAACACAAGGGCATGATCCTGGAATTCAACTAAAAATCTTAAAAAGGAAATTACTTCACTGGTGGTATTAACCGAAAACTTTGATATACCTCTGAGCAACATTGCCAATGGATGAGGCAAGCTGCTGAACCCGGGTGACATAGTAGGTAAAGGTTTCAATGGCAAGGAAGTTAATTCAGAACGGATGTTACTCAACGATGCACGGCGTTCAGATTCGTTGTCCAATGGGGCAGAGATAGTTTGAGCGGCGATGGTTTTCCTATTTACTTCTCCCTTAGGAGGTTCTTCCTCACTGCCTACATTCACTATGGTGGGTTGATCAGATTTGGGAGGAACTTCCCCAGTTAACAATTGAGTGACCTTGCTAGATAATTCAGACATATTTTCAAGCAGCGTACTAGCTTCCTTCTTCTGAACGTCATTCAACTTTAGAGACAACAGATCGTTAACTCTATTTGAAAAGTGATATAGCCTGGCTTGCACACGCTTAATTTGATTAGGAGAAGGGTCATTTTCATCAAAAAAACTAACTACAGATGCTAGCCCAGTAATATTCTCCGTGATCGTGGAAAGAGAGTCGTCAATTTCTTTCTCTCCCAAATTGGGCATGGAAATGGGCAAATCTAGGGACTCTCGAAGCTTGTTTGTGTCTACTGCAACCGTGCCTGCAGATTGTACATTTCTAATAGTCAATTCATAGATCAACTCCTCCTTGCGCAAATAGTTAAGATGGAGAACATCGCGAGGGCCGGGCATGGTGACAGAACAATTTTGAAAAACTCAAAAAATTCCAGCAACTGGGAAAATAGTTAGAGTTCGGAACAAAACAATGTTTAGCCGTCAAAAGGGGCTAAATTGAGACCCATTCAACCACGCTCTGCTACCACTTGGAACCGTGCTTTTGTGGTAGTTATGCGTGAAAGAAGGTGCGGGGTGGTGAACAGGTCTCAAGCTACTAAAGTAAAATTAATTTAAAATTTAACAAGGTTATATTTTCTTTTCAAAACAAAGAAATAACAAGCATGGCAGGTACAAAGTAGCAATTCCAAAGGGTAGTTACAATATTTACAGAATTTGGGGCTTAGCGCCCTGACTTCACAATGCTCGGGTTATCAGCTCAGTTTTACCCCAAACACAAGTTTCAACAGAGGGGCAGAAAACCCCATTCATGCCTAGGAGCCCTTGCTCCAAATTACACTGAAAAGCCTCCACGGGGCATACAACACTCAATTTTCAAAAGAGCCACTCGCTCTCAAATTTAAGCCTCTCCCAGGCCACACCAAACTCCACCTTCAAGCTGTCCTCAACGGACATAAACACAGGGGTAAAATACCCAATCTACTGAGGTCTATTAAATGAAAAGAAGGTTAATTAAATGATCTCTAAGGTAACAATTTGAGAGGAGGCGAACTTGCACTCCTAATACACTTTGATTAAGACCTACTTGGCACTAGGCCGTTAATACAAGGGCTAATCCCATACTAAAGAGGTGACTTAAGAAGAGAACAATTTGTTTTACGTTAACGAAGAATAGGTTGAGAAAAATAAGTTCACCTCAAAACAATATGAGTGGGGGCTCGAGAGGGTTAGCACTCTCTATCCCAGTATGTAGCTTTAAAAGAGAATATATGAAAGAGTAGTTACATTTAGGAAAAGGTTACATGGTGGAACGCTTAGAACCCGCCCCGAGAGTTAAACTGCTGAGCTAGCCAAGAAAGAAGTTATTAATTGGCCATTACCTTGTTGCTGACCGCTGCCGAGGAAAGAGGCGCTTCCCGCCTCCTGCTATGTACTTAATACACTGAAAGATGGAACAGAAGTGGCCCGGAGACCCTAAAATCAGCAGTTTATATCCTCTCGCGGAAGGTTCTAGGTGTTAGGGGAATGAAAACACCCTCCCACAAACTTTTTATTGGGTAGGATACAGCAACATATTCAAGTTGGGGGAAGATACCTATGATTGGTCAGAAATTAATAACCGAAATTCGGGATTGGTTAAATGCAAAACAAGGGGAAAGAGAGGGGTATACAGCCAACTTAACCAATAACTGAAAAAAATTTAGTAAAGACAAACATTTTAAATAAAAATTTCTCCAACAAAATAGTTCTTTGACTTCGCACTAGGGTGCACTATTGTTGATCTTCAGTAGTGTCCTCTAGAAGAGAAAGTTCACACTTCTTACTTCAAGCGAAACAAAAACACATCAAAAATGACACAGTTCAAAAACTCAAAATTTTCCACGTGGTGACATCTTCTGAGAAAGTAGAGAATTAATAGCGTAGATAAAGTTCAGACTTCCTCCAGCAGAGGAGTTTCAACTGGCGCAAATTTTAAATTAGCGGCGTGGAGGTGTACCGCCCGGTACAATTATTATTATTATTATTATTATTATTATTATTATTATTATTATTATTATTATTATTATTATTATATTCAAAGCACTTTCAGACTTCAGAGTTCTGAAATTCTGCACTGAAGAATTGCTTTTTCATGCCCTTCGAATGAGTTCTCTCAGTGCTACTTTGGTGTTGCCGAGGTTTTGGGACTGATGCCGGCGTAAGAAAAGATGGGATATGGATATGATTGGAATGGTAGCGGCCATGGCCTTAACTAAGGTATAGCCCAGCATTTGTCTGATGTAAAAATGGGAAACCACGGAAAACCATCTTCAGGACTGGTGACGCTGGAATTCGAACCCACCATCTCTCGAATGCCAGCTCACAGCTACGCGACCGTGACTGTGTGACCCGGCATAGTCGATTCGTTCTTAAGAGTATCTGAATGCGAGATACCTGGAGATACCTGGAGATATGCTAACTTGTTTGCTGGACAAAATCCCAGCATTTGGGGTCAATAGTAATAGAAGGGACGATATTATTTATTGCCAACTGCCCGGTGTAGCTGGTCCAGTCAAACATGTCGACTGGTCGGGAAATGTCCGGTTTTCCTAGCCTTCATCAAATAAACGACTTACATTCGAAGCGTAATGTTGTGGAATTCTAGTGGCTCTATACGACATTTTCCTTTTAGAGCTGGTCATCCTTTCAACTCAATTTTAAATGCATTGAGCATGAACGGTTTGTTCCACGCGCCGTGTCATTGTTGAAAACTACATGGAGTACTGTATCGACAATCGGGGATAATTCGAACAAATATTTCTAAAATTCGAGATGGGAGATTTATTTTCATACTAGGGGCTTAAGGATTTGAATTGTGCATTTTGTCTGCAAAATAAGATGCGCTGCATTTCTGAGACCCGAGAAGGGACTTCTCAAAGCTTCAAATTCACATGGAAAAGTACAAGCAATTTCCAAGTGAAGACCTCCAACTGAGCAGACATCAGATTTTAACTAAAAGTTCACAAGCAACGGGCTACGCTTACTTTTGTCAGCAGAATGTATTATCTAGCCCTGTGGTATTGGGGTAGCGCTCCTGCCTCACACTTGGAAGTCCAGGTTCGATTCTGGGCCATGTCAGGCATTTTTACCTGGACCTGAGAGCTGATTCGAAGTCCACTTAGCCTACGATACTACAATTGAGGAGCTATCTGGCGTTGAGATGGTGGGCCCGGTCTACAAAGCCAAGAATATGATGATGATGACGCTTGTTGTTTTAAGGGGCCTAACATCGAAGGTCATCGGCCAAGAATAACGGTCGAGAAGATTCGTCAGACTGACCAAGCATTACCCTGTAATCTGTACCCCTTCGGGCTCAGCAACTGTCACTTGGTAGGCTGAAGGTCCTTTAGGGCGCCAGGAGAAGTATTTGTTATCTATAAACAGGCATTACATTGTTTATAATAATAATAATAATAATAATAATAATAATAATAATAATAATAATAATAATAATAATAATAATAATAATATAAACTTGCTAGCATTCATTTTATGAAGATACACAGGCTGGCAACTGTACACGTTTACCAAATACCATCACTGAGTACTTTCAAATTTCGGCCGTTAGATCTGTAATTGGATACAAGCATTTAGTAGGTCATTTTGTTGAAATATATCAGTTTAGATAGCAGAAGTCATTCGTTGAATATGTTTGATAGAAATACAATTCTTGAATAGTCTTGAAAATCCTCAGTGGGGAATATTTGTGTCTTTGACACTCATTGAGCTTTGGATAAGAGATTTAATTACCGGTATGCTATGTTTTTGAATTAGTACAATGTGAAGACCTTTAAAAATAATATGAAGTCTTGGTGCTTCCTCACCCATTTAACGCGATCATATTTCCTGCATTTTATCTTCCTGTCCCACGTTCTCCTACGTTGACCTAATTAACACACTGTACACTGGTTTATCTCGCTAAATTACGCACGTGTTGGTAAACGATGAAAAGTAATGAAGAGCTTCATTGGAGAAGCGGCCGGCTCATTCCATGGCCTGATGCTATCTCGCGTGCAGGATCGCTAGTGACGTCACTAACGGGGTCACTGTAGCCCTGCCATTAGCAGAACTTCTTGTATTTCAGTTGCGTAACAGTTTGGAATGGCGGGAATGCTTGTTTCAGCATGGGGAAATAGAAGAACATTATAGTTCCTCTATAACATTGAGTTTGGTATCTACCAAGATCCGTAGTCATTGATTAAAAGCAGTGCTCTTTCGGACCACGGCCCATTCGAATTCATAAATGATAAACTCATCGTTCAGTGAAACCCCAATGGACATCCTGGAGAAAGAAATTGAAATTAGTATAACTGGAATCATATTTGGCTTAACCGCATTCGGATTACAGAAATTGGAATTCGGAAACCTTACCTCAGTTCGCTTTGCAGTATATCACAATAGCCATCTCCAGGTTCTTAGGTGTAAAGGATGGTCGGTTTTCAGACAGCACGTTGCATAACATCGAGAAACTTCTTTCCACATCAACGGATGTTAAGGGTTCATTCTTGAAACAAGTGAGGCCTTCTTCTTCAAAAACACTCACATCAAAATGTTCTGCTTTTAATATTTCACTTGTCCTTTTTTAAGCATTCGTTTCATTTTTCATTTTATTTCATTTTCTGTCTTACTACAGAAAATATGTTTAACAGGTGTTGGATGAACTAACGATGATTCGAATTGAGAATGGGCAGTACAAATGTACTCGAAAGAAGGTGATTTCGAAAAGAAAAAAAAAAGCTATAAGACCTAAAGAAGAATCTAAATCCAAAACACGCCGAAAGAGGCAAAAAAAACCCCACCATTTTCTGGCCTACAATGTCTCAGAGTGTTCGACCTCGTCTTCGAACACTGAAGGGGAAAATAAAAGGACTTTTCCTCAACTTCCGAGCCCTACTAATAACATTTGTTTCAGACAATGATTATATTCTCCAAAATAATATGGAAAGTGGAGCTTCACGGTTCTGTTGTAACTTACGGCACTCGAGTTCTACCAACATAAAAACACACCACAAAATACCTTCTTCAGTGCATGTAAAACATTACCTACCATATGGCTACTACTCTTCGTCATGTGGGCGAGTCAGTACATCTGTCGACTGTTTCTTGAATAATACCGATTTCCTTTTCATGGATGGCGTCGACTGTTTGCATGATAGGCCCTAAATTAAGCATAATTTCTTAATATTATTTAAACAAAACTAAAGAAATTCAACATACTATGAGACAAAATATTGTTCACCGGGCGAGTTGACCGTGCGGTTAGGGACGCGCAGCTGTGAACTTGCATCCGGGAGATAGTGGGTTCGAATCCCACTGTCGGCAGCCCTGAAGATGCTTTTCCGTGGTTTCCCATTTTCACACCAGGAAAATACTGGAGCTGTACATTAATTAAGGTCACAGTCGCTTCGTTTCAACTCTTAGCCCCTTCCTACCCCATCGTCGCTATAAGATCTACCTGTGTCGGTGCGACGTAAAGCCACTATTAAAAAAATGAAATTAAAATAATTGTTCGTTACATGGATTAAGGTGCTTTTACGTCTTCGTTTCGAAACGTCTGTTTCGGCTCTTGTAAAGTAAATATTTTTTAATGTTTATTTATTCATTGATTTACGGTTTACATTTGTTTACATCGGGAGAAACATTACCGGATATTTACATTAAAATATAATAAAAATATCTGTGCTGATAATACTATTCAATAACTTGAATGTTCATAAGATCCTTAGTGGAATGGAATAATACAAGTGTTTCCTGTGTCTGGTTTAATGTCACTCAGTAGGCGTCAAATCTCCACGTTGAGTTATCTGGAATATACTTCTTTGTTTTGAAATTGGATGACCACACTAAAACCACGTTCCATCAAATATTAGGTCTATTTTGGAAATGCAACGAAGAACTTCTTAATCGACCATCAATAGAGAAGGACAGCGAACAGAGATCTGTATGAAACCTAAACGTTTGATAAGATTCCTTACATTTTTACTTCACCGCAATCCGTCCCCTCCCCCCCCCCCCTCTGATATCCTCCGAGCCTTCCCTCATTGCTCTCTTTGATAATACCACCGCCCACTTTTGAAACATTTGATTTAAGGGAATTGGGCTAAGTAACTGCCTGTGCCTGTACACTTCTGGATTCAAAGAGGGATAATGAGTTCCTCTTTATTTTATTTTTTTGTATTCGTCGTTTTAATTCGAACGCTCTTCAATATTCGAACACTAATGATCAGGGCCCAGATTTTGAAGACCTAAACATGCTTAAAAATGACCTATAAAATGACTGCAAATATCCCATAAAATGATCTAAAAATTTGAATGAAACTGACATAATTTCATAACAAAAAGTGCAAACTGACTACGTCATTTTATGTTGAAATGATTTTAATAGGTTCCTAATATAATTAAATTATTATTTGACAAATACGAATTATTTGCACATAAATACTGGTTATTATTTCAGTCTATTGTTTGGCACTCCAAGTTCTTTTCTTCAAGGAAAATAACACTTCATGGTATGTGGAACGTTAAGGCTGCAACATCTGAAGAACAAAAAAAGAGAGAATTTCGCCGTTAGGGACTCGAATTCTTTATCCGATTAGAGGTAATAAGGAAAATGTGCACTTAAAAACATGATAGGCTTACCTCACTCCGCGTTACAGCAGATGACTGTGACCATGCGTAGGTTCACACATGAAAAAGAACGACGATCAAAAATATTTCTCCAGGCCTACCTACTTCTAACGTAGGCTACCTCCGATAACACTGGCAATGTAACGGCTAGAGGTGTGACAAGCGGTTATGTTTGTGTAACTGCTACATCTGTCACTGCTACAATAAAGTAAGTTAATTGTAAAAAGTATCAGTGAAAAATAACGTCCACCGTTACTCACCTTTTACCGGTCACACATTGGTGTTCTGTGCGGTCACAGCCTGGTCACGGCTTCAAGCTTGTCCCCGTTTAACGTCCAACGTTACTCACCTTTTACTGGTCACAGCCTGGTCACGGCTTCAAGCCTGTCCCCTTACAGCTGTGTTGCAAATTGCCATTCATTCACTCATACATGCGCGCACGCATCACTACACACACTGTTGAACAGCAAAACACGCATTCCAATTTGCTATAAAGTTATCAAGAGGCAGACAGGGGATGAAATGAGAAGACAACATAGCATCTTTTTCTGAAATCTAGAGGAGTGAGTTTGACAATGCCCCAGTTAAGGATGGAAGACAAGAAAACATGATGATCTGTCTGCCAAACCTTGCACAAACCGGTACAAGAGGATCGCTTAAGTAAAATGAAGAACCGATAATGTGTTATTTTGTTATAATGGATTGTGTGAAATGAATTAATAAAAAACTTAAGTGGGTGAAGAGACGTTATCACGTTCGTTTCATTCATGACAATCTGAAATGTTTATTGTACTTGTTATGAATATTCAAACAATTGTGCTCATTGTGTTCCACGGTGTAGGGGGCAACACGCCCGCCTGTCACCTGGCGGTCCCGGGATCGATTCCCGGCGGGGTCAGGTTTATTCAATTATAATGATGTCAAAGTGAAATAGTATTACAAAATGCATTTTATCTACGTTCATTCTATAATATCAGTTCAGTATGGAAAGTTAGCATAATAATTTATTTATGGTACAAGAAAAATTATACGGGTGAAACTTATAATATTATAATGTAGGTAGCCTTGCACGAACAGTTGAATGTGTGATAACAGTTTACACTTTAGTTACCACTACCAGATGACAGCAGGAACTTAAAGCAATCTCCTACGAAACCGCTCTCACTTGGAAGACATGCGTACTATCTGAAGGTCACATTCTGTGTCCGTAAGGTGCTACTAGTGTGCAAGCTGCTATACTAGTGACTGGTCCCCACTTCCCAGTTACTGTTTTCACTAGTATGTTTTTCTGTTGTCGTTACTCGATAACCTGTTATTTCTCGTCCTCGTTACATTTGTAACAGTGACAGACATGTAACTGGGACAAAGTAACTGCTACGTTATTTTTCAGCCATCTCTAGTAACGGCCCTCTACATCACTGGTTTCATCGATTGAAACGAATATTTTGTTTCGCAGACTTCTTCTCTGATATTCCTTACTGTGTTGTCATAGCATTGGGATACAGAGTTCTCTCTCAGAGTACACTCATCCGGAATTACACGGTCCGTATACCTTTCTAAGATACCTCTCTGTTTTTAATATTGTTCAATTTCCAGAGTGGAATGTTCGAAGAAACCAAGGCTTCACACAAGTCTTTACAAAACAAAAGGGAAGTACCGCCATCGGAAGATGACTGTGAGAGTAACGGTTGAGAAATTTTTCGTTTGCTGCTATTTTGGACTCCACGTATGTGCTTTTCTCGACCGATATGTTGCTGAACGGTGAATCTCCTGTCACTTTCACTTATTTTGCAGAAAAGAATTTTACCATCGGTGGTAAAAAATATCCTTTCCGAATTCCGGCCTAGATGGCTTTAACTTCGGCATTTTAAATACACTGAAAAACAGTCGTGGCCGATAACACAAATCCACTTAGCACACGTAAGGTTGCACTGAGGTACTTAACCAGACTGGCGGTACTGGGTCTACTGTTGTTTTTCTTCCTACTCCCACGATTTCAACATCGCTTCCGGATTGGCTGCAAGCGCAGAAATAAGGGTTGAACAAAGTTATGAATATGCTCATGCCTTCGTATTCAAACTCACTTTCAGATCCGTTAATATCCAGTACCATACGCAAAAAATGCATCATAAACCATTAAGAATGTTAGAAAATGACTCAAAACGTATAAAATATTCTATGAAATTCCATAAAATGACATATTAATGACGCGGAAAGCGAGAAAAGGACTTAAAAAATAAAATACTGAAAAAATGACGAAAACTGACTTTAAAAATATGCATTTCTGTGATATGGGGGCCTTGAACAGGATTTGTATGTAAGTTAGCAATGTCTGTAGTCAACCATTTAAAAGATGCCATCTCAGAATCCGGGCTCTGCTAATGATCATACAAAATATAATGTTGTTACCCAGAAGGGCTCTATAGGGATGCGGCGTCATCTCTATTTCCCTCCAACGCATTAGCAGTAGAAAATATTATACTTTTATTTCATTTTGGACGGCTTAAACTAGGAATTATTAAAAAAAGCAGTTTGTACGAGCCCTGCTGTCTTATCAGCTAGTTCTCTCTTTTTTTCGTTAAATATTGAAAAAATTATTAGTGGAAATGCGCATAAAATATCGTTCCTTCCGACTAACCGATTGTAGTAGCGTCACAGCAAGTAGTGGAGACTGCTGTGAGGAAGGGTCATGGTTCACCCGCTTGCCGCGCGCATTTGTCAGTCTCTTTAGTGTCTTACTATGTCGTCAAATACTAAATGATTTTTAATTGTATAATCACATCATACTTCCTTTTTAATTCTAATAAAGGTGTGATATTGCTCCTTTGGCGAAAGTTTTATTGTAGAGTATTGAGTCAAGGAACTATTATTACCGCACTTAAGTTGGTAGCCTTTACCTCTCTGTCGCTTGGAGAGCTTAAAATAACTTACCCACTGATAGCTTTTCTTTTTTGATACCTGTATATTTTTTGCCCCCGCACTTTTAATTCCCAATCGCCACTACCGCTCCAAGATAGCTCAGTTTCAAATCTCTACTAACGAATGTATGGTTTCCGAAGTAAATGTGGTTCGAATTCCACTTAAAAGTGGAGGACTCGCGACTATGATTACAATATCAACAGGCACTTAACTATAAGCTTTTCATTTGAAAATATCACGTACAATGACTGGCATTTGAACAGCGATCATATTGGTGAGATACTATTGACGATGCCAGTCACCTTGCATAGTAGGCTATCGATTTTCAAGCAATTGAACGTCACACTACCACACAAAGTTTTCGGAAATGGTAGTATAGAAAGGAGATAATAATGGCGTACGGCCTCCGGAGAGGCCTGGTGCTTGTCTTTTTCTTGTAGACGGCGTATTAGACGACCTGCATGTCTGTGAAGATGAGGGCTCTATCTAGGATGATTTCTAATGTTGAATACGCCACACACACCCAGCCCCCGAGCCATTGGAATTAACCAATTAAGGTTAAAATCCCCGGCCCGGCCGGGAATCGAACTCGGGGCCCTCTGGACCAAAGGCCAGCGTGCTAACCATTTTGCCACGGAGCCAGAAAAGAGATAACAACCGTCGACTTGCTTAAGATTGAACCCCGGCATTTTTGGTGCGGAAATGAGAAACCACGGAAATGTATGCCATCGAATTCTCCACATTTCGAAGTTTACAGCTACAGGTACTCACTGGTGGACTGGCTATATCTCTTTTGTATGACTTGGAAGGAAGTTACTTTTTGCATCACGTGTCGAAGAGAGCTCTATTGTTCTTCTCTCTCTTCTTTAGTACTACAAATACATGGTCGCTACAAGGAGACCCATTAACCTCCTCTGCGTTATCAACGTATTGAGCAACCTTGAGGTGCTACAAACCGTAGAATATATACGTCTGACAGTGAAGGACTTCGAAATGTAGATCCCACTGCAAGGCACGTATAACGCAAGGAAGACTGAGAAGAATAGTGAATGACTTCGGACTTCATGTGTACCGAATTTTCTGACTATTGCGGTACGGGTCGTGTAGCTGTAAGCTTGCGTTCTGAAATCGTGGGATCGAACCTTACCGTCGGTAGCGCGCAAGATGTTTTCCATTGTTTCCTATTTTTCAAACCATACAACTGCGTATTGCGTAGGCTGCATCGTAATTTTAACCACGTCTACTTCCTTCCCGGCCCTACCTGGTTCCTCCCTTAACATCCTTGAAGACCCACACATCTAACTAGTGTAAAATAAATAAATAAATAAATAAATAAATAAATAAATAAATAAATAAATAAATAAATAAATAAATGTACCTTGGTTGTTTATGTTATCAATTAATGTTTGTAGCCCTTAGAGAAGAAGGCCAGATATATTTCTGGTGAGACATAGCGTTCATATTGCACTTTGTCTTCTGATACTTAGCTGTGAGCTTGCTTTCGGAAGATAGTGGATTCAAAACCAGCTGTCGGTAGCCCTGCAGGCGGTTTTCCGTGGTTTCCCATTTTCACACCAGGAAAATTCTAAGACTGTAGCGTAATTAAGGCCACGGCCGCTTTCTTTCCACTTCTAGCTATTTCCTATCACATCGTCGCCAAAAGGCATATGTGTGTCGGTGCGACGTAAAGTCAATTGTAAAAAAATATATATATATATACACTGTAGTATATGGAACTGGCTAAGGCAGGGATGGTGAACCTAGGACACGCGTGCCACTAGGTGACACGCGAACACGACTTCTATGGCACGTCAGACAATATAACACATATTTTAATGCTTTTAACTTGTAATAAATAGGTCGAAAATCTAGCAACAAAGCATGTTTCAACATTACACTTCAATAAAGAAATATTTCTCAATTCTATGGGCATATTTTATACAAATGTTATTAGGTTCAAGCAAAAATATACGTTATTCTTAAAATTTGCCTGTTTTTAAACTGTAAATTTCAGTGATTTTTGCAAAATATAATGATTGAAACATTCAATCGAATGAATGGCTATGTATGTTACCGAATCTAATACCTAATTCAAGTCAAATTAGGGATTTCATGATGATTTTAAAGGAAATTAACCAATGGCACACTAGACAGTATAATAATAATAATAATAATAATAATAATAATAATAATAATAATAATAATAACTGGACAAGTTGGACGTGCGGTTATGGGCACGCAGATGTGAGCTTGCATCCGGGAGATAGTGGGTTTGAACTCCACTGTCGGCAGCCCTGAAGATGGGTTTCCGTGGTTTCCCATTTTCACAGCAGTCAAATGCTGGGGCTGTACCTTAATTAAGGCCACGGCCGCTTGCTTCTAATAATAATAATAATGTTATTTATTTTACGTCCCACTAACTACTTTTTAAGGTCTTCGGAGACGCCGAGGTGCCGGAATTTAGTCCCGCAGGAGTTCTTTTACGTGCCAGTAAATCTACCGACACGAGGCTGTCGTATTTGAGCACCTTCAAATACCACCGGACTGAGCCAGGATCGAACCTGCCAATTTGGGGTTAGAAGGCCAGCGCCTTAACCGTCTGAGCCACTCGCCGCTTGCTTCTCATTGCTAGGCCTTTCCTATCCCATCGTCGCCACAAGTCCTATCTGTGTCGGTGCGGCGTAAAGCAACTAGGAAAAAATAGTAATACACAAAACCTTAATTGACATGCTAGTCGGTAAAGGTTTACCATACCTAGACTAAGGTATGAAGAATACTAGTAATATCCTTCCTGTGGGACGTAAAACCAATACAATTATTATTGTTATCGTTCCTTGTACAGCCAGACCCTATTATAATGGTGTGAAAGTGTTTTACGTAGGGTCACTTGGTGTGTGCATTTCAGTCGACTTGCCAGGCTGAGTAGCTCAGACGGTGGAGCGCTGACTTTCTGGTAGGTTCCATCTCGGCTCAGTCCAGTGTACCTGAAGGTATTAAAAATATCAGTATCTCGTCGGTAGATTTGGCAGCACGTAAAATAACTTTTTTTTGCTGTCTGTTTTATGTATCACCGACACAGATAGGTCTTATTTGGACGATGGGATAGAACAGGGCTAGGAATGGGAAGGAAGTGGCTGCGGCCTTAATTAAGGTACAGTCCCAGCATTTGCCTGGTGTGAAAGTGGGGAAACCACGGAAAACCATCTTCAGGGCTGCTGACAGTGGGGCTCAAACCCACTATCTCCCAAATACTGGATACTGGCCACACTTAAGCAACTGCAGCTATCGAGCTCGGTAAAAAAAAACAAAAAAAAAACAAACAAAACATTTTCAGGGCTGCCGACGGTGGGATTCGAATCCACCATCTCCAGAATGCAAGCTCATAGCAACGTGACCCAAATCATGAAGTCAATTCGCTCTGTCGTAAATGGGACAAAATGCCGGCCCCTCGGTGTCTCCGAAAACTAAAAGTAGTTAGTGGAACGTGAAACCTGTAGCCTAACATTATTATTATTATTATTATTATTATTATTATTATTATTATTATTATTATTATTTTCTCAGGTGACTTGGGAGACTGATATGTAATAAGTAACATTTTCTAGTTTAGTGAAAAAACAACGGAAAATTACCTCAATTCTCATTTCAGCGACGCCTACGCTACTTATAATAATTATAATTATAATAATAATAATAATAATAATAATAATAATAATAATAATAATAATAATATGATGGTAGCTACTGTTTGAAGGGATTTCAGTTTGACACCATTTAGACTGCCTACAAGTCCCGTTTTACTCTAAATAAACCACGTGGCACTCCAGTCCTGATGGACCTTGGCCTACCAAGAGACCGCTGCTCAGCCTGGAGGTGGCACGTGGTCGGCTTTTTGAATCCCCGTGGTCACTATTCTTGGCCTTCTGGACCAGGGTTGCTATCTCACCGTCGGCTAGCTCTTCAGTTGTTCTCGCGCGGGTGAGTGGAATCCGAACTAGCTAAAAATCCCTGACTTGGCCGGGAATCGATTCGGGGTCTCCCAATAAGAGGCAGCAGGTTCGCTGTTTCGAGACTTGCTTGCTTGCTTGTTGTTTTAAGGGGCCTAACATCGAAGGTCATCGGCCTTGTTTCGAGACCGGCATTTTATTCTACTCGATTTCAGAAAAGCTTGTTGGGTGACATACTGCTGAGTTTTAATTTTATTGAGTAAACACGACATGTGTTATGTCCGACTCGTTCGCTGAATGGTCAGCGTACTGGCCTTCGTTTCACAGGGTCGCGGGTTCGATTTCCGGCCAGGTCTGGGATTTTAATCGCTTCTGATTAATTCTTCTGGCTCGGGGACTGGGTGTTTGTGTCCGTCCCAAAACTCTCCTCTTCATATTCACACAGCACACTACACTACCGTCCGACTCGTTGGCTGAATGGTCAGCGTACTGGCCTTCGGTTCAGAGGGTCCCGGGTTCGATTCCCGGCCGGGTCGGGGATTTTAACCTTTATTGGTTAATTCCAATGACCCGGGGGCTGGGTGTTTGTGCTGTCCCCAACATCCCTGCAACTCTCAAAACACACATAACACATATGGCAGATGCCTGAGGACTGAACATACAGTACTAGAGAACTCCTCGTCATACGTATGTGCCATTTACCTCGGAGAGATAGGTCGTTATTGTGGTACCGATACCACTGCACTCGTCTGTCGGTCTGTATGTGAGTGTGTTAAGTTCGTAGATTTTAGGTTAGTTTTTAAAATGTGTTTTTTGTGGTGTGTGTAAGTTGTTTGTGGATTGTGGCAGGGCGTCTATCGTATTGTCCGTTTACCTGACTGGCACAGCGGTACAATACGATTCGGTATGTGGTAGACCTGAGTGGTCGCATTGACCACGCCCAATATTGATTTAGATATTGCAACGGGACTGTACCATAGATATTTGCGCAATGACATATATTTATACTATAAATTAGTGCATTTATATGATTGATATAAGTGTGTAGGTGTTAGAATTTAATGGCAGCGTTAATAATCGGTTTAGAGCAGTGCACTACGCCTCGGCGACCCCCAATTTTTTAGTGCTTCGGGTGTTTGGATAGACTTTGTACTGGCTTTAAAGGCTAACATGTTGGTGGTTTAGGAATAAGTGAGGTTTTCTTAACTTGGCGTATTAAAGGATGATATTATATACTTGGATGGTAGACCTGTTGGGATTTCTTGGATTTTTGGAAAAATGAAATGGCGCATGGCCTTTAGTGCCGGAAGTGTCCGAGGACAATTTCGGCTCGCCAGATTCAGGTCTTTTGATTTGACGGCCGTAGGCGACCTGTTCATTGTGATGAGGATAAAATGATGATGAAGACGACACATGCAGCCAGGCTCCGTGATAGCGGATTAACCAATTATGGTTAGTCGGGAATCGAAACCGGGACCCTTGTGACCAAAGGATCGACTAAAAGCTCCACATGTAGTCTCGCTATTCGTCTCAAAACAACCGTTCTCTCTGTCGCTATCGGTTCAAAGCGTTATACGTGATATATTGTTTGTGTCTTCACAGAGCGAAGTGTGCGACGACGCCATTGGATTTTAAATTGATGCTGTAATTTGCCCATCCTGAGAACGAAATATTGGCAGCCTCTGATTCATTATCGAAAGCAGTCATCTTTCAACGTTCTCTCGCTCTCGTAACAATCACAGTTATTTTTAACGTATATTGTTCTCTTTTTTTTTATCGTTAATGTGCTCCGGTATACAATGAATTGCTTTGACCTGTAAAATATGCGCTACGTCGTTCAGCTGCTATTTGAAGGTGAGCGATTCGCCAGTCAAGGCTACATCCCCTTCCTTTTGCCGACCATTCAATTACATGGCCATTAACTGGTAGGGTACAGTAACTGCCAGACTCCACGTCTGTTCGCTGAAAGATTCAAGGAGAAGGTTAGAGCTGGAACTTTATACACAAGTCTACATACATGCCCAAAAACCTTGTAGCAGGAATACTTTTAAGGTAGAATATCTTTTCTTCAGAGCAAGGATGAGTGGCTCGGACGGTTGAGGCGCTCTCCTTCTGACCCCAACTGGGCAGGTTCGATCCTGGCTCAGTCCGGTGGTATTTGAAGGTACTCAAATACGTCAGCCTCGTGTCGGTAAATTTACTGGCACGTAAAAGAACTCATGCGGGCCTAAATTCCGGCACCTCGGTATCTCCGAAAACCGTAAAGGTAGTTAGTGGGACTTAAAGCCAGTAACATTATTATTATTATTATTATTATTATTATTATTATTATTATTATTATTATTATTATTATTATTATTATTATTATTATTATTATTATTATTATTATTATTATTATTATTATTATTATTCATCGTTAGTGTTACTAAGGACCGCGAGATCTCAACTGTTAGTCTCCTTGCGAGCTCACCAGGTTTTCATCCTTTCGGAGTGTGCTTTCATCCAGGCATCAGAATTGGACATGCTTCAGTCGAGAGTTGGGACTTCTTGGTGAAGCTGAGTAAGTTTGTGTTTGAGTGGGGCCCGGAGTTGAATGTCTATTTCGGAGATTCCATACTTTAAAAGATGTTTATCGACCTCCACCAACATAGGAGACATCTTTCTGAAACTTCTGAAGTAGGATAACAAACGTTTACAGATTCTTTCAGCTGGCAATCTGAAGACGTGAGGGTAAAATTTTATCCTTCCTTTCCGTATTACGCATGATATATTTTCAGTGTGGGTGTATATTTCTAAGTTGCTCCGAAGTCTGTAAACGCTATCTTTGAGACTGGGACCAAGAATTTTTCGGATAATCCTCGTTTCCTTAATTGTCAGTTTTTCAAGCAGGCTATGCGTTTGTTAAACATTCTGCTGCATATAAGTAATACTTCAGGCCTAATTACAGTTTGATAATGTCGAATTTTTGTATTTCGAGAGATGGACTTCTTGTTATATATGTTTTGAGTGAGTCGGAAGGCTATTATTATTATTATTATTATTATTATTATTATTATTATTATTATTTGTTTTTTTTTGTTTTGCTAGTTGCTTTAAGTCGCACCGACACAGATAGGTCTTATGGCGACGATGGGACGGGAAAGGCCTAGGAGTGGGAAGGAAGCGGCCGTGGCCTTACTTAAGGTACAGCCCCAGCATTTGCCTGGTGTGAAAATGGGAAACCACGGAAAACCATTTTCAGGGCTGCCGACAGTGGGGTTCGAACCTACTGTCTCCCGAATACTGGATACTGGCCGCACTTAAGCGACTGCAGCTATCGAGCAGGGTATTATTATTATTATTATTATTATTATTATTATTATTATTATTATTATTATTATTATTATTATTATTATTATTATTATCTTCAAAGGATCTGCTTAGTCAAAAGCGACATATGGCGAGCGTTATCAACAACCGTATAGCGCATGTGTATATTCTACCATGGTCGTAGTTACCATAACCATTGTTAAGTACGGTATAACTTCGGTGTGAAGCATAAGCTTATTTATACAGTACGTTTTTCGAGCATTTCAGGACAAACAATAATAAACACACTGTTAACGTATGTCTACCTTACCGTTATCCTGATGCGGGGTCGGATGCCCTTCCCGACGCTAACCTCAGTTGAAGAGTTATTGGAGATGAAAGGAATGATCGTGAATGAAACTGGGTAAGGGGGTGAAAGGAATCAGCTGTGGCGTACGAATAGGAACTGTCCCAACATTTACCTGGAAGTGAAAATAGGTAACCACAGAAAACCAATCTCAGAACAGCCAACAGTGGGGTTCGAACCCGCTTGCCTCCCGAATTTACAACTTGGCTTCATAGCAATGGCGCGTTAACACACGCGGCCACTCTGCTGGGTAATAAACACATTGTTAACAGTTAAAGGTAAGGGTTATTCTGCCCGAAGGCAGGTCCGAACCTCCGCAGAGGTGTTCCTGAGCCGGAGTTTACGTGCGGTAGGGTGGCCAGTTCCTTTCCTCTCCTCAATTCCCTTACCTCCCACCAACAGCGCGTGGCAACCCATCCAACTCCTGACCACGCCCAATGTTGCATAACTTCGGAGACCTCACGGGATCCGGTGTTTCAACACGGCTACGGCCGTTGGCTGTTAACAGTTATGTAATATTAATAAGAAAATAACGCTCGAGCTTGACCGACTCCTTCACTGAATGCTCAGCGTTGAGGTCTTCGGTTCAGAGAATCCCGAGTTCGATTCCCAGGCGGGTCGGGAATTTTAATCGCGTTTGATTACTGTAATTCTTCTGGCTCGGGTACTGGGTGTTCGTGTTTGTTCCAGCACTCTCTCCATATTTAGACAACACACTACATAACCAACCACCACAGAACCACACAGTAGTGATTACATCCCTCCATACAGGGTCCTTGTCAGGAAGGGCATCCAGCCGTAAAACAGGGTCAAGTCCATATGTTCCCCACAAGTGTGGAATAAGCTGTAGAGGAAGACAAAGAAAAAGAGGAGGAAGAATAATGCTCGAGCTTAATCCGTTGGTAGTTGATACTTGAGATAAGTGGGAGTTCCTCTGAGAAAGAGTAAAGTCGGTTAATAAAATATTAGAAATATTTTTAAATTTACGCATGTTTTGTCTCAGTGTTGTAAACTCTTATTCTACGCATAATGTTTTCATGAAAACTGTTTGAAAAGTTCGTTCCGGTTTGTCCACATTTAATTCCCAGGACTGCTACCAGTTTAAGAGAAGTATGGGAGACTGGAACCGGGTGTAGTCAACCTCGGATTGCGCATTTGAGATGAAATGTAGGTTAAAATTTTACTCCTGTCTGTTTTAGAAGTCATTTTACATCATTTCGCACTAGAACTTCAATCGAATCATCCGCCGTGTCCTTTTCAAGTCACTACACCAATTTAAATACCAAATCGTCATAAATTTTCGGACCGATTTCACGAAGTAGGCTACATTGGGAACAATTTGCTTTACGTCGCACTGACACGGATAGGTCTTATGGCGACGATGGAACGGGAAAGGTCTAGGAGTGGGAAGGAAGCGGCCGTGGTCTCAATTAAGGTAAAAAGGGAAACCACGGAAAATCATTTTCAGGGCTGCCGACAATGGGGTTCTAACCCCACTATCTACAGATTCAAGCTCACAGCTGTGCCCCCTTTCCGCACGACCACTTGCTAGAACCAACATTTACATAAAGTAACATCAATATTTCTACACAAAGAAACAAAAGCCTTAAAGGTAAAGACTTCAACTATCCCAAACCTTTGCAATAATGATGTAGAGTTGTTAACTCTTTGCCCAGTCGTGTCTCCCCCAGGATTTAACCTGGTACTCATTCTTGGTGTAGGCTGAATGAAGTCTCCCCTGAGGAGGAAGTCTTGTTTTTAAATTATCCAACGTCCTGACGAGGAATCCAACCCACATCCTTCCGGGTGAACCAATATATACATCCGTACTATCACCGTACTTACTTTTATATATGAAAGAAAACACTTAGCTAAGGGTGGAGCTATTCCGCTCATTTAAAATTGTAAGCATTTTCATTGCTTTCGTGATAGTAAACTCGTGTCCTCATCCCGAGGTGGTGCAGCTCTTTTCAGGCACACCCCCAATAGAGGTGAGCTGCATGTACCATATCAACCACATATACCAGCCCTCCTGCCAGTTTTAAATTTCTGGCAGTACCGGGAATTGAACCCGGGCCCCCGAGGACGGCAGCTAATAACACTAACCGTTACGCTACAGAGGCGGACGCTTTCGTGATGTACAGGCCGTACTGTATTTTCGGTGACGTCACGCAAAGAGGCGAACTGTTTCCTCCGTCCGACCCGTGCAATGCAAGGAAATGATAGGTCTGTACCTTGTAATTATGAAATATTCACAAATATTATATTAATATACCAGAAGAGATAATTAATAACTGGAATCGCATCACATCTCTTAAATGTCCGACTCCTTGGCTAAATGAATGGTTAGCGTGCTGGCCTTTGGACACAGGGGTCCCGGGTTCGATTCGTAGCAGGGTTGGTAATTTTAACCATCATTGGTTAATTTCGCTGGCACGGAGGCTGGGTATATGTGTTGTCTTCATCATTATTTCATCCTCAGCACGACGCGCAGGTCGCCTACGGGGGTCAAATCGAAAGACCTGCACCTGGCGAGCCGAACATGTCCTCGGACACTCCCGGCACTAACAGCCATACGTCATTTCATTTCCTAGTCAGTGTCTTTTGGTCGGACGGTCTGTAGGCACCACTGGTTTGCCTTGCTAATGTCTTGGAGAGGTTTCTTAGCAAACTTTCCTTTATTTCCCTTATCAAATTTTAAACTCCGTTTTGCCCTTGCCTCTTCGAAAGTTCGTGTCTGATGTCAGGTGTTTGGTTTCTTGAGTTCTTCTACGCTTCTTTGATATAGTGCTTTCTTTTGTGGAATTGAAATTACTGAGCGGAAGGGAGACTTATTTTCTCCTATTGTTCGTAAATCTGATGACTTCGGAGGTTGTGAAGTATCGCTTGTGGAACTAGTAGCTTGCTCAGAAATTACTGGTTGACAATAGTCTGAAGGTGAAATTTTGTGCTCGGGAATGGCCAATGGATTGAACGGAAACATATCTGTACCTTGAAAACATTTGGATGCATGTCCGACTGTTGCATATTTATTCAAGGCTCTAGATAAGAGGCACTATGTAACAACAATAATAATAATAATAATAATAATAATAATAATAATAATAATAATAATAATAATAATGGTGATGAAAAAGAGGAGTGTTGACTGGGCGCACGGTTTGCGAGATGTGACAATGGAAATGCACTATCTGCTCTTGCGATACGTAACTTAACCTTCAGACTACCAGGTGCCTTGTTTCCGGGGAAAAATAGCCACTGCTGTGGATGTTATGGCTTAAATTGCAAGAATAATTTTTATTTATGAAGACAAGTTTTGCAATACGAACTACTTACCTTACAGTTTTCTTTGTTTCCCAACAGTCAAACCGTAAGTCTCTACATCTAGTATCATAGAGACTAATGGTCACTCTGAGTACAAAAGGAGATGTCACATGCGCAAGGCGACTGCTTTCTACAACTCTTGCGTATTTCGGGCGAGAAAGCGGGCGGAATAGCCCCACCCTGCCCTATAATAATAAAGAAAAAATAAAATTGAAACTTGGTCAAGACACCTTTTCTCCAAACATTATCACTAAGCCATACATCCTTCGTCAGCCATTTCCTTTTCATCACTCCTCCCACAATGATTACAATCTCCTGGCAAGAGAGAGGTGCCTATCATATTACGTGGTGCTGGTGATCCACACGACCCTATCCGGGTGGGGAAAGAAAGTATTTCAAATAAGAAACATCCAGAGAAAATCACAAGATTAGATAAGGAAGACGAAATAAACGATTGTAGAAGATAAATCTTGAATCAGTGCATACATCTTGACAATGAATTATTGACCGGGCGAGTTGGCCGTGCGCGTAGAGGCGTGCGGCTGTGAGCTTGCATCCGGGAGATAGTAGGTTCGAGTCCCACTATCGGCAGCCCTGAAGATGGTTTTCCGTGGTTTCCCATTTTCACACCAGGCAAATGCTGGGGCTGTACCTTAATTAAGGCCACGGCCGCTTCCTTCCAACTCCTAGGCCTTTCCTATCCCATCGTCGCCATAAGACCTATCTGTGTCGGTGCGACGTAAAGCCCCTAGCAAAAAAAAAAATGAATTATTGATACGAATGAAGGAATACTAGTGGGGAGGGTAAGAAAAACAGAAGGTGATCTTCATGACGATGATTAGACAACCTTCTTCACTGGTCTTATTTCACAAATGTTGCTCTACCGACGCGAAATCGGGAGGTTGGTTCCCACTGGTGTCCGGTTGGCCACTTTTGTTCTGTACTTAACAACATTGGGGCTGCCTGGCCGAAACGGTAAAGGCGTGCTCGGTTCACCTCCAAGGATGTGAGTTCGATTCCTCGTCAGGAAGTCGTAAAATTTAAGAAACGAGATTTCCACTCCTGGAGGTGCACATGGCTCCAACCGTTCTACCCCACCAGGTGGGCTAGTGGAAGCCTTTACCTTCCACCCCTCCAGGGGCCTTCATGGCCTGTACGGAGATGACTTTGCTTTTCTTTTACATAACATCTTTTCAACGTGTACTATATGTATGGAATACAACGTAATAGGTTGAAAAGTTCACTTCGATTAAGTTTTCTAACTCTAAATTTCTATCCTCTGTTTTGGTCTTTAACTTCTTTCTTGCCTTCGTCGCTTTGTAGTATGGCTTATCCTCTGTATCACATGATCTTCTGCCCTAATAGATTTTATGACAAGTCATGTCACAGGATTGCTTGAAGTATTCGGCATTCCTTTCCTTTTTTTCTCGGCCTTACGATTAACCATTTTTATTTATTTATTGGCCATCTAGTATGAGCTTTGGCTCCTGTGTTTTCTGGATCTTTCGATTCGCAATTTGTGTGTCGCTTCCCTAACGAACAAAGACAGTGAGTGTAATTTAAGCTTTTTCTAAAGATATAAAGAAGTGTATCTTATGTCTGGTTGACTATTAAACAAACATTGTATATGAAGTCCACGGTTCGAGACCCTTCTCAATGACGTTGTTTGGAAATTCTAAACTTCTTTTCTAACTGAGAATTTGTTCTTGAACTAGGTCTATTGACAAGTGACGAGATTTAACAGCTCCATTATAATATCTATATTTACTTGAAATCAAGTTGAAAATATTTAAAAATACCCTCAGATGTTATATTTAAGGATCCGCCTGGTCAATACATGTTATCTTAAACTAGTACACGTTTCGTCCCCTAGGGGACATCATCAGCTAGAGTAATATACATACTGTACACACACACACACACACACACACACACACACACACACACACACACACACACACACACACACACACACACACACACACACACAATATTTATAAAAATGGTGAGACACAAGCCAAGAATCGTGAGAAAAACTGGCTGATCAATTATGAACGTTAAAATAGAAGTTCTAAGTCTTCTTTTGGTTGAACAATGTTAGTTTTCTTTGTTAAAATATAATCAATATTGGTGGATCCATAAAATTGTTGAGTTGGGACTTGTGAAGTCATGCTGATTACATTAAGGCACTAAGAATGATGTTTACATTATTGTTACAATATTGTTATTCGCACAACTAATGTAAACATCACATCCCCTAGTTGTATACTAAGCTTCAAAGCTTGATTGTTATTTGTACCTTTATACATATTGTTCCTTATTAAAGCCTTACTGTTCTTGTTGTTGTTGTTGTTGTTGTTCCGAAAATATTATCAAGTAAAATAAAAGAATAGATAAGTTTGCAAATATATTCCAAATATAAAATTTTCCTGGGGTGCTTTTGTCCAGTGTCTGACCAACGGCTTCTTTCCCTCCAAACCAAACAATCCCATTTATTATTATTATTATTATTATTATTATTATTATTATTATTATTATTATTACAGGGATGTATCGTGGGGCCAGTTAGAGTAAAAGATACTCTAAGAAAAATTGGAAATTTTATTTCTTTCCTATCTTAGAATCCAAATAGAGCAGTTTAATGATTTAACAAGAACCAGAAAAAACACAGGAATTGAAAAACATCTTGAGAATAGTAACATTTAACAAAGTGCTCGTCAGCTCCAACAATACATTGGACTTATAAGTCCTTAATCAGGTACAAGTTTAATGGGAAGGAACCCCCAGTCATTAACCTACATAATTATGGAAGAGCATGATTGCTCCTAACAGATACAACATTATAAAGTTAGAACTCCAATTACGTAGAGGCTAGCCTCACTAAACCATATGTTGCTTATTACATTTTCAATTACATTTGTAACCGCTAGGGTGACCCCACTTCATAGTGTTCATACACAGGTTGCTCCGTGGTGGACTTATCAATTACAAAATTTCACAAACAGGTTAAGTACTGCTCCCCTAGGGAACCTAAATGTAGACACGGTTACCCGCAAAACCATAATGAATATAGAGGGACATATTACCCATCCTACTAGGCCTTACCGAAGGAAAAGAAAAGGGTTACAACAAATACAGGCCATTAGCAAAAGGCAAAGAGGCGAAACACCAGCCCTCCTTAACAATATTCTAGAAAAGACAAGAACCTAAGTGGGCTTAAGGCCCAATGACGCAGGGACTAATCCCATGCTAAAAAGGCCGAGATTGATTTCCAGATTTAGAGACTGAAAGCTTTATTCGCCCAGCTCAAAAGTAGATGGGGGGGGAGTTCCAAGGGTAAACACTCTTGCTCCCTTACATTAAATTATTTCTCCAGTAGAGAATATAAATTGAGTCCGAAGACTGCGCAGAAGGTCCTACATTACAGCGCAAAATTAGAAGCTTAAATATTATTTTTTAAGAAAACCTCTTAAATCTTCCCCTCAGAACAACATGCCGCCAAAATCACATATTTAGGTTAATTCTGCCATTACCTGTTAGCGCTGGAACTTCTTCAAGCCGACCACACCATGCCTCTTGCTCACTAACCTCCGTCAAGTCACGCACTCTATCACCGGAGCAAATCAGACAAGATGGCCCTAGTGCGCTCTGCTTAAATAGATCCCTAGGAGAAAGTACTAGACTACCGTATATTAGAACGCAGAGCGCTGATAGGCTAAATTTCTATTCACTAGCCTGAGTTCTGATTGGTTAAAGAACTTCATTACAGGCATGTGATAGGCAGATAGTAGTATAATAGGCGGATTCGGTGGCCTCCTCCTCCTCCTCTTGCGGGAAATTTGAATTTTGGCGGGAAATTTGAATTTTGGCGCGAGATTTGAATTTGTAAACAAAGCCACGTGCTTTTTGACAGCTGTCATCGACAACAACGCATCGCTAACATCACTGCTGCCATCTTGACCGGCCTAAACCTCAGTAGTACCAACTTAACCTAACCAGCGCGAGATAAACAAATCCACGTGTTTTTTGACAGCGACGTGCTTTTTGACAGACAACAACGTATCGCAAACCTCAGTGCAGCCATCTTGACGGACCTAAACCTTAGTGGTACCAACTTAACCTCACTAGCGCGAGATTTGAATCGGTAAACAAATCCACGTGCTTTTTGACAGCTGTCATCCGCCATCTTTAAACTACAGAGCACCGTGCTGCCCTCTTTATCGGAGTAGCTGCAAATTCGTCACCTGTCATCGGCAGTGCTGCCATCTTGGCGGGCCTAAACCTTAGTGCTACCAACTTAACCTCACTAGCGCGAGATTTGAATCGGTAAACAAATCCACGTGCTTTTCTGACAGCTGTCATCCGCCATCTTCAATCTATAGAGCACAGTGCTGCCCTCCTTAGCTACTTACCTTTGAAATGTGGTGGCGGATAATTTGAAAAATGCTTTTTGACAGCAGCCATCTTTGAGCACCGTGCTGCCCTCTTTGTGGTGGCGGGAAATTCCACGTGCTCTTGTTTGGAAACAAACTCACGTGCTTTTTTCTGACAGCTGTCATCCGCCATCTTGCATCACAAACCTCAGTGCTGCACTCTTTAGCTAGATACCTTTGAAATGATGTGGCGGCAATTTGAAAAATTCTACATTCTCTTGTTTGGAAACAAACCTATGCGCTTTTTTTGACAGCTATCATCCGCCATCTTTAATCCAGAGAGCACCGTGCTGCCCTCTTTAGCTACTTACCTTTGAAATGTGGTGGCGGCAAATTCTACGCGCTCTTGTTTGGAAACATGTGCTTTTCTGACAGCTGTCATCCGCCATCTTTAATCTAGAGAGAACAGTGCTGCACTCTTTAGTTGAAATGTGGTGGCGGCAAATTCCACGTGCTCTTGTTTGGAAACAAATTCAACGTGCTCTTCAGCTGTCATCCACCATCTTTAATCAAGAGAGCACCGTGCTGCCCTCTTTGTGGTGGCGGATAATTCGAAAAATTCTTTTTGACAAGCAGCCATCTTTAATCCAGAGGGAACAGTGCTGCCCTCTTTAGCTACTTACCTTTGAGGCGGTTAATTTAAAAAATTCTATTTGACAAGCTGCCATCTTTAATGAAAAGAGCATCGTGCTGCTATCTTGCGGGTAATTTTTACGTCACAGCTGTCATCCACCATCTTGCATTGCTAACCTTAGTGCTGCCCTCTTAAGCTATTACCTTTGAGGCGGACTATTTGATAAAATCTATTTGACAAGCTGTCACCCGCCATCTTGCATCGCAAACCTCAGTGCTGCACTCTTTAGTTGAAATGCGGTAGCGGATAATTTGAAAAAAATCTTTTTTGACAAGCAGCCATCTTTAAACTACAGAACACCGTGCTGCTATCTTTATCGTAGTAGCGATCAATTTAAAATCTAGATGCTTTTTTCTAACAGCTGTCATCCGCCATCTTTAATCTAGAGAGCACCGTGCTGCCCTCTTTGTGATGGTGGTAAATTCCACGTGCTTTACAAATCCACGTGCTTTTCTTGACAGCTGTCATCCGCCATCTTTAATCAAGAGAGCGCAGTGCCGCACTCTATGTAGTAGCGGATAATTTGAAAAATTCTTTTTGACAAACAGCCATCTTTATTCAACACAGTTACCGCTATCTTACATCGCTTACCTCGGTGCTGCACTCTTTAGTTGAAATGTGGTGGCGGTAAATTCGAACAAGTTTAATCATACATCGGGGGAGCTAGAGTAAGCACGTTCTGCAGTGATGACGTCATCATTGCACGTTTAGACTTGTCCGTTTTCTTAAGAGTAAGTCGGTGTAAAGGAATGTGGTGGCGGTAAATTCGAACAAGTTTAAACATGCATCGGGAAAGCTAGAGTAAGCACGTGCTGCAGTGATGACGTCATTGTGCATGTTTAGACCTGATCGTTTTTCTTAAGTGTAAGTCGGTGTAAAGCAATGCAATAAGTACAACATTTTTGAATGCGATCAAATATTTATTTACAAATGTACTACAACATAGTTCATGTTTGTGGGTTACTGTAGTCACGTCCTAGTTCGTGAACCATGGGCAACGGCTGAGTGGCCTAGTAAGTGGTCCTGAGAGTCGGGATACCAGTTGCTATGGAATGGGAGTGGGCATGTCGGACATATTCTGAGTCGTGGCCCTCCTTGTGCTCAGGCGGCTAGGACTACACAATTCACCGGTGGTCTATAACCCGTTAGAGGAGAGATCCTGACTTGGACTATGTGCAAGTAGGGCAGCATCCTGCTTCATGAATTTACCGAGCTCAGAACACTTTAAGCAAGCCTCGGACCTATGGGAGTAATGGAGTCCCGCTTCCATTTGACAGGCGAGGGACTCCTTGGAAACAACTTGGCGAACGAAATGGAATTCGATGGGGAGCTATCGATATTAATGGGGCTTATGGAAGAAAGAAGGTAGAACTTGCTGAGTCAGCAAAGAGGATGCATCTGGATGTGCTAGGAGTAAGTGATATTCGGGTAAGGGGAGATAAGGAGGAAGAGATAGGAGATTATAAAGTGTACTTGACGGGCGTTAGAAAGGGAAGGGCAGAGTCTGGGGTAGGGCTCTTTATCAGGAATACCATTGCACGCAACATAGTTTCTGTTAGGCACGTAAGTGAGCGAATGATGTGGGTAGATTTGTCAGTGGGAGGAATTAGGACAAGAATTGTGTCCGTGTATTCACCATGTGAGGGAGCAGATGAGGATGAAGTTGACAAGTTTTATGAAGCATTGAGTGACATCGTGGTCAGGGTCAACAGCAAGGATAGAATAGTGCTAATGGGCGATTTCAAAGCGAGAGTTGGGAATAGAACTGAAGGATACGAAAGGGTGATTGGTAAATGTGGGGAAGATATGGAAGCTAATGGGAATGGGAAGCGTTTGCTGGACTTCTGTGCTAGTATGGGTTTAGCTGTTACGAATACATTCTTCAAGCATAAGGCTATTCACCGCTACACATGGGAGGCTAGGGGTACCAGATACATAATAGACTATATCTTAACAGACTTTGAATTCAGGAAATCTTTTAGGAATGTACGAGTTTTTCGGGGATTTTTCGATGATACAGACCATTATCTGATCTTTAGTGAACTAAGTATCTCTAGGCCTAGGGTAGAGAAAGTGAAATCTGTCTGCAAACGAATAAGGGTAGAAAATCTCCAGGACGAGGAAATTAGACAGAAGTACATTGATATGATTAGTGAGAAGTTTCGAACAGTAGACAGTAAGCAGGTTCAGGATATAGAAAGTGAATGGGAGGCATACAGGGATGTTGTAGTAGAAACAGCAAGGGAATGCCTAGGAACAACTGTGTGTAAAGATGGGGAAAGGCGAACAACTTGGTGGAATGATGAAGAGAGAGCAGCCTGTAAACGTAAAAGGAAGGCTTATCAGAAGTGGCTCCAAACAAGGGCCGAGGCAGACAGGGATTCGTACGTAGATGAAAGAAACAGAGCGAAACAAATAGTTGTTGAATCCAAAGAGAAGTCATGGGAAGATTTTGGTAATAACCTGGAAAGGCTAGGTCAAGCAGCAGGGAAACCTTTCTGGACAGTAATAAAGAATCTTCGGAAGGGAGGGAGAAAGGAAATGAACAGTGTTTTGAGGAATTCAGGTGAACTCATAACAGATCCCAGGGAATCACTGGAGAGGTGGAGGGAATATTTTGAACATCTTCTCAATGTAAAAGGAAATCATCATGGTGGTGTTGCAAACAGTCAAGCTCATGGGGAGGAGGAAAATGATGTTGGTGAAATTATGCTTGAGGAAGTGGAAAGGATAGTAAATACACTCCATTGTCATAATGCAGCAGGAATAGATGAAATTACACCTGAAATGGTGAAGTATAGTGGGAAGGCAGGGATGAAATGGCTTCATAGAGTAGTCAAATTAGCGTGGAGTGTTGGTAAGGTACCTTCAGATTGGACAGAAGCAGTAATTGCACCTATCTATAAGCAAGGGAACAGGAAGGATTGCAACAACTATCGAGGTATCTCATTGATTAGTATACCAGGCAAAGTATTCACAGGCATCTTGGAAGGGAGGATGCGATCAGTCGTTGAGAGAAAGTTGGATGAAAACCAGTGTGGTTTCAGACCACAGAGAGGCTGTCAGGATCAAATTTTCAGTATGCGGCAGGTAATTGAAAAATGCTACGAGAGGAATAGGCAGTTGTGTTTATGTTTCGTAGATCTAGAGAAAGCATATGACAGGGTACCGAGGGAAAAGATGTTCGCTATACTGGGGGACTATGGAATTAAAGGTAGATTATTAAAATCAATCAAATGCATTTATGTTGACAATTGGGCTTCAGTGAGAAATGATGGTAGAATGAGTTCTTGGTTCAGGGTACTTACAGGAGTTAGACAAGGCTGTAATCTTTCACCTTTGCTGTTTGTAGTTTACATGGATCATATGCTGAAAGGTATAAAATGACAGGGAGGGATTCACTTAGGTGGAAATGTAGTAAGCAGCCTGGCCTATGCTGACGACTTGGTCTTAATGGCAGACTGTGCCGAAAGCCTGCAGTCTAACATCTTGGAACTTGAAAATAGGTGCAATGAGTATGGTATGAAAATTAGCCTCTCGAAGACTAAATTGATGTCAGTAGGTAAGAAATCCAACAGAATTGAATGTCAGATTGGTGATACAAAGCTAGAACAGGTCGATAATTTCAAGTATTTAGGTTGTGTGTTTTCCCAGGATGGTAATATAGTAAGTAAGATTGAATCAAGGTGTAGTAAAGCTAATGCAGTGAGCTCGCAGTTGCGATCAGCAGTATTCTGTAAGAAGGAAGTCAGCTCCCAGACGAAACTATCTTTACATCGGTCTGTTTTCAGACCAACTTTGCTTTATGAGAGCGAAAGCTGGGTGGACTCAGGATATCTTATTAATTTTGAAGTAACAGACATGAAAGTAGCAAGAATGATTGCTGGTACAAACAGGTGGGAACAATGGCAGGAGGGAACTAGGAATGAGGAGATAAAGGCTAATTTAGGAATGAACTCGATGGATGAAGCTGTACGCATAAACCGGCTTCGGTGGTGGGGTCATGTGAGGCGAATGGAGGAGGATAGATTACCTAGGAGAATAATGGACTCTGTTATGGAGTGTAAGAGAAGTAGAGGGAGACCAATACGACGATGGTTAGACTCTGTTTCTAACGATTTAAAGATAAGAGGTATAGAACTAAATGAGGCCACAACACTAGTTGCAAATCGAGGATTGTGGCGACGTTTAGTAAATTCTCAGAGGCTTGCAGACTGAACGCTGAAAGGCATAACAGTCTATAATGATCATGTATGTATGTATGTATTGTACCAGGAAGGCCTAGGTCCTGGTCCATATTAATTGAAAGAAATGTTATTTCCAACATTAAAGATCCGACCGACGTACGAACATCCATGTAAAGAATGTTCCAGTATGTGCCAGACCCTACGAGTACGCTAGGCGGAGTCAAGTGACGTCACCTGTCGCTCGAAGCTCACCTCCCCTAGAGATATTTCTCGAAAGAATTTTTCTTTTAACAGCTTTTTAACACCTTAACCAATTTCAACGGGACAAACGCTGAATTATAGCAAACATCATAAAAGTTAATCCCTGTAAATTTCAAATTAATTCATCAAACGGTTGTTGAGTTATAACAATTTAAAGTCTCAACGAAATTACGTAATTACGGTCACATGGCCGAGGGAGAGCTGCCACCCCTCCCTGCGCTGGCATCTATATATGTCAAGGCCAGATAGCCCGCAAACCAGTACAGTGCAGTACAGTATAGTACCGTACAAGGACAAGAGACCGGCCCGCGTACAGTATGTTCGCGCAGTCACGGTAGAAGTACTTTCGTCGTATCTCCAGAACGCGAAATTCTATCGCCGATAAAGGACGTCGCACTGCAGTTAGTATGTCGCGTCGCGATTACAATATAATCCTAAAAAGACATTTAAGACTGTAACACGAGTGAACTTATTGGAGTACAAATATTAACTATTTCATTACGTGTGGACTTAGGCAACGTCAAGTAACATTAAACTTCTACAGAGCCTAATACTTAAGAATCACCAGAACTTATTTTTTTCTCTCGAGTATTGCATTATATTTCTTTATTCACGTCACATCAATATTTTGAATGAAAAAGTAAGAACTTTTCTGAGTTAATATAACAGGATTAGCAGAAAACCTAACTTAATGACTGTGTTCACAGACTGTGCTTATCGACTTGCTTTCTTTTTTTTTTCTTCAAGTGTGAACTGTGTGATTAAGAACGTTTCAATAACGACTGTAAATAGTATTTAGTACAGAAAGGACTGTGATTCTTCATACGCCATAAATAGTGTTCAACAGTGTAAGTGATAACCAGTCGCACTAAATGAATTTTCGTGTGCGAAACTCAACAGTTCCAGCTGTCATCACCTCATCGGGAACGTCAACATCGCCGATCCTGATTCTACATGGAACATTCCAGATGTCCATCTTTCGACATTTGGTAACAACAGTTCTTGTCATAAGTGAGTAACAAACTGACTAAACTTTTTCATTTATTTTGAACAGTGAAACTTCAGTGTCGCGTGTGAACAATTTCCATAATTTCTCAAAAGTGATAAATTTAATTTCAATTTCATTTCTCGTAGAAAGACTGTAGGATTTCAAGTGTGTTGTATAACGAGATTGACGAACTGAGAACTGAAAACTTTTAATACTTTCTCATATCCATTTACCATTATAAAAGTGTGCTTAGGTTTAAAAAGACTTTAGGTGGAAATTCACACATATGAAAGACTTTGAAACCAATGATATTTACGCCATTTTCTTTTCAAGAAGATTATTTTCAACATTTAATTTCAATATAAATTTTGAGTCAACAATCATACCGCAGGGTGAGAAATTAATAAATTGTTTTAAAAAAATTATTTACCATCTATTATTCGCTCTGCGAGACTATCCTTCTCTGTATCGGCTCCAAAACCCAGTTCCACTCCCTGAGGTCCTACTCATGCCCTTTGCCCACAATTTTTCCTGGTACAGAGAGGATAGTATAATAATAGATGGCGCCCCAACTTCAAGGGCACGATTTTGGAGCCATACTATAATAATAGATGCCATCGCAATTTCAAGGACTCGATTTTGAAGCCGTGCTATAATAATAAATGATGCACTTGCAATAATCGCAACATTCAGGGTTCGATTCAAGTCATTATATCTCGAGCACAGGATTCGACTGCAAAGAACTTGTTTTATTTGACTTATTCGAATATTCCGGAAACATGGATAACTTACTTGCAGCAATCGAAGCTCTCAGGCTTAGCATTAATGATCAGAATGCTAAGATTGATAGGTCTAATTCCCAATTGCAGGCTCAAATAAACACACAAATAACCGCACTACAATCACAAATAGTTGACTCTAATTCTCAAATACAGGCGCAAATGGTAGAGTCTAATAACCAATTGCAGGCTCAAATGGTAGAGTCTAATTCCCAATTACAGGCTCAACTTCAACAACAAATGCAGGCACAAAATACTCAACTTCAAGCGCAGTTAACTGAGTCAAATAGTAAGGTTGAAGACTTAACTTCTAAAATTGACAGGACCTTGGATACTAAGTTTGCTGAAGCGGATAAAGTCATTAACAAAAGACTCACTGAATCTAGTGCCCTTATCGAGCAACGATTCCGTGAAGCTGGAACTCGCCTCGAAAAGAAACTTACTGATTCTAGTGCACAAGTCGAAGCTACATTGAAAAACATGCGGGATCAGTTTGTTGAAAACTTAGAGTCTATTAAGGAAGAAATAAAGACAGAGGTCGTCAAGTCTTTAGACAAAGATCTTAGAAATGTTCTTCCTTCCGTTCAAGCATTTTCTACTGAACTCAAAGATTTACGAACTGAATTTCAAGAATCCCATGGTAACATCTCACAAACTCAAGCAAAGTTAGCTCAGGTGCAGGAAACCTTGCGAGATGCATTAAAGAGCGACGTGGGTAAATTACGAAGCGAGATAGGATTAATTAAGAGCACGCAAGGAGAACTCGACAAGCGTATTACAGGACAGCTAGATAGCACGCATACCCAGATAGCTGCTTTCTGTAAAGACGTACAAGTCATTAAAACTGACTTGATAAATGAAATAAAAAGTTTAGACACCTCAATTAATTCTAAAATTAAAAATTTGTCCGAAGAAATGAATCAAATTAAACTTAAAGAACATACAACTGACGTCACAATTCCTGGTTCGTCGAGGGAAATACACAATACAACAACCCTTATTAAAGTACCAGATGACAAACCAGTCAAATTTTCAGGACGTGATGAATACACTGCTCGAGAATTTTTGTTAAATGTCGACGATTACCTGGAGGAAAATAGGGTAGAGGACGATAGGAAACTTCGAGTAGTATCCAAACGTCTAGAAGGACGAGCCTTATCATGGTTCATAGCTTTTAAGAGCAACTTTAAAAACTATGACGACTTTAAACAGGCACTTCTTAAACGCTTTTGGGATTCAGAAAGACAGCACCTTGTAAAAATGCAACTCTACTCTAGCAAATACAATACTTCAGTCAATACTTCCCGATATTCAGACTACTGCCTAATGCAATTAAAGAAGCTCCAGTTTTTAGATCCACCTTTGCCAGATATTGAACTTATTCAGATCCTGACACTTCAATATCCGCCTCATGTGCAAGAAATACTAGTCGCTGCCAACATTACAACATTGGAGCATTTTGACGCTACTTTGCGTAGGTTAGATACGGCTAATACCCAATCTAGTCCGAAAACTAACAGGAGTCGAGAAGTAAATACGAATTCTGCGGAAATAAAACCGCCGGAGAGAGAGGAACCCAGGACACGTGAAGAAGGCAGATTAAGCCCTACTAACCCAACCAGATTCCGGAATTTTAGACGTCAGAGGAATCAGGATAGACACCCTTACCAACCTAGGAATACATGGAGACAGCGCGAAAGCACTCCTGAAGGAAACCGTGAGGCCAGACGACGAGAACTCGAAAGTAGATGGAAGGACACACGGGAATACATCAGGGAGAGAAACCGTAATCCTGATGAGCCTGGAGCTACATCCCTGGAATATCAACGTCAATTCGGACCAAGAGAACAAAGATCACCTGATCCTGACCCAACAGGCGCTATAAAAAAAACGCCGATCTCGCAATAGGGAGATTGACTACAGAACACGATGAGGACGAAACGTCAAATTATTGTACTGCTGTTATCAATTACTGGCATATTGACGATTTCGAATTACTATTCGAAGACGCACAAACACTAAGGCCAATTATTACACGTTCATTACCTGTCATAACAGTACGCACAGGCAACCTACAGGTGATTACGCTCATCGATTCTGGAGCGCAAGCTTCTTTAATTTCTGATAAGCTTGTAGACTCGCTTAAAGATCAGAACAATGTTTTGTTATTACCTGCAGCTCAAATTAAAGTAAGAGGGATAGTTCCTGATAAGATTGTTAAATGTAAATCCCAGGCATTTTTAGAGTTTGAAATTAACAGTCAGATGTTCGAACACATATTTTTGGTAGTATCACGTCTTAACTTCAACTTAATACTTGGATCAGATTTTATGATCAAATACAAAGGAACCATTGACTATGATGCCAACCTCGTAAGATTACAGAATAATTCCGTAGAACTACAGCTGGTAGGACGAGGTGACCTGGAAGTTCAAGAGAAGGGAGCCCGTTTTGAAGCAGCCGGTGGTGACATTATTAAGCCCGCTGTGAGCGAGGTTGCGCCAGCCGTAGCAGAAAGTAGAAAGGGTGACCAAAGTGAGGACGATGCAGAGTCCATATTCAATGAGAACTCCATTATAGGTCCGGATTATATAATGTCAATAGCCAGTGTGGTTGAAGACCCGGAAATTAAATTAAAATTGGAGGAGGCTAAAAATGACGTTCTACAGAAATTTGCATGTGTATTCGATGATAAGCCTGGAGAGATAGCTGACTATGAATATCATCTTGATGTAAATGACTTGTCTCCTTATCAGAAGAAACCATATCCCGTACCCGAGAAATATCGAGAAGAAGTTCGTAACTTAATTCATAAAATGACAGATGATGGGATAATTTCGCCTTGCGTAACTAAGTACTTGAATCCATTGGCCATAGTACGTAAGCCTAACGGCAGTATTAGAATTTGCCTCGACGCAAGGGTCCTAAATGACCGACTGACCTTAGAATATGACCGTCCTCCATTACTTAAGGATATTATCAGAAGATTCCACGGCATGAATTTCTTTAGTTGCCTTGACGGAACTTCTTCATACTATCACATAAAATTGGATGCTGAAAGTAGGCTATTCACAGGCTTCTTATTTGAAAATAGGACCTATGTTTTTAACAAAATGCCCTTTGGAATTAAGAACTCGGGAGCTGTTTTGATCAGAGCCTTGGAAAAACACTTATCAGATGATGTAAAGGACATAACTACGATTTATGTTGACGACATTTTGATTGCCTCGAGAACTTTCGAAGAGCACGTGAGAGATGTCAATCTGGTCCTGCAGGAATTGGAGAAGAAGAATTTCAAGATAAATGCCCAGAAAAGTCAACTTTTCCAAACATCAGTATTATTCTTGGGACATGTAATTAGTGGTGATGGAATTCAACCCAACCCTGCCAAGATTAAGAGTATCATTGACTTTCCTAGACCTCAGCGCATTAGAAACGTGAGACAGTTCCTAGGACTTTGTCAGTTCTTTTCTCAACACTGTCCAGACTACACTGAGACGGTAGCTCCTCTTCAACAACTACTACTTAAGAATAATAAATGGAAGTGGACTGAAGAATGTGAGCGAGCTTTCCTTGCCACCAAGGACATGTTGAAAAACTCTGTTAAACTAGTTTATCCGGATTTTTCTCTTCCATTCTTCATAGAGTGTGATGCCAGCTCTGTAGGAATAGGCGCAGTGCTATATCAAGCGAGACCTGAAAATCCCGATTACAGACTTTTCATCTCGTTTCTAAGTAGAAAACTACGACCTCACGAAAAGTCTTATACTATAACTGAACTCGAAGCTTTGGCTGTTGTTTTTTCTCTCCAGTATTGGAAAAAAATCATCTACGGCTATCCCATTACGATTTACACAGACCATAAAGCTCTGACATTCATACTGTCATCCGACATGACAAATGAGAGAGTTTCCCGATGGGCTCTTTTTATTCAACAGTTTGACCTCACTGTAATACATAGGCCTGGTCGGAAGAATGCTCTAGCAGATGCCCTCAGCCGCAACCCTGCTGAAGTTATCGAAGTTCACGAAGTTAACATCATGACTGATGATGACGAAGAATGTCTTCGCAAACTTCGTTACCTTACCCAGATGCAACGAAGAGACGCCAATTGTAGGGAATTAATTCGATTTTTATCAGGTTCGATTCCCGCCGATGATGATGAATTCCCACGTCTCCAACGACTTTCTTCAAACTTCTGTTTAAGGGATGGAATTCTTATGAAATAAATTGACTTAGCCAAGACGCAATGCAGGATTTATGCACCCGTTAAAATCAGGAAGGCTATCATATGGCATTGTCACTCAATTTCAGGCCATGCTGGTACGGATAAAGTTCTCAACCTTATTAAAGAGAGGTTTACATGGGAATATCTTAGGCGAGACATTAGGAGAATTTTACGGTCCTGTGATTTATGCCAGCGGATCAAACCGAATAATTATCTCCTCAAGGAATTTCCCAAACCGCTGATCCCGGAAAAGCCCGGAGAAATAATGGCAATCGATCTGTACGGCCCTTTGCCAAAGGCGACCAGGGGGAACAGACATGTCATTGTAGTTGTGGATGTCTTTTCCAAATATACTATGCTATTGCCTATCCAGAAAGCTAACGCCGGTAACATCTTAAGGAGGCTGAAAAGGAACATCATCCCTGAGATGGGAAAGCCTGAATACCTACTGACGGATCACGGAACGCAATTCACTTCCGTAGAATTCCAACAGGCTTTGGAAGAACTCAACATTCGACATATCATGAATTCTATTAGGCATCCGGAAGCTAACCCTGCTGAAAGAACAATGAGAGAACTCGCGAAATTCTGTCGGATTTATTGCAGTGAACATCACTGGAAGTGGATCGAGGTCTTGCCAGTAATGCAAAAAATTATGAACTCTATTGTGCATGAATCTACTAATGACATTCCTCTCAGCCTACATCACGGGTCAAAACCAGAGCGACCTTGGGACAGAATATTACCAGCCCTACCAAATGCTATTGTGCCGCAGCAAGTCAAGATCAACGACGCGCTGACCAGGTTAAGACATGCAGCCGCCATCAGAGAACGACGCCAGCGTAATAGGAAGTTCAGAAGACCATTGAATCCTGGAGACCTTGTTTTAATACGGAGACCAGCTACTTCCAACCCTGAGAGAAGGATTTACGCTAAGTTCTGTCCACTATTCATAGGTCCTTACCGTATCCGCACTGTATTGAGAAACGGGGCTTATGAAATTATAAGATTGGACGGCACTTTCGAGGGTATTTATAACTCAGCCAATTTAAAACAATATGTACCACAGGAAGAGTAAAGCCTGGAAAAGAAAATCCTGCGTATTTTCTTTTCGTCCAACCAAGGGGAAGATGTACCAGGAAGGCCTAGGTCCTGGTCCATATTAATTGAAAGAAATGTTATTTCCAACATTAAAGATCCGACCGACGTACGAACATCCATGTAAAGAATGTTCCAGTATGTGCCAGACCCTACGAGTACGCTAGGCGGAGTCAAGTGACGTCACCTGTCGCTCGAAGCTCACCTCCCCTAGAGATATTTCTCGAAAGAATTTTTCTTTTAACAGCTTTTTAACACCTTAACCAATTTCAACGGGACAAACGCTGAATTATAGCAAACATCATAAAAGTTAATCCCTGTAAATTTCAAATTAATTCATCAAACGGTTGTTGAGTTATAACAATTTAAAGTCTCAACGAAATTACGTAATTACGGTCACATGGCCGAGGGAGAGCTGCCACCCCTCCCTGCGCTGGCATCTATATATGTCAAGGCCAGATAGCCCGCAAACCAGTACAGTGCAGTACAGTATAGTACCGTACAAGGACAAGAGACCGGCCCGCGTACAGTATGTTCGCGCAGTCACGGTAGAAGTACTTTCGTCGTATCTCCAGAACGCGAAATTCTATCGCCGATAAAGGACGTCGCACTGCAGTTAGTATGTCGCGTCGCGATTACAATATAATCCTAAAAAGACATTTAAGACTGTAACACGAGTGAACTTATTGGAGTACAAATATTAACTATTTCATTACGTGTGGACTTAGGCAACGTCAAGTAACATTAAACTTCTACAGAGCCTAATACTTAAGAATCACCAGAACTTATTTTTTTCTCTCGAGTATTGCATTATATTTCTTTATTCACGTCACATCAATATTTTGAATGAAAAAGTAAGAACTTTTCTGAGTTAATATAACAGGATTAGCAGAAAACCTAACTTAATGACTGTGTTCACAGACTGTGCTTATCGACTTGCTTTCTTTTTTTTTTCTTCAAGTGTGAACTGTGTGATTAAGAACGTTTCAATAACGACTGTAAATAGTATTTAGTACAGAAAGGACTGTGATTCTTCATACGCCATAAATAGTGTTCAACAGTGTAAGTGATAACCAGTCGCACTAAATGAATTTTCGTGTGCGAAACTCAACAGTTCCAGCTGTCATCACCTCATCGGGAACGTCAACATCGCCGATCCTGATTCTACATGGAACATTCCAGATGTCCATCTTTCGACATTTGGTAACAACAGTTCTTGTCATAAGTGAGTAACAAACTGACTAAACTTTTTCATTTATTTTGAACAGTGAAACTTCAGTGTCGCGTGTGAACAATTTCCATAATTTCTCAAAAGTGATAAATTTAATTTCAATTTCATTTCTCGTAGAAAGACTGTAGGATTTCAAGTGTGTTGTATAACGAGATTGACGAACTGAGAACTGAAAACTTTTAATACTTTCTCATATCCATTTACCATTATAAAAGTGTGCTTAGGTTTAAAAAGACTTTAGGTGGAAATTCACACATATGAAAGACTTTGAAACCAATGATATTTACGCCATTTTCTTTTCAAGAAGATTATTTTCAACATTTAATTTCAATATAAATTTTGAGTCAACAATCATACCGCAGGGTGAGAAATTAATAAATTGTTTTAAAAAAAATTATTTACCATCTATTATTCGCTCTGCGAGACTATCCTTCTCTGTATCGGCTCCAAAACCCAGTTCCACTCCCTGAGGTCCTACTCATGCCCTTTGCCCACAATTTTTCCTGGTACAGTATGTATGTATGTATGTACTACAACAGTGTTCGTTTTTGCTGCTGACAAGTTTGGTATGCTTCTTAACGACGTATGCTTCTGAAATGCCTCCTGCAACATTCAAATTAAACAAAACATTTAGAAATATATTATACTAAGTATGTTATGCTTTACAGAGAAGATCATATACTTCTTACCTTGTTGTTATTCCTTTTCGGAATCATCATCATCATCATGAGGTACTAGTGAAAGTTCATTCATACACTGTGTGCAGTGTTCAATCCTCGGATTTGGTCCATCCCAATCATCATCACCATTTTCCCCCTGATGCTTGTAATGTCGTTGACAAGTTCTGCATAAAGCTACTTCGATCGACATCTTACTGTGTAGAGGAAGGATGTCCCACAAATTATGTACGTAAGAGGCAGCGTACGTAGATAAAAAATCCTGGTGGTAAGTATTGAATAAGATGTTTCGGCATCGACGATCTATGTTTATAGAATATCTTAATAGCCTCACTCACTCGTGTAAGATAAATAAGATGTTGCGTATGAGCATGCAAACAGCATGCACATTTGCAGTTTTGTTCCATAGCGTACGATGTCGAAGCACACGCTAATGAAAATGATAAAGCGCTATTCTTATTTATAGTCTCGTAACAATATTCGTTAGCGGATGGTAGGTATCATCACTCATATGAATAATAAGACAATAGGCTGCTGTGTTAGCAGGAATGTTTTCAGATGTTTCAAATTCTAAACGAATATCGACTGAAGATTCTTTTATAGATTCTTCATGATAAGAGCAGTCTATAACTACAATCGGTGCTTTATTTTTAAATTCTTGAGGTGTAAATAGCGGACGATCTTCTTTCTGATAATACGATGATTGAAATTTACAAAACATGTCATAGAGCATCCCAAACTTATTTTTCTCAAAGTTAATGTCTATGTTTTCGTAGGGATACGTAATTCCGTTGAGATATAGTCTAACGTGTATTAATTTACAGTGATCAAACAGGGAGCTATCTTTTTCGTGATTGAATTTACGATTAGTTTGAAATTCAAAAATAATGTACAAGGGCTTCTCAGTAAAACGTGATGTTTTAACAGCCCAGCTATGCTTGTTTGTAGGTGGAAACACAGGATATTCACGCAGCTCCCAACTTCTAAAACGTATAAGTAATGGTGTATCATTTTCTACAATCTTGAGCAATCGAAGTTTTTCACGATCAGATAAGGTTACATGTGGAATCCTCCACAGTATACGATGCAGTGTTATTTTCGATTCTACTGGTGTTTCTACTGCTTTAAGAGAATTGTAATCACTTCGATCACGGATTAGAATAAGCTCTTGTTTTGCTTTGATTATAATACGTGTAAAGTCTTCTGCGAATCCAAAAATATGTTTCAGTGATAACATACCCGTAAAAGTTCCATCCTCATTAATCATCCAGTTGTTAGTAGCTTTTGGACACCATCCAGCCATCCGCAAAAGATTACTTTCTTCATCACAGAAAGAAGGGTAGAGTTTCATTGCACTTGTAATATCAACAATCTTCGTTCGATCTATTTCAACATTATTTACTTCATATCGCGCTTCAGAAAAGAGAAAAACTAGAGCATGGTTGTTTAGTTGTGAAGTGCTTGGTCCACTTACATCCGACTTTTCTAGTCGTCCTTCAATATAGAAGTAGCTTTCGTGTGGTAAGGTGTATACATCTTGCTGATTAATAATAAAACGAATTTCATCATTGTTATTTAATCCAAACGTAAAAGGTTGATAGGAATGAAGCTCACTTCGTACTACACCTTCACGACTTTCTACTGTATTCGTAATGTCTAGCATTTCTTCCATTCTGTTGTAGTAGTGTATATCCTAAATCTTGGAGGATCTGCCTATGGGTATCTGTTAACTCGATGAGTCTCTGCACACATGTAGTATGTCTTCGGAATGTACACCGTGTTTTATAGATGGTTTTCATACTGGTTTAAGATGTAGTTTGTAAGCTACGTACGCGTGCTGATCTAAATGAATAAGCTGATTATGTTTATTTACAAGTCTAAGAGTAATGTTGCTAATGTGTTTTACAGACACAGGATGATAAAGAACTACTGCTGGTTTCTCACAAATAGTATATCCACGTTCCTCTGTAACAATAAAGTCGTGCAGGACGTGCGAAGGTTGTAGATTACTATTCAAGTCTGTAATAATATTACAAGTAATGTTCACATTATAATCATCGAAGAGTTTTATAGGTTGATCAGACTCGTAACGTACGTTCGGTAGAAGCTCCCTCGATGAAAATCCAAGCAGTGGTCCAATCGAATTAGGTTGTGATTTGAAGTCAATCTTAAATGATGATTCAATAACACATTTATGTGTAATGTTGCTTATAGTGATCGAGGACTTGTAATTATGATTATTGAAACTATCTTCCCCAAACTGATCAATTAACGTACTTTCAATATAGTCGTGAATATCGTCTACTGTATAACTACCTGAGGGTAGTATTAGCACATACTCATCGTAATAGAACTTGTTTACACCATCACGCACATTATAGATTTTATTGTAGCTTTCAAACGATACTAGTCCAAGAATATGCGGCTGATAGCCAAGTTCGATTGGTGGATTAAAATAGACGGTTGTGTCAGGTCCTTCTCCACGTACAGCAAACGTTCTTTCATTGTTCGTCATCACGTAGACACTAATGCACTTTCTCTACTGTCCGGGTTTGATATAAGAACATAAGACATAATCGTCCGCACATGCGTGTATTAAAGTTTTGCACACGGTTTTTATTGTAAACAATGTCTGCACTGGTTCCGAAATAATGTATGAGCTCAAAAGGAGGAGGTATGTCTCCATAGCTATCAAAATACCATACTTTAGATTTACGTTTTACATAAGCAACGTAATGAGTTCCAGGTCCACGACTGTCGTCCAAGTTAATTACGGCACTTTCACGTTCACGTGGGCGTGCTGGTAGTTGATCGCGCATATACACTCCTCGAAAATAATGAATTCCTAGTTGTTTAGCAAACGTAAAACTTCATCATGCGTTAGAGCTCGATATGACAGTGCATTCAGTAGACGTTTTTTGGAGAAATGTAGATACCATGCCCTTTCTTGTATGGCGCTAGCTTCATGTTCACACCTTTGCCTCGTAACGCAATTGCCTCCATCGTCTTGTTATGACGTTCACTCTCTTTCAACTGTTGTTTCGCTTCTTCTACAGCTTTGACAGTTCTCGCTACAGCACTAGCACGACCTAGCAATGACCCTAAAGCTGCTAAGCCAGCAAACAGCGCAGGAAGAAATCCTCCTCGTTTTGGTACAGGAATAATTCGTGCTCGTTTACTAAATATTGCTCTGCACTTTGGAGAAATTCTCGCTCTTGCTGCGCGTAACGCCTTAGTAATAGCTACACGAGGATTGTATTCCCCTCGAATAGCTTTTCGCGCAGCCTTTATAGCATCTTTCCATCCAACAGTTTTTACTTTCTTCTTCTTCTTCATGTCGTTTGGATATCGTTGTTTCACCATGCTGTACACGACTTTACTAGTCAAGAGCAAATCATAAACTAACCGTTGCCTCTTGTTTCGTTTAATATATATATTACTATTACGCACTTTATGCTTCAGTTATCATGAAGATAAAGCAACAAGACACACTATCTGTTACCGACATTGTACCACATCTCTTACCTAGTTCTAGTACAACTACTAGAAAACGTCATGGAACGTTGTTTCCTTTTACTGTTCGATGTATTATATCAGGTCCGTCGGGATGCGGTAAAACAAATCTTTTACTCACACTTATTACTTCTGTAAATGTGTACGCTTCGAGAATATTTACGTTTTCGCAAAGTCACTCTATCAGCCGCTATATACTATTCTACAAATTGTAATGCACGATCTAGTTAAAGACGGAATAAGATATTTTAAATTTAATTCACATGAGCAAGTACCATCACCAGACGATGTGCTTCCTAATTCTCTTATGATCTTTGATGATGTCGCAACAGAACAGCAAAACGTTATTCGTGCATTCTTTAGTATGGGTCGGCATAAATATGTTCATTGCATCTATTTGTGCCAAACCTATTCTCGTGTGCCTAAGCAGTTGATACGCGACAACGCAAATGTTATTGTGCTTTTTCGGCAAGATGAGCGCAATATGCGACATGTGTATAACGATCATGTTAACACTGATATGACATTCGATGACTTTAAACGTATGTGTGCTAAATGTTGGTCATTACACCGTTACAGCTTTTTAGTTATTGATAAAGAAAGTGATGTACAGCATGGACGATATCGCATGGGTTTCGATCATTTTATATGCATTAACATAGAATTACAGTAACTACTTGATTAAAAACCATCATCATGTTAACATCTAGCAAGGAGATCACAAAACATATCATCCAAACTCGAAACAATATTCGACGGAAATTTAAAGAGCTTAAACGTATTCAAGCAGACACGGATTTATTTTTAAAAACACAACTAAGTACACCACTCAAAGAAATTTTTAATTCTACTTCATTACCGCAGTCTACTTCAAGTTTTGCTTCTATGCAAACATCATATCATAAAGAGAAGCATGAAGAAGAAGAAGAAGAAGAAGAAGAAAAGCATGAACAAGATAAGGAAGAGAAGAAGCAGGATGTAGATCAAGAAGAGGAAGAGGAAGATAAGGAAGTAGAAGAAGAAGAACTTAATGATACATCACCATCTAAGCGTGTTTCGTTTTTAACTACAGATGTTATTGCTGAAACACCTACTACATCGACGCAAAATCTACCATCTTTGTCTGAGATTATGATTACACCAGAGTATCGCAATCAGTTTAGAACTTTTATTCAAGATACCTATGGATCTCTCTTTGCACCTTATATAGAAAACCTTTTTACAGGACAAACTGACACTACCTACGGTATTCGCTACGAAGATGACTGTTTCCGGATAGGAAATTGAAATGTTAAGATTAATAACAACAAACTCATTGTAAAAGGTGTTACCTATAAACCTACGAAAGGACTGTTAGAACTTCTTTTCTCACGAATACCTGACAAGGATATAATTTTACAAGATGATCTTAAAAAATATAAAGCAATACTTTTTGCTACTGACGCAACACGACGTAATTACAAGAGAACAGAAGCTGTAAATGCGAATAAGAGTTACAAGTATCGTGAGTTTATTTCTAAGCTGTTTCCGACTGCACGTAGTCTTGATGTTATCTACAAGCCTGTATGTGGATGTAATATACTGGAATGACCCAAACTTACTCGTTGAACGATTACAACTTTTAAGAGCATCGCAAGAGGCTGGTCACACAGGTCACGGATCAGAAATTCTAGAAACAGAAAGAGAACTACGTTATGCCGGTATTATTTTGTAATGGCTCGTCAAGAGAAGATCTCACCTGTAAAGGTAAACATCGCACATGAGTTACATAAACCAGCACGTCGCACCTACTGTCGCAGACGCGTTATTACACGAGGAAAAGATGATCTCTGGCAAGCAGACTTAGTAGAAATGATTCCATATGCCTCTAGTAATAAGGGGTATAAGTATATACTTACTGTTATCAATGTGTACTCGAAGTTTGCTTTTGCACAGCCCGTGCGTTCTAAAACAGCAGCTCAAGTTAAAGAAGCATTTAAACACATTGTTGAAGAATCGAAACGCTGCCCAAGGCTTCTTCAAACTGATCAAGGTAAAGAGTTTTACAACAAGGATTTTTCTTCTTACCTCAAGTTACTTGACATTGAACACTACTCTACGTTCAGCAATCTCAAGGCAAGTGTTTTGGAACGCTTTAATCGTACACTCAAAACAACGATGTGGCGAGAATTTACAGCGCAAGGTTCATATCGTTGGATTGATCTGCTACCTAGACTTTTATCTACCTACAACGATACACCTCATCGCACGATCGGAACAAAGCCACGTCTTGTTACAAAGAATACACCTCGTATAAATGCTATTCATCTTGTAATTAAATAGCTGATCCACGTCGCTATCGCTTTAAAGAAGGTGATTTTGTTCGCATCAGCAAACACAGGTCTATCTTTGCAAAAGGATACACACCTAACTGGAGCACTGAAATTTTTCAAATCAGAAGTGTTAAGCTTACTAATCCAGTTACGTATTTACTTCGTGATCTCAGAGGACAGCCTATTGAAGGAGGATTCTACATCGAAGAACTGCAGAAAACAAAATATCCTGATCACTATTTAGTTGAAAGTGTTATTCGACGTCGTGGCAATAAACTGTATGTTAAATGGCTTGGTTTTAATAACAGCTTTAATTCATGGATTAATAAAGAGGATGTACTTTAAATCTTATGTGTGTTTTCTTTTAATCCTCTACGTTTCCTTTCTTCTAAGTCACTAGGACATGCTGTAGGATTAAACAACACCTGTAATATGTTTTGACAATTCATATTTATTTTAGAATATATATATATATATATACATTTTTATCCTTTGTTTATTTTACGGACTTTGTCACTCAGTTTTCGTTTTATTGCACCAACAACAAGTGCTGCTATCTTCTGAGCAGCTAAAGCACTAGGTAATAACACACACACACACACACACACACACACACACGCAGCATAACTGTACGAAGCAGATTTTAACAGCTACACGACATACTCTATGCAGGCAGCATGTAACTACGTGTCAGGCGAACGTATTCTAGGGCCGCAGGGGAGATGCAGCACGAAGAAAAGAAGATCAATCACTCTGTTGATGAGTCCACGCCCAACATGCTTCCTCATCTTTTTCCCAGCACGTTTCTTCACCTTTTCCTTGTTTACTCTCTCCACAGCCATGATAAGTGTTTATAAGCGAAGACAACTCGTTAGTTTTAGGTCCGTGATACAGTTTAATTAGTTGACATGTACGGCACTGTCTCACAGAAGGTCTTCTACCTAAACTCACGTGTTCATGATGTAAACTACACGTTTGAAGCTCTGACAAAACAGGATCTTGAGTCCACTCACGAGGCACCTTTTCCCAAATCTTCTTTACAGCACTCGCAGCTACATTAACCAAAAATGCCTTTGGTAATGCATTTAACTCTTCTTCATTAAAAGTGTTTTGTTTCTTTTTGCATGCATAAAACTTTACGATCGCCTTTTCAACTGCGTTACACTTAGTATCTGTTAGAAATGACATGATGTCTTCACTCTACAAATGTTTCTTTTACACAAAGGTTATTTTGACACTGCAGTTTACATATGTTGTTCACTTCCCGGCATGCACTGCAACACAACCAATCAAAAAGCATGCATACATGTTGTAAAGACTGTTTACTTGTTTCTCTACTATGCTCTTTCGGAAGAGTTTTAAATGATGGGCACCCCAATTCATGCATGTCGATAATTTCACACGATGATGGTAGAAAATCACGCAACCATTCTTTCTTTTCACAACCCTTTAAAAGAACAAGATCTGCTCTTGACAAATGTGCATTCATCATTAAAGGTAGAAAACGATAAGATATTCCTTTTTCTTCCCACTTCAAACCTAAATTGGAGCAGTAAGGGAAGGGTGGGCTAAATACTAAACTAACAAGTTTTGGTGCTCACAACACACTGCAATCTAACACAGCCACCTCTTTAAACACAAATATGTTTCCGTTTATTTTAAAGCCTTGCACATCAACTATTAATGTTTTCGTCATGTTTGCACTCCACTCTCTATCATTGTTTCTCGAAGACTAAAGCTTTTAGTCAACGAACGGGTTTAAACATGCGCACCTACAATAACGTCATCGCTGCAGCACATGCAAACTCTTGTTTTTATGATGCATACTTATTTCATTCCTTTACACCGACTTACTCTTAAGAAAACGGACATGTCTAAACATGCATGATGACGTCATCACTGCAGCACGTGCTTACTCTAGCTCCCCCGATGTATGATTAAACTTGTTCGAATTTACCGCCACCACATTTCAACTAAAGAGTGCAGCACCGAGATAAGCGGTGTAAGATAGCGGTAACTGTGTTGAATAAAGATGGCTGTTTGTCAAAAAGAATTTTTCAAATTATCCTATACTACATAGAGTGCGGCACTGCGCTCTCTTGATTAAAGATGGCGGATGACAGCTGTCAAGAAAAGCACGTGGGTTTGTAAAGCACGTGGAATTTACCACCATCACAAAGAGGGCAGCACGGTGCTCTCTAGATTAAAGATGGCGGATGACAGCTGTTAGAAAAAAGCATCTAGATTTTAAATTGATCGCTACTACGATAAAGATAGCAGCACGGTGTTCTGTAGTTTAAAGATGGCTGCTTGTCAAAAAAGAATTTTTTCAAATTATCCGCTACCACATTTCAACTAAAGAGTGCAGCACTGAGGTTTGCGATGCAAGATGGCGGGTGACAGCTTGTCAAATAGATTTTTTTCAAATAGTCCGCCTCAAAGGTAAGTAGGTAAAGATGGCAGCACTAAGGTTAGCAATGCAAGATGGTGGATGACAGCTGTGACGTAAAAATTACCCGCAAGATAGCAGCACGATGCTCTTTTCATTAAAGATGGCAGCTTGTCAAATAGAATTTTTCAAATTAACCGCCTCAAAGGTAAGTAGCTAAAGGGGGCAGCACTGTTCTCTCTGGATTAAAGATGGCTGCTTGTCAAAAAGAATGTTTCAAATTATCCGCCACCACAAAGGGCAGCACGGTGCTCTCTTGATTAAAGATGGTGGATGACAGCTGAAGAGCACGTAGAATTTGTTTCCAAACAAGAGCACGTGGAATTTGCCGCCACCACATTTCAACTAAAGAGTGCAGCACTGTTCTCTCTAGATTAAAGATGGCGGATGACAGCTGTCAAAAAGCACGTGGATTTGTTTACCGATTCAAATCTCGCGCTAGTGAGGTTAAGTTGGTACCACTAAGGTTTAGGTCCGTCAAGATGGCTGCACTGAGGTTTGCGATACGTTGTTGTCTGTCAAAAAGCACGTGGCTGTCAAAAACACGTGGATTTATTTATCTCGCGCTAGTTAGGTTAAGTTGGTACTACTGAGGTTTAGGCCCGTCAAGATGGCAGCAGTGTGGTTAGCGATGCGTTGTTGTCGATGACAGCTGGAAAAAAGCACGTGGCTTTGTTTACAAATTCAAATCTCGCGCCAAAATTCAAATTTCCCGCGGGAGGAGGAGGAGGCCGCCGAATCCGTCTATTATACTACTGCAGATTACATTAGAGCAGGAACAAGGTGAAGTGTTCACAACTTCGACACATAAAAACAATAAGAAGTAAAAAAGTTTTCCGACTACATAACAAATTAAAATTTTCAGTATATTTTTACTATTTGCTTTACGTCGCCCCGACAAGGTAGGTCTTATGGCGACGATGGCATAGGACAGGCCTAGGGATGAGAAGGAAGCGGCCGTGGCCTTAATTAAGGTACAGCCCAGTACTTGCCTGGTGTGAAAATGGGAAACCACGGGAAACCATCTTCAGGGCTGCCGACAGTGGGGTTCGAACCCACTATCTCCCGGATGCAGGCTCACAGCTGCGCCCTCTAAACGCACGGCCAACTCGCCCGGTTCTCAGGATATTAACTGGGACTTAGCCCACCAGAGATCGTTAGAAAATAGATGCCAGAGCCATCTAACCATCGGAGAAGGGAGTTTTACAAAGTCTTAAGAGTTCTTAATCGCTGCCAGATAGTGGAGAAAAGCGCCATAATAATGATTATTAAACCTCAGGGTGCATGCCCCTGGTGCATGCACTCTCCACGGTGCAAAAGACGACTTCGCTTGGTTGACCAGAGTGCGGACCCCCACTCTTCGATTTGGAACAATAGCGCTCTCTCTCTCTCTCTCTCTTTTTCTTTCCCCACGCCTGTCTCGCTCGCTCCCCTGTCTCCCTCTTTCTCACTTGCTCCGTAGCGCTCCAAATCCGAGCCGAGTTGACCCGAGTTGAACCGAACTTAGCCGAGTAGCCCAGAGACGAAGCGTTGGTCTGAGCCGAACCGAGCCGAGCGGGACCGATGCACTGTGCACAGGAACTCTGCGCCGCTGTTTGCACGCATGAGATTTTGGGCGTTTGAGAGGCCCTGCGGTAGACATATGCACCTCTTGCGATCCGAATGAACTTTTGAATCTAAACATCGCTTCTGGAGAACTGATCTGTGAAGGTTTGTGAGGTAAACAAGGGAAGTGTGACGTGTCCATGTTGTTAATGGTTTACTTACAATAGACGACAACGTTATGGATACTAACCTGGGGTCCTTTACAGCAGAGACAAGAGCGTCACAAGTGACGAATTGCTCTCAGCTCGGTTTAGGGATCATAAGATGTACGAGTGCATGCTAAGTGACCATAGCAGCAGCACTACACCATTAAGTTCAAGAATTTATTACGTCCAAATATGGTACCTGGCCTAATGCGTTAAGAGACTGCAGAAGAGTACATTTTCAAATTAGCTGGCCTTTCCTTAAAGAGTGTGGCTGAGTTAGTGATCCGTGCCTTAAGACGACAATATTTATAACTGTGTGTTATGTGCTGTCGCAGGCTCATTATGCTGGCCAGACCTGCGACAAGAAAGAATTGGGCAGGGTGACCCAGGGCGCCGGTGAAGTTATTTGTAACCCGTGCATGTCAGTCCACCGGTCAGCTGTAACGAAAGCTATATTTTAGAAAGGCATGCTTTATTACCCGATTTTGTAGGAAATCAGAGAACCTGAATCTTAATGTGAACTGTAACATACTAGTAAAATAGTTACGAAAACTATTATTATTATTATTATTATTATTATTATTATTATTATTAATTTATGTAAATGATTTGGATAAAGTTTAATCCGTATTTATTTTGCGTATACAATCATATTCTGTGAATCAGAGCTAGAATATAGACCTCTGGATTCCTAGATTACGGGTTCAAAGCTGCCAGTTTTAAATGGATTACTGAAGGGAGGAATAAAGTCCATTCACTACTCCATGTCGTACGATGCTGGAATGTAAAAGATCTCTGGTAGGATATTCACGTACTGTACAAAATTAGGCTTAATTAAAACTCAATTGAAGGCCGTCCAGTAGAGTTTCGGGTTCTGTTCAACAGAAGGTTGAAATTGATAGCCAGAGAATATAAATTGCGTCACACCAATATGCCAGGAAACAGTAGCTTAAACCATACGATTATTATTATTATTATTATTATTATTATTATTATTATTATTATTATTATTATTATTGGTGTATTAATTACTTTCTTATGGTTATTTCTAGCCGAGTGCAGCCCTTGTAAGGCAGACCCTCCGATGAGGGTGGGCGGCATCTGCCATGTGTAGGTAACTGCGTGTTATTGTGGTGGAGGACAGTGTTATGTGTGATGTGTGAGTTGCAGGGATGTTGGGGACAGCACAAACACCCAGCCCCCGGGCAATTGGAATTAACCAATGAAGGTTAAAATCTCCGAGACCCTCTGAACCGAAGGCCAGTACACTGATCATTCAGCCGAGTCGGACGTTGGTGTACAATATGTCTGAATAACTTGTGTAGTTGTAACGCCTGTAGTGGAGTGTTTGTACAGTACGGGCAATTAGTTGGGAAGGATGCACTTAATTCAACCTTCATCATTTAAAGGATGGAATGAAGTAGAATTAAATTCACCCGTTATTGAGTAATATACTAATCGCACTGTCAGACCTGTAGAAAAAAAATATTAATATAAGAATATGGATCTAATATCTATTGATCTAACAAACAACACTTTAAATATAGAAGTTACACCTCACATTATTGACCACAATGGTAACTCACAAATTACTATTTCTGTCAAAGATATGAATGGCTTATTAACCCATTTCTCTTCTCAGCTATGCCACATGAGGACGAGAGCAACCCAGATCCCCAACGTGGTTGAGTCCAGACACGAACCAAAGCCAGCCAGTAGGGATCTACTGTACTAACTCCTAGAACATTGGGACTGCAAAGTAACTTCTAGCCGGGCTGAATGGTTCAGACGATTGAGGCGCTGGCCTTCTGACCCCAGCTTGGCAGGTTCGATCCTGGCTCATTCCGACGGTACTTCAAGATGCTCAAATACGTCCGCCTAGTGTCGGCAGATTTACTGGCACGCAAAAGAATTCCCGAGGGACTAAATTCCGGCACCTCAGCTTCTCCGAAAACTGTAAAAGTAGTTAGTGGGGCGTAAAGCTAATAAGATTATTAAATAAGTTCTGTCTGTATTCTTGAATTGTTGAATATTTAGTGTAGGCTGTAAAAGTCGATGCGCTTTTACTGACTAATCTCTGAGATTGCCAAGATGGTTGTAAAGAAACAAACCTCTTATTTCAGATTTTAATACGTCAGGATGAGACCTGCTAATTTGTGTCGATAACATCGATATCTTTTCGACTGTGATAGTTATACAACTGTTGTCGTAAAAGTCGAGCAAGTGGAGACAGGCATGTTTGTTTTTAATGTGTAATAATTTGTTTTGGAGGCAATCAGTATTCCAAACTATAGCCTACTCTTTGAAAATCCTTAAACTATTTGAGAATATGAAAACAGAATGTTGATATCTTCAACGGATCTAGTGATTTTTGAGGTGGGCCTTGTTATTGACTCACTCTTTTACCTCTGATTTCAGAACAAAACGTGAATTAGATACAGGAAAAAGAAATGAACAGTGCTAAGTTCCGTGTAACTTCAATAGTTTTCAAGAAAATTGGGTTTGTTCTGCACTGCAAATTGCAACGTCGTTGCTTCTGGCTTGTGACTAAGCTATTATGTCACATGTAAACAGCAACACATCCAGCATCGCAGGGCACTTCATTACGCCCTTCAGTAATTCGATTACATTTGTTAGCTTTGAACCCGTGATCTTGGAATCCAGAAGCCTATACTCTTAACATTCCTAAATCATAGCTTCCTAGCAAAATACAGTAGATACACCGACACTTCCCATTATGGTGTTACCCAGCATCTCATATTAGCCCCAACATAATTACAGTAGTAATATGGCGGGGCTGTTCGGATGAAGGCGAACGTTGAGTTTCGTGTTGTATCAAATTTATGTGTCTGTAGGGAACATTGGCAGTTGAATAGTTAGTAGGAAACGACCAGAGTTGTTGCAAGCAGGTCTAGTACCGCCGCACGACAACATCAGTGTAGTTGAATGATAATACCAGATAATGCTTATCCCGATAACTCCAGGTCACAATCTGCTCTGTGACCAGGACACGCTCAGCACAGTAACATCAGGCCACACTCAGCACGGTAATACCAGGCCTCTATTTGCACGATAACATCAGGCCCCAACCTGCACGGTAACACCAGGCCACAATCTGCACGATAACATCAGACCATACTCTATAAAAGAGGTTCTCAAACTTTTATGAGATTGTATCCCTTACTCGTGGCAAGAAGTTCGATGTACCCCCACCCACGAAAAATCTCTAAATGATACATTTAAAAAATAAGAGCACCTGGCTAGTTATTAAGGCAGTTTTAACTGATTATAAACCATTCTTTCAAATGCACATCGTAAATAAGACGATATTATGAAATTAAATACATTTTTATGACACATCACAAGAAATTTAAGTGTTTGTGTTTTATTATTTTCAATACAATGATAATAAGGTAACACAGGATAACTTGTTTGAATGAAAGTTTCACAGAACGCTAGATTTTAGTCTCAGTATCAAATTAATAAATAAGAATGAAAATGTTTCGATCTTAAATTTGGAGTTCTGACATTACGAACCATCAAAATTTCGATAGAATGGGTGTGTCCGTATGTTGTGACACAGTTTTCTGATGTGTCGTAGTCCATGAAACTTTCAAGCGAAGCGAGGCTCATATATACGTAAGTTACTTAAATTTCTTCTTATTTATTTCCATATTTAAATTTGTCTTCATTGTTTCCCTGAAAGCTGCTCTCGTATCGCACTAAAAGTCTCAGGCGTACCCCTAGGGGCTCAAGTATTACGGGTTGAGAAACCACTGCTATATAACATAAGACCGGGCCACACACTGCAAGATAACACGAGGCAGCAAACAGTCAAACGCACAAGTGACTTGCTATGGTTCTGTCGGAATCCCGACTGACGTTTATAGTTCATATAGTTCGAAAGTTGTTAGTGCTATATGTTCTCGCACTTTCGATACCTATAATATTTAGCCTACAAAACGATAGTAACTCACATCTTCGGTTAATGCCTTTTAGGGAGCGGGTCGACAATAGCAGGTTTTCATAGTGAAGGGTACCTACCGGTCGATATGGAAGAGTTTTCAGTGATATATTGTACCCGTCTAAATGGTACCTCAGTTAATTTGAGAAAGCTGGGAATATTTATTACGGAGCATTGCTTACGAGTGCGCGTGTACCAGCTGTGACACAGTTGTGCGAGAGCGAGCCGGCCGAAACTAGGTCAACAGCTGATCGAGGGCGACCAGAGCGCAGTTACGTCATGACACCGGCAGACGACAAAGGGGAGGAGAAATGTTCTCATAAAATCCACTCGTAGCGGTCAAGGACGAGCTATGGCGCAGGTCGATTACCAGCCAATAGAAATTGAGGAAAGTGCTGGAAATATTAGGATTGTTCTGGAACTAAGTCGAAGGAAGTTCTTGGGTAAGAACGTCAGAACAGTTCAAGAGAAATTTTACGAGACGACGGCCAGAACAGTTTTTCAAGAGCACGTCGGACAGTTGTTTCTTACGAGAAGTCGAACCGTGTATTCTCTACGGGAAAGAAGAATATGTTCAGACGACGTGAATACTAGTGTAATCCTTGTAGGGCACGATCATTACATTACTTGAATGCCAGTGTAATTCATTGTTAGCTCAACGCAGTATCCAGCGAGCTTATTACAGTCGTGCATTCTCCCGGGTGGAAAATGTTAAACCGCAGACAGTCAGCGTGCTCATTAAAGCCGATTCTTGCCATAGAAGCTTTAGGAATGTTCCATTGGACATTATGAAAGGAAATCACGATCTCAAGTGGATAGGCGAGAGGAAATCTAACCTTTATTTAATCATCATAATAGTCAGCCCTATTATTTGTCAGCCTAAGGCGTATCGTAACTTAATGAATGTGTTCAGAAGACGAAGCTTATAGTAATAATGGACCTAAAGTACATCGTTGCGCCAAGTTAAGTGTTGTACATAACTTAGTGAGTTATAGCTAGTGTGGATCCCTGTGCTAATAGAATATTTTAGTTTCAGCTATCTCCGAGGAAACCAAGTTGTCGACATGCGGCGATCAAGAGGGAAATCGAGAGATTTTCTGGGACTTTGCTGGAGTAAAAAGAAGACGCTGAATATAGCTACAGTCATGAGGAACTAAATTCCAGAGTGCACGCCAACGCGATGACTTTGTACATCCGTAAACCACCATAGATGAGGCAAGAGACGTTGTCGCCTGAAGCAGCATCCCGACGCCAAGGATTTTCACCGGAAATATGAGTACCCTTGTAAAATTTCTTCTCTTTTAGTAGATGACTAGATTGTATTCTTGCGTAGAGTAAAGTAGTTTCCTTAGTAATTTTGTATGTAATGGTGATGGGAGAGCATTCCTTACTTCGTTGATTTGTAATTTCAATATTGTTCTATCTTTGCATTTTCTTGGAATAATGATAATTTTATTTTTGGACGTGATGATGAATAATCCCAGTTGTTCTCGAGTTGACAAGAGTGAATGATTATGATCTTCGAAAGTGATTTAAGGGAGTAAGGTCTACTAACAATCATAATAATAATAATAATAATAATAAGAGTAAATTAAACTCATAAAAATAGTAAATGAAGATATGATTAAATGTAGGAGTAAACTATAATTAAATCGTAGTTTTAAAACCCTGTTAGTCATGTGTAGTGATTGATGGTAGAAGGGAAAGTGAACGACGAATGTTAGAAATATTCTTCGAGAGAACGATCTAGGAGCCATTATAGGATAATAGTAATAATAATAATGATCAAAATAGTAAAGGTCGGATAATGTAAAAGTTGTTGAGATTCAACTTGTATGGTCATTGTGATAATGGAGTTCGCCATTAATGGACGACATGGGACTACTAGGGTGCATGTCGGGCCTAAACGGTATTATGAGTCACAATGATTGTAATGAATGATTATGGCGATAATGATTTATGAGGATGTACGGATTTAGGGACTATAATAGGTCTATTTCTGGCTCAACCACTGATATGAATAATACACGACTTAATCGTTATTAGATGTTTTCGAGGCTCTTGAGCTCTTATCACTGACGATGGTGATGGTTATTCTTCGAGAGAGAAATTTGGCTTTCTGTATCATCATAACTACAGTCATGAGCGAGTTTTATTCTGGTCAGATGATTATAAGGATCTTCAATAAAACCCAAGAGGAAGACGAGATAAATGACTGGATAATAATAATAATAATAAATATTACAGATTCATTGTGTGATAAAAATGTACTTATAACCAGTTGGTAGAATTGGGTTATTTGGTGTCATTTACTTTTATCATTCCAAGGAAACTTATCTTGTATATTTTTTTTTGTGACTGTGATGCATTGTTGTTGTTGTTGTTGATTCCGTGTAGGATCACATGATGCTCTATCCATCCATGAAATGCTAGGTAATTTAGAAAGGTTAAATAGAGTAAGGAAAGAATACAGTCAAGCGTAGTCTACGAGAGAGAGGGAGTTATGCCAAAGAAATTGTAAAAATATTTCCAAACGCTAAAGTGAAGAATTTGTAAAAATATTTCCCAACACTAAAATGAAATTGTAAAGGAATTTTATGATGACAAAATGAGTTAGAGGATTTTTCACAGGTAGAGTGAAATGAATGTTCAAGAAATTTTCTTGAACAAGTAAATGCTGAGTTAATAGTAATTGTTCTTCAAAATGTATGAAATTATTTTACCTGTAAATGACTAAACATGAGTTATAACGGGAAATGACAGCTTTGCTAATTTAGTGATTCATTCGATGTTACAGAGTAAAATCTTAGGTGGAGTTTCATTGGAGAAGCAATGGAATCTAACTCCAGAAGCATGCGAGGACTTACAGTCGTATTCATTTATTCACAAGCCATTAAAGATTGAGATATTCCTTTTATTGCAAAAATCACATTGTATTTAATAATTTTTTTTTCTTTCATGCATTTGTCCAGACTGAGTTTCCATTATGTTTTTAATAAACGTTGTTGTTATTTTGCCCTGATTTTCATTTATATTGTGTCACCTATCCAGTCACCAAGGGTCCTGAAAATATAAATTCTATGAAGTTGTCCCTTAATAGCATAATCGGCCCTGCGAACGGTCCACCCTTTTGGGACTCTCGCTCCGCCGACTGAGCGACCCCGGAGAAGGGGACATATTTCTGTGGCGCCCAACTTTCAGGGCCAACCCAAACCCTCATTGCTTAGGCATTGATCGTTTTGGTGAGTTATTTCCAGGGCATATTTTTGTTGTTGTTAGATTTACGATCTTGTTGTTTCGGCGAACACTATTGTGGCGCAAAAGCAAGGAGATGGTAATTTTTATTCAGTTAAATGGTGACAATTAAATGGATAGAGATACCAAGGTTGGTAATGACATAATACAGCTGGACATTGCTTCGGTATAGGTCTATTTGTTACAGTACGGAGAGCATGCTTGTGGAGTTCATACTTTGTATTTTACAAATTCTTTGGCAATTTCCGGTGAAATTTAGGCAAATGGGGCAAAGATGTACAGGTTCATCGTTGTTGGCGAGCACAATGCTTATGAATTGTAATGGATTTGGATACTTTAGCTCGGATGATAGCGGAGATGAGAGCCAGCGCTGAGAAATTGGGAGCTGAGAATAAGGCTAGTATTGAAAGACTTGAACTTGCGCAATCTCAAATGTCGGCCGAGTGTAGGGCTAGTGCTGATTCTATGAAAGCCGAAACTAAAGCTAGTATTGAAAGACTTGAACGTAATCAATCAGAAATGAGAGCGGAAACTAAGGCTAGTGTTGATTCTATTAGGACTGAGTTTAAGGAGAGTCAAGCACAGATGTCACGTGAGTTCAAAGACAACCAGACTAGGTTAACCCAAGAAATTAAAGTGATGTCGCGTGATTTTAAAGATAGTCAGGCGAAGTTGAAACAAGAGATTGAACGAACAGTTACAAACTCGATAGCTAGCGTAGCGCAGGAGTTTACTGAGAGGCTAGGCACGCTCAAGAAATCAATTATGGATAATATGATCACACATAAGACTGAGGTGGAAAGGAAAATTTCTGAACTTAGCAACCAAATACAATCGCATAAAGAAAATACGACCGATGCGCAATTGAGGTGGACTAAACGATTTAAGGAAGTATGTGATAGTATAATTCAGGTCGACAAGGGGGTCAGACAGGAAATTCAGATGAGCAAAGAACTCATTACTGATGAAGTAGAAGGTCTGAAAACAGCTGTAAATGACAATAAGAAAGCTATCGGAGAAGTTGTATCCAAGGTGGAACATGAACTTCTTGCGTCCCGTGGGTTAGTAGGACGAATGGAGGATAAAATAAAGGGGATGTCAGACGAAATATCAAATATGACAACGGAACTACAAACGTTGCGATTGCATAGTGACAGCACACGAGTTGTGACTGCGTCCGTAATTGAAAGGCAATCACAAATGGAGCAACAGTTTAAAGCAGGATTCATTTGTTCGACTCCTAATGCAGCACAGGAGATAAAAACTTCCGGTCGAGCTAAGAATAATACCGCATCTTTAAATCAAATGGACGATAAAGGGAACAGGCCGCAGATTGTGAATATTATACGTCTACAGGACAATCAACCCCGAAAGTTCAACAATCAAAACGGACCTACACCTAAAACCTTTATTAAGGACCTACAAGAATATTTTAAAGATAATGACATTCCTCCTGAACGACAATTACGAGTGACGGAAAAATACCTAGATTCGTCAGCTCACACGTGGTTTATGGCATTCCGGTACAGTTTCGATGATTTCGAAGGATTTAAAGTCGCATTTTTCGACAAATTTTGGAACACAGATATTCAGCACAATTTAAGGACGGAATGGTATGCTCGTCGATATGCTTCGACGCTGCCTACGAAATTTTCCGAGTTCGCCGCAAATCAGATCCGGAAAATTCGAGAATTGGACGACCCACTTCCAGAGGAAGAATTATGCCGAGTCATCATTCGACAGTTACCGCCGGACGTACAAAGAATATTAATAGCATCGAACATCCGAACAGCTATGGAGCTGGAGAGAGTATTAAGACAGCTAGATATGACGTCTAGGGATCATACCCGTAATACTCGAGCCTTGAGTCAGGAAATCAATTCGACTTATGTTGAGAAAGAAAGGACGGTGGTTCCACAGAAAAATAAAGAGGTACAAACTAAAGAGAGGTCCGAACGGAGTGAAACAAGGGATGAGCAGAGATTACAGAGGGGCTTCCATGGATTTCGACCGTATTCGATGGGATCAAGAGGAAGAGATCGATATTTTGGCCGAACTTCTCGAGGAGTAAAATATGCCGCCGAGAAAAGAAGAAATTATCATCGGTTTTATCAACCAAGGGGGACAGTTGATGAAAACAAAGAACATGTCCGGGAACTCAAGGAGAAAACAGACGGAGGTGAAATATGGAGAAGAGCTATTTTGAATCAAAATACAGATCCCGACGTAACAGGCGCAGAATCCCTCGCATTTCAGGAAGAGAAAAAAAAGACGGAAAGGAGAGGAGGAGACCGTCTGCCAACCCGGAAGGAGTCAAGGGGTGAAAAAAAAAACCGTCAATTTTTGAATGAAGAAATACCCGAAATATTGGCGAATGGTCAAGGGGACTGCTTTGAGATAATTCAGGTGGATTCATGGCTCACACGACCGCATGATTTATTGGAAGAAAGACGCCAGGGCAACAACCCGAATAAAGGTAAATTACCTGTCATTACAGCACGAGTGTTCGACAGGAAGGTATCCTGTTTAGTTGACACTGGAGCTACCATTAGCGTTATATCCAACAGTTTTTTACAGGAACTGCAGGGAAAAGGAGATATACCATCAATTCCGGTATCCAATATGAAGATTAAGGGTATCATACCAGATAAATCCGTAGAATGCAAAGTGCAGGTTTTCCTCACACTTCAGATAGGAAATTCAGAATTTCCTCACATTTTTTGTAGTAATGTCGCGGATCCAATACAATATGATTTTGGGAGTCGACTTCTTAGAGTACTATCAAGCTCAAATTAAATTCAAAACTAATCAAGTTTTATTAAGGAAAAACGATTTTTCAGAGATCGTATCCCTGGAAGATGGGGGAAAAATCTCATATCAAGAATTGGTCACCAACCAATTGTCGTCGCGGGACCATCTTTGGAATCAAGAACAGAATGAAAATCCTGGCCGAATTCAGCACAACATAGTGGATCCTGAAGAAGAAGTTTCCCTAAAAGAGATAGAGATGAAAGCTCAAGAGATTGAAGGGACGGCTGAACAAAAATTGATAGTTACATCAGTACTGTTAAAACATAAGGTAGTATTTTCGGACAAACCTGGGGTAATTCCAGACTTTAAATACACATTGTTAATCAACGATTGGTCTCCATATAAGAGGAAAGACTTTATTTCGTTTGCAAGCAGGAAATTACGACCTAATGAGAAAGGATACACTATAACGGAATTAGAAATGTTAGCAATTGTTTACGCTTTGACGCAATGGAAAAAAATAATTTATGGGTTCCCCATACTGATCCGAACAGATCACCATGCCTTGACGTTTATGACGCGCGCCACAATGAGTAGCGAAAGGGTAATGAGATGGACACTCTTTGTCCAGTAGTTTGATATCCAAGTCGAGCATTGCCCGGGAAAACAGAATGTGTTAGCAGACTATTTAAGCCGTAATCCGGAGGAAGATGTCGAGGTTTATCGGATCGAGCTAATTCCGGATGACCTGGAGCTCCTACGAAAATTACGATATTTTCCACAGATGCAGAAAAGAGATGCTACTTTAAGGCCTTTGATTGATTATTTGTCTGGAAAGATCGAACCAGGTGATCCCAGGTACAAAATGCTGAGGAGAAAGGCTAAACGATATCTCAACCAAGGGGGCATGTTATGTCAATTCGTGGACCCCATGAGGGTCAATTTAAAGGCCGTGGTGCCCATGAAAATTCGAGAAGACTTAGTATGGCATGTGCACAGAATTACGGGTCATGCAGGACTCGATAAAACTGTAGCAACTATCAAAGAAACCTTCACTTGGGATAAACTCCGCCAGAATGTACGTGAAATTATACGCACCTGTGATACGTGTCAGAGAACGAAAGCCAGCTCACACTTTGCTAAGCAAAAACCTATTCCTATTATTCCAGAGAGACCACTAAGCTTATTCGCAATGGACATATTTGGCCCGATTCCAGCCAGTAGATTTAAGCATAAATTCGTAATTGTGACCATAGATGTGTTTTCGAAATTTCTAACCCTTTTTCCAATTCAGAAGGCGAACACAAAATCGATCCTATGGAGATTAAAGAAAAGCATAATTCCTATGATGGGGAAACCCAAGGTCTTGCTGACTGACCACGGATCGCAATTCACGGCTGAAGAGTTCAGACGAGGCTTATCTGAAATGGGGATCAAGCACACCATGAGTTCGATCCGAAATCCAGCCAGTAATCCCGCTGAGCGGGTGATGCAAGAGATTTCAAAATTTTGCAGAATTTATTGTAAAAACAGACACGAAAGGTGGATCGCAGTGTTACCAATAATGATGGACGTGGTAAATAACACAGTGCATGAGGCGACGAAATTAATTCCCTCAGTCATTCATTTCAATCAATATCCCGTCCGAACTTGGGACAACGTAATTCCACACCTGGATCAAAGACGTCCTACTCATGCGGAAGTAATTCTCCAAGCGAGAGAAAACCTTGTAGATCATGCCAACAGAAGACGGAGGAGAGTACGTAAGAAACGATTTCATCGTCCCTTAAATGTTGGAGAGTACGTATTACTCCGTAAACCCGCTATTTCAAGTCCTGTTGAAAAATTCTACGCGAAGTTCGCACCTTTATATGTTGGACCTTACAGAGTAATTAAAGATTTGGGGAACAATGCATACCAGGTAGAGAGCTTTGATGGACACTTTAGAGCTATTTATAATGCTGGGAATTTACGCGTCTATCACCAGTTCCGGAGAAATCCTAGAAATTAATCTTGAAAAGGAGCTGTAATGGTGCACATTTTCCGTGTACATTTAGAAAGTAAACTGAGCTGTTATGATTTAATCTGCTAATTAAATCCTAAATCAACCAAGGGGGATTATGTACCCGTCTAAATGGTACCTCAGTTAATTTGAGAAAGCTGGGAATATTTATTACGGAGCATTGCTTACGAGTGCGCGTGTACCAGCTGTGACACAGTTGTGCGAGAGCGAGCCGGCCGAAACTAGGTCAACAGCTGATCGAGGGCGACCAGAGCGCAGTTACGTCATGACACCGGCAGACGACAAAGGGGAGGAGAAATGTTCTCATAAAATCCACTCGTAGCGGTCAAGGACGAGCTATGGCGCAGGTCGATTACCAGCCAATAGAAATTGAGGAAAGTGCTGGAAATATTAGGATTGTTCTGGAACTAAGTCGAAGGAAGTTCTTGGGTAAGAACGTCAGAACAGTTCAAGAGAAATTTTACGAGACGACGGCCAGAACAGTTTTTCAAGAGCACGTCGGACAGTTGTTTCTTACGAGAAGTCGAACCGTGTATTCTCTACGGGAAAGAAGAATATGTTCAGACGACGTGAATACTAGTGTAATCCTTGTAGGGCACGATCATTACATTACTTGAATGCCAGTGTAATTCATTGTTAGCTCAACGCAGTATCCAGCGAGCTTATTACAGTCGTGCATTCTCCCGGGTGGAAAATGTTAAACCGCAGACAGTCAGCGTGCTCATTAAAGCCGATTCTTGCCATAGAAGCTTTAGGAATGTTCCATTGGACATTATGAAAGGAAATCACGATCTCAAGTGGATAGGCGAGAGGAAATCTAACCTTTATTTAATCATCATAATAGTCAGCCCTATTATTTGTCAGCCTAAGGCGTATCGTAACTTAATGAATGTGTTCAGAAGACGAAGCTTATAGTAATAATGGACCTAAAGTACATCGTTGCGCCAAGTTAAGTGTTGTACATAACTTAGTGAGTTATAGCTAGTGTGGATCCCTGTGCTAATAGAATATTTTAGTTTCAGCTATCTCCGAGGAAACCAAGTTGTCGACATGCGGCGATCAAGAGGGAAATCGAGAGATTTTCTGGGACTTTGCTGGAGTAAAAAGAAGACGCTGAATATAGCTACAGTCATGAGGAACTAAATTCCAGAGTGCACGCCAACGCGATGACTTTGTACATCCGTAAACCACCATAGATGAGGCAAGAGACGTTGTCGCCTGAAGCAGCATCCCGACGCCAAGGATTTTCACCGGAAATATGAGTACCCTTGTAAAATTTCTTCTCTTTTAGTAGATGACTAGATTGTATTCTTGCGTAGAGTAAAGTAGTTTCCTTAGTAATTTTGTATGTAATGGTGATGGGAGAGCATTCCTTACTTCGTTGATTTGTAATTTCAATATTGTTCTATCTTTGCATTTTCTTGGAATAATGATAATTTTATTTTTGGACGTGATGATGAATAATCCCAGTTGTTCTCGAGTTGACAAGAGTGAATGATTATGATCTTCGAAAGTGATTTAAGGGAGTAAGGTCTACTAACAATCATAATAATAATAATAATAATAATAAGAGTAAATTAAACTCATAAAAATAGTAAATGAAGATATGATTAAATGTAGGAGTAAACTATAATTAAATCGTAGTTTTAAAACCCTGTTAGTCATGTGTAGTGATTGATGGTAGAAGGGAAAGTGAACGACGAATGTTAGAAATATTCTTCGAGAGAACGATCTAGGAGCCATTATAGGATAATAGTAATAATAATAATGATCAAAATAGTAAAGGTCGGATAATGTAAAAGTTGTTGAGATTCAACTTGTATGGTCATTGTGATAATGGAGTTCGCCATTAATGGACGACATGGGACTACTAGGGTGCATGTCGGGCCTAAACGGTATTATGAGTCACAATGATTGTAATGAATGATTATGGCGATAATGATTTATGAGGATGTACGGATTTAGGGACTATAATAGGTCTATTTCTGGCTCAACCACTGATATGAATAATACACGACTTAATCGTTATTAGATGTTTTCGAGGCTCTTGAGCTCTTATCACTGACGATGGTGATGGTTATTCTTCGAGAGAGAAATTTGGCTTTCTGTATCATCATAACTACAGTCATGAGCGAGTTTTATTCTGGTCAGATGATTATAAGGATCTTCAATAAAACCCAAGAGGAAGACGAGATAAATGACTGGATAATAATAATAATAATAAATATTACAGATTCATTGTGTGATAAAAATGTACTTATAACCAGTTGGTAGAATTGGGTTATTTGGTGTCATTTACTTTTATCATTCCAAGGAAACTTATCTTGTATATTTTTTTTTGTGACTGTGATGCATTGTTGTTGTTGTTGTTGATTCCGTGTAGGATCACATGATGCTCTATCCATCCATGAAATGCTAGGTAATTTAGAAAGGTTAAATAGAGTAAGGAAAGAATACAGTCAAGCGTAGTCTACGAGAGAGAGGGAGTTATGCCAAAGAAATTGTAAAAATATTTCCAAACGCTAAAGTGAAGAATTTGTAAAAATATTTCCCAACACTAAAATGAAATTGTAAAGGAATTTTATGATGACAAAATGAGTTAGAGGATTTTTCACAGGTAGAGTGAAATGAATGTTCAAGAAATTTTCTTGAACAAGTAAATGCTGAGTTAATAGTAATTGTTCTTCAAAATGTATGAAATTATTTTACCTGTAAATGACTAAACATGAGTTATAACGGGAAATGACAGCTTTGCTAATTTAGTGATTCATTCGATGTTACAGAGTAAAATCTTAGGTGGAGTTTCATTGGAGAAGCAATGGAATCTAACTCCAGAAGCATGCGAGGACTTACAGTCGTATTCATTTATTCACAAGCCATTAAAGATTGAGATATTCCTTTTATTGCAAAAATCACATTGTATTTAATAATTTTTTTTTCTTTCATGCATTTGTCCAGACTGAGTTTCCATTATGTTTTTAATAAACGTTGTTGTTATTTTGCCCTGATTTTCATTTATATTGTGTCACCTATCCAGTCACCAAGGGTCCTGAAAATATAAATTCTATGAAGTTGTCCCTTAATAGCATAATCGGCCCTGCGAACGGTCCACCCTTTTGGGACTCTCGCTCCGCCGACTGAGCGACCCCGGAGAAGGGGACATATTGTAACATCGATTTACAGATATAAATAGACGGTATTTTCTTAGGGATTCTCAAGATGTGAAACAAAGTATGGTATTTACAGGACGCTAGCTGAGTTCAGCATTGCTTCCCCTTTCCTATCTGAAATCCCTTGGAAAACTCATGTGAGACTTATAAAAGTCTTCAGTTTTCACGCCTTTGGTGGTCAGTAGATACCCTAATCTTTTAACAGGCTGGAACTTAATTAATAAGCTATAAATTTTATTTTTGTTCCGTATTGAAGTGCAATTATAAGAAATAAATTGACAATATATGCTTTTGTATTGAAAAGGTGAACACACTCTTCAATTAATTTCTTATAAGGTTCGAACTTCTCTCTTACGATTAATATTAAGGTACTTTGATGTTTTCTACTTAAAATGACTATGACCTCCACCACAATCTAATTGCAGAATAATATTTTAAGACAAATAGATCATCTTCTAAAGTGCATCTTCTAATCTTGCTTTTCTTTTTGTTCTAGGTACGTATCATCTCGTGCTAGTGCGTGTTTGGTATTGTTCGAGCTGATTGCTGGTAAGTAGGAAGCTAACATAGAAATAGATCTGTCTGCAAATGTTTATCTGTCACATTGCGGCCGTATTGGAGATTCACATTCAACAGTTCACACCCCCCAAATGGTCTGATGCACATGACTTGTGCAACGTGAATAGTGACAATGGAATAACATTGTGTGTTACTTCCTTTACTTGTAACTGACTGACACTGTGTCCGTTGCTTGTTCGATACGAACGATATGTGTCCATTCTCGTCTCCAGTCAGACACATGCCTTCTTTCCCTCTGTGATTTCGAATTCCAGTATATAATTTATCTGTGAAAAGGTTAATAGTATAACACCGTATCTAGTGTTATGGTGTAAAAGGAGCAAGAAGTCTTTTCTGCGCAACCGGGCTGAGTACCTCAGACGGCAGAGAGCTGGTCTTTTGAGCTCAAGTTGACGGGTTCAATCCTTGCTCATTCCGATGGTATACGCCAGCCTCGTGTAGACAGATTTACTGGCACGTAAAAAAACTCATTCGGGACAAAATTCGGGAACCTTGGAGTCTCCAAAAACCGTACAAGTAATTAATGGGACGTAAAACTAGTATTATTATTATTATTATTATTATTATTATTATTATTATTATTATTATTATTATTATTATTATTTTTATTATTATTATTATTATTTGCAATTCATTTAAGAACGAGAGAGAAAGTAAGAGTGAACCACATACCACTGGGAAAGATTCCACGGGGAGACAGGCACAAGTAAGTAGAAGCAATGCTAAATTTGATCCATAAATTGTCAGAGAAATCTCTGTGAGCCCCTGGGGTGAAGCAGCAAATCTACAATCCTCCTCCATTAGATACAGTGGCTCAGGTATTGGTCTGTCGAAATATGATACATGTGAGGACGAGGAATCGAATGGAATGATGATAAAAATTGACATATACTAGAATCCTTGATTGCTTATCATGCTGTACAACATATGCATTGTAAAAACATATTTCTTCCATGTCCATATAACTAAAAACCATAACTTAAAACAATCATTTTCACGTGCCACCAAAAAAGTATTGGTCTGAATTAACATAAGGCAGTTTCTTGATCCTTCGTGAATGTTTCAGTACTTGGTAGGTCCTCCTCTCCTTTTTATAATCTCATCTAACCTATTTGGCATCGATCGTACTAATGTTTCCGTAGTTTCCTTTGGTATGTTATTCCATTTAATGAGTAAGGCTTCTTTCAGGTCAGCTTTGTTTGATATTGCATGATTCTTCACGTTTTGCTCCAAATATTGCCACAAATTCTCGATGGGGTTCATGTCGGGAAATTGTGGTGGAGTTTCTCTCCAACGCGGTGTATTATGTAACAGCCATAGCTTCGTGTTCAGGGCTGAGTGTTTGGGGTCGTTATCTTGCGTAAACGTATGCTTTGCTGAGAGTCCCATTTTTTTTTGATTTGATGGAAGATGTGTCTTGAGGATGTTCATGTATGCTTTGTGATCCATAGTCCCTTCAATAAAGGCTAATTCACCTACACTATTCGCACTCATACAACCCCACATCATCAGGGAACCACCTCCATGTTTCACAATAACTGTCAGATTTTTCTCTTCAAGTTCAGAATTCGTTTTCCTCCAAACAGTCACTCGTCTGTCTGACCTGAAGCGGGTAAGTTTACTCTCATCGGTAAAAACGACTGCCTTCCAATCCTCATAGCTGTAATTTTTGTGCTCTTTAGCGTAAGCAAATCTCTTCTTCCTGTTAGTCTTACTGCTGTACGGCTTTCTACGGGCTGTTCTGCCCGCATATCCTCTTTCGCGTAGCAAATTTCGGATGGTTTCAGATGACGCTAGCACTTCTACATCTTGTTGTATCGCAATTGCTATTTTCGGCGCACTTAGTTGAGGATTTTGGGCCACTTCACGCACAATTTGCCGTTTGTCTTGTACTAATAACTTCGAGGGGCGGCCACTTCTTGGTCTGTTTTCTCTTGTCTTTGTTCTTTTGTACCTGTACACAATATTTTTGACAGTTGTAACAGCTCATCCAGTAAGTTCACTTATGTCCTTGAAAGATTTACCTTTTTGAAATAGTTTCACTACAATCCTCCTTTCTTCCACGGTTGTTCCTTTCATTTTCCTTCCGATTGCTATCTGGACGCGGAAACAATACTGAATATTACCTTCCAACATGTCAGCACAGACATAGTAAACCCGAGCTTCGGCAGACAGCACGATGTCATGGCGATATTGTTTACTAGACCATACTAGACCAATACTTCTTTGGCGTGTAATGACGCACGCCGTTGTATTACTGGTCCGTTTGCAAACAGCGTGTATCTCCTTAGCTCCATATTGAACCTACTGATGCACTTGACTGTCCTACATATCTACATACGTGTAATTCCATTATATGCACCATTATTTGTACTATACTGTTCCGTTCATACCACGGCTATGGGCAGACCAATACCTTTTTGAGCCACTGTATACTGTGAGGTAACGATTTTTAACTCTGTGCGATGGACTCGTATTTTCTTTGCTCCATGTGCTTCTACTGCAATAATTTATTATATTATTATTTCACGTTTCGGTTTATATTCGACTAATTTTCAAGAAATCAATTGGACTAGCATCAGGGGTCTTCACAGGAATATCTTGAAAACGAATTACAGCAATTTGTAAGTCCCGTTCTATTTCCTGATAAAACTCAAAATTGTTCTGTTTGTATGACTTGAGGTCTTGTCCATACGAATTTGCACCTGGTTTGAGTCCGCTCCATACAATTGTGAGATGTCTATCCGAAAGATATGTGTGATAATGGATTCCTGGAAGTATCTTGCATTCACTTTCACGTTTTTCTTCAACCTTGCTATCATCAAGTTACCCGCATAACTCAATCCTTGACAACCATAAACCCACGTGGAGAACTGTCCCGGTAATAAGTTGCTGTGACCTTTGGCTTTAATGCCTGCGGTATTTAATCACCTGGATGTGACCACTACCAGTAAGATGGACGTATGCTTTTTCCATTGTGGAGACTGTCTTCCATTTTGACCTCGCCAGGTGCGTTTTATTACGCGTGTCTTGGAAACGAGCACGAAGAAAAGACCGTAACATACCCTTTTCAATAACGGTTGATTTTCGCCGTCATTTCACGACACTCAGGAAGGAAAATTACTCACCTACAAGATCAGATACAACACAGCTCACGACAGCAAACCCGTAGTTTCAACAGTCACTGACGAGGTGGCAGTAGCATTAAGAAATCTGTCGGATATACTGATAAACCGAACGCCCTTCCGTAATCTTTGTTGCTGGAAGGTCGTCGGTTACACAGTAGGCTTCAGCCTACAAGTGGCCACGGCTGGTCCATGGTCCGACAGCTCTGCATTCGGATCGACCAACCGAGCAGATGAGGGGTGGCCGCGGCTCTGTCTTGGCTCTACACCTTTGCATTCGGGAGACGGAGAAGGGCTTGTTTCCACCATCGGCTATGCTAAGAATGGTTTTCAGTGGTCTTCCATTCTCCTGCACTAAGGCGAATGCCGGGGCAGTTCCTAGTATAGGCCACGGCCGCCAACCCCCTCTTCTACGAACATCTCCTTCACCGTATCACATCTCTCTGGCCTGAGAAACAGCGTTACCGTCTAGGAGGCCCGCCGTCCCCTTCAGTTTTAGTGCTTGTGTCCTGGAAGAGCCTGAAACAGGACCGATAGCTGCAGTGGTTTATACCAAAGTTAGGCATCGCACCGTTCATAAAGAGGGAAGGAAAAGGAGCTGGTTTTTTATTGATTATTTTTAAGAATTTGATCCATATTTATCCATAAGCATTGTGCACCTTGATGTGCATACTGTATATACATTTTATCCTGAAACTTGGTTCATATAGCCTGAATTTTTGTCCAGTGCAAGGGCCAATACTTCTACCATAATATTATGCAGGTAATGTAGTTCACGGAGTTAGGGTACTTTTTAAAATTCTAATACTTTCCTTTAGATCTTAGCTTTGCGGTATTATCTGATCAGCTGTCGGTTGATCTCAGGTTTGATTCCCTTAGAGACCAGTTTTTTGAACTGGTTATATTTATGTCTACATTCCAAATGTTGGACTGTTTTAACAATAAGTATGCTGTGCTATGAACAGTGCAAGTATCTGAACGAAGATTGGAAAGTTTACTATTATTATTATAACACACCAGCTAGAGACATTGTTGTGAAACAGTGTATTAAAACTACAGAAAATAAATGTTACATTTTGTTGCACAAACATTGAAATGTGTAGATTTACTACAGAGTTGAACTGTATCACTCTAACTGCTCTCGTATTTTCATAGCATATTTTAAGAATGTGTCAGGATGTTTAATAGAAACTATCACCTTTATTTTCTAAAAAATAGCTTGTCTATATATATATATATATTTATTGAACGAATCAACGACTTCCCGCAATTACGGGTTGCCACAATGGACAAAGTAAAGCATATCAGGATAGAGAAAGTTTTTATCATATAGAAATATAGTGATAATAAGGATTTCTTAGATTATGGAGGTCCGAACAGGTGAGATTTCAGGATTTGTACTGATCCACGTATGGTGGTGGTAACAAGGAAATGCACTTTTTAATTTTCCGTAATTTCTGTCCGTCTGTCTTGTCTATCTATCTGTCTGTATGTACACGCATCACGAGAAAACGGCTAAAGGTTATGTAATGAAAATCGGTATGCAAAGTCGGGTGATAAGTCGCTGCAATCTAGGACATAAATAATTTTATTCACGCTGAGTGAAATGGAAGTTTAGGGGAAGCCCTGAAATTTAATTCTCAAATATTTATGTTATTAGTGGTCGTATCTTAATTAAAATCAGTAGACAAAGTCGGGGAATAAGTAGCTATAATCTAGACTATAAATAATTTTATTCACGCTGAGTGAAACGGTAGTTTAGGGGAAGACCTACAATTTTATTCTCAAATATTTGTTATTAGTGTTCGTATCGATAAATACTACATAACTAAAGTTATATAGTATTATTTCCGATCATTCATGTCTTACACACAGATATTAATGAATTTGGATTTTTCTTACTAAGTAAATATCAGCGCCGAGTCACGAGAAAATATGTAAACAGAATTTAATGAAAATCGGTATGTAAAGTCGGAGAATAAGGAACTACAGCCTACGCTATAAATAATTTTATAAGACGCCCTAATATAGCAGAATCGAAAGAAAATTAAATGTGAAGGGCTACAATATAGAAAGTTCATAAAATCGATCAACAATAACATTACATTGACCATTATTTGTTGTGATGTGCTTTGTCTTATCGGTGCCACTCATCTCCGATAGATAGGATTACTGCTGCGTGCCGAGTATCTTTTTAAATTTGCTTCAAGTTGCACCGAAACCGATAGGCCTTATGGTGACGATGGGATAGGAAAGGGCTAGGAGTGTGAAGGAAGCGGTCTTGGCCTTAATTAAGGTACAGCGCCAGCATTTGCCTGGTGTGAAAATGGGAAACCACGGAAAACCATCTTCAGGGCTGCCGACAGTGGAATTTGAATCCACTATCTCCCGGATGCAAGTTCATAGCTGCGCGCCCCCAACCACACGGTCAACTCGCCGGATCGTACCGAGTGTAACAGCCTGATGAATGTTGGCGGGAAGTAGCTGGGGAATTAGATAACTTTCTTCTTTAGCATGCCATTCCTCTGGTTCATAAATTTTCTGATACTACTGGTACGTAACACACTGGTTCATCATAGCATTCGAGCTATTCAATCCCTACTCTGAGGCACTGATTGGTATGAGAAGTGTGCATATTCAATGGAATAATGGCAGAGGAGTTTTCACAGCAGCTGTCTGCGGCCCTGTCACTCCAGCTCTGGAACTTTGGACTGTTAGATCGGCACCGTAGTACCGTTCGTTAAAAGTGAGAAAATGTGCAGTTTTTCATTTAATCGAGTATTTTATATGATAACATTGCTTTGAATCACTACATTCCTACTGACGTTCCTGTAATGAACTATGTTGACTTCAGTTAGCAAAACTACGAAGTCAGTCTTTCTGAGAATCCCGTAGCGGAGCACGGGTACATCAGCTAGTGTACTGAAAAACTTGTGTTCTCTTTATTTTTCTTCATTGTTACGTACGATGGATTAAACATGCAGTGTTTAAAAGTTAAAATTGTTGTATCATTTTACCGTTATTGACGTAGAATAACACTTCAAAAGGGTGGATGAGGTATAACTGGTAAATAGTAGTAACCTCTGGTGGCAACTAATGATGTGGTAACCGTCAATATAATTTATTATGCTTCGCTCCTCAATTTGGGAAGGTACAATCCAATTATGCCTTCATTGACACCATAAATCAACACAGAACCAAACGCACCTCCAATAAAAAGCCTTAGACAGATCAGAAGAGTCTGTAAATCTTTCATATAATATTAACCTAGCAGTTTCCCGCTGGCTCCGCCCGCAATGTACAAAGTATGGTGGTGTTCGTTACTATCCTCACGGATGTATTTGCAAAGTTTTGAGGTAATGAAATAAAGCACATGATCTGCTGTGGTAATAGAATGTAATATTATGTCAACAAAACACTTGAAAATACATCATACAAAGAAAATGAATTAAACACTACGCACCGAACTGTTAAAAAGTCCTTCAAAAATCTTCGTCATGGACACAAATGTACTCATAACTTTTCTCAGAATCTACCAATTTAAGTAATTATTACCTCAAAAGAAAGCGCTTGATCCACTGAGTGTTTTTAGATGAAAACAAACTTCTTACCTCAAATAGAACGAAAGATATGATTGCTTCAATGAGAATTTTTTTGAAGAAATGAGACGTCAAATTGAATGTGCACTCATAACTTTCCTCAGAATAAACCAATTTTACAAGTTAAGAGCTGAAATGAAAGAGCTTGATCCACTGAGTGTTCTTAGGCCAAACCAAACTCCGTACCTCAATTATAACCAATGATATGATTGCTTCAAAGAGACAAAAAATTGAAAAAATCAAATATTTGAGGAAGGCAGATGTTAAGTGATTTATAGTACCTGATGACAAATCTGTGCACGAATACCTTTCAGTTAAAAAAAGGAAGAAAATCGACCGGATAGAATGGCCGGACTGACTGACTTTAGTTTTCATAATTTTTTTAATATGTAGATGTTAGTAACTTGAAGTCAGACCACACCACCAGTATGCACAGGAGTGTCGATGAAACGGGGGTCTCCTGAATTATACCAGACTTGTGAGAAAATATCAAACACTATTAGATATTTTGTGTCCACATTCAAAGAATGGACAGTGAAAGACTTACTCAAAATATATGTAATTATGCTTCTTCTTTAGAAGTCAAGAATAACTGAATAATCAAAATTGAAGAAGACCTTCAAGAAATCAGCATAACAGACGAAATTATATGGGACAGGCCTAGCTTTAGAACGCTGGTGAACAAACATCATTTTTCTGAAAAACCCAAGAAGAGAACCACCACTGCATAGACGGAGGAATGGAAGAGCGAGTGGATGAAGAGATTCTGGGAAGAGAAAGCATATTTATCTGTTAAATAAGTTCAATCGCGTTGCTTATTTGGGCACAACGTTGTGACCATATTATTAGTACTCATCATCATCATTTGGCCTCAGATACCATGAGCAGGCATTTCAATTTGATGCCATCTGGCTGCTTGCTTGTCAATTTCAATTTCTGTTTTATTCTAGGCCCAGTAGATGGCAGAGTAAACAGAAAGTCTACGGCTGAGTTTTAATGAATTTTGTCGGGTAAACTCTAAATGTGTCACCAGAAATCTTTTACATACCGACATCAAACGATATAGAATGTCGAATGGTTTTTTCCGCCCTTAAAAATTCTGCTCCCTCTGCCAGGCTTCGAACCCGCAATCTTGGGATCCCAAGGCAGACACTCTACCACTGATCCACAGAGGGAGCTATGATGTTAGTAGTTAGAAAGCAGAGTTATTTGTGTATTTATCCTTTGAATTGTATTCATTTTCTGGAAGCGTCTTGAGATTAAATTGAACTGGTTGAATTTGAATGATATGCCTTCGGTTGAAGTGTTCTTTGACATTTTCTTGTTCTATTTTGTATTATCAAATATGTGAAATAATAGTAGAATTATTGCAGGTAATAGCCATAGATACAAAAACAACAACAGTGAAAATGAAAGCTAATTCACTACATGTACGCTAATGGTTACGGTTCTTATAAATTTGATAAGAAATAAAATGAAAGGGAGCCAGATGATCCTCTATTTTTTAACAAATGGTGACCGACAAGATCGAGTAGGTACGTGTGTATTTTAATAAAACTTCCCTGTACTGGAAGGGAAGGACAGGTGAGTACAGTATTGAAAGTGGTGTATTCATAAACGACAGAAGATGGAACAGCTTCAAAGAAATAAATGGCATTTTGTTGAGTCTTGCAATAGAAATAACCTCTGAAAATCATAACTTACAAGTCGAATGTTGTTAGGCTAGAATCTTTAATGCCAGGGCTACTCGTGTTTCATGTAAAAGTAAAATGAATCAGTTATTAGACAGAGGCCAAGATGACCAAATTATAATAGCAGCGAGACGAAGTACTGAGAAGTTTTATGGCGATTTTGAGGTTATTAAAGTCAGAATAAATTAACTATTTCAGGTAGTGGTACAGTTAGCTTATCTCTAAAGGAATTTGATGTTTTAGAAGAGAAGATGCAATGTCAGCTTAATCATAAGAGAACTTAAAAATTGCCTAAAGTAGAAGTAAAGAAATTTAATGGATATCCCAAATAGTGGTTAGGATTTTGGTCTCGGTTTCACAAGATCCATGAAGATAACACCTTACATGGCAGTGATATGTTTCTGTACTTAATACAATCCATGGAAGACGATATTGAACCACACGAGATTGTTCTTAGTTACCCCTAGTCAGCAGAGAATAATATTATTCTCAAACCATTGAAGCCTTGGACGAGCGGTTCGTCAGATATGATATTCTGTTATAGGTTTACGTTAGAGAACTTTTAAAATGGGTAACTTCAAACGTTACGCAGAGTGATAAACTTCCAATTTCTTTGAGTTATCTGAGTACTTTGAACGTGGCCTCAGCAGATCCAAGCAGTTGGATGTTCCCTATCGTAGAATCCAGTCTGACCGAAGAAATGCTGAGAGCATAGCAGAGAAGTCAGGTTTCCAAACAATTTGGGAGTGTAGAAGGTGGAAATATGACTCGATCGGAATGTCTTACGAAATTTATCAAATCTCAAGTCCACAATGAACATCAGATTCTGTTGGCACAGACAGATTTTGGAAATCTGAACGTGAAAGACAAGCAAGAGAAGAAACGTTGTTTTTCTAAGCCAAAGAAGCAAATTAAAGACAGAACGAGTACTCCAATACCTGCAGTCCTTCACAGCAGCTCAGGTTAATCTTGTGTCATTTGTAGACAAACTCGTGATTAGCGAAAACTGTTTTAAAACTAAGAGCATGACCCTTGATGAAACCAGTAAAATGTCTAACGAAAAGAAACGCTGTTTTGAATGTTTGAAGAACTGTAAATCATATGTGCGTTGCTTAGTTTGTGGTAATATGCATGTTACAGGTATCCAGAAATATACAAGGCTGAGAGAAATGTAAGAAAGGATAAGGAACCAAGCCAATTGCAGGCGACTTCTGACGTGGCAAATCACATATAAATCAGGCAGGTAATAATCCAAACGTTTATGGTTACCCTGAATGGGACCTGTAAAAAATGGTTGAGGACTTTTCGGACTGTGGATTTCGACAGTCGTACCTTCTCAAGAAAACAGCTGATGAGCTAGAACTAAAACCTTGTTCTGAAGAGACGGTGAGCCATGTTTTGTCTAGCGAGAGTCAGACATCAGAAGTGATTCACAAGAGGTTGAGAATGAAAAAATGAAAGGGCGTATGGCTTTTAGTGCCTAGAGTATCCGAAGACATGTTCGGCTCGCCAGGTGCAGGTCTTTTTATTTGACTCCCGAGAGCGACCTGCGTCGTGATGAGGGTGAAATGATGATGACAACGCATACACCCAGCCCCAGTGCCAGCGAATTTAAACAATGATGGTTAAAATTCCCGACCCTGCCGGGAATCGAACCCGGGTCCCCTGTGACCAAAGGCCAGCTTGCTAACCATTTAGCCATGGAGCCGGACAAGAGGTTGAGAATTAAGTTGCAGAAACCGGGAGGAAGTTACAAATGTGAAGTCGAAGTAAGAGATCAGTCAAGAAATTGCCAATCCGTTCCTTGCAGTTCAAGATGGTACCCCACTTTGATGAATGAACTGAGACTGAAGAAAATTTGGATCAGTGGTATTGGTGACACATTATGGGGATGGACTTGTATACCAGAATCCTCACTGGAAATGTCATCCTACTTACGGTGGTCTCACAGCCATTTCCTCCTGTGGGTGGTGGCGGTAGAATAACACCCACGGTATCCCCTGCCTGTCATAAAAAGGTGACTAAAAGGGGGCCAAGAGACTCTTAAATTGGAAGCGTGGGTTGGTGATCACGGAGCCCTGAGCTGAGTCCTGGCACTGCTTCCACTTGTGCTAGGCTCCTCACTTTCATCTATCCTATTCGACTCCCTTGGTCAACTCTTGTTCTTTTCCGATCCCGACGGTATCAGGTTCCCGAGGCCTAGGGAGTCTTTCATTTTTACGCCCTTCGTGGCCCTTGTCTTCTTTTGGCCGATATCTTCATTTTTCGAACTGTTAGATCCCTTCCATTTTTTCCCTCTCTGATTAATGTTATAGAGAGAATGGTTGTCTAGTTTTATATATTTCAGCATTAAAATATTAAAATACAATTTTAATGGTAAATAATAATAATAATAATAATAATAATAATAATAATAATAATAATAATAATAATGATAATAATAATAATGATAATAATAATAATGATAATAATAATAATAATAATAATAATAATAATAATATATTGATTTCATTACATTTAGGCAGCCTACGTATTATTCTCGACGTTCTGTTTGAGTGTACTGGATTCAAGAGAAACATGATCTTCATTGCTGAATTTTAATTACCTTAATATGATAAGCGTCGAATATATCACTGCAGTTCTTTGAAAAGCTGACATCATACAACGTAAAATGCCAAATGGACTCTCTTTCAGCTTTTCCCCCTACATCTGCTGTGTTTGAACCCATGTGATTGGGATCCGGAGCCAAGCACGCTAGTAATTCATTTACTGCAAAAAAACCACACACACACACACATACATACACACACACACACACACACACACACACACACACACTTGTACGAAATCGATGACATTTCTGTAAGGTATTAAATACAGTTAGCCTTTGCTGACAGGATGTAATGTTTACAGTGCACTGGGTCTTCTGGTATGGGCTAGAATAAATTTGTTACTTTCATTAACCTGTCTCAGTTTCATCCTTGGCTTTGACAATATGAAAGTGACTGAGAAATGAGCGATTCTAGTAATATCGTTCCTTATGAAGCCAGTCTCTGTTATGAATGGTGTGAAAATATCGCTCATAGGGTCGGTTGGTGCATGCATTTCAGTGGACTTGGCAGACTGATGTGCAATAGCAACTTCTGGCTCAGTGAGGAAAGCAACAGGAAACTACCTCACTCCTCGTTTCCCTAGTATGCCTCTTCAGTGACACCTAGGCTGTCTATGACAGCTGTTGGGGGAGCTGTAGAGGATCAAACCGGCCTTCGGGCTGAATACCTATTATACAACATGCATTATAATATACAGTACTTTCTGAAATACAGTACTTTATATTCTTATGAACAGGAGCGATTAATTTACGGTATGGAAGATAAAACGTCCTAAATATTATTTTCAACGATTTGACTCATTATCAAAGGGATTCCCTGCAAATATTTTGAGATCTGAGCAAGTTTTGAATGAATCACTACGGGACAGTAATAAGAGAACATCCAGAACTTCAAACAGAGCCCAAGTTCTCGAGCTGTGTGGCCACGCCTAGTCACTCACTTTGTTCGTCTGTTTGTATGTTTGTTGTTTTTGTCTTGAACGTGTCGGCTAGCGAGTTGCCTTGTATGGCACCGACTGTTCTACTGAAACAGACGGTCTCCGACCCATCTGCTCCAAACCGCATAATATGTCTTTCTCCCTTCTTTTCTCTCTCGCTCTCTTAACTATTCCATTGTTAGGTCAAAAACTGGTCTAATACTCTTGGTTACGAACTACGCTACCAGACAAACTGAGTTCAACTGCCCTTACTATATCAGCTCAGTTTGGAAATGGAAATGAATCGTTTGTGGTTCAATGAACAGATAAATAAATAAAATTTAAGATTTGTCCGTACATTAATGAAAATTATAATTTTATTAGACAGAACCTTTCCGTGTCGTATAAGGACCACCGGTTCAATTTCTATGTATGTACGTATGTATGTATGTATGTATGTATGTATGTATGTATGTATGTATGTATGTATGTATGTATGTATGTATCTATGTATGTATGTATGTATGTCCCAGTATAACGTGTAAACGACAGGGTATAATTGTATGAAACTCGGCACATATTTTTACGAATAAAACTTCATCTGTTTCCTTACTCTAATTTATTTTAATATGACCTAATAAATGCCCACACACATATTTAAATTCACACAATTCTAACCAGTTATGAATGGCCACACTTACTAATTATAAGTCTATTCACAAGTCCCTCTTCCTTACGGCACAGTAGAAGGTCCAGCCCGTGTGTTTACCTGCGGGCGCTTATGCCTTACTTTCACTTTGATCAACTAGAGCCATCTCATACAGCAGTTGTGTGTATACAGTTGGATCTGAACACAGGGCCACTGGCTACACAACATAGATGACTGTTCGTTGGTTCGACTCCACTGACAGTCCAGTAATTCACAGTCACATGCAGTGAACAACCGAACAACTCAACAGTATTCAACAGCAGGACGATACTCTCAACAGCGAACATTAACACAGGTCCATTTACCTTCACACTCGCGACAGCGGCTTCCCTCGCTGGCTCACGCAGAAATACACGAACACACAGTATAGTCCTCCGTTCTTTCGTCTTCACCTACTCACTGGTCTCTCCGACACCACAAAAACACCTCCTGGTTCAGACCTCGGTGGGACACTAGCGACAGCCGTAATTTTCGCGAGGTCACTAGAGGCAGAACATTCGCGCGGAATGTCCAAGAAACTCACAGGTAAGCCGGCCGACGAGAACAATACACGGAAAGGCCAGGCCCACCCCACAAGCCGACTGGGAGATCCCAGGTCGTTTGAGTCACCAGCCCCTTCCTGGCAGTACGGAAAGGGGCTACCACGGGGCTGGCACGTAACTATATTCTACCTGAAATGCAAAGTTGAAACATCGGATCCCATGAGATCTCTGAAGTTAAGTAACAATGTGCGTGGTGGCCGCTTGGATGTGAAACCCACGTGCTGTTGTCTGAAAGAGAACCCGAGAGGAACTCGCCATCCTGATGCAAGTAAACTCCGACTTAGAATGTTTGATCTTTGACCCAAGGGTACTGACTAGGTTTCAACGTTCAGATTTGGATAAAGTACTTGGTTTTGGTGAAATGCTGGACTAGTTAGCATTGGGTGATTATCAGGAAGATAAAAGCTGACACTCTGCGAATCAAAGCATTGAATACTAGAAGGTTGGGGCATCGATCTTCGCTGGAGGGTCTGTCAGTCTTTCTTACCAGGGTTGGACCAGGCTGGCAATAGCCACACCAAATTACTTCAGCGATGAATTTCGATGCACAGTAGGCTAAAATGGCAAACATTTTTCTTCACTTTAAATTTGTGAAAATGTCCAATTAGTATTATGAAATACCAGCTGAAGTACCCCTTGTTAAATTAAGATGGCCCACAAGTATATGTGTGTCTTGCAACACGCTCTAGTAGAAAATATTTACGATATTCTCATCGGGTATTTGAACATACAGACATGGTCTTAGGTATTCGTACAGCCACTAAGAAACAACCAAAGTTGTTATTTATGGAACTCTCAAGACAAAGAAACATAAATACTTATTATATACATAGAGATAACTTATCACTTGAAAGTATGGACAGATTAAAGATACAATTTTAACGTTCTTCAAACTAACAAAAATGTTTTCTTCTCTCAATACGAGTTTTAAGGCGGAGAAAGGTATGTATTCGGGAAATAACGGTGAATTCTGTCCCTCAGTACTTGGTGTGTCTACCTCGTCAGTAAATCACTTCTCTCAGCCTCTTGCTCATACTGTGCACCAAAACTTCGGTTGTCTCTGCTCCAATAATGATGCCATTCCTTCAGAAGCAATTATTTTAGCTGAGATTTGCTGAGATGTGACGTGGTGTTTCCGCACTCTTATTTCCAGTTCACTCCAGAGGTGCTAAGTAGGATTGAGATCTGGGGACTGTGCGGGGTTTTTCAGGGTGTGGAACGTATTATAAAGCACCCATAGTCGGACAATCTTTGCTGTGTGCTAGGGATCGTTGCCGTGCTGGAAGTAGTAATCATTTCCTAGACCCAATTTCTGTACACTATTCTTCAAATTTTCTTTGAGAATGTGTAAATAAGCCAATCTGTCCATAGTTCTCTCAATGAAATCTAATTTCCCGACACCAGACGCAGCCATACACCCCTAGACCATAACACCATCTCCACCATGCTTCACAGTAGCTTGAAGATTCTGGATGCCAAGAGCAGTATTGGGCCTTCTCCATCAAGTCAAAATACGTCCATCATTATGGAACAGTTGAATTTACTTTCGTCCGAGAAAACGGCGCTGTTCCAGAAAGCTAGTTCCTTTATTACAGACAGTAATCTTTTGCAAATTCTGATCTGCTTTTCTGATCCTGTGCTAGATTTTTTAATTAACTACTGCATCCTACATCTGCTCTAATCTGCTTGTCACATTCATTCGTTGGTCTACCCCTACCGTTATTACCGCATACACTTCCCTCAAAAACCAACTGAACAAGTCCTGGTTGTCTTAAGATGTGTCCTTTCATTTTATCTCTTCTTCTCGTTAAATTTAGCTAGATCGATCTCCTCCCACCAATTCTGTTCACTATCTCTTCATTCGTGATTCGAAGAATCAACATTTGAGTTCACTACAGATTCTAACAGGCTTGCAGCTCGCCTATCAGCATCCAACATTCTTCTGTAACACCACATTTCAAAAGCTTCTATTCTCTTACTTTCCGAGCTAGATATCGCCCATGTTTTACTTCCATACAATGCCACGCTCCAGTCTTCTTAAGAAAGGCCTTCCGTGCTTTTCCTAGTCTGCATTTTATGTCCTCTTTACCTCTGCCATCGTCAGTTATTTTACTACCCAAGTAAAATATTCTAGTTCCTTTAAGACCATTTCCTAATCTAATATTTCTTGCATCACCTGACTGCGCTCCATTACTTTTGTTTTGGACTTATTTATTTTCATCTTGAAGTCCTTCTCCAAGACTCTGTCCATACCATTCAGCAATTTCTCAGATCTTCTGCAGACTCAGATAAAATAACAATATCATCGGCAAATCTCAGGGTTTTGATTTCTTCTCCTTGGATTGTGATTCCCTCTCTTTGATTTCCTTTACCACTTGTTCTATATAAACATTGAAAAGGAGGGGCAAACTGCAGCCTTGCCTTACTCCGTTCTGGATTGCTGCTACTTTTCACTTCGAAAAATGAAGGTATCAGCCATAGGAAGAGAAGGGCCACGAAGCACGTAAAATGAAAGACTCCCTAGGCCTCTCATACTCTAATACCGTCGGGGTCGGAAAAGAACAAGAATTGACCAAGAGAGGTCGCATAGGATAGATGAAAGCTAGGAGCCTGGCACAAGTAAGTGGAAGCAATGCCAGGTCTCGGCTGAGGGCCTCGTGGTCGTCAACCCATTCTCTTAAGTTTGAGAGCTCCTAGGGCCCCTTTCTGTCGCCCTTTACGACAGGCAGCGGATACTGTGTGTGTTAGTCTACCGCTCCCACCCACAGGGGGTGGAATTAAACGAAACCACAGAGCTAGTTGCAAATAGACTAATATGAAGGCACGTAGTTAATTCATAGATGTTTGCAGACAGAACGCTGAAAGATATAACAGTAATGAAGATGTATGTATGTTTTCTTGATACTAGTCAGAATGGTTTACTCTTTATAAATTCTCCATTTGTTGTTTAAACATGTCGTCGTCCACACATACATTTGCATGCAGTTTATTTTTCCAGAGCCTCTCCCTCTGTTTCTCTTAGTTTCTCTTATCCGTTTTCCATTTAGCAGAATGCAGTTGTATTTCACAGTATATTCCTCTCTACTGGAACGCACGCATGCATATTCTGTTTTCCTGCATATTACAGTATTTCATAAAGCGCTGCAGACAATTTCAGTTGGCCTGCGGCGCTAGTTTCTGCTGATTGTGTTGAAATTCCCTTCTAACATTTCGAAGCAAAAGTAATTCAATGGACGTAATACTACGCTGTCGCCGGCCTCTCACCACTGAGTTCCGTGGTTAAAATCCCGGTCATTCCATGTGGGATTTGTGCTGGGCAAGTGGAGGCGGGACAGGTTTTTCTCCGGGTATTCCGGTTTTCCCTGTCATCTTTAATTCCAGCAGAACTCTCCAATATAATTTCATATCATTTGTCAGTCATTAATCATTGCCCCATAGGAGTGCGACAGGCTTCGGCAGCCGGCACAATTCCTATCCTCGCCGCTAGATTGGGGCTTCATTCATTCCATTCCTGACCCGGTCGAATGACTGGAAAGAGGCTGTGGATTATCAATTCTACGCTGTGATATTTTCTAAAGGAAATTTCACCAAGAAGAGTACCGAGTGAGCTGACCGCAGCTATGAGCTTGCATTCGGGAGGTAGTGGGTTCGAACCCGACTGTCGGCAGCCCTGAAGATGGTTTTGCGTGATTTCCCATTTTCACACCAGACAAATGCTGGGGCTGTACCTTAATTAAGGCCACGGTTGCTTCCTTCCCACTCCTAGCCCTTTCCTATTCCATTGTCGCCATCGTCGACCTATCTATGTCGACGCGATGTAAAGCAAATTATAAAATAAAAAATAGACATCACGAACACGTTTTCTCCGTAGCTTCATATAAACCCCAGTAGTACTATTTGCGTCTCATGAGAAGTCGCGGCCTGCTTGTAGGCACGGCACGAGTAACAGACACTACATTAAGCTACAACGATTACACGTGATAAACAGTGCGAGCTCTCTGAAAGAGATGCGTGTTCATTATTAAACTGTTCATTATGCTGTGCTTACAGTAGATGTTTACCTAAAGCACAATTGCACTGCCAATTTGAAACTTCACAGCAGCACCTTAGTTCACAACAATCACCGCGGACGGAACCGATGTTTATTGTCAGGTCTTGAGACTTGAGACTAGCGCATGCGCAGCTGCGACTTCTCGTCAGATGACCATAGTAGAATGCAGCACTCGTGAAAATAGCTACATGGGCACAGTGTCATGTCTCTGGAGTTGATCAGGGGAAGTGGTTTTGATGTCTAAATTATTAGTTTGGTTCAGCTCTATGGAGACAAAGGTCAAAACTGTAATCTGCGTTGTGCAGTTAGTATTCCAATGTAATGATTAATTAACTTACTATTAAAACAATAATTTAGAGCCAAATCCACTCGCCACTACAAGTTTGCGCTTTCCTTCTGCATAATGTGGAAGTTTGAAGGAGACTGAACTTTACAAGGTGAGGTGGAAAACATCTGCATTGCTTCACATCAAAATATCTTGGTATAACTCTCAACTGAGTGAGTTGACTGCGTGGTATGGGGCTCGTTACTCTAAGGTTGCATTCGGGAGATGAGATGGTAGGTTCGAATCTCACCATTGGCAGCCCTAAAGGTGGTGTGGCATGAATTCCCCGTTTTCACACCGGTCGAATTCTGGGGCTGTTCTTTAGTTAGGGCCACGGCCTCTTTCTTCCCAGTCGCTTTGTCCTATCCTAGCGTCACCGAAATCCTATCTGAGTTAGTGTGGCGTTGAACTGTCAGCAGCAGAGCTGAGTGACCCCAACTTGGTATCAGTCAGGTGGAATTTGAAGTTGCTCAAATACCTCAGCCTCGTGTCGGTAGATTTACGTAAACGAACTTATGCGTGACAACATTCCTGCACCTCGGCGTCTCCAAAAAGTGTAAAAGTAGTTAGTGGGACGTAAAGCAAATAACATTATTATTATTATTATTATTATTATTATTATTATTATTATTATTATTATTATTATTATTATTATTATTATTGTTACCGTGTTTTAGTGGTAGGTAGAGGTGAAAGAAGGTGCGGGCGTGAACGGGTCTCAAACTACGGAATCAAAGTTAATGTAAAATTTAACAAGGTTATATTTTCTTTTTTTTTAAATGAAGAAATAACAAGCATTGCAGGTACAGAGTAACAAGTCAACAAAATGTAGGTACAATATTTACTGGATTTGGGCTCAGCGCCCTTACTTCACAATTCGTGGGCAATCAGCCCAACCTTACTTCAAAATAAGTTTTACCAGAGGGGCCGAAAACCCCATTCATGTTCAGGAGCATTTGCTCCAAATTACACTGAAAAGCCTCCACGAGGCATACAACACTCAATTTTCGAAAAAGAGCCACTCGCTCTCAACTTTAAGCCTCTCAAAGGCCACACCAAACTCCACCTTCAAGTTGTCCTCTCAGGACATAGACACAGGGGTAATATACCCAACCTACTGAGGTCAATTAAATGAAAAAGGGTAATTACAATGACCTCTAAAGAAACAATTTGAGAGGAGGCGATCTGCACTCCTAATGTATTTGTTTCAAAACCTAATTTGGCTCTAGGCCGCTGATGCAAGGGCTAATCCCATACTACGGAGGTGACTTTAGAAAAGAAACAAATTTACATAATGTTAAGGAAGAATAGGTTGAGAAAATAAGTTCACCTCAAAACAATATGAGTGGGAGCTCGAGAGGGTTACGCACTCTCTAACCCAATACGTAGTTTAAAAGATAGAATAGATACAAGTTTCTTTACATTATTAAGGAAGGTTACATAATGGAAAAACTTCGGACCCGCCCCGAGAGTTAAACTGCTGAGCTAGCAAAGAAAGAAGTTATTAATTGGCCATTACCTTGTTCTTGACCGCTGCCGAAGAAAGAGGCGCTTCCCGCCCCCTTCTATGTACTTTACACACTGAAAGATGGAAGAGAAGTGGCCCGGAGACCCTAAAATCAGCAGTTTATATCCTCTCGCGGAAGGTTCGAGGCGTTAGGGGAATTAAAACACCCTCCCACAAACTCTTTATTGGGTAGGATACAGCAACATATTCAAGTTGGGGGAAGATACATCCGATTGGTCAGAAATTAATAAAAGAAATTCGGGATTGGCTAAATACAAAACAAGGGGAAAGAGAGGGGTATACAGCCAACTTAAACAATAACAGAAAGAAATTTAACAAGAAACAAACTTTTGAAATAAAAATTTCTCCAAAAAAAAATAGTTCTTTCACTCCGCACTAGGGTGCACTATTGTTGATCTTCAGTAGTGTCCTCTAGAAGAGAAAGTTCACACTTCTTTCTACAAGCAAAACAAAAATATGTCGAAAATGACACAGTTCAAAAACTCTAAAATTTCCAGGTAGTGACATCTTCTGAGAAACTTGAAAATTAATACCGTCAATAAAGTTCAGACTTCCTCCAGCAGAGGAGTTTCAACTGGCGCACATTTTAAATTAGCGCCGTGGAGGTATACCGCCCGGTACAGACCTCCCCCCCCAAAAGTTCCTCCAGGGGTGACACATGAAATCTGTTTGAGACAAGGTCCAAGTTATGATGTGGATATGAAGATTGATTGCAGAAGCATTTATAAGATTTTCTTAATTTGGTTTGATTCAGTTTCAAAAAATTTTGTAGTAACAGCGGAAGTACTGTTTTAATGTTTGTAGAAGGTTGAATTGAGAAGGAAAACTTTAGTTTTAAAGTCGAGGAAAAATTTTCTAAGTCCACCAGATTTTGTTGTTGAATTCCCAAGTGTAGTCATCGCTTATAGTAACTGTCCATGTAGTTGATGTTGATTAAGTTGGATGGCCAGACCGGCCGTTGCAGCTTGCGTCCAAAGGAGGCCGCTCGGACCCCTCAAGTACCCTGAGATACCGCTCGCCCGCACTATGAGGGGAGCAGTGGTGTCGAAGCACGCCGCGCCCGCGGTGAACATATACAGGCTGCGGGCAAGTAGCAGGTCGTGCGCCGCACATCAGCCTTGGCCGGGAGGAGGGCTCCGGCTCGCCGTGCACATGTCCTCGCTGGGGCCGAGGGGGCCCTTCCTCTAACCCAGTCGCAGCACGGCGCCGCGCGGCTGCGGGGGCACTGAAACATTAAAGCTAGGCGGCAGAATTGTTGGACCATCATCATTTTTTGAGGGCACAGGCTTTATGGAGAGGTTGAGGGGCCAGCGGCGTGCAGAAATTCATTTCAGATGCGAGCCACTGTGTGTAGTGGAGCAGGAGACGGGAGCGTGGTAATGGCCGTGGCAAGGACAGGATGGCAGTTTAATGGTTCGGGGCAGGTTTCACAAAAAATGCTTACATATAAAACAAAATACTAGAGAAGGGGCAGAAAGCCTTAAAAGAGAAACTCAAAAAAAAAAAATATAACCTTCATATTCCTTTCACGATTATATGAAGCAAGTTAACCCAGAAATTACACCGGTTTCACCTGTGACAGGTGAACCCTAAATATCCTCTCGGTGGCTGGATTGCTTAATAACAACGTAACCGGCGTAAGGAAATCGAGAATGACACACGGCCCATGGAACCTGGGGGCAAGCTTGCCCGCGGGAACAAAATTCTTGACCATTACTTGGTCACCTACCTTCAAAAGGGTGGGTCTCCGTCCACGATCATACCTTTCCCTAACCTTTTCATGAGACACTTTAAGATTGGCTTTAGCCTTCTTCCAAAGATCTTTAATGTTGTCCGGATCTATTGTCTCAGGTAGAATGTCACTCAGGGACCAGACGTTAGAGAGCGGCGTGTTGGGAACAAACTTGAACATCAAAGAGGCTGGAGTAAATTTATGTGATTCATGAACCGCCGAATTCAAAGCAAAAGCTAACCAATGCAGGGACGTGTCCCACCTGGAATGATCTTAATGATGATAGGCAATAAGCGCGGACCTGAGATTACGGTTAACCCGTTCAGCCAGAGATGGTTGAGGGTAATAAGCAGAAGTAGTTACATGAGAGATGGACAAGTCAAAACAGAATTTACGAAAAAGATTTGATGTGAAGGCGTTAGCATTATCAGACACAATATATTGGCACGGACCAAAAGAAGCAAAAATAGAATTTAGGCAAGTAATGGTGGACTGAGCGGTAGCCAGCTTAGTCGGAAATAACCAGGAAAATCTTGTAAAACCATCTACGCATACAAAGATGAACTTGTTGGCATTTCCCTTTGACTGGGGGAAGGGTCCTACATAATCAATATACAGGCGTTCCATGGGGCGCGACGCTTGATGCGAAGACAAAAGGCCTACCTTGGTGGACATGGTTGGTTTACTAAGCAAACAAGATTTACAAGCTTTTACTAGTTCACGGATTTCACCGTCCATACCCTTCCAGATGAACCTTTCACGAATCTTTTCACGAGTTTTAAAGATTCCAAGATGCCCCCCTAATGGGGTCTCATGATAGTATTTGAAGATCATAGGCACAAGAACAGCTGGAACGACAACCTTCATCATCTTATCATGCCTCGCAGGGCAACATAGAACACCATTCCTCAGAACATAAGGGACAACATGTTCCCCAGAAGAAAGGGTTTCCATTATCGGAGCCAGCGTCGGATCTTCACGTTGGTATTTCTCGATATCCCTAAAGAGCATGGGAGCATCTGTTAAGATGGCATTAACATCAGATAGCATGGACTCGGGAGGAGATGAATTATCGACCGGTTCATGGTTCTCAACGTCGTTGGAAAACATTCGGCTGAGTCCATCAACAACAACATTTTCGGTACCTCTGATATGCCGGACATCGAATTGGAAGGCAGAAATACGGATGGCCCAACGGGCTATACGACCAGTACGACGTGGCCTACCTAAGACCCAGCTTAAGGCTTGATTATCTGTCTCCAGGTCGAATTTGACATGTTCCAGATAGAGACGGAACTTTTCTAAGGCAAATAAGACTGCCAACCCTTCGAGCTCATAGATAGAATACTTGGCTTCTTGAGCCGATAGAGTCCTAGATGCATAGGCGATGGGTCGCCTCCCTAGTTCAGTCTCTTGAAGAAGGACTGCAGCTACTGCTGACGACGACGCGTTGGTTTGGACGATGAATTTCTTCGAGAAATCAGGCATAGCAAGTACAGGGGCATTACAGAGAGCTAATTTAAGATCTTCAAAAGCGGCTTGTTGAGAAGGTCCCCACTCGAATTTGATGCCTTTCCTACGAAGAAGGTTCAAGGGCGCCGCTCTATTAGCGAAGTTAGGAATAAACTTCCTGAAGAAATTCACCATACCAATAAACCTGGCGATACCTTTAATGTCCTTGCGAGGTTTAAAATCACGGATGGCCTGTGTTCTAGAATGATCGACTGCTACACCATCAGGTGACACAATATGCCCTAGGAATGACATAGAGGGCTTAGCAAAGGCCACCTTGGACAACTTGACAGTTAGCCCAGCCTTACGAAGGCGATTGAGAACTTCTCGCAGATGATCTAGATGTTCTTCAAAGGTCTCCGAAAATACGACGACATCATCCAAGTAGTGATACAAGTACTCAAATTTGATGTCGGAGAAGACCCTATCTAGCAGCCTAGTGAGCACAGCTGCTCCCGTGGGGAGCCCGAAAGGCACGCGGTTGTATTCGTATAAGTTCCAGTCCGTGGCAAACGCTGTAAGATGTTTAGACTCTTCGGCAAGGGGAATTTGATTATAGGCCTGATTCAAGTCCAAGATAGTAAAGAACTTGGCCTTACGAAACCATGAAAAACAAGAAACACCACCTTCCGATTGAGAGCCCTATAATCAATGACAGGCCTGAAGCCCCCTTGGGGTTTCGGGACTAGAAAAATAGGTGATGAATACGCTGACTTAGAGGGCCGAATAATACCATCCTTTAACATTTGATCAATGATTTCTTTCAGAGCCTTCATTTTAGGTGGAGACAGCCTATAAGGTGGAAAACGAACCGGAATCGAATCCGTGACCTCAATTTTGTATTCAATAAGGTCAGTAACACCAGGAGTATCAGAGAACACCTCCGGAAACGACTGACACAACTTGCGAATACTATCAGCCTGCTCCTCAGGTAGATGTCTAAGGTCTAACAACATCTCATCCTGGGTAGGCGAAATAGATGAACATGATACAGAATTACACTTTAACAAGGGAATTTTACAATTGGACGCAAATTTGAATGTGCACGACTTACTCTGAAGATCGAGCACAAGACCAGTGTGAGAAATGAAGTCCGCTCCCAGTATGATGGGGCAAGACAAGTGCTTAGCCACAAACAGTTTGATTTTCCATGTAAATTTAAAAATACGAATTTTGACCTGTACAGAACCTAGAATTTCTAATGGAGATGAATTAGCCGAAACATATTGAACAGTAGATGAGCCATAGTCAGGTAATTTACAAACAGACTTCAATTTTGAATACCATTGGTCCGAAATAATTGAACAAACACTGTCTGAATCTAATAGAGCGGTTATAGGCTCGTTATTTAACTCAATCTTAAGAAAAGGAACAGGTGCGGGGGTATCCGCCGCAATCCTAAGACATTCTTTGGGGCATTCGAAAGATGAATTTGAAGATAGAACATTCCCTGAATTTTCGACCTGTTTACCAGGGGCTGAGCCTCGGGAAGAGGGATTAGTCGACTCAGCCGAAGCCACTCGTCATTTTTTATTATTATTGGCATAGGTGGAGTTTGCACTAGAAGTTGAGCAGGAGGGGGTGCTATTTGAATTTGGGCAATTTTTGGCGATATGTGAGAAAGCCCCACATTTAAAACAGCCTTGTGATGAACCAGCCCCATTCCTTGTCCCATTCGACTTGATCAGTGGACACTTATTGCGCAGATGGTCGGGCGACCCGCAAGCAAAACATTTACGGGGTGTGACTGGTCGGCGAGGTGGAGGCCGAGTATTACTAAAGGAAGGTGGGGGTTCTTTCGCGACACGCAAGGAATCAGCGTATCTAACCCCTTCCGCTGAAACGGCCAATGCTTCAAGTTCCGAGAATGTTTGCGGGCACGCCGCGAAACACAAATATGACCTATAGGCTGGTGAAATTCCTTCTACAATAGCCTGTACAATCTGATCCTCAGGAAAATGAAGGGCAAACACCCTAGTATAGAATTTAATATCTTGGATGAAGTCTGCTAAGTTTTCATCCAAACGCTGTACACGATAATAGTACTTCTGAATAAGGGAGGACCTGGCCCTAGCCGGGATGAAGTTAGCTAGCAAGTGGGCGTGGAAATCCTCAATAGATGATTGCTCGGCAATGGCTCGTACTATTTTGTCGGAGAGAATCCCAATTGCATAGGGATAGATGATTTGCAAAATCTGACATGGGGAAAGAGAAAAAACAAGGGCATGATCCTGAAATTCAACTAAAAATCTTAAAAATGAAATTACGTCACTGGTGGTATTAACGGAAAACTTAGAGATACCTCTGAGCAACATTGCCAATGGATGAGGCAAGCTGCTAAACCCGGGTGACATAGTAGGTAAAGGTTTCAATGGCAAGGAAGTTAATTCAGAACGTATATTACTCAACGATGCACGGCGTTCAGACTCGTTGTCCAATGGGGCAGAGATAGTTTGAGCGGCAACGGTTATCCTATTGGCTTCTCCCTTAGGAGGCTCTTCCTCGCTACCTACATTCATCGTGGTGGGTTGATCAATTTTGGGAGGAACTTCCCCAGTTAACAATTGAGTGACCTTGCTAGATAATTCAGAAATACTTTCAAGCAACGTACTAGCTTCCTTCCTCTGAACGTCATTCAACTTCAGAGACAACAGATCGTTAACTCTATTTGAAAAACGATATAGTCTGGCTTGCACACGCTTAATTTGATTAGGAGAAGGATCATTTTCGTCAAAAAAACTAACTACCGATGCTAGCCCAGTAGTATTCTCGGTGATCGTGGAAAGAGAGTCGTCAATTTCTTTCTCTCCCAAATTGGGGATGGAAATGGGCAAATCAAGGGACTCTCTAAGCTTGTTGGTGTCTATCGCAACCGTGCCTCCAGATTGCACATTTCTGATAGTTAACTCATAGATCAACTCCTCTTTGCGCAAATAGTTAAGATGGAGAACATCGCGAGGGCCGGGCATGATGACAGAACAATTTTGAAAAACTCAAAAAATTCCAGCAACTGAGAAAATGGTTAGAGTTCGGAACAAAACAATGTTTAGCCGTCATAAGGGGCTAAAATGAGACCCATTCAACCACGCTCTGCTACCACTTGTTACCGTGTTTTTGCGGTAGTTATGCGTAAAAGAAGGTGCGGGGTGGTGAACAGGTCTCAAGCTACGAAAGTAAAATTAATTTAAAATTTAACAAGGTTATATTTTCTTTTCAAAATTAAGAAATAACAAGTACGGCAGGTACAGAGTAGCAAGGCAACAAAAGGTGCAATTACAGTATTTACAGTATTTGGGCTTCGAGCCCCGAATTCACACTTCTAGGGCAATTAGCCCAACTTTACTCCAAAATAAGTTTTACCAGAGGGGCAGAAAACCCCATTCATGTTCAAGAGCACTTGCTCCAAATTACACAGAAAAGCCTCCTCGAGGCATACAACACTTAATTTTCAAGAAAGAGCCACACGCTCTCAAACTTTAAGCCTCTCAAAGGCCACACCAAACTCCACCTTCAAGTTGTCCTCTTAGGACATAGACACAGGGGTAACATACCCAACTTACTGAGGTCTATTACATGAAAAAGGGTAATTACATGACCTCTAAAATAACAATTTGAGAGGAGGCGATCTGCACTCCTAATGTATTTGTTTCAAAACCTAATTTGGCTCTAGGCCACTAATACAAGGGCTAATCCCATACTACAGAGGTGACTTAAGAAGGAAACAATTTACATTACGTTGAAGAAGAATAGGTAGAGAAAAAAATAAGTTCACCTCAAAACAATATGAGTGGGAGCTCGAGAGGGTTAAGCACTCTCTATCCCAATATGTAGTTTAAAAGATAGAATAGATACAAGTTTCTTTACATTTTAAGGAAGGTTACATAATGGAAAAACTTCGGACCCGCCCCGAGAGTTAAACTGCTGAGCTAGCAAAGAAAGAAGTTATTAATCGGCCAGTACCTTGTTGTTGACCGCTGCCGACGAAAGAGGCGCTTCCCGCCCCCTGCTATGTACTTTACACACTGACAGATGGAACAGAAGTGGCGCAGAGACCCAAAAATCAGCAGTTTATATACTCTCGCGTAAAGTTCGAGGCGTTTTAGGAAAGAAAACACCCGCCCACAATCACTTTATTGGGTAGGATACAGCAACATATTCAAGTTGGGGGAAGATACATCAGATTGGTCAGAAATTAATAAAAGAAATTCGGGATTGGCTAAATACAAAACAAGGGGAAAGAGAGGGGTATGCAGCCAACTTAAACAATGACTGAAAGAAATTTAACAAAGAACAAACTTATGAATTCAAAATTTCTCCAAAAATCAGTTCTTTCACTCCGCACTAGGGTGCACTATTGTTGATCTTCAGTAGTGTCCTCTAGAAGAGAAAGTTCACACTTCTTACTACAAGCAAAACAAAAATACGTCGAAAATGATACAGTTCAAAAACTCCAAAATTTCCAGGTAGTGACATCTTCTGAGAAAGTAGAAAATTAATACCGTAGATAAAGTTCAGACTTCCTCCAGCAGAGGAGTTTCAATTGGCGCACATTTTAAATTAGCGGCGTGGAGGTGTACCGCCCGGTACAATAATAATAATAATAATAATAATAATAATAATAATAATAATAATAATAATAATAATAATAATAATAATAATATAACCTGACATAGAAATACAGTTACTATTAATCCACCATCATAATACACCATACTGTGTTCATATCTGGTACCTTAGAACATTCATTTTACCACAATACATATCATTGGTAATCAAAATTTCATTAATAAAGCTTACTGAATTTTCTTTATTTATAAAACAATATTTTCCAGGATAGATTATAATTCAACGAAATACCTGATTCACTGTGTAAAGGCGTAAACATCATTTTTCCAAAACAGATCTTGTAATATTAATAATAATAATAACCTTGATCTGAATAAAACTGTTACTGACTTCCCATATGGAATTCATAATTTTAAATATCCTCTTTCCAGGTACACTAAACAATAATTTTAAACCTTAGAATTCAGTAACATGTAACTCAAGCGACGGACATGGGTTGTTGCTGTATGAGAATCTAAAACTTTGCTTTTCCATGTATGCGCGTGTTTTTTCCTATTTAACTTGAATTAATCTGGAGAGAAATACACTCTCCCACTTAAAATAAAATATACTCTAAATTAATCTACTATGTACACCACGCGAGATACACAGCCAGAAACAATAACGTAGTGCATAAATTAGTGCTAATATATACATAAAATATACATTGACAAATCCTCATATCGTTATCCTCATACCAAATTATTGGTTTATTTCAGCGTCCAAGTGATTATAATTCGCTGAAAATTGACCACAACTCAGAACAATTATTACCGTGGTCCACACACAATAGAATACCCTGACAGTGTAAAGACAATAAAATGCCCCTAATAATGCTAATAAGGATCGTGGCAAAAAAATATTTTTTAAATAATAATAACCATTTGTGGTAATCAACGAAAGTAGTTCCTACTAGCAAGCCCTAGCAAGCATTCACAATAACTCAATTGGGTGTTCAGTGTTGCCAACATAATATTGCAATTGCAATCAAACGCGTATGATAACTTCTATCTCAGTAAGCGATATTGTGTCACAGTTAAAATAGTACAAACGTCAATTGGTCCTTCCGAATCATACATTATCTTTGACTGGCTTATTTTCCCGCTACATTTTTCATTACAGAGTCATTTCCACTTCAATCTGCATGTATTCATTTACATCTCAGCTATCATGCTGGATACCTTTATTTCCAGTCAAACTATAGAATATGTTCACTATATTTCTTACTTTTCCTTAGCAAATAACGTCATGTATCACTTTATTATCTTATATATGGACCTTTCAACATCTTAAATATATTGCTGTCACCCAACATCGCATCTTTTGCTCAACAGCACTTTAACTACTCGAACCGAAATTAATTACTAGTACTAACCACCCAACTGTTTATTTATGGTACTTGCTGCAACCACAAAAAAAAAATATATATATTAATTCGTCACTGCCAGCCAACCAGAATTCTTGACAGTAACTTTTATGAATGTGGTTTCAGCATTAATTAAATTCTTCATTCATATACCATAGTATATATGTCTGCATTTAACCAATAGAATGTAAGTATATATGAATTACTAATAATAATGATACTAGTGCAAATATACAAAAACCGTTTATTTTGATTTTCTCAAAATGAATATATTTTAGACGATACCAAAAGATGAAACTTCCAACGTATATTACACATGATATTAATAATAATAATAATAATAATAATAATAATAATAATAATAAAAATAATAATAATAATAACTACACTGATCATGAAACGAATTACCCTAAATATCTGGCTATGTTCTCGGGCCTTCTTTTTATACTATACTCACTCACATTTTTTTACATCTAGATATTTTAGAAAAGAAAAGCTTTAGATTCTATTGGTAATATGAGATTGGTACTCACATTATTGGCATCTTACATCCACCCGGGCTTGAAGCGGTCATGGTGTTTATAGACTCATGACAGACATATTTATCCCAATCTTGCGTCTTCTGGTATCCATTATTGGCTTACGTACTAATTATCACCAGTATTAACACTTTGCACACGTTTTCTTTTGATGATATCACTGATATAGACAACTTGTTATAACACTAAACATTTACACTATATACATTTTACACAGTGCTCAAATGCCTGGTAACATAAGCATGATTTACCGTACTAAGCACTCGTTCAAACTTACTCGTGGTGCAGTGTAGTCTCTCGCGGTATCTGTTCTCCCTGTGCGTTTACTAGACAGCTGTGTGGGGTCTCGCACCCCCCGACCTAAATTCCTGGTAGATAGTGAAAGTCTGTTTGGCTCCGCACACTGTTCTAACCACTAAAGTGTCTGCTCCCAGTAGCAGGCAAAGATATTCTCCACTCAAATACAGTTCCGTGCCTATTTCAATGATAAGTTTCTCTTACGGGCCAGCACACTTACCGTCATGTTATACATAATGTAACTACTGTATAACTTCAAGTCTCATTTCAACAATATGCAGATTGAACATTTTAAATATGTTGATATGTTACTCAGCTCAATAATATGATTATAAGTACTTTCGAATACAGCTTGTATTATAAAACTTGATTTCACCTAAATAATTTGGTGAATACACTTAGCTCATTGCTACTTTACCCGAAGACAGAGCAAAGGCTAAATACATTTGATCACGACGACACCTCGGCTGCTGACTGAATAGCGGCAAACTGCTTCACGAGGATGGTTGGTGCTCTTATCGGCGTAAGAATACTAATCTTGACATATAAAAATCCCAACTGAACAGCGCTAGGGTAGCTCCGAAATAAAGTTTACTCAAAAATAAAATGCCTTGCACATAAAATTTCCATAGTTGCTTTTCACCACCGTAACACAGCGTGCTCGTAGAATTGTTCGTAATTTATCTCACAATCTCGTTGGCGTTACCCGGACTATATCTCGTCTTGCGCTACCGAACCAACTCCACACCGGCAGTGGATTTCCACTCTTGTTGTGACCCAATATCTGAGTACGCAAATATTTCAATTCATTTCCAATATGACACTAAGTTGGTCAAGAATTATTTCAGTAAATATTGACATCCAATTGTGACACAATCTCCATTAATTATTGGCCTGGATTAATAATGAGCTACATACAACTTTGTCGCGCTACTTTTGAAAATATTTGAATTCAGTGATCTGATTGGAGCGCACATTACGTTATTCAACTGTATGGACGGGTCTATTCCAAATCAAGGTAGTTCAGGTAGTTTTGACCTTGATCTTCTATCTCTCTCATTCCCCAGTACTTTTCCATTACTGCTGCGTAATTTCATGAGCTGATGCAACAGCAGGTGTTTCAGAGATATCAATTTATTTTTAGCAAAGAAAGGAAGCGTGGGCTTCTGTTAAAGCTTTGTTCTCACGCACTGGCTACTAGAAAATTCTAATGCTGTCCTTTGTCTTGACCTACCTGACTATTACTATTAGTTATTAAATATAATTAATAAAATCAGCCAATCAGACTCATCTGATGGGTGCATAATGGCAAATTAATTTCACATAACACTGAATGAGACATCAAGAATAATGTCTAGATGCCTCTAACCAAGAGCCTACCACTTCAGAAGATCTACTGTTTGAGAGGAATTGCTCCACATTGCATCCGAAGAAAATTAGCTCCAGTATCTGAGAAGAAACGGCAAAATACTGATCCTCGACATACGCTGTTCGTTTATCAACCTTCCTGACAGAGGCGTATCTTGAAGCTGCTTTTGATGGGAGTAGCAGCCCTCAAAGGTTCACAGGAATCTACCCGTCTGAGGTTTGGAAGAGAGAAATTAAGGACGCGGTCATCTCTCTCTCAAAAATAAATAAATAATTAAATAATTAAATAAATAAACAAATAAATGGAAATAATATTTAAAGGGCAGCTGGTCATGAATTTTTCTATACGTCTCATGAAAGTTACTCACTATCCTGGGGTTGGGAGATTCAAGCTGTAAGATCACATTGAAGAAATGGAACATGTTCGTCGGAAAATATGACCATTGACATTGCGGTCACTTACAGGCATCAGATCACTTGTTGATATGTCTTTTGATGAAGAACTCTTATACAAAAGAAGACTTGCAAACATTAAAGCCATAAATGTTGCTGCATACTAGGCTATACACTACAAATACAAGAAAATGCATGATAGAATGAATGAATGAATGAATGAATGAATGAATGAATGAATGAATGCAGACAAACTGTCAGATTTCAGACGGTCTCTAACTACAGCTACCATTTAGTCTTGGACATAGCATTCTAACTCCTCGTCCAGTTAGTTTCCCGGCCTCGCTACAAATTTAAGACAAATTTTCAGGATATGGAATTAGGAGATCGTAGTCTAGAGCAACCAGTCTGGAGCAAAGCGGATTTAAATTCTACTCACAGCCATCTCAGAAAACTATTTTAATTTTTTCACACTTCACCTCAAGATGTATTCATATCTTGGACGTATACTATGTTGTAAGTTATTGTTGTTTTAAACAAACCAAACCAAACCAAACCAACCCCCCCCATCGCCTACCAAGCGACCGCTGCTCAACCCAAAGGGCTGCAGATGATGAGGTGTCGTGTGGTGATCACCACGAATCCTCTCGGCCGTTATTCTCGGCTTTCTAGACCGGGGCAGCCATCTCACCGTCAGATGGCTTTTTAATTGTAATCACGTAGGTTGAGTGGATCTCAACCCAGCCCCAAGATTAAGGTAAAAATCCCTAAGCTGTCCGGGAATCGAACCGGGGGCCTCAGAGTAAGAAGCAAGCACGCTACCCCTACACCACGGAGCCGGCTATGATTGTTATTTTAAGGGGCCAACAGACTAGGATATTAGCCTGAATGTTAAATATCTATTTGACGTTATTGAACGATACAATACCATTATAAGCACAGACGATACTTTGTGTGGCCCGGTGTTTTTGTGTGTGTGTGTGTTTACCAGTACATTTATTTTCTCCTTTTAACTTACCATAACAACATATACCTTACACTCTATCATATTTCCTCATAAATGTCACCTGCTGCTTTTTATTTTATTTCAAAGCGTCAAAACGCTCGTTTGCGTAGCGGTCTGTCAGCTTTGAAGAACATGCTTATGTTTTTAAAGTTTTTCTTCTGAAGTTTCCGTATCACTCTAGTCTTTATTTCTCGCCCGCGGTTTGAAGTGCCTCAGAAGCAATGGACAGCTATCAATTGCAGGTGAGGCGAATAGAATATTATGATTCTAGGTGTTATCTCTTAATGGGCGTTTGTGCAGAAGACGCTTCTTAACAACCGAGCGAGTTGGCCGTGCGGTTAGGGTCGCGCAGCTGTGAGCTTGCATTCGGGAGATCGTCGGTTTGAATCCCACCATCGGCAGACGTGAAGATCGTTTTCCGTGGTTTCCCATTTTAAACCAGGCAAATGCCGGGGCTGTACCCTAATTAAGGCCACGGCCCGTTCCTTGCCCTTTACCATCCCTCTGCCGCTCGAAAATCTTCGATGTAATAATGCAACGTTAAATAAGTAGCAAAATAAAAAATATAAAAAGGTTTCCAGACATACGTGTCATGAGATGATGTTCCAGTACAGTTGCGACTGAGATCGTCACTTCTAGTCACACATGTTTTCCAATATCCTTAGTATTTTAGACGAACAAATAGGTTGAATCAGGGGGGATTTACATCAGAAATGATGTAGGAAAGCGGTTCCCAATCCTTTAACTGTCACGGCCATCTTGAAATATTTTATTTTGGTGGACCCCGTAAAATATTTAAAAAATTTAGACTGTTAAATTTTTCCTGACATGATTAGGCTACAATATTATTATATGATGTAACTCTGAAAACGTACTCCAATTGGTGGCCTTGATCGTCAAGTGGTCAAGTTGTTAAGGTCTGACACAGTGGTTGGCCGGTTGGTTGAGAAAAATGTCACCAACAGAATGTTGGGTGGCAATGTGATATACAATTTCTAATCACTAGATTGCGTGCCAAAATCCTGGGTTCAGTTCCAGATCTCTCCGCAGTGTCCATATGGAGTGAGGGCATATGACGCTGTAGATGATGATTCGTCCATCGGATGGAGACATTAATTAATCCTTGAGCGGATCTCGTGGTGTTATTCGACAGGGGTAGGCTATTTATCGATACTGGATTTCACCCCCTCTCTAACCCATTATCATATCTCTCTCTGTCTCTCTCTCTCTCTCTCTCTCTCTCTCTCACACACACCCCCCCCCCCCACACACACACAGGTGCGTAGATCACTCTGCACCCGGACTCTCTGGAGGGAACACGACATCACATCACCGTGAAAACACTATATTTCACGTGACCTAAAACCCATTCATAAAAATCAAATAAATGAAGAGACGTCTAATGAGCTTGAAATAGTCAGTATGACGGTCGTACCTCTCTTGAATCTCTCTTGAACACTCGAGATTTGACTCAATGGTAGACACTACAAGTCGTAAATCTTATAATGCTATTGTGGTTATTGTTTGCTGATTTTCTTGAGCAGTGTGAATCTTCTTCTTCCTAGCCGTTTGCCCGTTACCTGGGGCCGGCACTAAGTTTGGATTTATCCCGATTTTATTGCCGGATGCCTTTCCGAAGGCCAAGTCTATATGGAGAAATGTACTCAATCTCCAACACTCAACACTACTACAGTCCACCACGACGACACACTTTATTTATCTGGTGACGAAGTTTCAGTATCTTCGGGGTTTGGCCAGGGTACGATTATTCTAGTTTCGTTTTCTGGAAAGTCCATGGAAACACCCGACAGAAAGCACAGTACAAGCAGTGGCTATTATGTGCCTTCAGGCCGACTGGCAGTTCACCGGTCTGACTTACTCATCCATTCCAGGTAATAAAAAGGGGGGTTACAGCAGGGCTGTCAGTAGCATGACCACGTAACTATATGTCTTTGATATTATTATACATTTAATTTGTAGAATTTTATACATTTTTGACCATACACACTGCTTACAATGTTTCCAATAATACCCAGTATAATTATACTAACACTTATTCGCCACAAGACCTTTGTGACGTAAAAAAAAACCACTTGCCTATGGCTAGAGACTCTAATGCGACTCTAATGTTACTGCAGGTGGAACACACTTCACGTTATGACTCAGAGTTACATCTGCCAACTTGCCGAAGTCTTTGTTTGCACCGCATCTGCGCAGCTGTCGTGATGTAGAGCTTTCTAAATAAGGTGAATTTCTCGTTCAGTATATAGTGGAGGTTTTATTAAAAATTTTATTTTATAGATTTGACTGCCAATTTGTACAAGTTCGTAAATCTACATTTTGCGTTCTATCACCACATTTCAAAACTTATTCGACTGTATGTATCATAATTAACGTAAGCTTCTATTCCTGTTTTACTCTTATGGTGGGTTAGTTGAAGGTCATACTAGTTTTAAGGGTGATATTATGTGAAACCGAGGGGAAATTTGAACGATTGAACTATTCTTCGAGGAGAGTGACTTTTAAATCTTATCTACAATTAAGAGACTGGTTTATATTAGTTAAACTTACCCACCGTCGGTTTCCTATTTTCACATCAAGCAAATGCTGGGACTGTTCCTTAATTAAGGCCGTGGCCGCTTCCTTCTCAATCTTAGTCGGAAAACTTCAATGTGTTAGTGCGACGTTAAACCGCTAGAAAAAAAACTTACTTCAAAATCATTTGTATTTTAAATACCGAATCCTTCTGGAATAGTTATGGAAAGTAACAAATCCAGAACCCTAGCATAAATTAAGAAGACCTCAACAATATTTTTACCAATAAACAAATGTTTCAGAAATATTAAACTAAATTAGGCCTACATCTGGTCATTTGCAGTATTGAGAGACATCAGTCACAATTTAGCAGTTTAACTCGACAGTGTGTATCTTACTAAAGTACAATAATAATAATAATAATAATAATAATAATAATAATAATAATAATAATAATAATCGTATGGCCTCAACTACCGTGGGCAGAAATTCAATTTGACGCCGTCTGGCTGTCTGCTCGTCAATTTCGACGTTCCGTTTTACTCTAGGCCTACTAGATGGCAGACTGTGTAATCTGAAACTCTCTTGGGCGTCTGTGGCTGAGATTTAATTAATTTTGTCGGGTAAACACCAAATGTGTCACCAGAGATCTTTTACATGCCAAAATCGTACGACATGGAGTGTCGAATGGACTTTTTCCCGCCCTTCATAAACCCGACTATCTCTGCCGGGTTTGAACCCACTATCTTGGGATCCGGAGGCCGACAGTCTACCACTGATACACAGCAGTTGAGGAGCTTTTATTAGAACGGCAGGCAACTTCACTACTGCCAGTCAAAATTGAGTTGTCCTGTTCTCATAATGGCAGGCCCGTTTTCCTACTTCCAGCCCGCTTACTGCCGGTCACACCGAGTTGGTGATTTTCCATTAAAATAGTAGGCTACGATGCCTAATGCCAGTCACATTTTAGATGGGTACATTTATTTCTAATGGCGGGCACTCTTGCCTACAGCCAAACACAATCAGGTAGGGAAGTTTTGAACAAAATTGCATGCTCCCTTGCCTCATGCAAGTCAAATCGAGAAGGGAATTATTCATTACAATGGTAGGCCCTCCTTACTAATGCCACTTACACAGGCATTGGAGAAGGACCCCATTCCTACTGCAATTCAAAGTCTATGTGGGGAGTACTGATTACAATAGCAGACACACCCTTTCTCGATCGCTACAAATCGACATCAGTGAATATATAGATGGACAAACGGAAGTATATGCATGTTTACAATATTGCAGACCTTCATTTACTGATTAACTGCTGCTAAACGGTACGTCATATCGACAAAGTATTGTACCATAAGACGCAGTATTTAGCTATCTAAATAGCTGGTCCTAAGATATTTCTTCGTATCTCATATATTCATGGGTGAGATTGAGTTAGAAACGTTGAATAGGGTGAAATTTGGGTAAGATTGTCTTACATTGCATTACTTTTCGGATAATTATGTGACAACCACAAACATAGCATTTGGCTCGCATGGCTACTGGGTGGGCCAATGTCCTGTAAGTGGTTCAAAGTATGAATTATATGTGTAAAATTTGCAAAACTTCCCTAAAATTGAGAAATAGAGGCAAATCTAACGTATGAGCGATAGAGATACCACTAAAGTCGTAGGACCAAAGTTGTAGATCACTCCAAATTGAACAGAGATTGCGTCATTCGTTATGTAATAGAACTTACCGTTTAGTCACAAAATACCTCGAACGAAGGTCTGCACTGTCATTAAATTTGCCTCCATATTTCGATATTCTTCGGGTACAAAAAATGAAAAATGTAAAGATCTTGAAAGCTTTCCTTCGGCTACAGGCTAAAACGTATGGTTTTTCCAAATTTCAATTTTCTAGTTTGCCCGGAAGATTGTGCCTCGATCTTGATTTTTTGGGGGGTGGGGGTGGGGGTGGGGTGGGGGATAAAAAGTAGGACTTTCAGGAAAATACAGCTACAATATATGCAGACGGTCATTATTACCCCTTAAACGGATTGCTATACGAAAATTTTGCGAAAATAGTGAATGTACAGACATACGAGTGCTACGATTTTATTTATATAGATAAGGAATCTGCTCCACGTACTACACCTTTTGGGCTATGTCCGCTGGACTTAGCCTACAAAACCGACCGTTCATGATATCTCCCTTATTAATCCTCCTGTCAAAAAAATGCACATGAGAAAAAAGTTTTAGAAATGTATTTCCGTCGAGGCTGGTCGATTTCCAGTCAGGTTGGTCTTGTATATATTGTGGGAGAGTAAAACCACTGTTTCGGTTCTTTATAAAATCCCACTCCATTCCAGGAATTTCAAATAGTATGGACCTTAAAACCCTATCTTTGTACAGGTGGATGCTAAATATAAAGTTTGGTTGAAATATCTTCATTAGTTTTCAAGTTATAAGAAATACGCTTTACACGCAGGCGCTCTTGAGTCACGTCCATTGGAACTTGTGCTGAAAAACCGTCCGTTAATGATATCTCCCTTATTAATCCTCCTGTCGAAATGATGCACATGAAAAAAGTTTTAGAAATTGATTTCCATTCTGGGTGGTAGATACCCATTTTTATTGGATGGGCATATTTTGTGGGAGTGAAAAATAATGGTTTCGGTTTCGGATAAACCCAAGGACAAGTGGATTCTAAATATCAAGTTTGGTAGAAATATTGTGCCCTACTGGACTCTGAAGTTCCGGCCAGGCGAAAGCCGGTCTCGAACCCAGAGTACGGTAGTGAAAAAACTCTCACAAACGTGAGCTGGTGCACATAGTCTTACCTGAACACAATCCTCTTCACTCAGCCAAATAAGCAATCTTCTCAGGGATAACATGGGTATAACGGGGCAACAAAAGATAAACAAGAGGATATGTGACAAATCAGGTAAGATTCGGCTAAATTAAAAATAAAAAATAAAAATATCTAACAGAAAACACCGCTGCATTCAAAGTTTAACAAATAGGGATTTATTACATAAAATTGAATTATTTACAAAGGATAGAGCTTTTCATTATGACAGGGTAAAATACCGCTGAGCCGATGACAACCAGTTCACTGCCTTCACGAAAACAGTTGTGCTGCAACAAGCATGTTACAATAGTGTAAGTAACGAAGTTTAGAAAGATGGATATCTGCTTACACTCATAAACAGTTATTCCCATAAAATTTACAATGCCTCGCGCCGTCGAACCCCGGTGCAAACAAAAATCACCACAAAATGTACAATGACCTGACTCGGTCACGAACCCTAGTCCCATGACGAGTAAGGCGTCAAAGATACCTATGCAAACCAAATAAAAAGGACACACCCAACCTATACACGGGTGTCAATATCAAACGGGCCAGTGTTAAAATAAACGTAGAACAAATAGGACATAAAAAGATCTCTCCCTGCTTTCAAAACATGAAGGTCGTTTCTTCCCCCTGGCACACTTGACACACTGCAGACGACCATAACCAACTCACAAGCCTGTGACGTCAAGCTCAATGACCTCCACCCTCACCACTTCACTCGCGGCAGTCCCCTAATTTATGAGCTCAAATGGGGCGGCAGGCTAAAGTCTTGCCTTTCAAAGAAACAGCTCACGTAATCTGCTGCTAAAGCCCTCTTTTAAATACACCTGGGCTATCTGCCCTCGTCATAATATCTCCAGCAGTATCGCAAATCTTACTTATGCCTCTCATGGGCTAAATCTTGGTGCTACAAAAACACTACTCATTAAGCGATAGTCACATGGCCATACTAGGCATCTCCAAAAATATTCAATAAACTCTCAATCGTGCTGGGCTCTCTCATATCAATCGCAAATCTTAATTCTGCCTATCATGGGCTCATATCTCTTACATATTCGGACTCGCTCGCTCTATTAGTGAAACTGGGTGAATTACTGGTCACGTCTTGGTCACAACTATACACATCTCCGTCTGTAGAAACAAATGCCTAAATGCGATCTAATAAAAGTACCTATCTGTTAGACTAACCTCCTATGACCAAAGGAGTTCGATCAGACCCTTAAAAACACACGTACGTTAAAATAACACAATCAAAATGAAATATGAACACGCTAACAAGGCCTCTACAAATAACATCTACCTTAATGTACGGGGTTCGAGTTTGAGGCCTAGCCCTATATTACAAGGAAAATTGTCCTCCCATAACAAATCTGTTGACTGACGGCCCCCATATTCCTATCTAAATTTAAATGACATGCTTGAAACAGAATTGGAAAGCTCAGACCTTATGTTATCGCTGACATTACGGAGCGGCCATCCCTGTGGACCACTGAATCTACCACCTCATGATAGACTGCGGGGCTGGCATCAGATACTGTTGACCACTTGGAGACATTCTTTCTTGTGTTGCGTCTTCGTACAGCTCCCTCTGTAGTTGGAAGGTGTCCCCTTCGACGTTGTGCTGATCAGGTGCTCCCAACGTTCCTGGATCGATGCCCGTTGTCGTGTTGGCTTCAGCTCCTGGTTGTGGCTTCCTTGCAATGGTGATGTCAAACACTCGTTCTGACTTGATGCTGGGGTAACTGAAAATAAATTCATATATTACAGACTGTCCAAACTCGATGCCTGTCTCCACTACTATCGTGTCTCACACGTCACATTAACCAAGTCTCGTTCAGAGTTTTAACCTGGTACACAATAGTTTCTTCACTCCTCTCAGTCACTGTTCTTTCACCCTATCACACGGACAACATATAGTTTCCGAATTCCTAACCTGAGCCAATATTAATTCTAGCAGTTCGTCAGTCATAACTTGACCTCATAGAAATATGAAGCTACTAGTTCATTAGTCTCTTATAAGCAGTAACTCATCTCCCCATAGCATATTCTCACAGGTAAAATCTTAAATTCATCTGAATATTCAAGTTGATTACTTACTTCCTTGCAGAAATAGCAGTACGGGTAGTGGGTGTAGCTCGAAGACAAAGCGTTGTTCTCAGTACCAACACGCAGTATGGCGACTCGTTCAAGCAGCCTTCTGGTCCAAGAATGACTCTGATATGCCCGGCGGCCTTATTTTATAATCCCGGATAGCGTCATCAAGCCGCTTGACTGCGTGCAATCTTCGCGCGCCCGCGAAGTTTTCCCGCATTAAGTATATCATGAGCTCTAATTAGCGAATGCATTAATGAATGCAGCCCTAATGCATATCAAAATAAAGCAGACATAATACAGGTTGCAATTCTTGTCTCGAATCCAATGCAACTCTTCCGTAACCAAAGATATTAATTTAATTCTTTCTTCCCTCCTATAATAAGTTTAGCCGGGATCTGGGAAGCGTCCCCAATCTTCATCAAGAGGCTTGGCTTGGGACATAACTCCTTTTAATGAGTTTCTGGAGATTTCTCATAATGACGCTCGCGCTCACTTCACACAAGAACGCTTCTTCTGGACTCCTTTATGACATTTACTGTAAGACACTGGCTTCGTGGGTGGCCTCGTGTGATTCCAATATCCAATACTAAAATTAATCCAATTGTCCCAATGAACAGGATGGTTCAATATATTCAATAGTTTTCAAGTTATAAAAACTCAGACAAACAAACAGATAGACAAACAGACACCAAAGGTAAAAATATGCAGATGGTTATTATTACATTTCAAAACGGATAACTGTACGGAAATTTCTCTAAAATAGTCAATGTACAGACACACGGTCGTTTACGATTTTATTTAGATAATAATAATAATAATAATAATAATAATAATAATAATAATAATAATAATAATAATAATAATAATAATAATAATAATAATAATAATGTTAAAAAATAAACATCGTGTATCAAGACATTCACAACAGAGCCACTTTCAGGAACAAGATACATACATTTGAGGGGTTTCGAGAGTCAGAAACAGGACTGAGAAGAAACAACATTGGACGACTTAAAAGAAAGGAACTACACTATAGGGTAGAGAGTGAAGGAATACTGAAGTCATGAAGAGTTATTTAGGTAGTCCATAGTTGGCCAAAATCTATTATGTAATGATTATGTTATTGGTTTTAGGTACCACTAACTAATTTTACGGTTTTCGAAGACGCAGATATGCCTAAATTCCCAGCTAAAGTTCTTTATCGTGCTGTTAAATCTACCGACACGACACTGACGTTTATGATTCCGGCGCAGTCCCGTGCTCAAATATCTCATCTTGAGCTCAAATGGTGAGCGTTCTACCGTCTGTACTAATCAGCTCGACTAAAGAACAGACTTCAACAGTCTAGCCAACTATAAGGGAAATGCATTTCGCGATGCAGCAGTTTACAGAAATGGGAAAAAGTTGGCATGATACCTATTTGTAACAAATCTGAACTGGAGACCCACTCAAAGAATGGGGGAAATACAATACTAATGCGGCAGCATATTACTTGATAGCCGAAGACTCAACATAGCTTTTGATATGCTCCATGTCCAAACGCCCCAAAACCTTTAGAATTAACCTATTAAAAAAGGACTACGTTGAGGATTTCAGTGGCTAACGCGAACACAATGATTCAAGGAAATTTCACTTTTAAGGATACATTTAATATACACACTATTCGTCACCAGATCAAACAACTACAACACAAAGATCCACATTGATGGTGACCGAATTTTGCTACACGAACACAAGGCGTGATAACTTATATAACAGTGGTGCACTAAACACAGAAAGAAAAGACACACTCTACAAACAAGAGGAAGGAGAGGAAAGGAAAGGGCATGGTGAATAGCCTCTATACAGAGTTCTCTTCGAGTAACCACACTGAAGGTTTAGGGTAGAGAAGAACTGTGGAGAATGTTCCATGAGCTAGCTGGCAGAATTATGATTGCCACGACACCTCAGCCATGAAGAAAATAACTACAGAAAAATCCCCAGTTCTAGCCCCTCAGGCAAGCAACTCAATGTTGAAAACACCCTGAGGATATGAGCTACGAATTTTAGGTAAATAAACTATAATTGAGAATATATTTTTGATTTATTCCAAAAAATTACAATCCTTTTCTTAACCATAGTTATCCGGTCGATTAGATTAGCAGTTTGACTTTTTCTACCACTTAGAGCGCTGTTGTGAGTCAATGCATTGTTTCACTTAAGCACCACTACGAGCGCTGTTGTGAGTCAATGCATTGTTTCACTTAAGCACCACTACGAGCGCTAATGTGAGTCAGTGCATTGTTTTACTTAAGCACCACTACGAGCGCTGTTGTGAGTTAATGCAATGTTTCACTTAAGCACCACTACGAGCGCTGTTGTGAGTCAATGCATTGTTTTACTTAAGCACCACTGCGAGCGCTGTTGTGAGTCAATGCATTGTTTCACTTAAGCACCACTACGGGCGCTGTTGTGAGTCAATGCATTGTTTCACTTAAGCACCACTACGAGCGCTGTTGTGAGTCAATGCATTGTTTCATTTAAGCACCACTACGAGCGCTGTTGTGAGTCAATGCATTGTTTCACTTAAGCACCACTACGAGCGCTGTTGTGAGTCAATGCATTGTTTCACTTAAGCACCACTGCGAGCGCTAATGTTAGTCAATGCAGAATTTCGGCGTGAACATTTTTTAAAACTAAAAAGCGCTTGAGGGTAATGAACCAGCTAATGCATTACATAAAGTATTATGTAAAGAAGTTAATTTGGCTGGGATTTGAATCAAAAAGGAAACAAGTAAACAAACAAGCGATTTTATAGTATTTTTCCGGAACTGCATATAGGCCGGAAGTGATTTTAGAAACTTATTTAGTTTGATAGACCTATCCAAGCCTCACAATTTGAAACCTTTCCGGGCCCTTTAGCCCTTCGATTTTCGGCACAATTGAGGACATTGCTTAATTTTACGTTTTTCGTAGTATGGTGACCCCCTACTTTGCTAAGAAATATTTTCAACATTAAAAGAATTAAAATAAATGTTAATCGACCCTATCAAGATTCGATCGGAACATTGTGTAGAGGAGACTTCGTAACTAACTATACTACGCGGCCAGCTTCCTAATATGAACACTAACTTGTAATTTGACATCAATAATATTGTAACCTTGTACACATCGCACGCCTACAAAAGCTGTCGTTCTGTCATTGTGTGAACGCTTCCTGCATGCATAATAAGATATTAATTATACCGTATCTGTTCGGAGCTCATTATTTAAAGTACTTCAGGACCATTCGTTAAATTAAGATTTTCATTATAATGAAATTTGCTCGACACGCAGAAATCTGCGCGAAAATGAAGATTTGTGATTAAATAGCGTTGACAGACTCAAGGATAAGTATTTCCAGAGGCAATTTGCTCGAAATGTGGAAAGATTCTACCTAAAAGTGAATTATTATTTCCATTAAAAACTAAATTAGCTCTGTTTGTAGTCTTTTGAGGAGCAATTTGTGGGTAGACTTTAACGTCTACACTATTGTAGCCTGTCGATAGTAATAAATTCCTCCTACGGAGTCCTACGCCATTGTTCACTTTGAACTCTTCACATTAACTGTCCAATAGAAACACATTTTTCGCTTCAATTGTAATGGAAGCTCATGGTAAACAATTCCTGGCATGAATACCCTCGATTTGTGCACGGGTCTCTGTTAATTTGTTTATTTTATTTATTAGAACACAATCGTCGTGACAGGTACATTTCTACATATAACTTGCTGCCAGTTTGCAACGGTTAAATAATGCAAAATCAATAATAATATTTATTATTTATTTTACGTCCCACTAACTGCTTTGGCTTTGGCTGCTAAAGGCTTTGGAGAAGCCGAGGTGCCAGAACTTTGTCCCGGAGGAGTTATTTTACATGCCAGTAAATTTACCGAGACTAGGCTTTCGTATTTGAGCACCTTCAAATACCACCGGACTAAGCCAGGATCGAACCTGCCAAGCTGGGGTCAGAAGGCCAGCGTCTCAGCCATCCGAGCCACTCAGCCTGGCAATACCAAAGCAAAATAGTTAATTGTGTGAACTGAATCTATCAGATTTGCCCATGCCAAATTTCAGCCAAATTGGTCGAGTAGTTTTGACGTATTTCACCCTAATTTACCCAGACCGGGCGAGTTAGCCATGCGGTTAGGGGCGTGCAGCTGTAATCTCGCATCCGGGAGATAGTGGGTTCGAATCCAACTGTCGGCAGCCCTTGAAGATGGTTTTCCGTGGTTTCCCATTTTCACACCACGCAATTGCTGGGACTGTACCTTAAATAAGGCCACGGCCACTTCCTTACTATTCCTAGGCTTTTCCTGTCCCATAGTCGCCATAAGACCTATCTGTGTCGGTGCGACGTAAAGCAAATAGCAAAGAAAAGTAAAATTTACCCAGACGAACAGCGATCGATGTGCGAGTGTCCTGGAACACAGATTTTGACTCGTAAAATTTCAGTTGCCTCGGAAACTATTAGAATTATGAAGAAAATTAATATAATCCTCTATGTAGGAAATTGAATCCCAAGTGCATGCGGCAGCTTTCATTTTATGTCATGGCTAACGGTTTAGCCTACCCATAATTTTGATATTCAGCAGAGAAAGGTTTACAAAGTTCAGCAGATACCTACAAATAAACGGCCACCATCTTGAAATTAGCTTAAGTATTGAAATAGAAATAGGCCTATGTATTAACTAAAGATACCATCTAAATGCTTCCTAAATTTGTATTAGATCGGTTTCGTAGTTTTTCGTGATTGAAACACAGAAAAACAGACTGACGTTCGGGTTTAAACATGATGGCCCTGATGAAATGTTACAAGCAATTATCTCTTAAATGATTCGATAAAACTGAATGCTTTGACTTCCAAATCTTACTGATGGAAGTGGCCTTCCAAACTGTGATATGGGGAATATTTTTCCGTGGCCTCTTTTGGTGCGCTGGGGGTTTGGGTCAACTTCAGAAGTTTAAATAGAACGCTGATAATTTTTTTTAATATTCTGGTTCCTCATATAAACTAAGCAATTTTTAATTTTAAGAAATCAAAAACGAATTGTTGAGCAGTTACACCATGTTTAATTTAGGTTGCTACACTTCATGAACTTAGGGGAAAATAACTATTGAACGAAAGGTCATCAGTATTCTGGTTTCAAAGCCAACTAAATTCGCAAGATAAATAGTTGGCCATGTTGATTATTTACTGTGGCTCTGCCAGATCGTTGCCTACGAGATATACAAGGCCGGGAAGTGTGCGCTAGTTCTGAGCATAAAAACCGTCCCCAACCAGGTTCATAGTATCGCCGCCAGATGTCTCGACATCGTGCTATAGTTTTCATGTTCTGTAGTGTATTAACATATGGAGAAAAGTGTTTTTAATACGTTTACTTATAGATTTCACTTGCTGATAGTGTTCAAATGAACTGGAAGTAAATTTCATATACTCTGTAAAATATGGTATATCGTACTGTAAGTCCAATTCGTAAAAAAAAAAAAAAAATGAGAATAATTGAAGTTTTCAAACATTTCCTGCCGACCCAGTTTTAAAGGAGAAGTGGATAATTGCTTCATCTGGACGGGGGTAAGGGGGCAAATTAGGTCGCTCTGGTCGCCTGGGACGTCTTCCAGAGTCTGTAATTTACATTTTAAATATTGAGACTTCAGATTAAGGGTTACAGATTCATTAGATCACTTCACTGCTTCCGACTACCGCATCAAAAGACACGAATTAGGCCTATGTTGGCTTTTCGAATCGAAGAAAACTAGAATAACACTTCTAATTAAAGATCCCCCTGTGGGTGGGGGCGGTAGAATAACACCCACGTTATCCCCAGCCTATCGTAAGTGGCGACTAAAAGGGGCCGCAGGGGCTCTGAACTTTGGAGCGTGGGTTAGCGACCACGGGAACCTTAGCTGAATCCTGGCATTGCTTCCACTTACTTGTGCTAGGCTCCTCACTTTCATCTATCCTATCCGACTCCTCTTGGTCAACTCTTGTTTTTTCAACCCCCACGGTATTAGGTTCCCCAGGCCTAGGGATCCTTTCATTTTCACGTGGTCCTTGTCTTCCTTTGGCCGATATCTTCACTTTTTGAAGTGTCGGATCCGTTCATTTTTCTCCTCATATTAGTGTTATATAGGACGGTTGCCCAGTTGTACTTCCCCTTAAAACAATAATCACCACCAACACCACCACCTCATTGAAGGAAACCTCCATTACGAAGCCATGAATTTGACATGCGTGGAGGAAACGTTAGGATCCCTTATCATAGATGAAATGGCTATCAAGCCCAGAGTAGACTATGATCGTAATCCTGATCAGCAACAGTTCTGGAAATAAGCCTACTTGATGAGACGCTTGAAGGTAAGCTAACTAATCAATTGGCGGTTATTCTATTTTCTTTCAGATGTACTATTTTTAATAGGCCTAAAATATCTGGAAGTTTTTGCTATTGGTTTTACGTCGCACCGACACAGATAAGTCTTATGGCGACGATGGGATAGAAAAGGGCTAGAGTGTGAAGGAATCGGCCGTGGCCTTAATTAAGGTACAGCCGCAGCATTTGCCTGGTGTGAAAATGGAAAACCACGGAAAGCCATCTTCAGGGCTGCCGACAGTAGGATTCGAACCCACTATCTCTCCAATGCAAGCTCACAGCTGCGCGCTCCTCACCGCACGGCCAACTCGCCCGGTAGTTTTATATTATCTTAGATGCTATTGATATTAAGAATGACACATACCTTTTCAGTAAAACCTGTCACTCTGGAGTTGTCTTCCTTGGCCATGATATGTGGTTATCTCGTTCGAGTTGCGGAAGAAAATTCCAACTGTGGATCATGCTTGGGACAGATATCCTCGGCCACTACTGACAGTCCATTGATGTGCCTCATTAGGATCAAAGATCGTGGAGCATTACGCTACCCCTCAAAATAATTTGTTTACTTCCTGCAAAATATGTTGAATTTTATGCGTCACTCATTACGTTTTCTGGGAAATACGAATTTAGTTTAAAAACTTCACGTTTTTGTTGTTCCAAAGTTCATTGAGGCATTCAAATGTGACGAGTGTGATCAGAGAGTACTGACTGCAACTCTCATTAGAAAACTTTTAAAAGCAATACTCGACAATGAAGCTCATACAATTAATTACAGATGCTCATGACTTGGAAAAGAACTTCAGGACAAAGCCTTTAAGTTAGAAGATCTTAAAAATGTGAGTGATACGAGCAGTGATCATGGTAAGTCATTTTTAATGTATTACTTTTATTAATTATCACACTTGACTTCGCCTAAAATAATTCCAAATGCCACTTAAATGTGCTTTACTTTACATCCAACCACTCGAAATCACATTTAGGTGGTCCTAACTTCATTATTTGTAGATTTTTACGTCTTTAGAAACCAACATGTACTATTAATTGAATGTATTTCGCGCGAGCAGCATAGCAAGATGTCGAGACCTCTAGCGGACGTTCGTAAAGCTACTTGCGACCCGCATTTCTATCGGTCCACTTCCCGGCCTTGTATATCTCGTAGGCAACGGCCAGATTCAAAAATAGATATAGAGGTATTATTTCAGTAATAAATAATGCAGGAGTAACAAATTGCATCGATAGTGTTCAATGAAGGATATGGCACGGAAATGTCACGTACGAAATTAAAACGACTGGAAATAAGGCTATGTAAATATGGAAGTGTAAAGAACAAGACTCGCTTACAGATGAAATAAAAAATAAATGAAAATTCTACAAATATTCTTGCCGCTGTAACGGTAAATCCACAGATAAGTCAACGTGAATTGGCCAAAGGCAATGGGATTAGTGTTTGTATCAAGGTCTCACACAGAGAGATTATCAGGTTGAAGTTGTTTTTGGTGAGTGGTTACGTAACGCTATTGCAGAGAATGGCCCACTTTTGGAAGACCTATTATTTTCAGATCAAGCGAATTTCAAACACTGGACATGTTAATAGACATAATATAGACTGTATTATAGAGCACCTGAAAACCCCAAATAGATGATAATCGTGCATTTTCAGCATCATTGGTTACTGAATGTTTGGTGTGATATTCTTGATAACCTTGTCGTCGACCATTACTTTTTTACAGGCATAATTATTGCTTAATCATGTTGTCATTTTGTCAACCATGAATTACCTTCTCTTTGGGGAAACATTCCCCTCAGTGTGAGAAGAGAAATGTGGTGCACCACTACCACATCTTGCTCAACGCACACGTGAACTGTTAAACGATAAATATGGTGATAGGTGGATAGCTGGACGTTCGCATGACCACCTCGCTCACCCGATATAACACCCTTGTGTGCATCGCACGGCCAACTCGTCCGGTTCACATAAATATTTCTTATGGCTGGAGCAACATCTGAAAATTTGCTTCAGAAAATTAGCGATATAAAGAGAGGATTCATCTCATCATTGAGCCTCCGTGGCTCAGACGGCAGCGCGTCGGCCTCTCACCGCTGGATATCGTGGTTCAAATCCCGGTCACTCCATGTGAGATTTGTGCTGGACAAAGCGGAGGCGGGACAGGTTTTTCTCCGGGTACTCCGGTTTTCCCTATCATCTTTCGTTCCAGCAACACTCTCCATTATCATTTCATAGCATTTATCACTCATTAATAAATCACCTTGGGAGTGGCGACCCCATTGTAATAACAGCCTATATATGTTTCATTCATTACATCCCTGACCTGGTCAGTGACTGGAAAACAGGTTGTAGGTTTTCATTTTCATTTTCATCTCATCATACTCTAGGCCCTGAATCAGTTTTCCCCCTTCCGATGCACTGAATTCTACACTTGTCGACTCCATATTCCACACAAATATCTCTACAGAACGAGTCGTTATATACAAATAAATTAACCGTTATCAATGTGTTTCATTTATTGAAAGACATATGATCATTTGATTATCCAAAAGGGAAATTTGACACCATTTTATTATTTACTACTGTACACTCCAAAGGTGATCATTAAGGCGTTGAAGTCTAAACGGTCTGACACCGAGGTTAGCCGGTTCGAGTCCCTTTGGTCTAAAAATTTTCATCAATAGAATGTTGGCTGGTAGGGCAGAGGGGGGGGGGGGATGTTCACTAGATTGCGTGCCAAAAGCCTGGACTAAATTCCAAACCTCTCCGCAGTGCTCATATGGAGTGAGGACATATGACGCTGTTGATAGTGATTCGTCCGTCGGATGGGAATGTTAAGTCTTGAGCAGACCCCTTGTTGCTATTCGACAGGAGTAGGCTACGTGCCGGGACCGGGTTTCACCCTCTCCATTCCCAGTATCATATAACACGTCATTCACTTCATCTCATTAACTCTTCTGGTGAAGGGCATCCGGTCATGAAAACCCGCCACGACAGATTTATCTCTCCTCACCTCACACCCGACCCCGTAGAGAAAAGGAACAAGGGGTGGACAAACAAACTCCAAAGAAAACGCCATATAACTGATCAACAATTCATTAAAAACGTGTTTTTGGTGTTTTAAATTTTAAAAAATTAATTTATTGAATTAAACCAGAATATAAAACATTATTTTATCATGATTCTACTTAACATTCTGAACTTACTCCCCGGTACCCCACAAGGGGCCTCGGAAAAATATTGCACATGTTACAGTTTGGAAGACCCCTTTCACCAATAGCATTTGGAAGACAAATAAGTTAATTCTATTTTATCTATTCATTAAAGATATATTCGCTTATAATACATTATACGAGACACCTTAGGCTTAGGGTATATTAGTAAGGATTTATTTATACTTAGTTCAACGGAACCGATGGCAAAAGCTATACAGTCCAGTTGAGAATGTCCTCAAACTGACCACGTACCTTTCCAGTATCCGCAGGTCATCTGGCTGGATGGCATTCGTTGTTTCACCACGAGGATTATGTGCCCGGAGAAACGTAAAGAGGACCTCAGCTCCTGACCCTTCCATCACTGGAAAACTAAAAATGAAAACCTACAACCTGTTTTCCAGTCAATGACCGGGTCAGGAAAGGGTTGAATGAAGCCCCAAACTTTTTTTTTTTTTTTGCTATGGGCTTTACGTCGCACCGACACAGATAGGTCTTATGGCGACGATAAAGCCCCAAACTTCCGGCGAGGAGAGGAATTGTGCCGGCTGCCGAGGCCTGTCCCGCTCCTCAGGGGCAATGATTAATGACTGACAGATGAAATGAAATGGTAGTGGAGAGTGTTTCTGGAATGAAAGGTGACAGGGAAAATCGGAGTACCCGGAGAAAGACCTGTCCGCCTCCGCTTTGTCCAGCACAAATCTCACATGGAGTGACCGGGATTTGAACCACAGTAACCGGCGCGCTGCCGCCTGAGCCACGGAGGTTTTCACTAGAACACTAAGAAAACAAATAGGTCTACATAAAAGAAGAAAGAAAGAAAGAAAGAAACAAAGAAAGAAAGAAAGAAAGAAAGAAAGAAAGAAAGAAAGAACTTTTTTGTTTTCTTGAAACTTATTTCTGAAGACTGTCTAAGCAACATTAAATATCCTTCAACAGGAATTCGCTTTGTTTCCTTCAGACATCGTTATAAAGTCGAATATAGCACCACTTCTTGCTACTTAAAAAATGCTTTACGTCGCACCAACACAGATAGGTTTTACGGCGACGATATGGTAGGTATAGGAGTGGGAAGGAAGTGGCCGTGACCTTAATTAAAATACAGCCCCAGTATTTGCCTGGCGGGAACATAGGAAACAACGGAAAACCATCTTCAGGGCTGCCGACAGTGGGGTTCGAACCCATTATCTCCCGAATGCGAGCTCACAGCTGTGCGCTCCTAACCGCTTAGGCAGTATCTCGGTCTTATTGTTACCGGGAGGCTTGCTCCCTGTTCCGCGGAAGGATATGGGTTCGGTTCCCCATAGACTGGTAAGGAACATAGCCCTGGGGTTCACTCAGACTATAAGGGAATAGCACAAGGATCATTCTTGAAAGCAAAAGCAGCTGGCCATGTCTCATTTTGTGCCGAGGAGAAGGTATAGTACGAGCCTTTACCGTCCATTTTTCCATATGTCTTGATGGACGGTGCGGAAATGCCTTACCTCTTATTACCTCCAGTTGCCGTCTTTGGTATTTCTAGGGTCTTCTTTTCTTTATCTTCTTCAGAATAAATTATTGCATCTCTGAATACATAATATGTATCATTCGTAAGTTTTGTCTCGGGAGGCAACTTGACGATCAAGAAAGGATTGAAATAATAATTTAATTTACACTGACTGACAGAGCAAATGCAACACCAAGAAGGAGTGGTCAGAACTTTATGTCAATTGCAGGGTAGACTGACGTCACTGAGGTATGCTCATGGTGTGAAATGCGCCGCTGTGCTGCGCACGTAGCGAACGATAAATGGGACACGGCGTTGGCGAATGGCCCACTTCGTACCGTGATTTCTCAGCCGACAGTCATTGTAGAACGTGTTGTCGTGTGCCACAGGACACGTGTATAGCTAAGAATGCTAGGCCGCCGTCAACGGAGGCATTTCCAGCAGACAGACGACTTTACGAGGGGTATGGTGATCGGGCTGAGAAGGGCAGGTTGGTCGCTTCGTCAAATCGCAGCCGATACCCATAGGGATGTGTCCACGGTGCAGCGCCTGTGGCGAAGATGGTTGGCGCAGGGACATGTGGCACGTGCGAGGGGTCCAGGTGCAGCCCGAGTGACGTCAGCACGCGAGGATCGGCGCATCCGCCGCCAAGCGGTAGCAGCCCCGCACGCCACGTCAACTGCCATTCTTCAGCATGTGCAAGACACCCTGGCTGTTCCAATATCGACCAGAACAATTTCCCGTCGATTGGTTGAAGGAGGCCTGCACTCCCGGCGTCCGCTCACAAGACTACCATTGACTCCACAGCATAGACGTGCACGCCTGGCATGGTGCCGGGCTAGAGCGACTTGGATGAGGGAATGGCGGAACGTCGTGTTCTCCGATGAGTCACGCTTCTGTTCTGTCAGTGATAGTTACCGCAGACGAGTGTGGCGTCGGCGTGGAGAAAGGTCAAATCCGGCAGTAACTGTGGAGCGCCCTACCGCTAGACAACGCGGCATCATGGTTTGGGGCGCTATTGCGTATGATTCCACGTCACCTCTAGTGCGTATTCAAGGCACGTTAAATGCCCACCGCTACGTGCAGCATGTGCTGCGGCCGGTGACACTCCCGTACCTTCAGGGGCTGCCCAATGCTCTGTTTCAGCAGGATAATGCCCGCCCACACACTGCTCGCATCTCCCAACAGGCTCTACGAGGTGTACAGATGCTTCCGTGGCCAGCGTACTCTCCGGATCTCTCACCAATCGAACACGTGTGGGATCTCATTGGACGCCGTTTGCAAACTCTGCCCCAGCCTCGTACGGACGACCAACTGTGGCAAATGGTTGACAGAGAATGGAGAACCATCCCTCAGGACACCATCCGCACTCTTATTGACTCTGTACCTCGACGTGTTTCTGCGTGCATCGCCGCTCGCGGTGGTCCTACATCTTACTGAGTCGATGCCGTGCGCATTGTGTAACCTGCATATCGGTTTGAAATAAACATCAGTTATTCGTCCGTGCCGTCTCTGTTTTTTCCCCAACTTTCATCCCTTTCGAACCACTCCTTCTTGGTGTTGCATTTGCTCTGTCAGTCAGTGTATGTATCGTTCGTAAGTTTTGTCTCGGGAGGCAACTTGACGATCAAGAAAGGATTTAAATAATAATTTAATTTACGTTAGCTTCAAGGTCTTTTTCTCTGTAAAAGTGAGAGGTGTTGTGTTAACAAACAAGTATTTTTGTTTTCTTTTGAGCACTGAAATGGCACCTCGCCCGATATACACTGAGTGACCAAAAGTCACGGGAAGGGTGCGCCCTGAGCGTTGCGGCTAGTTGCACCGTAGCTGAGCAGTCTATCACAGACACCAACGTCGTGAAGATTACAACACGTCGCGAGTTAAGCGGCTTTGAACGTGGGATGATGATCGGCGCACGGCGCATGAGTCATAGCATTGCGGAGTTTACACGCAAATTCGGGTTTCCGAGGTCAACAGTGTCGTGGGTGGATCTTCAATATCGCAGAGAGAATGTTACCACCCGCGTAAACCGTCGCACGGGAAGCCCACAGGTGTTTAACGAACGGACATCACATCGCCTCCGCAGAACCATACTGGGCGCTCGACGGGCTGCTGTGAGTCAGATCATCGCCCAGTTGAATGTTGACAGTCAGGAACCCATTTCTACCAGGACTGTGAGGTGGCAACTGCACCGCCTAGGCTTCACCAGCCGACGACCAACTCATGTCCCTTTGCTGACACCTCGGCACTCAACGACGTGCATGAGCCCGCGAACATCCGCAATGGACCATAGAACAGTGGTGGCGTGTGGTATGGTCCGATGAATCCCAATCCCCAGCTGTACCGAACTGATGGGTGCGTGAGAGTGCGGCGTATGCCCCATGAAGCTATGGATCCTGTGTGTCAACAAGGTTGTGTCCAGGCGGGAAATGGCTCGGTTCTGGTCTGGGCGGCATTCACTTGGTCGCAATTAGTCCTCATTGTCCGGCTGCAGGGAGCGCCGAGAGGTGCACGTTATGTGAGCATTCTTCCAGACCATCTTCATCCCTTTCTCGCCCTAGAGTACCCTGATGGAGATGCCATGTTTCAGCAGGACAATGCGCCATGTCGCAGCTCTGTGGTGGCACGCAGGTGGTTGGAGGAGCACTCCAGTAACGTTACGGCCATGGATTGGCACTCCAGATCCCCCTATCTTAAACCAGTCGAGCATTTATGGGATGCTGTCAATGCTGGTGTACGCTCCACGAACCCCGCACCAATTACACAAGACCAATAATTTTGGGTCGCAGTGCAAGATGCGTGGGTCTAATCCCTCAGAACGTTTCCAACACCTTGTAGAGTCGATGTTCACCGTATTTCTGCCATTTTGAGCTCTCTGAGGAGTAACTCGTTATTAGTATCACGTTCAGTGTCTTCACGTGGCTTTTGGCCACTCAGTGTATAATAGCAAAAATTGCTTCCAGTAAATTGTTACTGGAGTTTCTTACCATGCTGTATTTGGCGAGAGTTATTTAAGAATACTGATTAGGTACATCAAAGCAAAGCAAGCAAGCAAGCAAAGTCACCTCCGTACAGACCATGAAGGCCCTTGGAGGAGTGGAAGGTAAAGGCTTCCACCATTGTTAACCTCGGCACGTGATGGGGTAGAGTGGTTAGGTCTACGCCCGGCCGCCTTGCCCCCAGGAATTAACCTGCTACTCTTTTTGGTGTAGGCTGAGTGAACCTCAAGGCCATATGCACCTCCGGGAGTGGAAATCTCGTTTCTTAAATTTTACGACCTCCTGACGGGTATTCGAACCCACGTCCTTCCGGGCGAACCGGGCACGCCTTTACCGCCTCGGCCAGGCAGCCCCTAGGTACATCAAAGTTTTTAAATATTGGTTTAGAGCAGAGCTCAGATTTGCAAGCTTCTTCACCCATTACCTCTTGACTGGCAACCATTTGAATTTACCTGAATTTTCTCTCCGTTAATCCCCGTTACCTATAAAGCTCTCCTTTTCCGCTCTCTCGAGCTCTTTCGTATGTTCTCCAGTCTTCTGCTATTTATTTCAATAGAAAAAGCGAATATTCTGAAGAGGTTTGCCTGCTTGCGTACTGCAGATCTTGTAAAAATTCATAATGTGGTGGGAATAGTATTAAAGAGATAATAAGGCATTCATATGAGCTAAAGAGTTTTGGAGAAAACTTTGAAATATGCACAGGTTAAAGCTCTCTTACAAGGGAACTGTTCGGGTTGGACCGGACAGGTTCCAATGAAAACTGAATGAAGGATCAACTAATATATCGTAAATATGATAGTAATTATAATTTTGCCGTAAATTAGACGGTAGTGTTATACTTGGACGAGCATCTCAATTAGAGATATCTGTGGTTTGGACAAAATGGCGCTGTGAAATAGTACGTCGTAGCACGTGACGATACTGCCGTGAAACCTCGTACTTTCCGTGTGGATTGCAGATAAGCTCAGGATGGGTAAGAAACGAGATCGCAGCGCATTTGATTGTGTCCATATTGTTGGTGCCACAGGTATGGCCCGATCCATACCCGAAGTTATGCAGGCACTGGGCTTTCCCCGGATGAAAAATGAAAGAAAATCGCCTCCGGGGTCAGCTGCTGTGATGTTCAACACGTTGACGGCAGGGTTCACCGACGCCTGGTTTGGTTAGTAAGAACGAACAGGTCGGTCACGGTGCAACCGATCTTTCCCGAATTCGGTACTGGATAACAACGAAATGTGAGTAGCCATGCCATTCAGAATAATTTCCTCGCAAAAACCACCGTCTCACAAGGATACCTCTGTCGACCGCGCGTCCCAAGGCACAAAGACTGACATGGACGAAGGAGTGCTCGAAGCATACAGATAGGTCACATTGACTGTTGAGTAAAGGTACCAGTTGGTAGACGCCGATTGCAGCGCATCGCTAAGCACATGTGGCAATGGATCCCTCTTGTCAGCAGGGTGCACTTTCGGATGGTGGTGGCGGTGTCCTTGGGTGCAGACTGTTAATATGGGATGAAATGGAACCCCTGATATATCTTTCAACGTCTCTCACCGGCGAACCACAGAGGAATGTGCTGTCAGATAATGTCCGCCCATTTGCTTTTCCTCCAGCACCCTGTCAGATACTTGTACCTACAGCACAACAACGTACCGGCCCAAAGCTCCCGAATTGTGGGTGATTGGTTTCGTGAAGAATTCACTTACATGGGGATGTTTGCCTGGCCCCCAAGCTCACCCGAACTCAATCTTACCGAGCACATCTGGGATGCTGTCGAGAGGAATCTGCCCTCCCTGCCTCGAACCTATTTCGACCAATCTCCGTGCATTATAGGAGACAGTGTGGTGGTCATGGATCAGTATGGCTCCCAACGCTGCCGTAATCAGGGTGAAAAAGAAAGGTGCTACGCATTACTAGCCAGGTATCTCTATTTGAATAGCTCAACAGAATACTTAGTTGCTGAAAATAATCTCATCGGCACGGTGCAGTTAGCTGATGATGATGTACACGCTGTAGAAATATATCGATAATTATTTTAAAAATACATAGAAAACTGTGCCGAAACTTGGATTTGGACTACAAGAACAGAATTTCACGCTCTAGAAACACATTTTACTAACATGTTCACTATGTGAATATATCGAAATATTGTAATAACACTTGGTACGATGATCAAGTAAGACATCATAATGGTAATAGTAATTCTGCTGTGAAGTAATATTTACATACTTACAAAGGATAGTAATGTGTTGCTGCAGTTTTTAATGGAGCGTGGGGCGTCGAGGCATTGATTGCAATGACGCTCACTAGGATAAATTAAAACAGAACATCGCTATACGCTTGCCTTTGTTACATAATCTGTCCACGGCGACACAAAATGAGAGATACTGAGCAGGAGTCCTGTGGTGTCATCGTTTGTACTGATAAAACATGTAATAGCATGTATGTTTAAATACAGATAACCAAGATTTCATACGACATAAAATTTTAGCTAACAATCAATCAATCAATCAATCAATCAATCAATCAATCAATCAATCAATCAATCAATCAATCAATCAATCAATCAATCAATCAATCAATCAATCAATCAATCAATCAATCAATCACCACTGATCAGCATTTAGGGTTGTCGCGTCCGTGGCAGATTTCCTATCTTTTGTTTACCTAGTCTTTTAATAAATTATATCAAAGAAGTTCGAATTTTTTCAAACAATTCCCTTGGTAAATTATTCCAATCCCTATTTCCTCATACTATAAACGACTATTTTCCCCATTTTTCCTCAGTAATTCCATCTGTATATATGATCTTTCGTACTTCTAAAAACTCCACTCAAGCTTATTTGTCTATATCATTTAAAGTCATCTCTCCACTGACAGCTCGGAACATTCCGCTTTGTCGAGCTGTTCTCCTTACTCCCTTCCAAGTTTTCCCAACACAAAGTTTGCAGCAGTTTCGTAACACCACTCGTTTGTCGGAAACCACGCAGAACAAATCGTGCTATTTCGATATTGCTTTCCTCACTAAGGAGGAACCCATCCCTCTTCCAGGTCAGAAAAACATGATGTTGTTGAAAGCCGTGTGATATCGTGGCCGCGACTAGAATCCCAGTTAAATAAATATTGGTCAGTATTAGTTATTTTATATTAGATTCTCTTAAGAGGGCGTCCAAACTTCGCTACTTGAAATAAATAAATAAATAAATTAAATAAATAAATAAATAAATAAATAAATAAATAAATAAATAAATAAATAAATAAATAGGGGATGCCTGGCCGCGAGGCGGTAAAGGCGTGATCGGTTCACCCGGAAGGACGTGGGTTTGATTCCCCATCAGGAAGTCGAAAATTTAAGAAACGACATTTCCACTTTCGAAGGTGCATATGGTGCTGAGGTTCACTCAGGCTACATCAAAAATGAGTACCAGGTTAATTCCTGAGAGAAAAGGCGGCCGGGCGTAGAGCTAAACACTCTGCCTCACGAAGTACTGAGGTTACTGGTAGTAGAAGCCTTTACCTTCCACCCCTCCAAGGGCCTTCATGGATTGATCGGAGATGTTTTTGCTTTAAATAAATAAATAAATAAATAAATTGGAAAATGAAATGTCGTATGGTTTTTACTGCCGGGATATCCCAGGACGTGTTCGGCTCGCCAGGTGCAGGTCTTTTTATTTGACTCCCGTAGACGACCTGCGCGTCGTGATGAGGATGAAATTATGATGAAGACAACATATACACCCAGCTCCCGTGCCAGGGAAATTAACCAATGATGGTTAAAATTCCCGACCCTGCCGGGAATTGAACCCAGGAGCCGTGTGAACAAATGCCAGCATGCTAACCATTTAGCCATGGAGCCGGACAATAAATTGGAAGATCAATAAGATCAGAGAGCAATGAGCCTGCCTTTGCACCTTACAACCCTGTTTTTGGAGAGAATGTAAATGAAAGCCTAATGATGGTATTGCAAAAAAATAGGAATATTTTCATTATTACTATTAGTTTTTCGTCTCACCAACTCGGACAGGTCTCTTATGATGACGATGCGATAGGGTAGGACCAGGACAGCGAAGGAAGCATCTGTGTCCTTAATGTACTGCACAGTATGTTCCTGGTGTGAAAATGGGAAACCGCGTAACACGATGTTTAGGGTGGGATTCGAACCTACCATGTGTCCAATGAAAACTACACGTTCCAAACCGCACTGCAGTTCGAATCCTGGCTGATGCATTTTGAATTTTTTGAGAAATAAAGTCACGTTCCTGTGGGTCGGATTACATGTAAAACTGGTGTTACTGTTGCACCCGCTCTTGCAGCGGTCAGTGCAAGATTATCCCGGTAGCTCATTATTTCTTCTCAGGGTATCCTTTTTCCGCCCATAAAATCTGAGATTTTATATGTAATTGTTTAACGTGGTTTCTGAAGAGATTCCGACCGCTGGGGTACGCAACATGTAAGTATCAGTATGCACGAGAACGACGACCGATAACATAAAAGTATTTCGCATTTCATTTGTGAGAAGATATTAATTGCTTACATCTAGTAAACTTATCAACTAACTTAACTCTAAACGTTGCCAGAACAGAAGTCATAACACAGTCACATACTAAAGAAAATATATTAGATTATTTATTGAGAAAAATTTATATTCGAGATATAGTGAAATCTGGGTAGTATTAATTCCGTATAATCTCATCATTTAAAAATAAGTTAGAGTCAGCGCTGGCTCATTTAAGATAAAATAGTGGAACTTAAAAAAAATGCTAACATTCTCTCATTAATAAAGTTCAAATTCCAATAAATACACATGTGAACCTTCGTAGCCATGTTCCGAAAGTATTACATCTTTTTTAATAATATTTGCGATCATTGAGCATTCAAGGAATCAAATAAAATTTTCATATTGTAAATACTGCTCTGTTAATTATTAAAGTTATCCTCACAACATATGAGACATGTTTCCCAAGTATACACTTTCGCGTGTATTAAATTGTGGCAGTGTTCACCGACCTTCCATTTATAAGTTAAAGTCTTTCATAGGTTTGAACTCCGAGTGTTAGGTAATATCTTTCAAGTGTGAACAAGTAACGACTTACGAGCTAAAGCAATACCACCCTCGTGCCTACGATATCTGGCTCCTAACTAACCATTGTAATATTCTTCATTTTTAAATACTTGAGTTAAAAATAATGTTTGTATAAGTAGAAATAAAATCTAACTAACTCTTCGAATAGTTTCTAATCTACACACTCATCTATTAGTGGCTCAATGTACTCTTGAAATCTGCACTGTCTCAATATTTCATTTATATTCGTGCTACTGAACGTGTATGGATAATATAGAATGCAGGTATTTCATATCAACCTGTAAGTTCACCGCTCCACGAAATACTAGATATATAATCAATCATGAGTCTATTGCATCATATATAAGAACACTCTCTCATACGCAGTACCTGTTATTCACCCAAGTCAAACACAATATCACTGTCACGATACACAATTCTACATAATTCATCTTTACCTTACCTTGAAATGGTCATCTGCGCGGAATTCTCTTCTTGACGTATATTTTCAAATATGGCATAGAAACTCACCTTATATTACTAATAAATCATTAGCACGTCAAATTGCAATTCTTACACTTCCCGTAGAACATAACTAAATCTCTTCACTTAAACCATTCATCAATATATAACCACATTTCAATACAATACCGTCGAAACTTTAACATACTATCGGCTTCCATTTAGCCGCATGCATATAGCCATAACTCCGAAACCATATGCTAAATATTCAAGAATTGCTTAGCAAAATACGCAGTCAATAACCTCTATTTAATTACAGTAATACGAATTCATATGCCCTCTTTCTCTGACGAAAGGAATACTTAATTTGTCAATGATCATCGTATTGCGCAGGTATTTCGTGACGTAAACCATACTCAGGTAAAACGCGATTAATCGAACCTTTACTAGTGACTTAGACTCATTGATTCTAGCTCTACACAAGTAACACACCTTTCTCTTATCGGATATTAGTTCCACTGTCGACGTGCTAGTGCAGTATCCGGTATATGTGATATTATCATTCTAATTCATCACTTCCATCTAATCTTAAAATCTTAAGTATTTCACACCTTACTTATATTACACACGCGTTCTTAATTACTTCATAAATCACCAAATTCTCAGCACATGCCAAAATAGATTGAGGGTGCAGATTACAAGAAACTACTCTACTATAGAAAAGTATGGACTTAGCTCGTCAGTTGCTACATCTGGTCTGGTGGTTGCTCCGTCCTTCTGTTGCTGCTAGACCCTCAGATTGGAACTGGATCTCTGGCTAGGCTGGACGTTCATGGTCATCTGCTGGTCACATAGCTAGTCAGACCACTCCATATCGTCCGGTCTTTTGGCTGGCCGATCCTCATCCAACGTCATCATCTCCACTGGTTGGCCTGTCCAATACTCTCCGACTGGTCATCTGGTTCGACGGTACATATCCCCAGTTTGGTCCATCTTGATGAATTAGCAGACAGTCATCATCTTGTATCTGTAGACAATGAGAAGAATTCCTTGTGGGCAGTAATTAGTCATAGTATTCTGCATTTTTCTGTTATTTAAAATAATCGTCAAAGTTTTTCTTTCTGTGAAATATTTTCTCCGTAAATAATTATTATTTTTACTGCTACGGAAATTATAATCTTCTCGTATGTAGATATTTAATATTTCACAAAAGTGAATTCCGATTCTTTCGATCGTTACGTTGCTGCTTATTAGCCCAAATCCGTCGTATATCACCAATATTTTATATATTTATATTTTTTTCTCGGCTCTTCTACTTGCATACAGCGATGAATACTTTAATTATATGCTGTCGCGAATATATATAATTAATATTCTTCTTCTATAGGTAAGTATATTCGTCGAATATGTAGATCTGCTCGCATCTGCGTCTTGTCTCCGTGAAGTAATTTTTTTGAGAGTCTCGTTAAACAATTCGCCCGCTGCTATATTTTTTTAAAACAATTCAAATGAGCCTCTACTGTTCTCCAGTGTCTTCGAAACCTATCCTTTCCGTGACGTACATAACCTCCTATACGTTGCATTGATACGAAGTTCATTGCCTTAGTAGATCGCATGGGCCATACCTTCCTACGCCGCCATTTTGTTGTTGGTCTACGAGATGCGAACGGGCACATTTAATCCCCCTGGCACAAAGAAAATATATTGGTCACGATATATTTTCTCATTGTGTTGTATGTCCGGCGCTCCCTTCTCGCTCCGCCAGCCAGCTGCACGCGCGCCTGTGTATCATTCTGCTAGCTTCGACGCGCAGCCCTCAGTGCGCGTGCCTGACCATCGAGTGTACTATAAATAGGAGCTCCCTGACTGCTCACTTGCCCACTTGCCCCGGTGTCCAGCTCCAGAATACACCCTACGTCGAGCACGGAGGCTACTCCTCTTGAAAATGTGCTTCGACCAGGTGGACTGAATTTCTGGCAGTACGAGGTTTCACCTCTGGTCACCGCTCCCTTACCTGTTTCCGCTGCCTATGTTCCGTAATTCTTTTACAAGCCATTTTCATTCCCTAATTTATGCAAGCTCCCTTAGTTTCGCTAGGTGGAATTTCTTCAATCAATTGAACTTGCTTTTTAGGAATTCAGGCACTTCAACGAACAAGGACTCTCATGAACATTTATGTTAGTGTGCCAGATAGTTCTCGACTATCAACGTGTCAATTCACAAAGACTATCTTTTCGAGATAGAAGTGTATATAAAGACTACGAACCTGTACATATTGTATAAAGACAGACTTTTCTCAAGATTCAATATTCCTTTTTGCTTCAAAATAAATTTCAGTTATTTGTGTAAATATTATAAAGTGAAGCAAAGAAAGTTGTGTTCTGTAAACTTCAACCTTGGTTACGACACAACTCTATGGCGACGAGGTAAAAAAGCAACAAACTACAATTCTTCGACACCAGTTGCCAACTCTATGGCGACGAGGTAAAAAAGCACAACTACAATTCTTCGGTCCCAGTTGCCAACTCTATAGCGACGAGGTACACACGAAACCAACACTACAATTCAACGGGCCCAGTTGTCAACTCTACGGCGACGTATTAAACAACAACGACACTCCAACCAGTTCTGACACACAGCTTACCTTACTCTTTCTTGCACGCATCTCGCAATGGCTACTGCGGAACAACTCGCTACGGTCTTCCAAGCCTTACAGCAGCAACAACAACAGTTTATGCAACAACAACAGGCAGCATTAATTCAGGCTATTCAAGCTATTTCTGTCTCTACACAGCCATCAGCTATTCCTCCGTTCTCTGCTTTTGATCCGGCTAAGGAAGAATGGTCAGTTTATTTAGCCCGCTTGCAACAGCATTTCATCTGCCATTCTGTCACAGATGATCACCGCCGCCGCGCACTATTTCTTAGTTCGGTTGGCAATGCTACGTGTGAATTACTACGTAAATTAAGTCCAGAAGAACACTTATCTGAGGTACCCTTCACGCAGCTCTTGGCCCGTCTCACGGAACACTATGCCAAAGCTCCTCACATAGTGGCTGCTCGCTATAAATTTTTTCAGAGCAGAAAGCAACCCCATCAGACACATACTGAATGGATAACTGAATTGCGTGGTCTAGCTAAACCCTGCCAGTTCATCTGCTCCAAGGACGGTTGTGGTTCATCCTACACTGATTCTCTCATTCGGGACATGATAATTTTACATACTCCTGAAGACAAAATACGTTTTGACGCTGTCAAGCAGAGTAACCCTTCTTTAGAAGACGTCCAGCGTATTGCTACGGTTTATGAGCTTACTACCAAGACTGCCGCAGCCATAGCTTCTCCACACGAAGTTGCACAAGTCTCGCCTCAGGCCCGCACGTCCTCTGCTACAGTGAACCGTACGGATAAGGCGCTCTCCACCAAGCATTCTCGCCAGGTTCCCTCTCGTAATGCTACACGGAAGCCCAATTCTAAAAGCACCTCGAAACTCCTGCCTTCCTGCCGAGGTTGTTTCAAGCATCATGAACGTCGTGACTGTCGTTTTTTCAAAGCTACTTGTGAACGATGTAAGAAACTTGGACACATTCAGACTGTCTGTCAAAGTTCGCTCCGCCCTGCTAAGACTACTGCAGCGCGCCGGAAGCATATACAGCCCCGCCAAGACATGGAAGTTGATCAGATCAATCTTATTCTTCCCACAAAGGATTCTCACAAAATCATCATTCCTCTCTCATTCTCTGATCGATCTGTCGATTTTCAATTAGACACTGGTTCACCTGTCTCTATTATTAACCTGACTACCTACCACGACTTAGGTTCACCTTCATGCTCTCCAGCTGACATCCAGCTCGTGACATTTAACAAGAAGAAAATTGACATCAAAGGTCAAATTAAGCTTCAGGCTAGTTATAAAGGAATTCAGAAGGCCATTCCTCTTCTCGTAGTTAACAACTACACTGCATCAAACATTATGGGCATGGATCTATTTAACTTATTTGGTTTCCAGATACATGACAACATTAACGTCGTATCTACATTGCATCCTACTTCTGACGTTACCGCTCTCCTAGCGCAGTCTCCTGAAGTCTTCGACTCTCAGCTCGGAACAGCAAAAGACTATACAGCTCACATACAGCTGAAATCCGGAGCTAAGCCTCGCTTCCTCAAAGCACGTCCAGTACCCCTAGCACTTCAAGACCAGGTCACGAAAGAATTAGAAAGATGGATACAAACTGGAATTGTTGTACCAGTTACTTCTAGTCAATGGGCTACTCCACTCGTGGTAATCAAGAAACCTGATGGTAATGTTCGACTTTGTGGCGATTTTCGATCTACAGTCAACGCACAACTTGAAACCGATATCTTTCCTATTCCACGTCCAGAAGACTTATTCCGTCGTCTCTCTGGTGGACAATTCTTCTCTCGAGTTGATCTTAAAGAAGCATATCTCCAGCTACTTTTAGACGAAGAATCTAAGAAATTTCTCACACTCAACACTCCTCTCGGACTGCTCCAGCTCCAGCGGCTCCCATTCGGTGTTTCATCCTCAGCGGCTATTTTTCAGCGCTATTTGGCTCAACTCACCGCCTCAATTCCCGGTTGTGCTAACTACCTGGATGATATTATTGTTACTGGAAAAGATCATCAGGAACATCTAACCAATCTCCGCCTTCTTCTCCAGAAATTGAAAGACAATGGCCTACGAGCGAATCTCGCTAAATGTACCTTCTTTCAGCCTCAAGTTCACTACCTCGGACATATACTTGATAAGAATGGAATTCGTCCTAGTATGCAGAATGTCTCCGCGATAGTAAACATGCCAGCACCTCAGAACCTCAAGCAGCTTCAGTCCTTCATAGGCAAAGCGAACTATTATAATAAGTTCATTCCACGCTTCGCTACAGTGGCAGCTCCATTAAACGCTCTACGTAAAAAAGGTGTTAAGTTTCAGTGGACTCCGCAATGCCAACAGGCATGGAAAACAATCAACAACGCCTTAATTCAAGCTATACAACTCACTCATTTTCAGCCCGACAAGATCATCACGCTAGCTACTGACGCTTCAGACTATGGTGTAGGTGCCGTTCTCTCCCAGAAGGATCGTCATGGACAAGAACGCCCCATCGCCTTCGCTTCGAAAACACTTAATGACCATCAACGTCGATACTCACAGATAAAGAAGCTTTAGCCATCATCTTTGGTATTCGCCGTTTCAATGAATATCTTTATGGCAACCATTTCCTGATCATTACCGATCATAAGCCTCTCGTACACTTATTCCATCCTGGTAATAAGATCCCAGAGAATTCCCTCAGAAAGCTTCAAAGATGGTCCATGTTCCTTTCTGATTATTCCTATCAGATTGTATATCGAGCCACATCCCAGCATTGTAATGCTGATGCCCTCTCCCGCTTACCCGTTGGTCCTGATACTGCCTTCGATTCTCAAGAATCTGAATGTCTTCAGTTGGACATAGAACTTGAAGATACTGTATCCAGTTTTCCTATTGATGCTACCTGCATAGCTAAAGCTACGGATAAGGACAGTACACTTGCTACTGTACGTACTTACATCCGCAACGGTTGGCCTCTTCAGAGCACACTTCCTGCCCACCTGGCACCTTATCATCGTATGCAGCATCGTCTCACGACTCGTGCCGGAGTTGTACTACTAGAAGCAGGCACCATCTTCCGAGTGGTTATCCCACTTAGCCTACAGAAACAAGTTCTCGAATTATTACACCAAAGCCATTGGGGTATCTCCAGAACAAAGCAACTCGCCCGTCAACACTGCTACTGGCCCGGTATTGATGCCGCCATCGAAAAGCTAATACGTCATTGTGAGCAATGTCAAACGAATCAGAACGCCCCGTCTTCTGATCTTGCTTCATGGCCTCCGGCTACTACTCCATGGGAACGAGTTCACATCGATTTCGCAGGTCCTTTCCTCAATTCCATGTGGTTAATAGTCATTGATTCACTGTCAAACTTTCCATATGTCGTGGATATGCATTCGACTACTACAACCGAAGCTACCATTCGTGCTCTCCAGAAAATCTTTACAACAGAAGGTTTACCGCAAGTACTCATTTCGGACAACGGACCTCAATTTACAGCTACTGCTTTTCAGAACTTTTGTACACATAATGGCATTCGTCATATCCTAGCACCACCTTTTCACCCTCAATCTAATGGTGAAGCTGAACGCTTCGTACAAACATTTAAAAGAAGTATGAAGAAAGCTGTCTCTTCAGGCTTAACTAAAGACCAAGCCTTGCTCCAACTCTTAAACACCTACAGAACTCTACCCGGCGCTGATAATATCACTCCTGCACAGAAGCTCCATGGACGACCTCACAGAACTTTACTTTCTCTGTTACAGCCTCTTCCGGCCCAGCATAAGACCTCACCAACGAAGTTCTCCCTCAACGACAAGGTCTACACCAGGACATTCAAATCCAACCCACTCTGGATACCTGGAGTCATCTGCAGATCTTTGGGTCATCGTCTCTACGAGATACAGACTACGGAGAAACGTATCTGCCGCCATCAAGATCAGATACGTCTGCGCTACCGCCCCTGTCCAGCTATTGATGCTATTGCTAAACCAGATAAATCTATAGCTGAACGAGCTTTAGATCATTTAATAACAATGGGTTCCTTTCAGGACGAGACAGCGCCACTCCGCCCAGTTCCAGCTCCGGACAATACAACAGAGACATCAGCAGCTCCGCCCCAGCATCGCAGTCGCCGCCAGCGCCGCCGCCGTTTCACGCCGTACCGGCGCATTTAGGAGGGGAGGGTGTTGTATGTCCGGCGCTCCCTTCTCGCTCCGCCAGCCAGCTGCACGCGCGCCTGTGTATCATTCTGCTAGCTTCGACGCGCAGCCCTCAGTGCGCGTGCCTGACCATCGAGTGTACTATAAATAGGAGCTCCCTGACTGCTCACTTGCCCACTTGCCCCGGTGTCCAGCTCCAGAATACACCCTACGTCGAGCACGGAGGCTACTCCTCTTGAAAATGTGCTTCGACCAGGTGGACTGAATTTCTGGCAGTACGAGGTTTCACCTCTGGTCACCGCTCCCTTACCTGTTTCCGCTGCCTATGTTCCGTAATTCTTTTACAAGCCATTTTCATTCCCTAATTTATGCAAGCTCCCTTAGTTTCGCTAGGTGGAATTTCTTCAATCAATTGAACTTGCTTTTTAGGAATTCAGGCACTTCAACGAACAAGGACTCTCATGAACATTTATGTTAGTGTGCCAGATAGTTCTCGACTATCAACGTGTCAATTCACAAAGACTATCTTTTCGAGATAGAAGTGTATATAAAGACTACGAACCTGTACATATTGTATAAAGACAGACTTTTCTCAAGATTCAATATTCCTTTTTGCTTCAAAATAAATTTCAGTTATTTGTGTAAATATTATAAAGTGAAGCAAAGAAAGTTGTGTTCTGTAAACTTCAACCTTGGTTACAACACATTGTTAACTTGAATCTCAAATGTGACTTTGCATCTCGTATATTCTCTGCCATTGCGATATTATCTATTCGATTATCGAATATCAGCAGATTGATATCGATTACGTCCTAGTTGCATTAATTTGTTTACATGTCCCGTTACCATGTATTTGGCAACTGCTTTTTCTTCATTCTAGTGGTCGTAATAAAGATATTTATTCCTTCCTCTTTGCGCATTTCACAATGGTAGGTCATTTAATGGCTTTAGACTTTCTTATCTCTTAAGTTCTTGTTACATTTGCTGATTCTCTTGGAAGTACAACTTGATATTGCATGCATTATGTACGTTACGATATTTGCCATTTAAACTTGCTATTTCGTACGCATTATTCCCAAGTACGCGTTCGATTCTGTAGGGACCATTATATAACGGCAGAAATTTAGCACATATTTTTGCTGGTGCGTTTGATATTGGTGCAGTCTTAACCAGAACTAGATCTCCTTGTTTGAAATGTGGATGGAACTTCTTATTCCGTAGTCTTCTTAACCGTTTTTGAGACTGATCCTTGAGTCTCTGTTGGATCTTTAGATTTATTTCTAGAGGATCTGGCTTTTTCTCTAGCTGCATAGTGAAAATGCTGTCCCATGTTCTCTGTGGGTGAACATTTTTATGGGCTACGCTAGGAATTTGGGCTATTGATTGATTAACCGTGTTGTTTAAGCTTTCAGCTATGATATCTAGCATATCTATCCATTTCCAATGTTGTTGACTACAATATATTCTCCCGAATTTAGCGATCTCCTTCATATATCTCTCTACGGGATTAGCTGCTGGATGACGAACTGAGCATAACGTATGCTTGATACCCTCATTTCTTATTCGTTCGCGGAACATAACTGAAGTAAATTGTGTTCCTCTATCAGTAAGGATCCTCTCAGGTTTTCCCATTTCAGGAAATGTCTTATTAATGAGGCCGTGTAAAACTTGTTTAGTATTGGCTCTCTGTATGGCTTGCAATGAAATATATTTAGAAAATACGTCGATAACCACTAGTATATATTTCTTTCCCTTCCTAGCAGTGGGTAACTTTCCAAAAATATCTATTGCATAAATTTCCTGAGCTCTAGATGGTATAATTGGGATCGGTTTATGTCCGCATGTGTAATTGTTATGCTTTACTCTCTGACACACATCGCATGTTTTTGCTATGTTTCTTACTGATCTTCGTAATCCATTCCACGTGAATTTCTCCATTATTGTCCCTATAACCTTGTCTATACCAGCATGTCCTGTCATCTTATGAGTATGCCAGATTAATTCTCTTTGTAGCCCTTCCGGTATTACAATTCTTTTGCTGTTACTGATCTTGTCCACTACTTTCAATAGTATTCCGTCTACGATTTCATATTTCTTTGTAAGTTCTGGCGTTGATTCCCTGTTAACCAAATTATCGATAATGATCTTTAATTTCTGGTCAGATTCTTGAAATTCTCTCAGATTCTCTAACTTTCTTAGTAGTTGTTCGTCTTGAGTATCCAGTTCGATTGTTAGCACATGTTCTTCACCTTCATGTGGGTTTCTACTTAACGCATCAGCTAAGATGTTTTCCTTTCCACTGCAATGTTCAATCTTTAGGTCGAACTGTTGCGTGAATAACATCCATCGCGTTATCCTTTCGCTGATCATGACGGCTTTTAACCCAAAAGTCAACGCCTTGTGGTCTGTCCGTATTGTTACTGGGTAGCCATAAATTATACGTCTCCAATGTTGTAATGCGTGCACTATTGCGAGTAGTTCAAGCTCAGTAGTAGTATAATGTTGCTCATGTTTTCTAAGTTTCCTACTGGTAAATGCCAAATAAGTTCGTCTTTTGGTTTCATTATCTTCTTGATATAGGCATGCTCCTACACCAACGTGTGATGCATCAGCTTGAATTATGAATCTCTGTTGATAATCAGGATATCCCAGTTTAATACTTTTCTTCATCAGCTCTTTCATGTTGATGAATGCTTCTTCTGCCTCATCATTCCACTTCCATTTATTGTTGACCTTGAGCAAGTTCTGTAACGGTGCAGCCGTATCTGTGTAACCTTCACAATGGTCTGAGAAGAATCCAGTCAGTCCAAGAAATTGCCTTATATGCTTTACTTTAGTCGGCCTTGGGAAATCGCATATTGCCTTTATTTTTACGGGATTTGGTCTTATTCCTTCTCCATCGATCACGTGACCTACAAAAAGTACTTGGCTTTGGCAAAATTTAGATTTTGATAAATTTATTTTGAAGCCAGTTCTCTGTAAATTACTTAATAGCTTTTCCAATTTGACACAGTGTTCTTCGAAGGTTGTGCTCGCAAAGACTAGATCATCAACATAACAATTTACGAAGTCCTTTACTTCACTCGTTAGGCTTCTGTCTAGTGCCCTTATCAATACTGCCGAACTGACTTTTAATCCGAAAGGCAACCGACAATAGGCATATGTTTGGTTATTAAACATAAAACCTGTTAATAACCGTGACTTTTCTTCAAGTACAATATGGTGAAATGAAGCTGTGCAGTCCATACTCGTAAAATATTTCTGACCTCGAAATCTCTTCACAATGTCCTTAATTTTGGGGGTCTGACTATACTCTGGAATCAGTCTGGAATTTAGGACTCGCGCATCGAGGCACAAACGCAGTTTTCCGTTATTTTTCTTTACAATTACTATAGGGTTCAGAAATGGAGTGGTAGTCTTCACGATCAATCCATCAGCTAACATTTCCTCGATGATTTGTTTTACTTCAGTGAAATACTTCTCTGGCACATCATATATTTTTCCCTTATATGGCGTCCAGTCAGTAACTATCAGTTTGTACTTGTAGTTAGGAATCTGCCCAGGTTTATCACTAAAAACTTCAATATATTTCTTTATGATGTTGTACAATATTCGTTTTTCTTCTGCAGATACCGCAGCTTGAATGATAGGCTCCCAAATTTCGGGTTTTTCGCAGCTTTCCTCTTCGATTGTAACTATCTCTTCAATTCTCATGACCAATTCCGGCTCTAATTCTGTGTTAAGATCTCTTTCTTCTAGTTCTTGGCTCTCTTCGTCCAATAGATCCACTTCTTTTCCCTCGATTTTCAACAATTCGTTCTCTTCAAGTGTGCTACTAATTTGAACTCTTTCTACAGTTCTATTTCCATCATTTTCTACCACTGGAAATCGAATTTCACCCTTATCCATATCAATTGTCATCCTAGAGCTTATCATGAAGTCTATTCCAAAAATGACGTTGTATTTTATTTTCTTCATGACCATGAATGGATGCTCAAATTCATATTTTCCGATCTTTATACTTAAGTAGGCTTGTATCTTGCATTCAACAGACTTGTCTGGAATTATGCCTCGGATTTTTACACCAGATACAGGTATGATTGGTATCTGTATTTTCTGATTTAGCTCTTGGAATAAGGTATACGACATTACACTTATGCTAGCTCCAGAGTCCACTAAACAGTACAATCGTGTGTTGAACACTCTCACAACTATTACTGGTAACTTGAATTTAGGTTGAGTTTCGTGACAAGTATCTTCTTTAATTAAATCTTCAGGTTGAATGTCCCAATGATCGATTTGTGCTACTACCCAACTGCGAATTTTGACAATATTCATTAACGGTTTAATATTTACAATTTCGTGTTTAACTAGTTCGTCATCGGCGTTTTTTTTTTCGCTCAGATGCTTGTGAAATTTCTGTGTTCCCATGACTTTCTTGCTCCTTCCAGCCTTCCTCCTGTCTTCTTCGTTTATAATTCTGAAGTTCGAGACTTTCTGCGCCTTCGAGGTCGCCGTTTATATCCTTATTTTTGATGGCTTCCTCCCATCGGCTCCTATTTTGTCTCTCTTCTCTTAGCTCTTGAAGATATCGCCTATTCTCTTCATTTTGATTATATTGTGCAGGTCTTCTCCTCTCATCGTATCGCCTTCTGTTCCTCTGATATGGTCGATTTCTATTGTTCCCATATCAAGTATTACTCCTATACTGGAAACTATTTCTATTTCCAATTTGCCCACATCTTCCGTGCTGTTGACCACTATACTGACAATAACATTTTCTTGGTTCTTTGTTTTGGGCTCTAATACAATCTTCTGTCCTAATTTCATGACCTTTATCTAGTCCTTGGTTAGTGATTTCGGAGCTGAGCGTATTGACTGCTTCTATTTGTCTTATATTTCTGGGGTTCCTCTCTATTAAGCAGGATGACGTTAGGTCGATCTGTCTTAATCGTCTCTCCATGTCAATAGCAGTTTGTATATCAGAGGCTGCTAATAATCTTTGTATTTCGAGTGGTAATTGCCTCTGAATAGTTTTAATTGCCTCCAGTTCACTAGGTGGAGAATCTAAGTCCTGAAAACGATGAAATTGTAGGGAGAAGAAATCACTAAAGCGAGTTTGGCCTGCAGTCGAAAATTTCCTTGAGTACAGCTCCAATCTTAGCTGTTGCTGGATCTCAGGATCCCAGAACTTCTTCAGGAAAGCTACCTTAAACTCGTCATAATTATGGAATGTGTACTTGAAAGCCTGGAACCAAATATTAGGGTTCCCGTCCAGATGCTTTTCGATAATTCTCAATTTCTTTTCCTCCTGGATTTTTCCTTCCCTAAAATATTCCTCAATGTCCCTAAGGAATTGTTTTGGTGAGGTTTTAACCGAACCGTCAAAATGTTTTGGGCGGTCGTCGTAATTTTTAATGATATTAATTATCGTGCTTCCCTCACTTTGATTACTACCGTTTAATATTTCCAAATCTCTTCTACTTGGGTCGCTTATCCCTGAAGGTGTGTTCTCTCTTTCATTAATCTGTACCTCTACTGCTCTCTGTCTATCACTAGCGCTTGAGCCCATTGATTTTGCCGTGTGCGATTCCACCTTCATCTCTTGTATCTCTCTTCTCATCTGTTTCATCTCCTCTTCTGTCTTTTCAATTTTTCGTTCCGATTCCAGCTTGTTATCTTCTATTTTCTGCTTCAATTCATCAATTTTCTGTGCTACTTTGGTCGCAGCTTGGTCATATTTTTCATCTAAGTCTTGCTGTCTTAGATTTAACCCTTGCATACTAACTGTTATATTATCTATTTTCTCTTGCTCTAATTTTCGGATTGTTTCCTGGTTCTCCGTTACCATTTCATTTATTTTGTTTATTTCCTCGTGTATTTCCCTGTTTCTATTTTCCATGGTTTCAGTCAACCTCATCTGCATGTTTTGGATTTCGTTCTTAACTTCACCTACTTCTAACCGTGTCTTCGCTGTTTCTTCAGTCACTTCCTCTTGTTTCTTGCGTAGCTCCTCGATCATCCCTTTATGTTCGTCTTCTATTTTCCTAACAAATTCTTCTAAAGATTCTTTCTGTTTCTGTTGCCATTCTTCTTGTTTCTTTTGCAATTCTTGCATCAACTCATAATGCTCTTTCTTTCTTTCTTCGCATTGTTCTTGTTGCTTTCGTTCCTTTTCTATCCGTCTTCTTTCCTTCTCTTCTTCTAGTTTCCTCTCTCTCTCTTCACGCTCCTGTTTCTCCTTCTGTCTTTCTTCTTCACGCTCCTGTTTCTCCTTCTGTCTTTCTTCTTCACTCTCCTGTTTCTCCTTCTGTTTCTCTTCTTCCAGTTTCCTCTCTTTCTCTTCCAGTTTCCTCTCTTTTTCTTGTTGTTGTTTCAAATATTCGAGAAACCATAATGGCGCTCCTTCTTGTTTCTCTTGAGCTCTTCTCATCTCCTCTTCTTGTTCTCTTCTTGTCTGAACTCTACCCTGTGTTGCCATTTTATGTCGTTTTCTATATATTCGTTATAATATCTCAAAGTTTATATTAAGCTCTCTATTTTGTTAAAAAATCACTTATTTGCCTAACAGTCCTCTAAGTTCACAAAATATCAAATATTATATCACACACACCACAATAACTTAGTCTACAAGGTTTAAAATAGTTCAAGGTTTGCACTATATGCACTAGTTTGAAGTTTTCTCTTCAGTAAATAATAATATTGATGGACCTTCCTGGAGATCGACACCATCTCACCAGATAGACCAACAACAACCAGACCAAGAGTTCAAACCTATGATTTCGTTCACATTTCGGAACATGTTACGAAATAAATAAATTAAAATTCCATTATGCTGCATTCCATATTTATATGTATGGCCATCAGCCTATACCATAATTAAAATTAACTAAGTTTCATTTCATATTGACTTATAATCACCTTATCCTAGCTTATTATTATTAAAGAAAAGCAATCGTCTAATAAATTCAATAATTCCTTATTAAGATATCTTCAGAGGTTCAATCATGTGGTAATAATGAAATAAATTACTCAACACATTAGTGACATGTTTTCTATGCCCGATACCTACATTTCGAGCTTCGTCACATGATTGCCTATTAAGTAATATAAGTTATCAGACTATTTCTTACACTCCCGCGATGTGTTTCTCTTCAGTCGCCACCCATTAATGCGACATTTATTTCAGAATGAAGACCGTTTCCAATACTTTTTACTTTGTTTGGCGTTCCCACGGTGTATTTCTCTTCACTCACTCCACTGTTGCGGCATTTATTACATCCTTTGGCAACAACAGTTCCCACGGCGTCTTTCTTCATTTTAATCACGCTGAGATGTCAAAAATTACCTCTGGCGACCAATATTCAATGATCCCGCGGTGTCTTTCTCTTCAAATTGTCACACATTGCGGCGTCATTTTAATAACTTTCCCACGGTGTGTTTCTCTTCAATTGCCCCACAGTTGGGCAGCCATTTTAAATACTTGCACCCGCTCTTGCAGCGGTCAGTGCAAGATTATCCCGGTAGCTCATTATTTCTTCTCAGGGTATCCTTTTTCCGCCCATAAAATCTGAGATTTTATATGTAATTGTTTAACGTGGTTTCTGAAGAGATTCCGACCGCTGGGGTACGCAACATGTAAGTATCAGTATGCACGAGAACGACGACCGATAACATAAAAGTATTTCGCATTTCATTTGTGAGAAGATATTAATTGCTTACATCTAGTAAACTTATCAACTAACTTAACTCTAAACGTTGCCAGAACAGAAGTCATAACACAGTCACATACTAAAGAAAATATATTAGATTATTTATTGAGAAAAATTTATATTCGAGATATAGTGAAATCTGGGTAGTATTAATTCCGTATAATCTCATCATTTAAAAATAAGTTAGAGTCAGCGCTGGCTCATTTAAGATAAAATAGTGGAACTTAAAAAAAATGCTAACATTCTCTCATTAATAAAGTTCAAATTCCAATAAATACACATGTGAACCTTCGTAGCCATGTTCCGAAAGTATTACATCTTTTTTAATAATATTTGCGATCATTGAGCATTCAAGGAATCAAATAAAATTTTCATATTGTAAATACTGCTCTGTTAATTATTAAAGTTATCCTCACAACATATGAGACATGTTTCCCAAGTATACACTTTCGCGTGTATTAAATTGTGGCAGTGTTCACCGACCTTCCATTTATAAGTTAAAGTCTTTCATAGGTTTGAACTCCGAGTGTTAGGTAATATCTTTCAAGTGTGAACAAGTAACGACTTACGAGCTAAAGCAATACCACCCTCGTGCCTACGATATCTGGCTCCTAACTAACCATTGTAATATTCTTCATTTTTAAATACTTGAGTTAAAAATAATGTTTGTATAAGTAGAAATAAAATCTAACTAACTCTTCGAATAGTTTCTAATCTACACACTCATCTATTAGTGGCTCAATGTACTCTTGAAATCTGCACTGTCTCAATATTTCATTTATATTCGTGCTACTGAACGTGTATGGATAATATAGAATGCAGGTATTTCATATCAACCTGTAAGTTCACCGCTCCACGAAATACTAGATATATAATCAATCATGAGTCTATTGCATCATATATATGATCACTCTCTCATACGCAGTACCTGTTATTCACCCAAGTCAAACACAATATCACTGTCACGATACACAATTCTACATAATTCATCTTTACCTTACCTTGAAATGGTCATCTGCGCGGAATTCTCTTCTTGACGTATATTTTCAAATATGGCATAGAAACTCACCTTATATTACTAATAAATCATTAGCACGTCAAATTGCAATTCTTACACTTCCCGTAGAACATAACTAAATCTCTTCACTTAAACCATTCATCAATATATAACCACATTTCAATACAATACCGTCGAAACTTTAACATACTATCGGCTTCCATTTAGCCGCATGCATATAGCCATAACTCCGAAACCATATGCTAAATATTTAAGAATTGCTTAGCAAAATACGCAGTCAATAACCTCTATTTAATTACAGTAATACGAATTCATATGCCCTCTTTCTCTGACGAAAGGAATACTTAATTTGTCAATGATCATCGTATTGCGCAGGTATTTCGTGACGTAAACCATACTCAGGTAAAACGCGATTAATCGAACCTTTACTAGTGACTTAGACTCATTGATTCTAGCTCTACACAAGTAACACACCTTTCTCTTATCGGATATTAGTTCCACTGTCGACGTGCTAGTGCAGTATCCGGTATATGTGATATTATCATTCTAATTCATCACGTCCATCTAATCTTAAAATCTTAAGTATTTCACACCTTACTTATATTACACACGCGTTCTTAATTACTTCATAAATCACCAAATTCTCAGCACATGCCAAAATAGATTGAGGGTGCAGATTACAAGAAACTACTCTACTATAGAAAAGTATGGACTTAGCTCGTCAGTTGCTACATCTGGTCTGGTGGTTGCTCCGTCCTTCTGTTGCTGCTAGACCCTCAGATTGGAACTGGATCTCTGGCTAGGCTGGACGTTCATGGTCATCTGCTGGTCACATAGCTAGTCAGACCACTCCATATCGTCCGGTCTTTTGGCTGGCCGATCCTCATCCAACGTCATCATCTCCACTGGTTGGCCTGTCCAATACTCTCCGACTGGTCATCTGGTTCGACGGTACATATCCCCAGTTTGGTCCATCTTGATGAATTAGCAGACAGTCATCATCTTGTATCTGTAGACAATGAGAAGAATTCCTTGTGGGCAGTAATTAGTCATAGTATTCTGCATTTTTCTGTTATTTAAAATAATCGTCAAAGTTTTTCTTTCTGTGAAATATTTTCTCCGTAAATAATTATTATTTTTACTGCTACGGAAATTATAATCTTCTCGTATGTAGATATTTAATATTTCACAAAAGTGAATTCCGATTCTTTCGATCGTTACGTTGCTGCTTATTAGCCCAAATCCGTCGTATATCACCAATATTTTATATATTTATATTTTTTTCTCGGCTCTTCTACTTGCATACAGCGATGAATACTTTAATTATATGCTGTCGCGAATATATATAATTAATATTCTTCTTCTATAGGTAAGTATATTCGTCGAATATGTAGATCTGCTCGCATCTGCGTCTTGTCTCCGTGAAGTAATTTTTTTGAGAGTCTCGTTAAACAATTCACCCGCTGCTATATTTTTTTTAAAACAATTCAAGTGAGCCTCTACTGTTCTCCAGTGTCTTCGAAACCTATCCTTTCCGTGACGTACATAACCTCCTATACGTTGCATTGATACGAAGTTCATTGCCTTAGTAGATCGCATGGGCCATACCTTCCTACGCCGCCATTTTGTTGTTGGTCTACGAGATGCGAACGGGCACACTGTGGTTATGATCATGATATCAAGGAGCATAGTAAGTAAATAATTCGAATTAGTAGAAGCACGAACCTGCAGAAGTAAAGTCTACCATGGAGGCAGTATGCGTTTGTGGGTCATCTTTTAAAAGCACACCTGGAAAAAAATTTCAAGTGATTTATGAAAGTAACCGTAAATGAAGTGTCTTATTTATCATAAATACTGCCAACCTCAGTCACTGTCCGGTCCTCTTATTCCAAGATAGCGACTTCGATTCCGGCTGAAATCAATGCCACTTAGCAATGTTTAAATGCTTTTCTTTTGCTAGTTGCCTTACGTCGCATGGACACAGATAGGTCTTACGGCGACGATGGGACAGGGAAGGGCTAAAAATGGGAAGGAAGCTGCCGTGGGCTTAATTAAGGTACAGCCGCAGCATTTGCCTGGAGTGAAAATGGGAAACCACGGAAAGCCATCTTCATGGCTGCCGACAGTGGGATTCGAACCCACTATCTCCTGGATGCAAGCTCACAGCCGCGCGCTCCTAACCGCACGGCCAACTCGCCCGGTATGTTTAAATGTGACCAGTAAAATAAATAAATAGCAGCTGCCTGGCCGAGTTGGTAAAGGCGTGATCGGTTCACCCGGAAGGACGTTAATGGACTACTGGTGGGACAAAATTCCGACATCCCGGCATCTTTTAAGACCATTAGCAGTTCGAATAGATGCTAAACAAATCGCATAATCATTGGTGAAAGTCTGTAAATACAACTAAAAGAAACAGAATTGCAAACAGGAGATAGTGGGTTCGAATCCCACTGTCGACAGCCCTGAAGATGGTTTTCCGTGGTTTTCCATTTTCACACCAGGCAAATGCTGTACCTTAAGGCCACGGCCTCTTCCTTCCCACTCCTACGCCTTTACTGTCCCTCGTCGCCATAAGACCTATCTGTGTCGGTGCGACGTAAAGCCATAGCAAAAAAGAAAAAAAAGAAACAGAAGCTGAACGGTTGGAACGAAACTGACAGGGAAAAGCCGAGATCCCGGAAGAACTCGTCCATATATCACTCAGCGTAAATCGTAAATTTTATCTTAAATGATTAAATCCTTTGGTTCGGGGACTGGGTGTTTGCACCATTCCGGACATTCCTGCAACTGACACACCACCCTAGAAAGCAGCATCCTACGTAGTATACAAGGCATATGCCGCACGCCTACACCTGAGTTTCTGTCTTACATGGTCTGCAGCCAAACTAGCAATGTCCACACAAAATTAAAAATTGAGAAATTTACGCTGGATAATAAGTAGACGGGGATAAAAACTGGAGCCCCGAGAAACTGGATAATTTCACACTGAGCTACCGATGTTTGAAGCCAAGAACAGAGGTGAAAAATCGTGCAGCTCGCGAATAGGGGCGGGTTTATAAGGCAGCCCAGTTCTTAGCGGGGTCCCATTATTTCTTCGTCTTTTAATTTTCTGAGTATCGATGCCGGTTGCTGAGCACGTTGAGGAGCTAGCTACGAAGTAACATGATTTTATTACTCATGGGCCCGGGAAGGAGATAGGCTTGATTCCGACGATGACGGTAGCCGTCACTGAAGTAATTTAATCTTCAATGCGATATTTCCTATTTTAAGACATTGGTTGATTTCCGCCCAGTTTGAGTAGATCCTCTAAACTGATAGATTTACAGATTACGTTAGGGGAGTAAACTATGCTGAGAATATTGGATTGCTGAAGAGAAGGGCAAGGTGATTGGGAAGGAAGCGGCTGTGGTCTTAATTACGGTACAGCCCCAACATTTGCCTGGTGTGAAACTGGGAAAGCATGGGAAAACCATCCTGAGCTTTACCAACCGTGGGAATTTTTTTTTTTTTTTGCTAGTGGCTTTACGTCGCCCCGGCACAGATAGGTGTTTGGTGACGATGGGATAGGAAAGGCCCAGGAGTTGGAAGGAAGCGGCCGTCCCCAGCATTTGCCTGGTGTGACAACCGTGGGATTCGAACTTACTATCTCCCAAATGAAAGCTCACAGTTACGTGACAAGAACCGCACGGTCAACTCACTCGGTCATCGGAGATACAGCTGCCATTATTATACCTAATGAATTCTAACTGAGAGGAAGTATAAAGATCTTTTGATAGGCCTTACAATGGTTCGAATGTTTAAAAAAACACACACACATTGATTTCAGATCAGTAACACGCACAGGTGTCAACGTGTCGCGGGAAAATAAACTAGCATGATATTCGACACACGCAAGTGAAATTTAGGTACATGAAAAACCTATATTTATATTTTTAACTAGCAAGATAACCGGGCTTCGCTACGGTGTTATACTGACATTTAGAATTGAATGCTTATTGTTATATATATAATCCGCCGAAATTCGCGATCTGACTCGTTTTCTGAGAGAATCCACCAAAATTCGTGATCTGACTCGTTTTCTAATAGATTATGGCAAGTTTCCTCCCATTTTTCAATCTTTCTTTCCAGCAATCGATTTCGTACTTCCCGTGCTAAGTCCAGGTATTCCTCCCGGTCAGTTGGCTCCATAATCTTTGCCATCTTTTCCTATAAGCATTTTTAATATGGGTCAAATCCTTCAGGAGATCCAGCGTGGTGTCGTCTTGGGTGCCTTGGCGATACTGAACCCGCGGCTGGACTGCATTCTTAGTCATTACCCTTCCAGGAACCGTTTTCAGCGCGGTCCGCACATTTGACGACGGTCCAGAACATTATTATTATTATTATTATTATTATTATTATTATTATTATTATTATTATTATTATTATTATTATTATTATTATTATAGATGTTCGGGACCCCACAGCAAGATGCAAGACCGCTACTTGGCGGTAAATTACATCTGCTGCCATTGTCATTGTTGAAAATGTGACCAACACCATTGTCGCGCGTAGGCAAGTGTGCTGGATTTCTGGCCATACGAATGACATACTTCCGTGCATTAATGACCTTATTATGGAGGTGAAAAATTGGACGGTCAATCTCATTCCTATCGTTTATTTCAAATGTGTTTAAATTTTTATTTATATGCCAGGATAATCTACTGTAATCTAAGAACGTTCTCCGAAGGAAAAATGGCTCTTGAAAACGAACCCAGGAAAGATTAAAAATGATCGGTTTAAGATCAGAATAAGTACATAGAAAATCTACAGCCTGTTTCCAGTCATTCGACAGGGTCAGGAATGGAATGAATAAAGCCCCCATTTAGCGGCGAAAATAGGAATTGTGCCGGCAGCCGAAACCTGTCGCACTCCTCTGGGGCAATGATTAATGGATGGCAAATGAAATGAAATTATATTGGACAGTGTTGTTGGAGTGAATGATGACAGGGAAAACCCGAGTATCCGGAGAAAAACCAGTCTCGTCTCTGTTTTGTCCAGCACGAATGTCACAAGGAGAGACCGGGATTTGAACCATGGAACCCAGCTGTGAGAGGCCGGCGCGCTGCCGCCTGAGCAACGAAGGCTCCTTATAAATACATTATGAACAGTAAAATCAATTGGTCTCACCTCCTTTTACACCCCACCGCCGTTAAGTTTATATAGCCAACCCCCCCCCCAAAAAAAAGAACTAAAAGATGGCGTGTTTCTTTATGTTAAAGGAGATTCCAAACACTAATGTTCACGTCTATTACCTTCAGTTTTGAGATTAAAATAATTCACTTTTTTCCCACTTTCACACTACACCGTACTTCGTAAGTAAATTTCCTGCAAAAAGTACTTGTTTCTTTAATAGTAAAGGATCTTCTAAATACCAATTATCACGACTGTAACTCTGTAACTTCTTCAGTTTTTGATTTATGTGTCCTCATGAAAGGAATTCATCTCCTTTTCACTCCCGCCCCCAAGATGATTTGCCCCCCAAAACGCGTTTTTCTTTGTTTTTAAAGGAGATCCAAATACCAATTTTCATGTCTGTAGGCCCTAACAACTTTAGTTTTTAATAGATGTAAGTATTCTCATACAATTAAGTCAATTAATTTTTCAATTCTTTCACCTCCCCCCCCCCCTCATTGGATTTTCCGAGAATACGTGTTTCTTTACTTTTAAAGCAGATTCCAAATATCAAATTTCACGTCTGTAACATCTTCATTTTTGAGATAACAGTAGCCTAATTAAAATAATTCAACACCCTTTTCAGTCGCTTTGCCCCCCCTCCACCCAAGGGGTATTTCTGAAAACTAAAAATACACGTTCCTTTATTTTTAATAGAGATAAAAAATACCATTCTTCACTTCTGTAACACGTTCAGGTTTTTTTTATAGATATACTGTATAAATTCTTATTTTAAAATTTCACCCCCTTTTTAGTTCCCCTTAAGAGGAGTTTCCAAAAACAAATCACCTATGTTTCTTTACATTTACAGGAGATTCCAAATACCACTTTTTACGCCTGTATCATTCTATGTTTCTCAGATATTCTGTAGATGTAGTCTTTCAAAAAATTCTTCCCAATATGTCACTCCTGTTTAACCGCCATTAATTGGATTTTCCAAAAAAATACGTGTTTCTTTATTTTCAAAGGAGATCCCATATACAAATTTTCAGTTCTGTAATATCTTCAGTTTCTGAGATATATGTATCCTCATTAAAGGCATTCAACCCATTATTCACCCTTTTACACCCCTCCTATTCGGATTTACAGAAAACAAAAAATACGTGTTCCTTTATTTTTAAAGGAGATTAAAAATATCAATTTTTGCATGTGCAAACTTTTAAAGTTTTGAAATATAGATACACTCATTTTAAAAATTCACCCCCCTTTTTCCCCCTTCCATTAATTGGATTTTCCAAAAACAAAAATTCGTGTTTCATTATTTTTATAAGAGATCAAAAGTACCAATTTTCAGGTCTGTAATATCTACAGTTTCTGAGATATAAGTACCGGTATCCTGATAAAAGGCATTCAACCCATTTTTCACACTTTTAAACCCGTCCTATTGGGATTTTCTGAAAACAAAAAAATACGTGTTTCTTTATTTTTAAAGGAGATCACAAACACCAATTTTCAGGTCTGTAATATCTTCAGTTTCTGAGATAAGTAGCCTCATTAAAGGCATTCAACCCATTTTTCACCCCTTTTCACTCCTCCTATTGCGATTTTCCGAAAACAAAAAAATACGTGTTTCTTTATTTTTAATGAAGATTCTAAATACCAATTTTTACATCTGCAAACTTTAAAAGTTTGGAGATATAGATTCACTCATTTTAAAAATTCACCCCCTTTTCACCCTCCCACTAATTGGATTTTCCAAAAACAAAAAAATACGTGTTTCTTTATTTTTAAAAGAGATCAAATGTACCAATTTTCAGGTCTGTAATGTCTTCAGTTTCTGAGATATAAGTACCGGTATCCTGATTAAAGGCATTCAACCCATTTTCCCCCATTTTCACCCTTTTTCACCCCTCCTATTGGGATTTTCTGAAAAAAAATACGTGTTTCCTTAATTTTAAAGAAGATTCTAAATACCAATTTTTACATCTGTAAACTTTTAGAGTTTTGAGATATAGATACACTCATTTTAAAATTTCACCCCCCTTTTCACCCCCTTAGCGACGGAATATCCAAAAATCCTCTCTTAGCGAGTACCTACATCTTAATAGGAATATATCCCCAAAATTTCATTTCTTTATGTCCAGTAGTTTTGGCTCGGCGATGATGAATCAGTCAGTCAGTCAGTCAGTCAGGACAAGTTACTTTATATATATAGACTAGCAAGATACCCGTGCTTCGCTACGGTATTATACTGAAATTTATAATTGAATGCTTATTGTTTTAGATATATAATCCGCCGAAATTCGCGATCTGACTCCTTTTCCGCGAGAATCCGCCAAAATTGGCAATCTGACTGGTTTTCTAATAGATTACGTCACGTTTCCTCCCATATTCCAATCTTTCTTTCCAGCAATCGATTTCTTACTTCCCGGGCTAGGTCCAGGTATTGCACCCGGTCTGTTGGGTCCCTAAATCTTTGCCATCTTTTCCCATAAGCATTTTTAGTATGGATCATATCCTGAAGGAGATCCGGCGTGGTGTCGTCATGGGTGCCTTGGTGGTACTGAACCCGCGGCCGGACTGGATTCTTAGTCTTCACCCGTCCAGAACCCGTTTCCAGCGCGGTCCACACATTTGACGACGGTCCAGAACATTATTATTATTATTATTATTATTATTATTATTATTATTATTATTATTATTATTGTGCCCTTGCTGGCAAGATGTAGTGTTTACAGTGCACTATGTCTTCTGGTATGGGCTAGAATAAAATTGTTACTTTCATTGACCTGTCTCAGTCTTATACTTGGCTTAGACAATATGAAAGTGGCTGAGGTATGAGTGATGCTAGTAATGCCATTCTTTATGCAGCCAGTCCCTGCTATGAATGGCGTGAAAATGTCGCTCGTTGGGTCGGTTGGTGCACGCAATTCAGTGGGCTTGGCAGACTGATGTGCAATAGCAATTTCTGGCTCAGTGAGGAAAGCAACGGGAAACTACCTCACTTCTCATTTCCCTAGTACCCCTCTTCAGTGACACCTAGGCCATCTATGACAGCTAATGGTGAACCTGTTGAGGATCCAACCCGCCTTCGGGCTGAATACCCAACATACACATACACATTATTATTATTATTATTATTAGATGTTCTGGACCCCACAGCAAGATGCAAGACCGTTACTTGGAGGTAAATTACATCTGCTGCCATTATCATTGTTGACAATGTGACCAGCACCATTGTCGCGCGTAGGCAAGTGTGCGGGATTTCTGGCGATACGAATGACATACTTTCGTGCATTATTGACCTTATTACAGAGGTTAACAATTTGACGGTCAATCGCATTCCTATCGTTTATTTCAAATATGTTTAAATTTTTATTTATATGCCAGGAGAATCTACTGTAATCTAAGAACGTTCTCCGGAGGAAAAGATGGCTGTTGAAAACGAACCCAGAAATGATCGGTTTATGATCAGAATAAGTACATCGAAAATCTACAGACTGTTTCCAGTCTTTCGACAGGGTCTGGAATGGAATGAATAAAGCCCCATCTAGCGGCGGCAATAGGAACTGTGCCGGCTGCCGAAGCACCCCTCTGGGGCAATGATCGATGAAGGACAAATGAAATGAAATATTGGACAGTGTTGCTGGAATGAATGATCACAGGGAAAACCCGAGTATCCGGAGAAAAACCTGTCCCGCCTCCGTTTTGTCCAGCACGAATATCACATGGAGTGACCGGGATTTGAACCACGGAACCCAGTTGTGAGGGGCCGGGGCGCTGCCGCCTGAGCAACGGAGGCTCCTTATAAGTACTTTATGAACAGTAAAATCAATTGGTCTCACTTCCTTTTTTCACCCCACCACCGTTAAGTTTATTTACCCCCTCCCCCAAAAAATTAAAAGAAGGAGTGTTTCTTTATGTTTAAAGGAGATTCCAAACATCAATGTTTGCGTCTATTACCTTCAGTATTGAGATATAAGTATCCCCATAAAAATATTTCACATTTCTTCACTTCCTTTCACACTCCTACAACCCCCCCTCTGAGTGAATTTTCCGGCAAATATACTTGTTTCATTAACAGTAAAGGATCTTCTAATTACCAATTATCACGACTCCAACTTCTTCAGTTTTTGATTTATGTGTCCTCATGAAAGGAATTTAACTCCTCTTCACTCCCGCCCCGCAAGATGGTTTCCCCTCCAAAACGCGTATTTCTTTGTTTTTAAAGGAAATCCAAATACCAATTTTCACGTCTGTAACAACTTAATTTTTATTAGGTGTATGCACACTCATACAATTTAGTCAATTGATTTTTCAATTCTTTCACCCCACCCCCCACCCACTTCATTGGATTTTCGGAGAATACGTGTTTCTTTTCTTTTAAAGCAGATTCCAAATATCAAATTTCACGTCTTTAACATCTTCATTTTTGCGATATCAGTAGCCTAATTAAAAGAAATCAACACCATTTTCAGTCACTTTAACCCCCCTCCACCCACGTGGTATTTCCGAAAACTAAAAATACACGTTTCTTAATTTTTAATAGAGATAAAAATACCATTTTTCACTTCTGTAACATGTGAAGTTTTTTTTTAGATATACTGTAGAAATTCTCATCTTAAAATTTCACCCCTTTTTATTTCCACTAAAGTGGAGTTTCCAAAAACAAATCACCTATGTTTCTTTACATTTACAGGAAATTCCAAATACCCACTTTTTACGTCTGTAACATTTTACGTTTCTCATATATTCTGTAGATATAGTGTTTCGAAAAATTCACCCCATTTGTCATACCTGTTTAACCGCCATTATTTGGATTTTCCAAAAACAAAAAATACGTGTTTCTTTACTTTTAAAAGAAATTCTAAATACCAATTTTTACATCTCTAAACTAAAAAGGTTTGAGATATAGATACACTCATTTTAAAAATTCACCCCCTTTTTACCCCCCATTAATTGGATTTTCCAAAAACAAAAAAATACGTGTTTCTTTATTTTTAAAGGAGATCCCAAACACCAATTTTCAGGTCTGTAATATCTTCAGTTTTTGAGATATAAGTATCCTTATTAAAGGCATTCAACCCATTTTTCACCCCTTTTCACCCCTCCTATTGGGATTTTCCAAAAACAAAAAAATACGTGTTTATTTATTTTTAATGAAGATTCTAAATACCAATTTTTACACCTGTAAACTTTCAAAGTTTTGAGATACAGATATACTCATTTTAAAAATTCACCCCCCTTTTCACCCTCCCATTAATTGGATTTTCTAAAAACAAAAAAATACGTGTTTCTTTATTTTTAAAGGAGTTCAAAAGTACAAATTTTCAGGTCTGTAATATGTTCAGTTTCGGAGATATAAGTACCCGTATCCTGATTAAAGTCCTTCAAACGCTTTTTCACCCTTTTTCACCCCTCCTGTTGGGATTTTCTGAAAACAAAAAAATACGTGTTTCCCTATTTTTAAAGAAGATTCTAAATACCAATTTTTACATCTGTAAACTTTTAAAGTTTTGAGATATAGATACACTCATTTTAAAACTTCAACCCCCTTTTCACCCCCTTAGCGACGGAATATCAAAAAATCCTCTCTTAGCGAGCACCTACATCTTAATATGAATGTATCCTCCAAATTTCATTTCTTTATGTCCAGTAGTTTTGGCTCGGCGATGATGAATCAGTCAGTCAGTCAGTCAGTCAGTCAGTCAGTCAGGACAAGCTACTTTATATATATAGATAGATTACGATACGTATCCAAATTATTTGCGGAACGCAGATAGTGGTACTAAGTAGAACAGCAATCTAAGTTAATATCGTTTGTCAATCTCAGTGGCGCAGTTGGCTAGTCTTTGTCCTTCCGTCCCTTAGGTTGGTGGTTACCATCCCCGTTCATTTCAAACACGTTAAAGAACGCCTGAGGAGCAAATTTCTGATACTTTGGTGTTTCTTAAAATGTATAGCAATTGAAAAGATGTTAAATAAATAAATAAATAATAATAATAATAATAATAATAATAATAATAATAATAATAATAATAATAATAATAATGGTTTTACATCCCACTAACTACATTTACTGTTTCCGGAGACGCCGCGGTGCTGGAATTTCGTCACGCGGGAGTTCTTTTACGTGCCGGTAAATCTACCACCGGAGTGAGCTGGGATCGCACCTGAAAACTTGGGCTCAGAAAGCTGGCGCCTTAACCGTCGTAGCCACCATAGAGTTAGTAAATAATACACTAGAGGTAGCATTGGCGCTGCAGTCGCGTGCGAAGTTGAAAGAGCGCGCTGTTTGGCAAAAGCTGATTTGTTTGGAACTGTCAGTACTGGAGCTTCCCGCTAAATTTAAGTACATACTTCTCTGAAGGAAAATGCCAGTCTCCTGTGCAGCTTATGGCTGCATAGAGAGGTTCATAAAGGGCAGTGGCGTATCATTTCACAGGTACGTTTCCTTGAAATTCATTTCCGTGCGTATAAAATAATACGTTGCATGACACTTATTGTCATGTGAATTGGCCTACGTAGGCTGACTTAATGACTGATTCCCCTGTCGGCGTGAATTAATTTCTTTGGATCTTTCCTTGAAGACTGAAATTAATGTTTTAGGAAATACAAGGGATGACATTTTCCTTTCACTGAAAGCGAATATGCAGAAAAATACCGAGCAAGTGGCTGTAGGCTTTAGGTCACATAGCTGTCAGCTTGCATTCAGGAGATAGTGGGTTTGAACCCCACTGTCGAGAGCCCTGAAGATGGTTTCCAATTTTTACACGAGGCAAATGCTGGGGCTGTACCCTAATTAAGGCCACAGTCGTTTCCTTCCCACTCCTACCCCTTTCCGATCCCATAGTCGCCGTAAGACCTGTGTGTGTCGGTGCGACATAAAGCAAATTGGTACAAAAAAGAAAATAAGAAAAGATGTACATGATAGCCTGGAATTGTGCTTCGTTTTTCACTTTCTGTGTATATTTATAGCATTAAAAGCTACTGAATATATTTTCTGTATATACAGTTTGTTGCTTTCCCTTCGTACAATACGTGTAGCAGTCCTCATTCATACCTTACCAGATTTTAAAATATAGAGACTATTATAGATGTCCTGCACCGTGTGAACATCTGAATCCTTTACTTTCGTCAATATTATTCCCTGAAAAGTCATATAGAGATATAAGCATAATAAATTATTGACCAAGCGAGTTTACCGCGCGGTTAGGGCCACGCAGCTGTAAGCTTGCTTTCGGGAAATAGTGGGTTCAAACCCCACAGTCGGCAGCCCCGAAGATGGTTTTCCGTGGTTTCCCATTTTCACACCAGGTAAATGCCGAGGATGTACCTTAATTAAGCACACGGGCGCTTCCTTCCCACTCCTAGTCTTTTCCTATCCCATCGTCGCCATAAGGACTATCTGTGTCGGTGCGATGTTAAACAAATTGTAAAAATTATTATAAGTATTTTTTCGGTTCTCTTCAATCATTTAAGTTACCACTCTCCCTTTCCATTAACGGAAATCATTTTATAAGTTAAAATCTTAAAGCGATTCATGCATTTCAGGAAAAACTAAATAAAAACTCCATAATAGTATGAAACCACAACCGAGTGTCGTATTTCCACTTGTAATCGCGTTTAGAAAACATCGACAATAATAATAATAATAATAATAATAATAATAATAATAATAATAATAATAATAATAATAATAATCAGAAAATGAAATCATACTGGGCCAAGAAAAAGCAGAAGACCTTAACTAAGAGTTAAGACGAGCTCCGTGGTCCCTAGTAGGCCAAAACGAATAATAATAATAATAATAATAATAATAATAATAATAATAATAATAATAATAATAATAATGGCTTTACGTCCCACTACCTACTTACACGGTTTTCGGAGACGCCGAGGTGTCAGATTTTTCCCACGGGAGTTCTTTCATGTGCCAGTAAATTTATCTGCAAGAGGCTGACATATTTGAGCATCTTCAAGTATCATCGGGCTGAGCCAGGCTCAAACCTGCCAACTTGGGTTTAGAAAGCCAGCGTCTAAACCAGTGATAACAATATTTTGCCTACTTTACCCCAAAATCTCGCCACCGCTTTTAGGCCTTAAAAACTCGCTCATCCGCTTCGTACAAGAGAGGACATTTTCGACCGTTGAGCAGAACTATACCAAAGTCCTGGTCATTTACACAAAAGATAGCGAAATATACGTGCCCTCCTTCTAAATCTATGTTGTTAGAAGACTTAATATGAACAGTATATTGATTTTGTGTTTCTTAACTGCACCTGAACACCGTGCTCTTTTATCACGCATTTCTCTTGTATTTATGCTTTTAGGGCTTTCTTTCTTACTGGAGAGAAGCATCGCAAGTATACTGTAATATCTAAGAATGTTTACATGTAAGAATTTTAAACCATATCTGTATCCACACAGTTTTAAAAGTCCTTTATTTACATTGATGAGTATAGCGGAGTGAGCTTTTTGCCAAACAGCTGAGATTTTAACATGCTCCGCTGGCTACAGCGATTCTCTCGTAGACGGTGGCGCCAATGCTACCTCTAGTGTATAATTTACTAACTCTATGGTAGCCACTCAGCCCGGCCCAACAATTCGTAAGCTTTGCTGTGAAAAGTTTGTTCAACCTCTCTTTGCCTTTAGAATTAATCTGGTAGGGCCTGCCGAGGGAGTTGGCCGTGCTGTTAGGTTCGCGTTGTTGTGAGCTTCTTTTGGGAGATGGTGGGTTCGAATTCCACCATCGGCAGCCCTGAAGATGGTTTTCTCTGGTTTCTCATTTTCACACCAGGCAAATGCTGGAGCTGTACCTTAATTAACGCAACAGCCTACTCCTTTCCCGCCCTTGCTGCGCGGAAAATCTTCTATAGGCTGTGTTAGTGCGGCGCTAAACCACTAGAATAATAATAATAATAATAATAATAATAATAATAATAATAATAATAATAATAATAATAATAATAATCTGGTACTCACCTCTGTTTTAGTGAATAAACTACATGGTCATTTGCATCGTAGTTTCTAAATATCTTGATTTTCTTACGATGAATCGAACTTAAGTTCTTTTCCCACGAACGTTCTCGCAGGGTTTCTTTCCATTGTTCAGTGTCAATTAACAAAATCTTCAGCACTTGGACAGGCTTCAGACAAATAATTATTATTACAGTAAAATGTTGAAGCTGATTTAAAAAATGTGAGTTCTATCAGTGGTACATTGCTTTTGAAAGAAATAAATAACGGAAGAAAATACACTGACTGACAGAGCAAATGCAACACCAAGAAGGAGTGGTTCGAAAGGGATGAAAGTTGGGGAAAAAACAGAGACGGCACGGACGAATAATTGATGTTTATTTCAAACCGATATGCAGGTTACACAATGCGCACGGCATCGACTCAGTAGGATGTAGGACCACCGCGAGCGGCGATGCACGCAGAAACACGTCGAGGTACAGAGTCAATAAGAGTGCGGATGGTGTCCTGAGGGATGGTTCTCCATTCTCTGTCAACCATTTGCCACAGTTGGTCGTCCGTACGAGGCTGGGGCAGAGTTTGCAAATGGCGTCCAATGAGATCCCACACGTGTTCGATTGGTGAGAGATCCGGAGAGTACGCTGGCCACGGAAGCATCTGTACACCTCGTAGAGCCTGTTGGGAGATGCGAGCAGTGTGTGGGCGGGCATTATCCTGCTGAAACAGAGCATTGGGCAGCCCCTGAAGGTACGGGAGTGCCACCGGCCGAAGCACATGCTGCACGTAGCGGTGGGCATTTAACGTGCCTTGAATACGCACTAGAGGTGACGTGGAATCATACGCAATAGCGCCCCAAACCATGATGCCGCGTTGTCTAGCGGTAGGGCGCTCCACAGTTACTGCCGGATTTGACCTTTCTCCACGCCGACGCCACACTCGTCTGCGGTGACTATCACTGACAGAACAGAAGCGTGACTCATCGGAGAACACGACGTTCCGCCATTCCCTCATCCAAGTCGCTCTAGCCCGGCACCATGCCAGGCGTGCACATCTATGCGGTGGAGTCAATGGTAGTCTTCTGAGCGGACGCCGGGAGTGCAGGCCTCCTTCAACCAATCGACGGGAAATTGTTCTGGTCGATATTGGAACAGCACATGCACATGTCTTGCACATGCTGAAGAATGGCGGTTGACGTGGCGTGCGGGGCTACCACCGCTTGGCAGCGGATGCGCCGATCCTCGCGTGCTGACGTCACTCGGACTGCGCCTGGACCCCTCGCACGTGCCACATGTCCCTGCGCCAACCATCTTCGCCACAGGCGCTGCACCGTGGACACATCCCTATGGGTATCGGCTGCGATTTGACGAAGCGTCCAACCTGCCCTTCTCAGCCCGATCACCATACTCCTCGTAAAGTCGTCTGTCTGCTGGAAATGCCTCCGTTGACGGCGGCCTGGCATTCTTAGCTATACACGTGTCCTGTGGCACACGACAACACGTTCTACAATGACTGTCGGCTGAGAAATCACGGTACGAAGTGGGCCATTCGCCAACGCCGTGTCCCTTTTATCGTTCGCTACGTGCGCAGCACAGCGGCGCATTTCACATCATGAGCATACCTCAGTGACGTCAGTCTACCCTGCAATTGGCATAAAGTTCTGACCACTCCTTCTTGGTGTTGCATTTGCTCTGTCAGTCAGTGTATGTGTATATTAAAGTTTTAGTCACCTTATGGATCTCGTCCTGCTTCTTAAGCAGCTTAACTCAAATATAGGGCCGTTCACGCAAAGTGCGTGTGCACGTCAGATGAGTCCCACTCAGTGCGTAGGAAGCTTAGCACATCGTATGGTAAGCTGCTCAACAGTATACAGGCCGAGGAAAGGGGGTCAGTAAACACACCATCTTCGATATAGTCACTTATCAACCACCTTTGTGGCTGAGTGCATTAAATCGAGTTCCACTACAGAACTGGTAAGTTGAGAACTAGAACTCTCACATTCGTTACCTGACGTTGCCAGTTCCTACCGTGAGGGTAGTTTTAGTGCACTCACTCGAGGCAAACACCGAAGTCATATTTTAAGTCTCAGGTTACTTTTACCATTCATTAAGCAAACTATTACATCTAAGTCGATGTGGCATGAATTTATGACTACTCTAGAATATGGTCTTGACTTTGTTATCCACGATAGTATGAGACTGGCTGTGCGGCATAGTTGATTAAGCGCCCGTCTCCTATGCAAAGGGTTGTGAGATTGAATCCTGGCGATGCAGAAGTTGGTGGATGTGCTCAAGATCACGGCACAATCGGTTGGAATTTAAATGCGCTGAAACAGGAGGTGCCTGTGGAGGTAGATTTTTGACACGTTAAAGAACTGTCATTTAGGACAAAATTTTCACCCGTTGGCGATTTCTAAGACCATTTGCTGGAAACGTTTCTTTCAACTCCCAGATTCCATCCACTTACTATTGACGTACTTGCCTTTGTCATTTCCGTTTGTGACTTTCTTTGGTAAGCGGTTTAGGCTCTAGGAGTTAATACAAATGCTTGCTACTTCATCCGGCTCCATGGCTAAATGGTTCACGTGTTGGCCCTTGGTTCAAGAGGTTTGGGGTTCGATTCCAGGGCGGGTTGGGTGTTTTAACCTTAATTGGTTAATTCCTATGGTTCGGGGGCTGGGTATGTGTGACGTATTCATCATTAGAATCATCATAGGTACCATAGGTACGGATCCACGCTCACAGACGCGCAGGTCGCCTCTACGGCGTCAGCTTGAAAGACCTGCGCCAGGCCTTTTCGAAGGCCACACGCCATTATTGTTACCTACTTGATCTGGATTATAAATTTGAGTCACTTTTGAAGGACGCAAGTACTTATGCACTTTGACGCGGTGCTTCACGACTCACCAGTCTAACCACAATAAAGTGCCGAGATAGTGCTTGACAGTATGCCTCTGTGCTGTAGTGATTAGTGTGATTAGCTGCTACTCCCGGATGCCCGGGTTCGATTTCCGGCTCTGTCACGAAATTTGAAAAAGTACGAGGGCTGAAACGGGGTTCATTCAGCCTCGGGAGGCCAACTGAGTAGATGTGGGTTCGATTCCCAATTCAGCCATTCTGGAAGTGGTTTTCCGTGGCTTCCCACTTCTCCTCCAGACAAATGCCGGGGTGGTACCTAACTTAAGGCCACGGCCGCTTCCTTCCCTCTTCCTTGTCTATCCCTTCCAATCTTCCCATCCCCCCAGCAAGGCTCCTGTTCAGCATAGCAGGTGAGGCCGCCTGGGCGAGGTACTGGTCATCCTCCCCAGTTGTATCCCCCGACCCAGAGTCTGAAGCTCCAGGACACTGCCCTTGAGGCGGTAGAGGTGGGATCCCTCGCTGAGTCCGAGGGAAAAACCGACCCTGGTGGGTAAACAGATGAAGAAGAAGAAGAAGAAGAAGAAGAAGAAGAAGAAGAAGAAGAAGAAGATAGTGCTTCACATATAGTCCTCTCCGTGTAAGGACGTACCCTAAGGGTGCAACCTTACCCTTTCTCCCCTGTAATATTAAGGTATCGATTTATAGTTACTTTTCTTGCTGTTGGGTATTTTGCAGGTCTTTTTCAGTGTCGGTAACCATACAGTTTAGGGACCCTACTTGCCGATACGACGTCTTACATTAACCGTTAATCTGGCACGTTGGCAACGTTCAGTCACTGTTCTAGCGTGAATTGTGTGTTGCCACCGCATTGCCGTTAAAGTCACTAGTGATACATTTGCGAGAATATTTAAAGCATATTTTCTTTTTCTGTGGGATTGTAAATCTATTTGGCTAATACCAAGTAAGTAGAATTGTGGCATGTTCGGATAATGCATTTATTAACATTGTTTGCGTGAAATGATTAAAGTGCTCAAGTACGTCAGTCTCATGTCTAGATCTACCGGTACACGAAATAACTCTTGCGGGACGAAATTTTGGCAGTAGAACTTATAACATTATTATTTTCAAATCCGCAGTGAACTTGAAACCTGACCTAATTTCCGTTCACGGAGCTTGGCACATTAGTATTCCTATATGTTACCTGATAAGCTTGAAGATATAACCAGCCTGCAGGCTGAAAATATGCCCAATAATTTCTCTCCTTACTGGTTACCGGTGTTGAAGAGAGAAGGAAATGTTCGCGCAAAAGAAAGGGAAGTCATTGGATGTCTGGAACTTTCTAAAATCACACTGCAAAGACTTATTAAATAAATTGCATCGTTTAACACGCCCCTCTTGTCAAGAATATGGTTATAGTACGCCTAGTGTATATCAAAATAAAGACGGATAATTTGAGTGAGAAAGTGTGTTTATTTCCTTAATTCCTCACTGAGCGTGGAAATCGACGAGATATTCATAATTATCTTGATTTATTTGATCTTATCTTTTATCATTTACTAGGGTAGGGAAACATTGATTATCGGTGTTTCCTACATTGAGGTTAGTTTGTTATGGTTATGTCTGGTGATTTTAATATGTAACCAGGCAGGTTGGCAGCAGTGATCAGCCATTACAAAAAAGAGAAAAGAAGAGCATCGGGTGGCGATATTTACTTTCTGGGGTATTTCCTTACGTGGAAATTACTTTAGGCCACGAGCAGCCTTTCAGCAACCTCAGCCTAACGTGATTATGAATGCTCAGAAAAGGTTATTATGATAAAACTCGTTAGTCAAGACTTTATACATGGCAAGTTTACATTGTTGATTTAAGGGGAAAATCAGTGAGATTATTCATACACAGCACCTTTAGCTACAATGTCACAGCTTCTCACATGATAACGATCATGTAAGATAGTATCTTAACATTGGTTTACAAGGGCAGTGTTATGATTAAACTAGGAAAACAATACCGACAAAAACTACTACTGCCAATTCTTCAAACTTCAAAAGTATTAAGATGATAAAGACGTGAACTGTCTTTCATTTTGTCACTTTGCATGGCTCAACGCTTCTCGAACTAGCGAATTGGGTGCACGGCTCAGGATCACGTAGCTGTGAGCTTGCATTCGGGAGATGGGTGTTCGAATCTTACCATTGTCAGTCCTGAAGATGGTTTTCTACGGTTTTACATTTCCACGCCAGGTAAACGTTGCAGATGTACATCAATTAAGGCCACGACCTTTCCCATTCTTGTCACCGAAAACCTAGTACGTGTTAACATGACGTTAAACCACTAGCCAAAATAAAATACGAATCCTGCATTTCTCAAAAATAACACACACTTTCCGAGGGATCAGAATTCTTTTTCCTTTCCACCTTCTTCCTGTTGGTTAGGGATTCGACAATATTCGTTAGCTGCCGGAAGGATCAAAACGCTGTATTCAATTCTTAATAATAATAATAATAATAATAATAATAATAATAATAATAATAATAATAATAATAATAATAATAATAATGTTATTTGCTTTACGTCCCACTAACTACTTTTGTGGTCTTCGGAGACGCCGAGGTGCCGGAATTTAGTCCCGCAGGAGTTCTTTTACGTGCCGGTAAATCTACCGACACGAGGCTGTCGTATTTCAGCACCTTCAAATACCATCGGACTGAGCCAGGATCGAACCAGCCAAGTTGGGGTTAGAAGGCCAGCGCCTTAACCGTCTGAGCCACTCAGCCCGGCTATTCAATTCTTATGGTCTACACTGGGTAGCGATAAAAACAGATAAGGAGAAGGCAATCTCACAATAATCCTGAAGGAGGATCTCTTTCATTCTTACAGTGAATTTTAGGCTCACATTCTACTATATGATTTCAAGATCCCGCTTTGTTTCTTAGTTCCAACGTTCTTGTTCATCGAGGATTAGGAAAATGTATTTCTTCTCCGCAAGAAAGAAAGAAAGAAAGAAAGAAAGAAAGAAAGAAAGAAAGAAAGAAAGAAAGAAATGTCGCATGGCTTTTAGTTCCAAGAGTGTCCGAGGACAAGTTCGGCTCGCCAGATGCAGGTCTTTTGATTGACTCACGTAGGCGACCTGCGCGTCTTGATGAGGATGAAATAACGACGAAGAAGGCACATACACCCAGCCCGCGTGCTAGAGAATTTAACCAATTATGGTTAAAATTCCCGAGCCTACCGGGAATCGAACCCGGGACTCCTGTGACTAAAGGCCAGCACACTAACCATTTAGCCATGGAGTCGGACTTCTTCTCCGTATTTTGTTTCTATGTGATATCATAACCTTTGATAATCGTTTAGCCGGTTCATCATGATCTTCTGTAGAAGCTCCATAAATACATTTTGTTTCTGACCACCAACTAGAAAGCCGACAATAATTCACTTAACTAGTGATTTCATGCAGAGGGTTCAGTGAACTTTCAGTCAAGTTGTAAACCAGGATGACGAAGTATAGCAACCTAACTAAAGATTTTTATCGACTGCTGTAACATTTTAAATCACGAGTGCCTTTCTACGCCAGCGATGTGTAGAATCTTCTTCTGAGGTGTAAGTGCTGCTGTTACTTTGAAGACTATAAAGAGATAAAACCGCTCGTAAAACGCGAGGTGTTCGAAAGACAAAGCCTTTTATAGTGCATCTACTTGAGAACTAAGTAGCATTTAATGAACCATTAGTGTTCACTAATATTTCGTTGAAGAAATAACAAGGATTAGTAATATTATTAAGCTTGTCCGACATATCGCATGAACGGTTAACGCAGTGGCCTTCGTTTCAGAGGGCCTCGGGTTCGTTTCCGGTCAGGTCGGGGATTTTAGGTTACGTCTGTTCATTTCCTCTAACTCGGAGGCAGTGTGTTCGTGTTAGTCTTAGTACATTTCTCTTTATTTATATATAAAACATCACAATACCAATCACCACAGAAAGATATGTCTCTTGAAACAGGGTTAGCTTCAGGGAAGGCATCCGCCCATAAACCTAGGCTTAATATACATGTAGTACCGACCCTAAGTAGTTACGAAGGCTAGTAATAATAATAATAATAATAATAATAATAATAATAATAATAATAATAATAATAATAATAATAATAATAACAACATGCCAAAATAAGGCATTACAACACTGTAGTAAAAACAGAATGCCTGTATGCCAGCGAATGCCTCTCGATGAATTACAAGTTAGAGAAGCTGGAGATCCTAGAAAGAAGAATACTGCGGAAAATCTTGGGCCCAATCTAGACTGCAACCGCTGGAAACTTCGGAACAACAATGAAGTCTACAAAAATATGGAGAAAATTTCAGAGACCATGAAAAGGAGGGGGTTATCATTTCTTGGACATTTTTACAGATTGGACAAAACCAGTTTAACCAAAAAGTTATTCGACTCCCTGTGGAACAACGACGGCGTGGATTAAGGAAGTTCGTAAAGACCTAGAGTTGTTCAACATCCAGGAAGATCAGATGTTAGAAAGAAAAATATTTCGGACCATGTTTCAAAATTTGGATGGGTTTCAAGTCGAGATAACTGTAAAGACGGGAAAAGCCTGGACGGGTGAATAGAAGAAACAGCATATTGCCCTATGGAGTACTAGAGGAAGAGGAAACTTCAGACAAGGAAAAAGCGAAACTGTAGCATGATCCTAAGTGGTCAATTCGCAAATAAAAGTAACTTAATACAATAATAATAATTTTCACTGGATATTACTTCACATAAGAGCCTCCGTGGCTCAGACGGCAGCGTGTCGTTCTCTCACCGCTAGATACCGTGGTTCAAATCCCGGTCACTCATGTGAGATTTGTGCTGGACAAAGCGGAGGCGGGACAGGTTTTTCTCCGGGTACTACGGCTTTCCCGGTCATCTTTCATTCCAGCAACACTCTCCATTCTCATTTCATGGCATCTATCAGTCATTAATAAATTACGTTGGGAGTGGCGACCCCATCGTAATAACAGCCTATATATGCTTCATTCATTACATCCCTGACCTGGTCAATGACTGAAAAACAGTAGGTTTTCATTTTCATTACTTCACATAATAGGAATAACTAGGATCAGGGCACCTCAGCACATTTAGACGATGGTTACAGTGGCTACCGACTGTGACTTTGGGAGGTCTAACTATTGTACCCCACCGTCGGCCATACCAGCGGAAAATAGAAACAGAATCAATAAAAAGATTAGAGTCACGTAGCTGTCAACTTGCATTCGGGAGATAATGGGTTCGAACCCCATCCACAGTATGATGGAGATATGCGTAGTCAAGGCGGCAAATCATGCTGAGCTTCAACGGAAGAATGGTTTCGACTCCTTGTTAGGAAGTCGAGAAATACAGAAACGAGGCTTTCATATTTGGAGAGACACTTGCCTCTGGGATTCGCACATCCAACAACAGACGATCAGATAACCGAAAGAGTGGTTGAGCGGTTTGCGTCACGTAGCTGTCAGCTTGCATTAGGGAGATAGTAGGTTCGAACCTCAATGTCGGCAGCCCTGAAAATAGTTTTCCGTAGTTACCCATTTCACACCAGTCAAGTGACGGGACTGTAGTTATTTCCCACTCATAGCCCTGTCTTATCTCGTCGTCGCCAAGACCTATCTGTGTCTGTGCGACGGAAAGCAAATTGTAAGGAAGAGGAAGGAAAAAGGGGAAAAGACTATCAGTTTCATTTCTTGCAGCATACGAGGTCGTGAATAGAGTAAAGTATTCTGTATCACTTAGCGCTGAGGTTATGAGTAATAGAAGCTATGACCTTTCACTTACCGAGCAGTCTTCGTGACCTGTACAGAGATGCTTTGATTTACATTATGATGACACAGGCGAACAGATAGAGTGATGGATGTCCTACAGGCATGGACGCCTATGAAGGGAATTGGCGTGTGGCTTTTAGTGCCGGGAGTGTCCGAGGACATGCTTGGCTCGCCAACTGCAGGTCTTTTGATATGATGCCCATAGGCGACGTGCGCGTCGTGATGCTGACGAAATGGTGATGAAGACGACGCATACACCCAGCCCCCGTACCCGCGGAATTAACCAATGATGGTTAAAATTCCCGATCCTGTCGGGAATCGAACCCGGGATCCCTGCGACCAAAGGCCAGCGCGCTAACCATTTAACTGAACCGGACGGCAACAAGTGATAGTGTAGTATTACGAGTCAAATGTCACCAATGTTGTTCAGTATTTAGTACTGTTCAGGATATGAGGAAACATCTATGTCCTTCGTGGTTTTCCCCTCAGTCAAAATGAAGTGATGACCTAATGAATGGTGGCCTGAATAGCTCAGACGGTAGAGCACTGGCTTTCTAAGCCCAACTTGGCAGATTTGATCCTGGCTCAGTCCGGTGGTATTTGAAGGGGTTCAAACATGTCAGCCTCGTGTCAGTAGATTTACTGGCACGTAAAAGTACTCCTGCAAGACAAAATTCCTTGGTCAGTAAAATATTCCTCCGGCATATTTTGCACAATATGTATAGTGTACAGAACAGATCAGGATCTTAGTGTTGGAGTAATTCGCATGTAGACAGTTCGGCACCATGCTGGTCTTTGCTCACAGCAGTGCCCGGTTCGATTCCCGGCAGGGTCGGGAATTTTAACCATCATTCGTTAATTCCGCTGGCACGCGGGCTGGTTGTGTATGTGTAGTTTTCATAATCATTTCATTCTCATCATGACGCGCAGGTCGCCTACGGACGTCAAATCAAAAGAACTGTACCTGGCGAACCGAATATATCCTCGGAAACTTCCTGCACTAAAAGCCATACTCCATTTCATTTCTCATGTAGACACATTGTTCAACGTTTCGTAAGACATGTTTGTGCTGAATACACACAGTATAGCCTGTTGTAGCACTGCCAGGTTCATACAAAATCGTACAGTGGATGCTGAACTCCGTTTGAGGGTTTCATGGCACGTTCGACGCTTGGTCATTTTCACCGTTGATAATGTCTGAAATAGTCCTGAAAGCGGGAGAGGGAAATAAGAGAATAGTTTCCACTGATGAAAGCAGGCTCTGCGTGGGAAATACATTTGGTCTTAACACGTACGGCCTACTGTACGAGCGAGTGAATTTTAACATACGTCTTGAGGAATTCTTCACCATGCTCCTGGATAAGATAAGATATCCCACACTGCTAGGTAATGTGACTAACACATGTGCAAACTACAGAGTGACCTACAAGACTGTTATCATTTGACGAGGCAATACTTCACGGAATATTGGTGGTAGAGGTGTAATATTTTACACACGTGATTGGCATGACATGGAGTTTTATTGACACCAACATAAAGTACACAAATGACCAACAGATGGCGCTGGACAGCAACACGTCAGGTACAAATGGACACAAATACGAGGTACACAGATATGTTATAGAATCGAATCATCCCTAGCCTGGCCGAGAAACACCTGCTGGAAGGTACGATGCAGGATGGCGCACCACCCCACATTGTTACACGTGTGAAAGATCTCTTGCGCGCATCGTTTGGTGAGGATCGCGTGCTGAGTCTCCACTTCCGTCATGCTTGGCCTCCTCGGTCTCCAGACCTCAATCTGTTTGATTATTGGTTCTGAGGTTACCCGAAGTCGCAAGTCTACCGCGGTTGTCCGACCTCATTAGGGATGCTAAAAGACCACATCTGACGGCAATTTCTCGCCATACCTACGGATATGCTGTACAGTGCTGTTCACAACATTGTCCCTCGACAACGGGTATTGTTGATAATGACGGCCAACATATTGAGCATGTGTTATGAAGAACATCGTCTTTGAGAAACCTCCATTGTTATGCTAATTATTGCTTGTGTATCGTATGAAGCGCCATCTGTTGGTCATTATATGTACTTTATTTTGTTGTCAATAAAACCTCATGTCATGACAATTATGTCTGTCAATTATTACCTCTCTACCTAAAATACTCCGTGAAGTATTGACTCGTCAAATGTTAACGGACTATGTGTCAGCCTGTATATATAAAAATATCTGAACCATTCCTAATACATTTTCAAGAGTAGAAAGTGGTATATTTTACCTGTAAGACGCTCTCCTTGTGCAACTCAATATTCTTACACAATATTCTCCAGTTTACATGGCCTGCACAATGACCAGGCCTCCACACGAATAAGCATGTGTAGCATTTGATTGGTCACCGAGTCTCTCATAGATAGACGATAAATATTGGCCTGTTTCACAAACTGGTGGAAGGGCATGATAGGATATTCTAAACATCTTTTACTTACTGTGCATTCAAGAACCACAGCTTGTACTGAAGCAACGAGTGGTTATGTTCTATATTCGTGAGAAGAAACGATCATTGAGATGTTCAATAAAATTTTGATCGTGTCTTATACTGCATACTCTGCCTGCTGTCGTTTCTTGATGGATACAGTACTTTTGCATCCATCTTTCGGCACAGGCCAGAGCAAAATGTAGTTTCCACCGAAGTCCCAGTCTCATCCATGGCTGTGACAATATGGAAGCTGCTGGGGTATGGGTGGTACCGAGTAATGACATTCAGAGCACAGCAAGCACAGCCAATGCGTCAGAGTGTTATGTTCGGTGTTGCTCATAGGGTCGGCTATGCTGCAAGAGCACTGTTTAACCCAGTGAGGAAAGCAATGGTAAACTACCTCACTCCTTATCTTGTCTAGTACGCCTCATTTTGGTGCTGCCATTGGTTTTTGCGGTTTTCCTATAACTACACAGCCTTTGGTGGTGCTATTTGAGGATCCAACCAGGCTCTGGGCTGATGACCTGACATGCAGACTGCAATACTTGCCACTTTCTAAACATAATCAGATGTCTTTTGTAATGCAACACCACACGACGATGGCTCCCTATTGTTCTGCTTTAATTTTCTTATAAAATAGGTTTATTGGATTTTATTGAAATGTTCAACTTTAACAAATGCTCGTTAATGTTAATAGATTTTCTCACTGTCTCTCATTCACTTTTCTTTCAAACGTACTAATATTCAGTATACCGAGCTCGATAGCTGCAGTCGCTTAAGTGCGGCCAGTATCCAGTATTCGGGAGATAGTGGGTTCGAACCCCACTGTCGGCAGCCCTGAAGATGGTTTTCCGTGGTTTCCCATTTTCACACCAGGCAAATGCTGGGGCTGTACCTCATTAAGGCCATGGCCGCTTCCTTCCCAGTCCTATCGTCGCCATAAGACCCATCTGTGTCGATGCGACGTAAAGCAACTAGCAAAAAAAAAAAAAAAAAATTAAAAAAATTAATAAAATATATATAGGCTATATACAGTATATGTAATTCTCACTCACTCCATTTGAGACACCCAGGACTTCTTCAGTTAGTTTTTGAAGGAAGTGTAGGTGGTAAGAACTGTAGGGGTAGACGAAGGTATGAATATGACAAGCAGAGTAGAGCAGATGTAGGATGCAGTAGTTAGTAAAAATGAAAAGCTTATCAAAGGATAGGCTGGCATGGAGAACTGCATCAAACCAGTTTATGGACTGCTGACTCTAAAACAACAACAACAATATATTATTTGTAACTCCGTTTCTGTTTAAATAATGAAATGGTGTAGCTTTCAGTGCCGGGAGTGTCCGAGGATATATTGGCTCGCCAGGTGCAGGTCTTTTGATTTGACTCCCATAGGCGACCTGCGCTTCGTGCTGAGGATGAAATGATGACAAAGGCGACACATACACCCAGTCCCTGTACCAGCGAAATTAACCAATGATGGTTAAAATTCTGCACCCTGCCGGGAATCGAACCCGGGACCCCTGTGACACACAGGGCAGCACCCTAACCATTTTGAAATGTGATATTATAAAATAATGCTGAAGGTGAGATGGATAGATCAAATCACGAATGAAGAGATACTGAATCGATTTGGTGAGAGGAGATCGCTAACCATTTAGCCATGGAGCCGGACTCAGTTTCTGTTAATAATCCAGTAATGTACGAACGTAGCGTAATAAACGCAAAAGTATTCGTCCGCTTTGTTTTCTGTGATGTCTGACATAATATGGGGAAATATATGAGTCAGGGTTCTTGCGAGCAGTACGCTCTGATGATGCAATACGTAGACATCACGTTCAGAGCTACATAGACAAAGGGAAAACACTCGTTGAACGGGAACTAATTGTTGAACTCCATAAAGAAGGAAACTTGCAACGACAAATTGCTGAGAAAGCAGTAATACCACGATCAACAGTAGAAGGTATTATTTACAGGGTTCAAAACCACTTCGACTGTGATAAATAAACGAACAGGACGCCCTAGGAAGCTGACTCAACGTGAGGGGAGACGCAGACTACGCACCGTGGTTGAAAATCCGCATGTTTCTTGTCCTATACTGTGAGCAGATGTAGAATCTTGAGGTGGGACGAACATTAATACCGATACTTTAAGACGTGTGTTACGCAGCACTGGTATGAAAGGCCGTATAAACAAAAATAAACCCTGGATAAGTAAGGAAAACAGGCGGAAGAGGTTGGAGTTTGCAAGACAATACATTCTGGAAACGAGTGTAAATGAATGGAAATTCATTTTATTTCATACGTCCACAAAGGGTCGTGTGTGGAGAAAGAAGAACGAAGAAATCCGGAGTAAAAACCTTCTGCCTACAGTTAAACATATGGGGGTATCCATCATGATTTGGGGTTGTATGACGAAGACTGGTGTAAGCAACTTCTACAATACCTGCAAAAATGGATAGGATGGCGTATTTAGTTATTTTACAGCAGCATCTGAATCCCAGCCTAAAAATATTAGGGTCCACTAGTGACTACATGCAACAAGAAACATTCTGGCTGGCTCGTTAAGCACTGGTTGCTTTACGATACATCTTATGTGCTGTAAAGACCAATCCAGTCGCCAGATTTAAACCCTATAGGGCATTCATGGGCGGAACTGAAAGAGAGACTGCAGCAAAGGAGAAAAACATTAGCAAAGACGGAAGCCAATATTTCTTGAAGAGAGGCAGAAGACAGGGCCGGAAATCACGGAAAAACGAGTCCAGTTCATGCCAAACAGGCTTCAAGCTGTCATTGCTGCCAAAGGAAATTCGATGTATGCTGTGAAGAGTTATTTGTTCTGTGAGTCAAGTGCGTGTGAAGTAGAAGTGGACGAATAATTTTTCTACACAATTTTTTGGAACAAACGGCTGCAGAATCGAATATTTTTAAACACGTATTGTTATTATTTGATGTTTATATATTATCACGTTCTCATTCTCAAATAAAAGGTAAATGAGTATTACAATATGGATTTCCTTGCTACCTTTGCACTACTGTCAGTTATTTCCGGTCTCACCAGCGAGTGGATGGATACTTTTGGCACTATCTGTACACTTGAAAGCTCTTCTTCTGAATATTGCAAATCAGCTTCCATTGTTGATATCAGATTTTTGGTTCGTTGTAACAATTTAAATTTGTTCTCGAAATAGACTTTCACCCTGTTAGGTCGTGTTACGTACATGTAGTACCGGTACGTGTTGTCCGGCTCCATGGCTAAATGGTTAGCGAGCTGGCCTTTGATAACAGGGGTCCCGGGTTCAGTTCCCCGCAGGGTCGGGAATTTTAACCATACTTGGTTAATTCCCCTGACACGGGGACTGGGTGTATGTGCAGTCTTCATCATCATTTCATTCTCATCACGACGCGCAGGTCGCCTACGGGAGTTAAATCGAAAGACCTGCACCTGGCGAGCCGAAGTCCTCGGATACCTCCCGGCACTAAAAACCATACGCCATTTCATTTCAGTACGTGTTGAAGAGATGTTGGCCACGTTTGTTCTGTACTTAACATCTCCGTGTCTCACGAGAAGTCGCGGCAGCTTGTATGTACGGCACGAGTAACAGATATTTTACTATACTAAGCTACACACATCAGTCGTGATAAACAGTGCCAGTTCTCTGAAAGAGATGCGTGTTCATTATTAAACTGTTCATTATGCACTACTTACAGTAAATGTATAACTAAAGCGCAATTGCACTGTCAATTTGAAACTTCACAACAACACCTTTGTTCAGGGCCTCTCAGGGTGCATGCGCCTGGTGCATGCACTGTGCACGGTGCAAAAGACGACTTCGCTTGGTTGACCAGAGTGCAGACCCCCACTCCTCGATTTGGAGCAATAGTGCTGTCTCTCTCTTTCCCCACGCCTGTCTCGCTCGCTCATCCTGTATCCCTCTTCCTCACTTGCTCCGTAGCGTTCCAAATCCGAGGCGAGTTGAGCCGATCTTAGCCGAGTAGCCCAGAGATGAAGCGTTGGTCCGAGCCGAGCCGAGCGGGACGATACACTGTGCACAGGAAGTGCGCCGCTGTTTGCACGCGTGAGATTTTGGGCGTTTGAGAGGCTCTGCCTTAGTTCACAAGAAATATAGCGGACGGAACCGATGTTTCTTGTCAGTCTTGATACCACCGAGCTCGATAGCTGCAGTCGCTTACGTGCGGCCAGTATCCAGTATTCGGGAGATAGTAGGTTCGAACCCCACTGTCGGCAGCCCTGAAAATGGTTTTCCGTGGTTTCCCATTTTCACACCAGGCAAATGCTGGGGGTGTACCTTAATTAAGGCCACGGCCGCTTCCTTTCCACTCCTAGCCCTTTCCTGTCCCATCGTCGCCGTAAGACCTATCTGTGTCGGTGCGACGTAAAACAACTAGCAAAAAAAAAAAAAAAAACCCTTGCAAAAATGGATAGGATGGCGTATTTAGTTATTTTACAGCAGCATCTGAATCCCAGCCTAACCATATTAGGGTCCACTAGTGACTACATGCAACAAGAAACATTCTGGCTGGCTCGTTAAGCACTGATCGCTTTACAATACATCTTATGTACTGCAAAGACCAATCCAGTCGCCAGATTTAAACCCTAGGGCATTCATAGGCGGAACTAAAAGAGAGACTGCAGCAAAGGAGGAAAAACAAATACAGGTGGTGCAGTCTTGATACTTGAGATTGGTGCATGTGGTGCAGTCTGTTTACCCTCCGCACCCCTTACCCGGCATGCACGTGACTTCTCGTGAGACGACCATAGTATGTAACAACGACCTAATCGGTTGGAATTCGATTTCGATTACAATGCAGTCGTTAAAATTCAATAGTCAAGGAATGTTCTTTTTTTAGTATTATATTGAAACTTTGTGTACTTACATTTAATTTTTAGAAACTTATCTTGCTAATACGTTTTAAACGCATAAGTTAATTTGATTTTTATTTTTTGAAAAGCTTTTAATTATTGGGTATACATCAGTAAAATGGTAAAACAGAAAGGAAATTGAGCCAATTGAAATATTTCACTTGCATTCATTTTAGTGTAAAGTACATTTTTTCTGATAGGAGAATTCTAACGTCAGTACATCTGATCAGTAATGACATGTTTGAAAACGTATGATTGATATAAGTGATTCAAAGCAATGAGTAACACTTTTTATTACATATAATCACAACATAAGAAACTATACTGCACGCATGTCCGATAATCAGGAAGTAGAATGCAGTCTGCAGATCATAAATGGTTAATGGTACCGTTTCTGGCGATTCGTTGCTTATAGGCACGGATTCGTTCTTTATATGTAGGTCGTATTTGACAGCTTCGATCCAATGGAGATCAAGACCACCTTCGGAGACTCGCCTCAGGAATATGTTAAATCTGTTGAGATAAGGAGAGTGCAGTTTGAATGGATAGCCTATGTGAATGTTCCTCAAGCGTTCTTTAGTCAGATGGAGCAGTGCTCTCTTATTCCTTACCAAGTTTTTGTTATGTATCAGGATCTCCGCCAAGCTTTTTGACAGGACTGTGGATGCATTTCTATGAAAAGCAATATCATGAAGATATCCCGGCAAATCCCACGGTTTAGGTACTAACTTCTTCCTGAATTTGCTTAATGGATTTGTCTCATCAAAACTTGTAAGTTCGGGCACTGACTCACTTGATATTACTAAAGGTAAACCTGACTGATCTAGCTGCTCCAAAGTGTCAATTTCTGGAAGGTATTTAGTAATAGCCAGGTAGCCGGTGAACGATCCTAGGAATGCATTGGTAACAATCATACTGAATAACACCCAGAACAGGCAGAATAATCTCTCAGATAAAACAGTGGGCATAAACTCCAAGGAAACTGACAGGAATGAACAGACAGTGCCTAACATAACATCCGATAAACTCCGTACCGTATTTGTCATGAAACTGTTGCACCGTTGAATGAGGTACCAAAATATGACAGTCACAGGCAAAGTCACCATAACGCTAATCCAAGTTAAAGCGTTGAATGGTAAAAATAAGTTTTGATACTGGGGTATCCGCTGTGCACTCGGGACCACGATAATGACATCTATGATATTTATAGTGTCTGAATATTCAACTTGATCCAGTAAATATGAAAACACTGGATAAGCATTGAAAGACGCATCGGCTTTTCCACTCAGAATATCGTCCACCCACACGGGAGAAGGCTGAATGAATGATGGAGTGGCGTTTATGTAAGTCAAAAACGTTGCCATCATAAGTCCGTCAGCGCCTTTGAATTTAAATTTGTCACTGGTGGGGATAGCGAAAATTGGCTGCGGAAACATCGTTATGTTTATCTGAGCACCATCCACATTAATAACTTTTTCAAAATAGACACCATTACAGTTCTTATTAAATGCCTCTTCCGTTACATTCACCACGTTGATTTTGGTCTTGTCTTTGTGAAAAGGATTATAGGTGACAACGTTAATCATTCGATTCATGAAGCTGTCTACGCTATCTACACTGCTGTATTCAACGTACACTAAAGCTACATTAAGTATTTTGTGATCGTAGAATTCCTGGAATATATCTTGGAGCTCGGCGGACACATTTCTGTGTACCAGATAATTGATCACGATCAGGAACTTTCCTGTAGGGTTCCAGGAGCTGAGTTGGCTCATTCGAGCGAGGCTGTGGTTCACAACCTCCCTTGAACATTGCTGCAGAAAGAGTAATGTGTTGCTCTTGACATACTCCTCTCTTCTCTGCTGTGTGTCTCCTGATACAATCTCAATACTAGCAGAGACGTATTGATGAATATAGTACGGTATCATTTGTGAAACTGCTGGATCATCCAAATACACCTTCAGATGATATTCACTCTGGAAACAGCTGTTAACCAAACTGACAATAGATTCTGCATGTGATCGACGTTGCTGTATATCATCGTGTTCAAATCGAAGCAAGCTATTACTTGTTGACTGTTTCAAATGCAGGCAGATGATGATGATGTACTGAGTCAGTTTCATTTCTCCAACAAAAGGGCCATTGTATACCTGAAAGTTAACAAATTTACAATATTTCTCCACATGCAATAATAATAATAATAATAATAATAATAATAATAATAATAATAATAATAATAATAATAATACATTCTCAAGTTATTCAAGTTATTTCTCGATGCACTGACTCAGTCAGCTGGGGTCTTAAGAGTAGACGAGGCAGTAAATAACATTCCTGATTCGCCTGGAAAGAAATTAAAAATATTTTTAAAAAATTTAGACTTCTACTCCTGGAACGATACATAGCCCAGTTGTTCACTCAGTCAGCGCTAAAACTGAGTACCATTTTAATTCCTAAAGGAGAAAAGCTGGCCAGTTGAGATAACCTCCCCATGTCGAGGATACCTAAACTTGTGCCCTCGTATTCCTGGTGATGAGGCAGCTGTTTTCAGGCTCAGTGCCAATTAAGGTGAGCTGCACATACCTCTTCAGCAACACACAAGCGTTTCTCCTGCCGATCAACTCCGGCAGATCTGAACACTCGAACTCCAGGCTATGTGGGACATCAAATAGCGCTAACCTTTACAGTACAGAGGTGGATAATTCCGAGGTTGCGAACAGCCTTTACCTTCGGGATTAGAAATATAGAACCCCCTGTAGAGAATACATACACCGTATCTCCGGCCTGTCGTAAAAGGTGACTAAAAAGGGTGACCTTGCCGCGGAGATAGATTATGACATCGGAATAGTGAGTTGGACCCCCCAGTGGGTGGGACGATTTGAATACATTCACATGTAATCTCTGCCTGTCGCGGAAGGCGACTAAAAGGGTCATGCGGCCATCGGTCCTCTATCGAGGGTTAGATGTAGGCAGATCAAAATTTATGTGCGTACGACTACACTCAAAAGCCCAGTCGGCATCCTCAACCCGTCGGGTGGGAGCGCCATGTACCCTGTCGTATTCGACACAGGTCCCCTGCACAGCCGAATGTCCGAGCATTCTTTTAAAAAATCCCTTTTTATACAGTATGGGGTACATGCCTATAAGGATGATTTGAGGATGGGAGTTATTTTCAATGCCTTATGTTGACTTGGTGTCCCACGAAGCCTGCTATTAATGTGGGTACCTTAGGGGAACCTGAGGTGACCAGGTTGGCTAAGGAGAGACGAACCGGTCCAGGGAAATAGCCAACATTCTCCGTGGCGAGCAGTGGTGGGATAGAAGAGGCATTGCTTAACATAGGACCCCGCGCTGCGTTGTGGGCTACAGAGGCCCCTGATCGGAGGGGGAGGCATTTGGGGAGGATTATTCGGATATTGGCTTTCGAACGATCGAAACTTGTCTAGGTTGGTTCCCCACCGAAGTCCTTAACCTTTGATTCTCTCAGTGCCGACACCCCCTGGGAGAAAATGCAGCGTGAAAGTTTGGGGTCCAGCTTCCCTACGTTCCTGGATGCTACCAGAAGCGATGGGAATGTCTTAAAGCTGGTTAAATAAATATTGTTCAGTAGATACATAGAAAGTGTCTACGGCGAATTTGAAGACCTCAAGAAGATTCGCAGTAGTAGTTTGTTACTTAAGTCACGCACTGCAGTTCAGGCTGATTGATTGCTCAAGTGCGACCACGTTGAAGATCACAAATTCTTGAATCTGGTTTGTGGAGACATCTTCCACCGCGACCTGATCTTTAACACTAATGATGAGCTGATGGAAGACATGAAGAAACGTGGCGTGATGTACTTCCATTGTCTCCTTCAAGTTGACAATGTTACCAGAAAATTCAAGAAACTGTTCTCTCTCTCTCTCTCTCTCTCAGTGAGAAGATCCCGGATATCAAGACACCGGGTGGTCTTTCATACAAGGAAGTGCGCCATAAGTTTAATTCCTTGAATACACCTGCCCAGCCGCTGGACGTTAGCGTTATAGCACAGAGTCTACCACGTTCGCCGTTTCTTCCAGCAGCACCTGTGAAGATTGTTGCTGCGTCCAATGTGGCAGTTGATCCTGCGAGCAACGCCGCAAAGAGTAAAGCCTGTGCCGGCGAAGGCAACTAAGCCGGCACACCAGGGGAGGAAGGTCAAGTCTCCCTCCCCCCAAGAAGTCGGCGAAAGCCGCTCCAGAGCCGGCGGAGGCGCTATCGTCGACCAGGGCTGAGGATCCCCTGCCAGCCCCTCTAAACTTGAACAGAAGGCGGGGAAGAAGGGACCCCTTCCTAAGCGCTCGCTTACCCCTCCCACGAAAAGGGAAAACGTGCCCTCCATCTGGAGGATATCAGTGCCTGAAGGAGCACCTGCTGCAAAACCTGCGCTACCAGAGAGCGTCTAAGAAAATACCAGGACCCTCTACCCCTACGAAATATCGTGCGGTGACGACGTCATGGACGTTGAGTGTTTATCTCCATCCTCATATGGAGACGTTAGTGTTTAGTTTAAAAAATGACTCACCGGTATTTACCTAAAACGCCCGCCTCCGTAGCGTAACGGTTAGTGTTATAATCTTCCGTCCTTGGGGGCCCGGGTTCGATTCCCGGTACTTCCAGAAATTTAAGAATGGCACGGGGGCTGGTATGTGCTTAAATGGTACATGCAGCTCACCTCCATTGTGGGCAGTGGCGTGCACTGAACCCCATCTACCTCAGCGCCGCTGGGATAAGGAACTTTGTATTAACATTTTCTAATTATTCCTTAGAACGCTTTTTATAATGTTTAAACAATTTCGAACGTCTAAGCCAAGCCATGTACAGCTGTTTCGACAATCCGCTCGCACTACCGCAGTTCAGCTTCTCCAGCGAGCTGGGTTTCTTTGCCGGCGCGATAGAGAGCTACCCCCAGCGAAATTTAAGGTCGCTTGGGTGACGCATGCACTTGAAGCTTCCTTGTCCTGGGAGCGGTGCGGAGCTGTAGGCCCTCCCCCGACAGCAGTTTACGGCAACAGGCCAGCTAGCTTATTTAAGGCAATGTTAGTTTTAATACTTGACACTCGAAGTCTTCAGCGCCACACGCTAGAGACTGCAAGAAAAATATCAACTTCTTAACAGTATAGCCACTTGCACATCGTCTTGCTAATAAAAATAGAGCCAGTATATGAAATCAATTGTAATATAGAAGAATATATTTTAGCCTTGGGTTTCGGCATGTATACAGTTTTTTCGAGCAATTCATTGATGGCACGTGTAGAGTGTGTGTTCCGGTAGCCGCAGAAAAATATTTAGGTTGCCCAGCATGACACAGAGTTAAGCGCGAAGTAAAAGAATTTTGTATTTGGTTGTCTGTGATTGTGGTACATAGTGAATTTTTGTAGAGTTCCTCTTGGATTATAGGTGAAGGTTTCGCGAGTTCTGTGCCATTCTTCATGAATATAACGTGACAAATATTTTCCCTCGTTTGTCGTTGTTGCACGCACACTCAGTATGCGAGTGAAACTATAAAACTTGAGAGACGGTAAAATACCACTTAAATGTTGCTGATTAGTAGAGATTAGACTTTTTAAGTAAAAAACAAACAGTTAGTCCCAGTGTACTTTGTGAAAGCCATGACTGTACTACCACGAAGCGTCACCGGATGAAACTGTAACTACATTGTTTAAAATCTGCTATAGATTAAGTTATAATGGTGTCGTCACTGCCATGGATATCCATTTGGAAGTATGTACGAGGGTATGGTTGAATATATTCTTGAAATATCTTTCCCAGGTAGACTTTTCCGCGAAAAACGCAGCTTTATAAAATGGTAATGTTGACTTTAGAGAGTTTAGTGGGGCTACGATTGTTTATATTTTTTTTTAAATTTGCAGCTGGGGTAATGAATATGTTCACCGCACGCCACTGATTGTGGGTGTGCCTGAAAAGAGCTGCACCACCTCGGGATGAGGACACGAGTTTACTTATGTCCAGCCCCATTGCTAAATGGTTAGCGTGCTGGCCTTTGGTCCAGAGGGTCCCGGGTTCGATTGTCGGCCGGGTCCGAGATGTTAATCTTAAATTGTTAATTCCCATGGCTCGGTGACTGGGAGTTTGTGCTGTCCCCAACATCCCTGCGACTCACACACCACACATAACACTATCCTCCACCACAATAACACGCAGTTACCTACACATGGCATACGCCGCCCATCCTCATCGGAGGGTCTGCCTTACAAGGGCTGCACCGGCTAGAAATAGCCACACAAAATTATTATTATTATTACCTAAAACGAAAAGGTCCACACTAAGGCACTGTTACAATGGAATTGTAACGGTTATGACAGGCATCTAACTGAGCTGCGCCAGCTGGTCAGTCAATTCGTGGCCGGTATGGTCTGTATTCAAGAAACTAATCTCAGAGCAGATCATCTTACTCTCTTGAGAATTTTAAATTATACTCGAAAGAACAGGATTACGGCAATGTGGCTTCCGGTGACGTTATTATCTTCGCTCGTTCTAATACCTACAACAAAGTGATTCCACTAACAAGGGACACCTTTGACGTCGAACGCTCGGAACCGCAAGAAACCATGCTTAGAATAACAAGCAATCATAAACAAAACAGTGGTGTGCTTCATTTCCATGCAGAACTCCGCACTTGTCTGCTAGTGCCACTAGACGGTGGCATAGTGTAGCTGCACTAACCAATGCTCCAGTTGCGTGAGTGGTATAGCTGCAGTACGTCTTTGTCTCTTGGTGTGTTCGCAAGCGAGTTACTGTGTAAACTGTGTAAAGTGCAGTGATATCATGAAGAGAATTAATCCTATGCATGTGGTCCAAATATTAGGGACCAAGTTGCGACGTGTTGAATATGGAAATGACACCGGGGCCGAGGATATGGAGTTCGCGGATATATTATATAACATAATAATTCAGAAATATAATGGCGATGACACAGAAATACACGACGTTACGCTGGATAGGTATACGGATTTTTAAGGACAGGTGGAACCTGAACCTGAAGGTGGCTCTTCAAGCAGTACACGACATTCATCTCCAAGGAAACTGGAACAGTCATGTCAAAGTGAGTATGAACTATCTCCACCCAAAAAGACGAGGTCCAGTGTATTAAAAGATATTGATGACAGCGTACTACAGAACATTTATGAGGACTATTACAATCGTGGCTTCAATTCCTATAGCAAAATAATGAAGCGCTGTAAGTGCATCAAAAGTAAATCAAATTGCACATTAATTCTAAATTATGTGTCTAGGAAACGGGGAGCAGGTGCTCGTTTCAAAGGAAAGAGACTGTCGCAATTACAAACTATAAAAGTGTATGTAATATCGCAATTTGATGGTGCAAGTAGGTATGGATCTACAGTTCATTATTGGCATCTGCAGATGTGGGCACTAGAATGGGGTAAAATGGTTGGCTTGGTCAATTTCAAAGCTTCCATTTCCTTCATCGACCATCTCAAGACTGAATATGTAATTTCATCCAGGCATATTACGACATTTGTCACACGTAAGGATATAGAAGACGATAATATTATATGTCAGAAGGCACAACAGTTTGTGGAAGAAGTGAACATGTTTATAACAGAGGAGGGTGTGGAGAAAGGTAATGTTTGGAACAGTGACCAGAGTCATTTCCAGTATGAAATGTCTTCAGCATCAACACTGTCCTACAAAGGAGGGAAAACTACAGGTAGTGTGTTGCAGTCTGTACATAGCTCTACCCACAGCTACACATTTGATGTGGCTTTATCAATGGCAGGCAGACTAGCAAACAAGTTGTACATCTGCTTTCAAGAGACACAAGACACTTTCGGTCCAAATATTTTAAAGAAACTTGAAACATCCTGTCCACGAAACATTCATGTGGAGGCAAGCAAAAGTGGAAAAATGACTAAAGAACACATGAAACGTTTTCTAACTTCAGTCCTTGGCGAACATGTAACAAATGAAAAGAGCCTATTGTTGTGTGATTCCTGGGCAGGTCATACAGATCGTACCCTTCTAGATGCAAGTTTTCCAAAGATGTTACGCTGAAGACATTGCCACCGAAAACAACAAAATATTGCCAACCCCTTGATATTTACTTCTTTCGGCAATATAAACTCTGTATCAGAAAGATTACTGATTTTGTAAGACTACAAGGTGCCAAACCACAAGTGAAGGTACATGATCGTTATTTCATCGTGAAACTTCACTCTGTGATTTACATTCAATTAGCTGCACCTACTGTACGTATAAGCATGTGTTGCAATATGCTTGGCGAAAGCCAGGTTATGACATTGAAATACCATCATCATCATCATTTGAAAATGTAATTATTGTGGCTTTTGATATTGAACTGCGTGAACGCGAAAGTGATTTGGATAACGTGATAACGTGGCTTTAGTGAGTTGTGCATATTGTTCTCTCCCACTTTGTTTTAACCACTTCATCGAAATCCCACATCTGCACTTTGAGGACTAATATAAGCACTTTCAAGTGTGTGGTACTGTGTGTTTTGCGCTATTATAAGTACTTTAAGCAGAGAGTTTTTGGCGCTGCTGATTGAAAATGTAATGATAGACTGACGCCATTAAATTACATATAATTTCCTTCCTATGATATTGATATCTTGTTACTTTGTTTCTCTCTATTAAAATGTTACTTGAGGTAGAATGCAACGTTTTGCCTGGAAATGACGCACACCACTGTTTTGTTTATGATTGCTTGTTATTCTAAGCATGGTTTCGTGCGGTTCCGAGCGTTCGAAGTCAAAGGTGTCCCTGGTAAGAATCGAGCTGAGGGCAGTAGTGGTACGTGCTTCGTTGCCCGTCATGTCTACATTTTGTAATGTTTATTTCTTTCTGAATATTAATGATGCGATTGATCTTATAGATCAGCTCCCACGTCCTTTCCTCCTATTAGGCGGTTTTAAAACCCATCGCCCATTATGGGGGTCTAAAATGCTTTACCACAGAGGAAGGAGCTTGAAGAAGTTGACAGAGGAGCTAGATCTTTTAGTAGGAGTGTTACACTGAAGATAACTCAACGTGGAGATTTATTTCTTTGTTTCGAAAGAAGTTGCATGTTCGAACTGAAATCGCGTTCAACGAAAAATTATGTTGGGAATGCAATGAGTAATCTCTTAACCACTCTTAACAGTGAAGTATAGAGGTCAGAGATCTCCTTTTGGAATCAAAATTCCCGACTAGATAAAATTTCTTAAATTTTGGCATTTGCGCAAAGCCCTCCCGCTGCCTACTTTCCTCACAGTGCTGAGTGGCTCAGACAGTTGAGATACTTGTCTTCTGACCCCAACTTGGCAGGTTCGATCCTGGCTCAGTCCCGTGGTATTTGAAGGTGCTCAGATACGTCAGCCTCGTGTCGACATATTTACTGGCACGTAAAAGAACTCCTGCGGGACTATGTTCCGGCACCTCGGCGTCTCCGAAAACTGTAAAAGTAGTTAGTGGGACGTAAAGCAAATAACATTATTATTATTATTAGGTAATTCTACCGCCTGCTTTACAAACGATAAGATTGGAAACGTAACTAGTCTAGAACTTAAGAAGCAGAAATAGTTGAATATAAGACAAGTGGAAAACCCAAACTTAAATTTCGCACAGTTGAGAAATGAAGTGAGATAAAATCCCATTTTGCCATTATATACGTGATTTTCCAGGCGAATATCGCAAAAATACCTAACTGCCGTGAATCTCTCTTTTCCAATCTTATCCCCAGTTAATTACGAACACACACATCAACACAAGTTATAAGTAACACACACATGAAGTTCACACGGGATTGTTGATCAATATGGTTCCATTTCCATACATGTAACATTGATAATAGTCATACTGCATCAATTTTTGTGTAGTATCAGGAACAAACTTTGGAATTTACTTCCCTGTTGATTAAAACATTTAATTTTTGTTTTTAATTCCATAGTCTGCAGCCTATGATAGGTAAACAAAACGTCAGCAAGCCAAAATAAGATGTTACTTACACTTAGTGAATTAATACTGCCTTTTTAATATACTGTAAGTCAGAGAGTAACTGAAGACTTCTCTTGCCGTGTATTTATTAATTCTAGATGCGTGCGAGTGCTCCTGGCGAGTGGGTAAATACTAGCTACCTGTAATTTAGGTGGGCATAAATATTTCGTGTAGGAATAAATCGAAAGTCGTTAACTATGAATTAGATCTAAGCCTCCCTGAATCACGCAAATGAATGCGGGACAGTTGAACGATTTTTTTTTTTGTTTCACTGTATGTGAACTTCATACATTTTACTGATTAAATCGGTCCTGTTCTTGAGTGTACAGTTGTGAAAACTACGAAATGAAAAAAAAAAAAAAGCTGAAGAACAGTCCCAGTTATTTTCCATCAAGTGATGTGAAGTAGATAAAAATTATTGAATTCTGCACGCAGTGTAATCTGTATCTGTAAAAATTGAGGCTGACAAACCTACAGCTTTGCTAAGAATCAAGGTAACGTGGAGGAAATTACAGGTAACGTGAAGGAAAATAACGGATATGTTTTTCATGAGTCTTCTTCCACTCCGTTACCTAGCAACCGTGCAGGTTATGTCTTATGTCTGGTGGTCATCTAAACTTTGCAGCCGTTGATGGATGACCATGACCAAGAGACATATTTATCATTATTTCATTTTCGCAAAAGAAAAAGTGGTTCTTTTATTTTCATTTATGTAATTCTCTGACCATGCCAGCAACGTGCGCTTTGAAACAAACATCTCCGTTTCATCGGATATGATCTCTAATATTAAAGTGCCGGGCTGAGTGGCTCAGAAGGTTGAGGCGCTGGCCTTCTTACCCCAACTTGGCAGGTTCTGTACTGGCTCAGTTCGGTGGTATTTGAAGGTGCTCAAGTACATCCTCGTGTCGGTAGATTTACTGGCACGTGAAATAATTCATGCGGGACTAAATTCCGGCACCTCGTCATCTCCGAAAACCGTAAAAGTAATGAGTGGGACGTAAAGCCAATAACTTGTTTGCTCGTTTTCATTGTTTAAAGCATATAGCGGTAGGCTGTCACTATTGTAACGGCGGCAGGGTTTTGAGGAATTCGTAGACTTACTTATTAGAAACAAAAGACAAATATGCTCGTCTCTGTGATGTAGTGGTTAGTGTGATTAACTGGCCTCTCCCCGGAGGCCCATGTTCGATTTCCGCCTCTGCCATGAAATTTGAAACGTGGTATGAGGTCTGGAACGGAGTCCACTCAGCCTCGAGAGGTCAACTTATTAGAGGGGGTTCGATTCCCACTTCAGTCATCCTCGAAGTGGTTTTCCGTGGTTTCCCACTTCTCCTCCGGGCAAATGCCGGGATGGTATCTAATTTAAGGCTACGGCCGCTTCCTTCCCTCTTCCTTGTCTATCCCTTCCAATTTCCCCATCCCCCTTGTTCAGCATAACAGGAGGCCACCTGGGCGAAGTAATGCTCCTCCCCCCAGTTGTATCCCCCGATCCAATGTCTCACGTTCCAGGACACTGCCTTGAGGCGGTAAAGGCGGGATCCCTCGCTGAGTCCGAGGGAGAAACCAACCCTGGAGGGTAAACGGATTAAGAAAGAAAGAAAGAAAGAGAGAAAGAAAGAAAGAAAGCAAGAAAGAAAGAAAGAAAGAAAGAAAGAAAGACAAACAAATTTTATGAGGATAATACATTTTATTCAACAGAAGGGTGTACACTTGGAAAGCGTGTAATAACTGGATGTAGTATGGGTCTGTGATATGTGACGTCAATCTTTTTTCCCCTTTACTGGTATTAAATTTGTCATTCTATACAACTGACCACGATGTAGTAGTGTAGCGAGGATCGGCGGATGGGGGGGGTTTGTAGTTACAAAATGGCGATAAATCCCAATGAACGTGCATGAATGACTTGTCATTATAAGGACACTGATACAAGTAAATTACAGATGTGTTGGTTCTACAATTATGTCTTTGAATTTTTATTTAGTTTGTTTATTGTCAGTTTCTCTATATTTTCCTTTTGTAAAAATTCCATGGGGGGTGGTGTTTCTAAACCCCAGTAACACCCCCTCCCCCATTGCCGCTCCCTTGAGACGATGTATTCACAACGACAGCTAACCTCCAAATGAACGTAAGGGAGATTCCCGACCGATTGGGTCCTTCATCTCAATTTGACGTGTGACTCATAAGAGCGTTGACTGGTGGGTTTTCTGGTAGTTTTTTTCCAGCATTTCAGGGAAATAATGGAGTGGCGAAGGTGGAGGTATTGAAATGTGGTGGTGGCATTTGTTTGCCATTGTTTGGGACTTAGGATAGGTGACTTATTTGCACTTTGGAAGGTGCTGACAACAGTTGAGCTAGTTGAGAGGTTTAAAAGGGATTATTTAGGGATGCGTTGTCGGTTGTTGGCGCATGCAGTGTTTCTGGGTGGGAAAGGGCTTGGGTTGGGATGCGTGGGTTATGTAGTGCTGGTTAGTAGAGAGAGGAGATTTTTAAGTTCTATGGTGGGGATGGTTCGTGATGTGCGGCCCAGATAGTGCGTGGGAGGGGGTGTGAGTTTGAGGTTTAGTAGGGACGGAATTTGTTGGTTGGTTCGTTGGTTGTGGTTGGCGGAGGTGTTTGTTTGCGATGTGGTGAGCTTTTATTGCTTTTTTGAAGAATGGACAGCCTGGATATGAAGCAGCATGTTTGTCTTTGCAGTCAGCGCACTTGGCCTGGTCCCGTGGAACTGGGCAGACGGTGTGGTGGAGATGATCACCACATCTGTTACAGCGGGTCTGATTTGTGCAGCTTGCGGCGGAGTGGTTTAACTGTAGGCAGTTACAGCACATGGAGATGAGTGTGGATTGTGAGCGAGGTTTATTTCAGATTGTGCGGGTTCGATTCTGGGTAGGTGTTGGTTGGCAGGTAGATGAGGGGGATATTTGTTGGTTGTGACGGAGGTAGTGATTATTGAGAGGTATGAGGAGGATATTTTAGTAGTGAGGAATTAGTCTGGGTAGGTTATGTGGCTGCAGGTTGTGTATTGATTGGATCAATTTGGATTTCTTGTTCTATGGTTAAAGCAGAGGTTTGGGTGCTGATGTCCTTTAGGGATGGTGGTGTGGTGGTTTGGAAGCCACATTCACAAAATGTAGGACCATCCTCCGATGTTTTTCTTCTTCTGTATGTCCATTGTCTTCGTATTCATCATCATCATCTTCTACTTCAGGTGCTTCTTCTGATACTTGGTGAGGGTAGGCGTCCGAAGGGCGGAAAACTATGGGTCTTGGGATTTCTTTGAGTGCTACTATCCGTGAGTGAAGTTCTTGGCCAAGATTGCATTCGAGAGGAGTAATCATTAGTATGTTGTTATGCGTCTCTTCAATTACAGCTGCGTGTGTTTGGATGAGATCGCTGATGGCGCTTAGTATTGTGCACCTGTTCAGGGGCATAGGTCCTACTAGGCTGAGAGGAATGATAAGTACATTGCAGTTTGGTGAAAATGGGAAAACCCGAGCTCAATAGCTGCAGTCGCTTAAGTGCGGCCAGTATCCAGTAATCGGGAGATAGTGGGTTCGAATCCAACTGTCGGCAGCCCTGAAGATGGTTTTCCGTGGTTTCCCATTTTCACACCAGGCAAAGGCTGGGGCTGTACCTTAATTAAGGCCACGGACGCTTACTTTCCACTCCTAGCCCCTTCCTATCCCATCGTCGCCATAAGACCTATCTGTGTCGATGCGACGTAAAGCAACTTGAAAAAAAAAACAATTAAAAAAAGGGGGACAATTGAATTATTTCGTTTATATATGAATGGGTGCTCAAAATTGTGGTTCTCTATGTCTGAGTTGAGGAGGAAGCGGTGTCGGAGTTTTGGGAAAGTGTTGGCAACGAAGTTGGGCTGAAATTTTGAGAAATGGGTTTCAGGGTAGAGGTTACCTGGGTTTCTTTTGTGAGGTTTTCATTAAAGACTGTGTAGCTTCTGGTTTGGTAATTTCTGGTTGGGGGTTGAACAGGGGCCCGGCTACTCGATCCACCGGACTTGTTCCGGGATCTTGATTTTTGAGGCATTGTGGATTTTTTTTTTTTTGGTGGGGATTTGTTAGGTAGGGGTTGGGAGAAGAAGGATGAAATACTGGAAGGTCAAACGCAATGTGAACCTGATTATGGGTATTTCAACTCTTTGCCGTAGTCGTGTCAGGCTAGTTTTGTACGTGGATTACGCCGCGCGCAAGGCACGAACTCAGGACACCAAGCTGACTTGACAAATGCTCTGGGGCCAACAGGGTATAGGCTCCTTTGCTGTGCGGTGCTAGCGGGTGCTAGCGGCGATTGGCTGTATGGGCTAGCGGATGCCTGCGGCGGTTCTGTCCTCTTGGCGGTCGGTGAGCTGGCAGTCTGGGTTACCGGTTCCGGCCGTCGGGGTTACCTCCCTCCAAAGTGCTCTTCCGAGGCTGCACGTCGAATATGAACGCGTGCCATGCCATGCTCCAGTCTCAAACGGGTCTTGAGTGCTATCTCCTAGGATGGAACGTTTGCTAGACTGCATTGGTTTGGGTGGAGGGGAATCCTGTTATGGGTGTCTTAACTGGTCAGAATGTGACTTGCGCCCCTTTTTTGGGAGGGGGGGGGGGGGGCGACGACGATCTTTTGGGGACCTTGGATTTGATTCCAGGATTTCAGCTGTCCATCAAATAACAGATTATAAAGTTACACTTGGCTCAGTTGGTAGAGAATAAGCAGGTGGTAGCCACGCCCGTTGTTGCTTAACTGTCAGCGACGCTTTACGAAGTATTTCAGTGCTGAGAAGGAGGTGGTTAGAGGAGGGAGATTAGCAAGGCGATTTGCTGAGGGGGAGTCAACATGGCGTCATCTTATATCACAGTATGTGCGTGACGTCACATATTTAGCACAAATTGCGCCTTACTTTGAGCACTATTTTATTAAAACTTCGTTTCAAATTTTATATATTTTATATATATATATATATATTGTAACAGGTAGCCTTTTCTTTTATCTTTCAAGTGAGACTCTTGACGATATACGCCTTCTACCCAAACACTAGAAACGTCTTAAAATTTTCCTTTCCATGTACTCGTCAGGCCTATCGAGGAACGTAAATCTACGTTAAAACAACCTTTGATATCGTGTGCATATCTAATGGACCTCCAGTTTTACGTAGAATCCTAACCACAGGGATGTGACTTTTCATTTCAGAAATTCCGCATGTATTGTCCCCAATTCGAGCTGCGGCCACTTTGTTGAGAATGTAGTGGCTATGACACACGGCGTTTTGTAATCATTTCACCATTGCATTATGAGGGAGTTGTATAATACGATTTTAATAGTTCTTTCACAATATTGTCATTTTAATTGGCAGTAGTGTATACACAATTGCTGTCTATACACAGATCATTAAAATTCCGAGTTCTGATTGTAGCAGCAGACTAATTCAGACGAGAAGATTTGCTTGTTCTCTTCTTCTTCTTTATCTGTTTACCCCCCCCCCAGGATCGGTTTTTCCCTCGGACTCAGCGAGGGATCCCACCTCTACCGGCTCAGACTCTGGGTCGGGGATACATCTGGGGAAGATGACCAGTACCTCCCCCAGGTGGCCTCACCTGCTATGTTGAACATGGGCCTTGCGGGGGATGGGAAGATTGGAAGGGACAGACAAGGAAGAGGGAAGGAAGCGGCCGTGGCGTTAAGTTAGGTACCATCCCGGCATTTGCCTGTAGGAGAAGTGGGAAGTCACAAAACACCACAGGCAGGATAGTTGAGGTAGGAATGGAACCCACCTCTACTCAGTTGACATCCCGACGCTGAGTGGACCCCGTTCCAGCCCTCGTACCACTTTTCAAATTCCGTGGCAGAGCCTTGAATCGAACCCGGGCCACCGGGGGTGGCAGCTAAACACTACACCACACAGGCGGACTTGCTTGTTCTCTACTCTGAATATCGTGTTCTCGTACCCACAGTGAAATAACTTTAACACGAAGGAGTAGGGATTTTTTTACACTGTTTGCTTGAGAGTATATTTGCGACTTGTGAACTGAACATATTGCCGTCTTACATAATCTCTGGAGGCTCAGCGAACTTCACAAGTACGAGCAATAGTAATATGTAACTCCTTTATTGCCAAAGTTGTGCACGGTGCTGAAATTGCGGCACATGTTGAAAATATTGCTAGACTTGTTTAAGAGTTATTGGTCTAGGCAGATTATTTGCCTTACGAATTCAACTTGGGATTGTAGATTTAGAATTAGAGGCTGTAGTTGAGTTATGTTGTTACTGTCTGTCTCTTTATTATGTCTTCAGCCCAAAGGCTGATTGGATCCTCAAATATCATCACTAAAGTTTGTATGGTTCTATAAAAACCACAAAATCCAATGGCTGTTCCATATTTGAGGCGTAACTAGACTTGATGTGAAGTGACGTATTTTGACACTGCTCTCCTCACTGACAAGGGGAGGTCGCCATGTTTTTTTTCTAGAAAGGTGTTCAAATTTTGAGGATTTTCCCTTGATTAAAAAAGAATTTAGTCCTGTTTGAGAGTTTTTGCCAATGTTTTGTTCAAAATGTAACGTTTAAAATCTATCCTCAAATTTGTGTAGTCTTATTCCCGCATGTGTTTCAGACTTGTCCCCGTGGCGTAGACGCTAGTGCGTTGACGTTGGGAACTGACCTTGGTCAGCACTTTTTTCTTTTACTGATACATTCCTTATTTCCTGTTTTATAAATAATTTATTTGCTGTGGTCACTTTTGTTTTAGAGCTGTTTGCAATATTTTGAATCATTATTCGTCTTTGTCACTCGAACGTGTCGTAAATTTTTAGTTCCAGCTCGTGCATTACTTGGCAGGTCCCAAGACAATAACCACTCTCGGCGTTGCCACAGTGAGATTGAAACACTTGGTCACGTCTTGGTTCCTGTCCATTTAGTGACGCCCTGCGGAATTCACAACATCATCGAATAAGATCTATGATTGCTGAAGCCCTGAGAGAAAAGCACTATACAGTCTACGAGGAGGTACATGGATTGTCTCAGACAGGGTCAAACCGGCGGACTGACATGATTGCTATACCACCGGGCTCAAGTAAAGGGTTCACAATAGACCCCACAATTAGAACCGGAGCATCATCCACTCAACCACATGATGTACACAAGGAGAAATGTAATATATATGAACCCACAATTCCATACTATGCCGAGAAATATCATCTGGACTCCATAGATGTGTTAGGATTGATGATAGGAGCAAGGGCACCATCACTCACACATTCCACAACTTTTGTAAGAAATTTAATTTGCATAACCAATTCATTAAGGACATTGGGTTAGCAGCCCTGAAAGGATTGTTAGCAATAGTAAAACATCATTTATACTCCTAGCTATATGAAGAATTTCTCATGGATTTCATAACTATTGACTAATACATTTTTTATTATTTAGGCTTTACTGTAATATACCTATTTACAGACACATTTCAAACGGCCCTTGCAATTACTAATAACATTTTTTATGTAAGCTTTGTCTTTTTGGCAGCCTCCAAATGGGGGAAGCAGAAATAAATGCATTTCTTTATATATATATATATATATATATATATATATATATATATCGTTAGCGTCGCCAGCCGCGCTGCATTTAAATTCCAACGAATAAAATTTACGATACATTCAAGCGACAAGGACGAATAATGATTTAAACTATTGCAAATAGCTCTAAAACATTGAACTCGAAACCTTCAGTTCGTAACGGAAATGCGCTAGCGACAACGCCACGGAGACAAGTCTAAAATAAATGCGGGAATAAGACGACAAAAGTTTGAGGATAGATTTTAAACGTTAAATTTTGAACAAAGTAATGTCCATTGGCAAAAACGCTCTAACGGGACTAAATTATGTTTTAATGAAGGGCAAATCCTCAAAATGTTTACACTTTTCTAGAAAATCACATGACGACCTTTCCTTGTGAGCCAAAATGTGCTACTACATGACCAGCCCTATGAGTGCACCATCCGTGACATCCAGATGTACGAGTCGTGCCCCTCAGCACCACCCACACCTCGGCAGCTTCCATACTGTCACAGATATAAATAAGACGGATACTTCCGTGGAAGCTATACTTTGCTCTGAGCTGTGTCAAAAGATAGATGCAAAAATACTTCTTATTATATTCTCATTAACCCTAAGTTTGGTGGGCAACATGCGTGTCTTCCAAGCGTTTCCTTTCTTTGGCCAGCAGCTTCAAGTGGCAGTAGGTGTGCTTGCCCTTAATTTTATCTATAAATTGTACTTTAGGTCTTCCTTTTGTCCTTCTACCTTCCATTTTCCTTTCAAACAGGGTGGTACACCAGTCAGAATGACGAAGCAAGTGGCAAAGGAAGCTATTTCTTCTTTTGTTCAAGGTTTCAACCAAAGTACGTGTTTCATTTAATCTTTTGAGAACGTTCTCGTTTGTGACTCTATCAGTCCAAGACATTCTGGATAGTCGACAAGTTTCATCACTTCCGCTTTTCGCAGGGTCCATGTTTCTGAGCCATAGCCTACAACGCTCCATACAAAACTGTTTACGAAGTGTTTTCGTACCTCTTTTCTGAAAAAGCTCCTTTCGACTCTGCAATCTGGGCGTTTAATTCTCTTGTACATTTTCCATCAGATGTTACCAGACTTCCTATATTTGAATTCCTTTACTTGATCTAGTTTTTCTCAATCCATCAGCACATTGGCAGTTTGGTAATTATCTCTTGTACTGGTCTTCTTTTTTTTTAAATTCTCATGTCGCGCCTCGTAATTCGTCCATCAAGAAATGGGAAGCACCATTTTCTCACTAATATAGCCTGCATTCAAATCTCAGTCAATTAATGTTATCATCATCATCATCATCATCATCATCGTCATCATAAGCAATCAGTCCTGGGGCTGGTCATATTCTATCAACTTCCTGAATTTTGGGCGGTCCTTCGCAGTCAGTTTTCATTCTGTCCGCTCCTATATCATTCACGATTTATTTGATGAATCTGTATCTTGGTCTTTCACGTTGTGTCCTTCTTTCAGTGAAATCTTTCGCTGCAGTCTATGTGAACTGTGAATGGCGTATCGCATATCTCCACCAGCAGAAACACCGCTTGCGTATCTCCTCTGGTTTACCATCTCAAGGACGTTGGCACTAGAGATCTTATTCTTCAACAAGAATTGCATCATCCTGTGGAGGAACTACATTTCAAACGTTTCCAGGTGGTCAGTTTATGCCTTGTGTAGTGTCCATATTTTAGAGTCGTACAATTCAACAGTCTATACAAATGTGTGCACCCATCTTGCTCGAGTGTAGAGACTTAATTTACTGGTACGAAGTAGTGTGTGTTTCTGCATAAATGCAGCCTTGGCTTGCGCAATGCGGCACTTGACTTGTGTCGTCCGTTAACCACCAACATCGTTCTTCTGACCAAGGTTATTGAGTGTTTTACTTGCTCCATATTCTGGCCACAGATGTTAAAGTAAAGCTTCAACGGTGAATGTTTAATCACCGTATAATTGGTCTTTTAAGCATTGACCTTCATGTCATATCTCTCCACATTTGTAACAATTCGAGACATCGTTGTGATTCGGGCGAGGTTGGACTTCCTCCAAGAACTGTCTGGTCATCAGCACATTTCATTACCTTGACAACCTTTTCATTTACTCTACCCTATCCTCACATCAGTTAATGAAAGATTGTGAAATGAAGAAGGCAATCAATGAGTTCATGGACAAAAGAGCTGAAGGTAGATTACCCTCGAAGAAGACAAGTTCCCAGCACTTCGGATGGGTGTATTAGACACGAGGATTGACCTGAAATGAAATAAAAAAGCTACTTCATCTGCAGAGGTGTCAACTATTACGGATTGTCCGTAATGATTATGAATTTCACCTCACGATTAGGGAATTATCATAAAAGGGGAAATCATTACGGAAAAGCGAACATTATCAGGAAAAGTAATTTTCTACGCAAAAAAGAAGGAAAAAAGCTCGAAAGAATTGAACATTTTTCGTAAGTCGTCCTCGTTCCAACGCTTGTGAGTTGGCAGTGATACTTATCGGATCGCGACTTCCTTTTTCTACCCATAAGCGTTGTAAAATTCATTGTGAATGAAGGAGTTCAGGTGTTGCTCTTCTCCACTATAAATCCTTCAATAATGTTGTATTTGCTACGTTAAGTCCACTGATAGTTGGCAGAAAGATTGAGAAAGAAGTGAGGCCTACATTAAGTACATCTTCACTGGAATCGCTTATGGTTCAGAAGACGAAAATGTCATCACAGTGGGAAGGATGGTTCAAGAAAAACTACACTGAAAAAAAGAAGACCAGTATATGAGATAATTACCATATTGCCAATGTGCTGATGGATGTTGGAGAAACTAGATCACGTAAAGGAATTCAAATCTAGGAAGTCTGGTAACATCTAATGGAAAATGTACAAGAGAAGTAAACGCCCAAATTGCAGAGGCGAAGGGAGATTTTTCAGAAAAGAGGTACGAAAACACTTCGTAAAAAGTTTTGTATGGAGCGTTGTAGGCTATGGCTCAGAAATATGGACCCTGCGAAAAGCGGAAGTGATGAAACTCAAGGCCTTTGAAACTTTTTTTTTTTTTTTTTTGCTAGTTGCTTTACGTCGCACCGACACAGATAGGTCTTATGGCGACGATGGGACAGGGAAGGGCTAGGAGTGGGAAGGAAGCGGCCGTGGCCTTAATTAAGGTACAGCCCCAGCATTTGCCTGGTGTGATAATGGGAAACCACGGAAAACCATTTTCAGGGCTGCCGACAGTGGGGTTCGAACCTACTATCTCCCGAATACTGGATACTGGCCGCATTTAAGCGACTGCAGCTATCGAGCTCGGTGCCTTTGAAACTTGTCGACTATCCAGAATGTCTTGGACTGATAGGGTCACAGACGAGAACGTTCTCAAAAGATTAAATGAAACACGTACTTTGGTTGAAACCTTGAACAAAAGAAGAAATAGCTTCCTTTGCCACTTGCTTCGTCATTCTGACTGGTGTACCACCCTGTTTGAAAGGAAAATGGAAGGTAGAAGGACAAAAGGAAGACCTAAAGTGTAATTTATAGATAACACTAAAGGCAAGCATACCTACTGCCACTTGAAGCTGCTGGCCAAAAACGGAAACGCTTGGAAGACATGCATGTTGCCCACCAAACTTAGGGTTAAGGAGAATATAATAAGAAGTATTTTTGCATCTATCTTTTGACACAGTTCAGAGCAAAGTATAACTTCCACGGAAGTATTCGTCTTATTTATATCTGTGAGAGTATGGAAGCTGGCGAGGTGTGGGTGGTGCTGAGGGGCACGAATCGTGCATCAATGTCACGGATGGTGCACTCATAGGGCTGGTCATGTTGTAGTAGCACATTTTGGTTCACCAGGAAAGGTCGCCATGTGGTTTTCTAGAAAAGCGTTCACATTTTGAGGATTTGTCCTTCATTAAAACATATTTTAGTCCTGTTCGAGCGTTTTTGCCAACGGGCATTAATTTGTTCAAAAGTTAACGTTTAAGGGGTGTCATTATCAACTGAAGGACCGTGGTAGGGATATGAGGAGTGAAGCAGTTCCTCGTTGCTATCCTGAGCGAGCCATACGGCACTGTAACGCAACAGTCTGCAATATGCATATCAATCGATCGTAGGAGCCATATTCTTACATCGTTCACCAGTCATTAAAGACAGTGTATGATAGGGAACGGCTGTACTAGTAGAGCTTTTACCTCATTAATTTCATAATGTTAAAGCAAATGATTAGACCGAGACCGATGCTGAAAGTAAGATATATTTGAATATTGAATTTTCACGACCGCATTGTAATCGAAACAGACTTTCAACGTATTAGGTCGTGTTACGTACATGTAGTACGTGTTGAAGAGATGTTAAGTACCACTGGTGTCCGGCTGGCCATTTTTGTTCCTGTACTTAACATCTCTTCAACACGTACTACATGTACGTAACACGACCTAATACGTTGAAAGTCTGTTTCGATTAAGATATATTTCACTGTAAAACACAGACGAATCTGGGCAGATAATTAAAAAAGATAACATAAACCTAGGTACTGTAATTTCTGAAGTAAAATAGGTTTATTTCAGAGGTCCTATTTCGTGAAAAGGCCGGCCCGGCGGGGTAGGAGTAGCGTCCTTGCCTCTTACCCGGAGGCCCTGGGTTGGATTCCCGGCCAGGTCAGATATTTTTACCTGGATAGGGATGGTTTGAGGTGCAATAGGCCTACGTGATTACAGCTGAGAAGCTACCTATGGTGAAATGGCTGCCCTGGTCTACAAAGTCAAGAATAACGGCCGAGAAGATTCATCTTGCTGACTACACGACACTTCGTAATGTGCAGGCCTTCGCTTGGAGGCCAAGGACCTTCGGGGCTGTTGCGCCATGGGGTTTGGTTTGGTTTGTTTATTTCGTGAAAAGCGACATACGGGCAGCGTTATCAACGGCCGTACAGCGCACGCGCGTACTCTGCCGTGGCCATAGTTATCATAAGCCATTGTTAAGTATACGGTAACTTCAGTGTGAAAATTGAGCCTATTTCAAACACTGTCAGGGCAAATAATAATAATAATAATAATAATAATAATAATAATAATAATAATAATAATAATAATAATAATAATAATAATAATAATAATAATAATAATATCTATTGTACTAAAATAGTATTAATTATAAGTCAGGCTCCTTGGCCGAATAGTCAGCGTAGTGGCCTTCCGTTCAGAGGGTCCCGGGTTCGATTCCCGACTGGGCCGAGGATTTTAACTTCAGGTAATTGCTCTAGCTCTGGGGCTGGGTGTTTGAGTTCGTCTTAACACACATCGTAATGTATACATAACACATCACACTGTAAACCACTTCAGAAACATGCAATGTTGAATACATCCCTCCACATAGGGTTGGCGTCAGGAAACGCATCCGGCCGTAAAAATGTGCTATACCTGTGCAGAGTGCCGATCCCAGGTTAATGGGGAAAAGGCCTGAAAGATGACGTAAAAGAGCAAAGCAAAGTCACCTCCGTACAGGCTATGAAGGCCCTTGGAGGAGTGAAAGGTAAAGGCTTCCACCATTGTTAACCTCGGCACGTGATGGGGTAGAGTGGTTAGCTCTACACCCGGCCGCCTTTGCTCCCAGGAATAAACCTGGTACTCATTTTTGGTTTAGGCTGAGTGAACCTCAGAGCCATATGCAAGAAAGAAGACGTAGTAATTGCAAATAGTTATGTAATGTTAATAAGACAATAACATCCCAGCATAAACCGTTGGTAGTTGGTACATATAAGAAAAGTAGAAATTCCTATAAAAAGGAGTAAGCTAAGCCGGGCAGTAAAATATTAAAAATACAGGTGTTAATGCACGTGTTTGTATCGTTTCTGTAAAGAAAACTCTAAGAATTCAAGTGAACCAGTCTAGACTTATTAATGGTGTCACGGTCTCAAAGGGAAAACCCTGTATTTACAACTGAACCATACTTTTATTTTTGATATTGATTTTTAAACCCCATTAACTATTTTTGTGGGTCTGAGTAGAAGCCGGATGCCGGAATTTGGTCCCGCAGAAGTTATTTTAGTAAGATATTTAAGCACCTTCAAACACCGCTGGAGTGAGCGGGGATTGAACCCAGCAATTATGCCTCAGAAAACCACCGCTCTGCCATCTGAGCCACTCAGCCGGGTGGATTTTTTACACTTGGCTGTCTGAACTCCAGTAGACTGTCGTGGCTGTGAAGACAACCACACAGTTAGGAACCTGTCCAATAGATTTTTGAAATCCCAACTCTGAAATGATCTTATTAGATGCTGATTTCTTAAGTAAATGAGGTTAACTAAAGGTTCTTTAGACCACAGAACTCCCTTCTATGGCACGTCCCAGTTGTCCATGTATTATGCTAATGCATGATAATTCTTCTCCTGAGATTGCTACTCATTAAGATAGGCCTAGCGACAAAGATAAGTCAGGCAGACCGTCGTTAAGCTATTCGTGATAGTGGCCGAGCCTCTTCTTCACGTTGATTGACTAACAATGCCCTCAATTGTCTGTCTTGCTGGTTGTCACTTGGGTGAAGCTGCTGCCAGGGCTGTCCATTCTTGTCCTCCGCGAACATCTCCAGTTGTCATTCAGAGCGGGCTAGATGAATTTAGGGGCGAATTTAAAGCTCAGTGTCATAAACTGCAGAAGCTGTCGCTTTTCGTAAAAGGGTATGAATTACTCCTTAAATTTCTACACTCAAAGGGTGACTCTGCAGATGGCAAATTAATTCGAGAATATTTGCATGGACTTTAGAAATAACCCATATGTAATATATTTCTTAAGGATCTTGGAAAAATCAGATAAACATTATAGAACCAGGTTTAATTTCAGATATTGAGTTTAAATCAATTTAAGGCAGCTGCAGCTTCTTATTAACAATATATGCTCTTTCTGAGCTCAAAGAGAAGTCAATAAAAAGTTATAACCTTGCTCAGATTTACTGGCAAATTAAATGCTGAAGCAGAAATTATGATAATATATTTTGAGAACTCCAGTTACCAGGGTACTGATTGCATACAAAAATGTTGGTTTATTATTAAGATATTAACAAAGTAAACACAAAATAATTATTCGACATACTGCATATACGCGAATATGACTCATTGGCTGAATGGTCAACGTTGAGGCCTTCGGTTCAGAGGGTCCCGGGTTCGATTTCTGGCCGAGTCGGGGATTTTAATCGCGTCTAATTAATTCTTCTATTTCGGGGACTGGATGTTTGTGTTTGTGCCAAGACTTTCCTATTTATTCAGACAACACACCACACTATCAACCACCACAGGCACACGCAATAGTGATTACATCCCTCCGTATAGGGTTGACGCCAGGAAGAGCATCCGGCCATAAAACAGGGATATATCCATTTGCGCGACACAGTTCGCACCCGCGACCCCACAAGTGTGGAGGAAAAGCGGTAGGAGAATAAGAACATTTACGGACTAGGAGCATGGTGATAAGTCCTTTAACTTATGCATGAGCTAACAGCACTTTGGTTTTTAATCTTAGTAATCTAGCTGTTACGAACACGCATTAGCGTTACGCGTATGGATATGACACTATGAATACTTACAAAAATACACTTCATATGTCTACAAAATTACCATCAGTGATTTCACTTAGAGTAAAATGGCAGAACCATTGAACTAGCATCATTGCCTCGGAAGAAGTCAATACCACGAACATTGAGGCTGTGATTAACAAACGTTAACTTCGATCGTCTGTCCACATCGCTCGCATGCATAACAGTATCGCCAACCGTACAGGTTTTGGCTCTTTATGTCGCAATGTAGGATCATAGGGACGGATTTCTGAATTCACCTCAAAATGTAAGAACGTTTTGGCCAAATGATTGAGGCAAAAAGTAATAAAATAGAAAAATTAATACGATGAACTGTACTAGTCCTATTACGCACTGTATTTGTGTGGGTAAGTGGGTAAACGTTATCTCATGTGCGAATATTTCTATTAGGGGAATGACTTCGATTCATTCCTGCCAGAAATATTTTGCGTCTACATGTCAAGTAGTGCAGTAGTACTCTAATAAGTAGCTCACGCAGTTCAGTTTTCACTCTGCTTTTACGTCCTTTTAAATAATAATAATAATAATAATAATAATAATAATAATAATAATAATAATAATAATACGGTGTTTCCGATTATTACATTTCTAACAGTTTTTTAAATATCGCCGAAAATATTAATTCAATATAAAATGTGTTCGTAGCAACAATGATAGAAAATATGTTTTTCAATTTTTGTCTGATTCATACCTCACAGAATGTAGAGTAGGAGATATTTGTTATTATTTTTATAAGCTGAAGGACTGCGTGGTAATTTTCCTTTATTGATCCGGAATATAATGAAGAAAATCGAAATGAAAAGACGAACGTGAAGTTACGATCACTCGAAGAGTCAACGACGGGTGTGACAGGTAGTATACAGTTATATGATAAGTTATGTTATTGTGTGGATTGAGGAAAGAAATGGTGGGATCTTACGAGAAACATCATCTCACGATGAACAATGAGTTGAAAATGAGATACCACGGATACCGGGCGGTTGCAAAGTGGCCACGGCTGGTCCGTGGTCTGACTGCTCTGCACTCCGACCGATCAACCGAGCAGAGGACCGGTGGCCACCGCTCTACCAGGTTTTGTTCTGCACCTCTGAATTCGGGAGACGGAGTGGGGGGGGGGTTGGTCCCCACAGTTGGCTGTTCTGAGAATGGTCTCCGTGGTTTTTCATTCTCCTCCCCTAAGGCGAATACCGTGACAGTTCCTGGCACAGGCCAAAGCCGCCAACTCCTTTACCAATTAAAATTTCCTTAGACTGAGAAACGGCGTCATCATCTAAGAGCCCCAATGTCTTTCTTTCGTGTTCATTGGTTTCAGATTACACTTTTCAATAATGAAAATAGCAGACATTATTTATTTGACATAGTTTTTCACATTATGTTAAGTAAATTATGTCTGCTGGTTCTTGTTTATTTGCGTGTGTCAAATATATACAAATAAAGTTGTAGGGGATCCGCCGTCTGTAATTTCGTTTGTTTTGCCAATTTTTCAGATATTTATCCGTTTTAGGTCAACTCAAGACCGTATCAGTAGCTTTTATTTTTCGTGTCTGTTTGCTTCCACCATCACGGCGAAACGGCTGGATAGATCTCGAACAAACTTCATATTTACAGTATACTCATCCCGGGGAAGGTTTGATATGCAAGTGATTTAAAAATCTCTGAATGGACGAGAAATTTATAGCAAAACCAGAACAGTTTTCTTCCATTTTCTCTTATACTATAGATTTTCTGTAAAATCTGTTGACTACATGCGAAACGTCCTTTCATAATCAACAACTTTTCTTGTGTACATCATTTAACTTACTCTTCAAATGAGGGAGAAAATTACTATTTTTCTGCGGGTCTCATGCTTTGCATTGAGTGACCGACTGACTGACAACGAACCTGCATGTTACCATGGCAACATCTGACTGCTTGCCAGCAGAGAACTAACGTATTGCCATTTTCGTCATCATTCCTGTAAACTCGTGGTTGTTCTTTGGGTAGAAAGCAAGAGAAACGTCAATCGGCCATTCTGCGGGATATTGGCGGAATACCGTTGGAGGTTGTAACCGTCCTCGAATAGCACTAAGGGGCGTTGTTAATATTTGAACAGTACCGCGGAGTGTAACCCATTATTTCACATCGTAAGTGGTTTTCTGACATTTGCTACAATTTTTACTGTATTTCTATTCTACTTCTGTTTTCCGCTTTAATTTATTGCTTCTCCCTTATCTTCTTATCTGTTTACCTAAGAATACCTGCACCTAAATTTCTCCTCTGTTACCGCATTCTTATATCCTTAACTCATACCATCACAATTTATTGAGGAGGATTTTATTTTCAAATACATCCTATACGGCTATCCTCAGTTAGAATCCTATTTTCTATTGATCTTAACTTCCTTAACTGTATTACTTTCTTCCTTAATTACTCCGTATGTATGCGAGTGCTAATCCCAAAACCTGGACACACTTTTCTCGTGACAGGAGTGCATTTCTCTTACTGGAAACTAAGTTTCCAAAGATCAGTAAAGCGAAAATAAAATAGGGGAAATTTGTTGACCCTAAAATTAGAGAATTTATGAATGATTCACAGTTTGAAAGCCTGTAAATGTGCAAGAACGAGCTGCATGGTTCTCTTAAAAAGAAAAGAAACAATTGTCATAAATCTCCTAGGAAACTACGGTTCTTAACATTACAGAGAACTTGTCAGTGAGCTGATACAGTACTGCAAGGTCATGGGATATATTATGTCTTTCAAACTACACATATTGGACCCCCGTCTTCGACTTCTTCCCTGAGAATTTGCCTGGAGGAGAAGTGGGAAACCACGGAAAACCACTTCGAGGATGGCTGAGGCGGGAATCGAACCCCCCTTTACTCAGTTGACCTCCAGAGGCTGAGTGTACCCCGTTCCAGCCCTCGTACCACGTTTGAAATTTCGTGGCAGAGCCGGGAATCGAACCCGGGTCTCCGGGGCTGGCAGCTAATCACACTAACCACTACACCACAGAGACGGACTACTGGTAATTTACTTCTTGAAATAAAATTGTAATCGTTACATTCAAGTAATTGATGTACATCGCATCGGGAGTTGGCAACTTCTTTGCCCCAGCATTCGCAAGGCGTCACGCCAAGTGTACAAAGCCAAGGATACGACGTACACTCCTTTATTTAATTGCAGCTTCTTGTACTTCCTGCTTGAGATTGAGATAATCGTGTACTACGAGTTCGTGAGTTCGCACGTGGTCGATTATGGAACCAGAAGAACGGGTTAAGGAATTTCCATTCGCTTATTTCAATGAATATTTGGAATTAGTTGGCTAACAAAATAATGAGAACAGTGTGAAATGCGAACTTCGTTTGGGAACGAAAATTTCAAAAGTTGCAAGGTAGGCTATATGTTTACTCTTACTTAGTGTCGATAGCCACTTAATGTTTCTATGCTAGAAAACACAATATACAGAGCTCGATAGCTGCAGTCGCTTAAGTGCGGCCAGTATCCAGTATTCGGGAGATAGTGGGTTCGAGCCCCACTGTCGACAGCCCTGAAGATGGTTTTCCGTGGTTTCCCATTTTCACACCAGGCAAATGCCGGGGCTGTACCTTAATTAAGGCCACGGCCGCTTTCTTTCATTTTCTAGGCCTTTCCCATCCCATCGTCGCCATAAGACATGTGTCGGTGTGACGTAAAGCAAAAAAAAAAAAAAAAAACACAATATGAAATAATATGTTTTTACATGCGAACTTCATCATTCATGACGCATGTGGAGGAAAGAAGTCAGTAGTTTCTTAAAGACTGGCGTTCTCTGAATTAATTGCTGTTGTAATTTTACTGATTACTTCTTGAAAAAAGTAAGTTGGAATTGTAATTGTGTAAAATATTTCTCAAATAACTCTAATTCAGTCTAGAAAGTTTTATTTTGTATTTTTCCCATCACTGTTTGCTAGTTTCACATAAATCCAAGAGATGGTAGCAGGAAACGCTGTGTTGGTCTCTAGAAATGTTGATGTTTTTTCAGGCATGCTAAGTTACTGAAGTTAATACATCCTCAAAAAGTAACAGCAATCGTAGATTTAAAATGTTTTATGTGGTTGAAATGCCTATTCTTTCCAATGATGCCGCTATTTGTATTGCGCATACAATATATTACCTTTACATTATCGAAGAATATAGAGGCCTCACATGAGAACCTTACAATTTTCAAAGAACGGACCTGCAATTTTATTTAGAAAATATGATTGTATTTTGTAAGTTTTCAATGAATAAACACTTGAGAAATTACTTTTTCGCTTCGAAATGAGGGCTAAAGAATCAAATTATATGACGTTTTGATGCTTAGAACTCCCATCACTTTCTAGGAGTTGTGAGACGCTTTCAACGTCTATATGATTATTTATCATCGCTCCTATGCCAAAACCGCGAATGTGACAATGTTCTTCCTATACATTATTTCTCCTAAGACTGGTCACGCCTCCGAATCACATATTGATATGCAGTCCATAAGTACAATTTTCGTTGAGTTCATTTTCCTATGCTAATGTGTAAAGAAAAATTAACCTTACTGCACCGTCCTGTAGAAATGTATGTCTGCATGACATATTTACCCGCTGCTAGAGTATGATGTATTTAAGGTTCATTTTCCTTTACACATGCGCATAGGAAAATGAACTCAACGAAAATTGTTCTGATGGACTGCATATCAATATGTGACTGGGAGGTATGACCAGTCTTAAGGGAAATAATGGATAGGAAGAGCATTGTCGTATTCGCGGTTTGGGCATAGGAGCGACGTTGTAAGCCCTGCGGCTAGTTGGATCCTCAAATAGTACCATCACAGATTATCAATTTAGGGAAACCGCCAAAATCGATGGAGGTGCTATAATGAGGCATACTAGGTAAGATGAGGAGTGAGGTAGTACCGAGTGAGTTGGCCATGCGGTTAGGTTCGCACAGCGGTGAGCTTGCATTTGGGAGATAGTGGGTTCGAACCCCATTGTTTCTAAGACAAGAGGCCGGAGGGGGGGGGAGGGTTTATAAGACCACCGTGAGATACTTTGTAGCAACGGTTCTTTTTCCTTTTTACTTTTATGAGATGGGTATTACATTCTGTCTAATGCTGTTAGAGGTAAGATGGATTTCCGTGGGGCTTAATTAAGGCCATGGCAACTTCCTTCCCACTCTTATCCCTTTCCTGTGCCATCTTTGCCATAAGACCTATCTGTGTCGGTGCGACGTAAAGCAAATTGTAAAACAAAGTGAGTGAGGTAGTTTGCCATTGCTTTCCTCACTGAGCCAGAAAGTGCTATTACAGCCAGACTTTCGCAGCACCTGGATGCACTAAGGGACTCCGAATGTCATTACTCAGCTCCACCATACCTCAGGCAGTTACCATATCGTCGCAGCCATAAATGAGAGTAAGACTTTAGTGGAAGCTACATTTTAGTCTGGCTTATGCGAAGAGACAGATGCAAAATTATTACGTCTTCCAAGAAATCGCAACAAGTGGGGCTGTGAGAGATGTCAACAATATTGAGCTTTCCCGACCTCGAAGTGGGATGTGTTCAGCGTAAGATGTTTCTAATACAAGAGGCGGGGGGTACAAGACCACCGTGAGGTACTTTGTAGCAACGGTTCTTTTTATTTTTATATTTTTATGAGGTAGGTATTACATTCTGTCTAATGCTGTTAGTGGAAGAGATACTATCAATGGTAATTTATTAATTTAAGTCGTATCTTCTGTCTCCTTGTAAGGAAACAAGCCCGGTGTTCACGAATTAAATTACGCTGCTGTTTAACATTCATAGAATACCATACAGAGATAGATAAATAATAAACCTGTTTGAGGCTTATCGACATTTTCAGCATATAATCTATAAGGGGGAATTGAAGCTCTTATCGTATTACAAACTTGTAATAATGTTGTTGTATCTTTCTCATTTTCTAACGCTGCAGGTATCAAATTGATTCAGCTGGCTCTGAAACTTGAAACTGTTTGGATATGTTTAGTGAAGCGAAAATTTTCTGGTAGACTGTATAATATGCTGTTTCATGTTGCTTGACTTGCTTGTCTTGTTCATTTTTTTCTTTGTTTAGTAGCAATGTGTAATAAATCGGCTTTCGTTGGCTGAAGCTTTTCTGCTCACTGATTAGTGTACAGTTTCAAACTGACAGCGTGGGAATGTGATGTTAGAAATGCTCGTGGTTTGAAGCTTGTTTATGCAACTATAGGAGATCAAATAATTATTATGACTGGAGATTAAATGCCACATAAAGAATAACAGTATTGCCAACTGCTGCCCCCATATTGGCCCGTATTCGATAATGGCAGCCGCTGGGTTGAGGCTAATGAAGAGCCACTTCACCTGGAAACTTTTGTTCCATATACTTTTTAAATTTTTTATTCCACTGTCCAATCATCTGTATTCGAAGTATGTTACGACTTGGCGGTTTTCTTTCGTTTGTAGTCACTAACGCTGCCAGGGTTAGTGATTGTAAGAAGGTGTAAAATTGTTCACTATTGAATTGTTTCAACTTCCTGCTTGTGTTTGGCCTGCTGGCTGAAACACTTTCTTGAGCAGCGGTGGTGGTGATTATTGCTTAAAGAGGAAGTACAACTGGGCAACCATCCTCTATTATCACTAGACATCGCATTTATATGCTCTATAAGTCACCAATATAAGCATGCAACTTTGCTGAAAAAAGTGGTCAAATATGTATTTAAGTATGCACCTATGCTCATACCAAACCAAATCAAACCTCATAGTGCAGCAGCCCCGAAGGACCATGGCCTACCATGCGACCGCTGCTCAGCCCGAAGGCCTGCAGATTACGAGGTGTCGTGTGGTCAGTACGACGGATACTCTCGGCAGTTATTCTTGGCTTTCTAGACTGGGCCGCTATCTCGCTGTCAGATAGCTCCTCAACTGTAATCATGTAGGCTGAGTGAACCTCGAACCAGCCCTCAGATGCAGGTAAAAATCCCTGACCTGGCGGGGATCGAACCCGGGTCCTCGGGTAAGAGGCAGGCACACTACCTCTACCGCGCGGGGCCGGCACTTATTAGGTAGGGTACAAATTCAAAAATTTCAACAGAACACTTTAATTTACATCGTTATTTGATTATTACATTTACTAATAATTAACTAATCTGTGCGTTTACAGTCAGTGTCCTAATGACTACAGTATAATTTATGACATCCAGAGGGAAGTATTAAGAGTTTCAGTGCTGAAGTATATTTGCAAACTGCAGAAGTGTTAATAGAAATTCCTTGTGGATACTACTGCATTATCCTGTTTGAACATAATCCACAGCCTGTATTATTCAGTCATTTGACCGGGTCACGAATGGAATGAATGAAGCTCCCATCTAGCGGCGATGATAGGAAATGTGTCAGGTGCCATAGCCTGTCGCACTCATTTGGAGTAATGATTTTTGACTGACAGATGAAATTAAATGTTATTGGGGGAGTGTTGCTGGAATGAAAGATAACAGGGAAAACGGAGTACCCGGAGAGAATCCTGTCCTATCTCCGCTTTATCCAGCACAAATCTCCCATGGAGTGGCCGGGATTTGAACCATAAAATCCAGCGGAGATAGACCGGCGCGCTGCCGCATGAGCCACGGAGACCCTTGTGCTAAAATGTATTTTCAGTTGAAATTTTACACTCTAAAAGTTTTTATTCTCTCCTGTAAAATTTTACTTTTCGATTTGGTAATTAGGGAGATAGTCTGGTTCAATGCGCGGTCAAAACCGAAGTAACAGTGGACTACATTTTAAGCCACCTTTCATCTCCTCTTTCGTTTTCTTTCGTTCCTTCTTTGTCTCTCTTTCTTAATTCGTTTACCCTCCATGGTTAGTTTTTCGCTCTGACTCGGCGAGGGATTCCAACTCTGTCGCCACAAGGTCCTGGAGCGTGAAACGTTTGGTCAGGGGGATACAACTGGATTGGAGGACCAGTACCTCGCTCAGGCTGCCTAACCTTTTATGCTGAACAGCGGCCTTGTGGGGGGGGGTCGGAAGGGATAGACAAGGAAGCTGTCGTGGCTTTATATTAGGTACCATCCGGGCATTTGCCTGGAGGAGAAGTGGGAAACTACGGAAAACCACTTCGAGGATGGCTGAGGTGGGAATCGAAACCCTCTCTACGCAGTTGACTTCTCGAGGCTGAGTGTTTCCTACTCCGTTCCAGGGTGGCAGCTAATTACACTAACCACTACACCACAGAGGCGGACTTACATCTCCTCACCGTTGTAAATTTATCATTTAACGCTCAGGACACTTTCAGTCCATGATTTTGTTTTGAGCATCGAGCAGGATTGCTTATTTATTTAGCGTATGGCGTTTAGTGCCGGGTGTATCCGAAGGTGTATTTGGCTTGCCTGGTGTAGATCTATATGTCTGACTCTCATGAGCGACCTGCGCGTGTGGATATAAGATGGTAACGAAGTAGGGAGAAGGGAAATCCGATGTTGGCACATAACCTGCTCCTATCAAATAACACCAAGATGTCTGCTTAAGGTGAAAATTCAGATCTTGATTTTATTTGAACTGAGTCTTCTTCTTCTACCGCTTTTGCCCACACTTTGCGGGATCGCGAGTGCGAGCTGTGTCGCACATGCGGATTTGGCCCTGTTTCACGGCTGGATGTCTTTCCTGACGCCAACTATATGTGGAGGAATATAATCGCTATTGCGTGTTTCTGTGGTGGTTGGTTGTGTAGTGTGTTCTCTGAATATGAAGAGCAAACCAGTCCCCGAGCCGGAAGAATTAATTAAACGCGATTGAAATTCCCGACTCGGCAGCGAATTGAACCTGAAACCCTGTGAACTGAAGGCTTCAACGATGATCATTCAGCCAAGGAGTCGGACTTTATTTGAACTGAATATCTCAGATATATCCATACCAAATTTCAGCTCAGTTGCTCTAGTGGTTTAGGCGTGATTAAGCGTTTTTAACTATTACGCGATTTTGACGTTTCGGAACCGTGGGTCAGTGAGCGTTACAAAAAGTTTTAAAATAAAATTCAAAAAAATAATTTCTTGACAACATGTACGACAGCTGTAAAGAGGAAAGATTACTGTGCCTAGTAATAGGAGCCTTACCTTGGTATGCCATGGTCGGGTGTTGCAACAGGTTCTAAACTCTCTATACTGTGTGTTAACAGTTAGTGTCAAAACACCGTGTGAGGGGTCGCTTGATGCGCCCAGTGATTTCTACAATTAGCCTATACGGTGAAAGAAATCAAATTGTGAACATCTGAGAAAACTGTTGTCTGTATTTTTTTCGCGGTTTGGATGTGATATCTTTTCAGAAGGTAGACAGATAGACGTCATTTAATTTTTATGTTGAAGGAAAAAAAGTAAAATAAATTCATGCCTTCGTCCCTAGATGGTGCAGCTCTTTTCAGGCACACCCCCAATCGAGGAGACTGCATGTGCCATTTTAATCACATGTCAGTACCGGGAATGGAACTCGGGCTTACGAGGACGTCAGCTAATAGCACTAATTGTTACGCTGCGTGAGGTAAACTACTTTATAGTGATTGTGTATTCTTATTATAATATTGTGTGACGATGGCTGCTCGCTAAATGAGGCCTAGAATTAGCTGTCTGTGCGATATATCTTATATGGCCGAGGTGTTCAGGTCGCAGGTTTTTAAAACTGAGTTAATCACACACATGAATGTAAGGTTTGAAACACTTACTGTCCCTTGCTGCACTGTTTCATATTGCGGACCAGTGTATGAAAGCATTCCCCTTCAGGTTCCTCAGGAAACTTTACGAATGGGTAAGAAGGTCTCTGTAACGGATTGACATATTCACGGACTTCTCACGAAGACGCCTGGTGTCCGAACTCAAGTGGGATTTTTGAAATGAAAAATCACACCCCTGTGGTTCGGATTCCGCACAGAACTGCTTATTATCAGGATATCAAGAGTCACGTAGAAGTGTACGTTTCTTTTTTCTTCTTCTTCAGATGAATTCCACTTTTAGACATTCTATAAGGTTTTTTTCGGCTCTTCACGCCAATATCAGACGACCACCGGGATGGTAACTATTGTCTAGTGTTCATAAGCTCTCTCGACTTCCTTTCAAATCCTAATCTACATGAAGTACACAAGAATTGGCGATCAAGGCGTCGCAGGTTTCTTACATGAAGCAACAACAGGAGCGATCAAGGCGTCGCAGGTTTCTTACATGAAGCAGCAACAGGAGCGATCAAGGCGTCGCAGGTTTCTTACATGAAGCAACAACAGGAGCGATCAAGGCGTCGCAGGTTTCTTACATGAAGCAGCAACAGGAGCGATCAAGGCGTCGCAGGTTTCTTACATGAAGCAGCAACAGGAGCGATCAAGGCGTCGCAGGTTTCTTACATGAAGCAACAACAGGAGCGATCAAGGCGTCGCAGGTTTCTTACATGAAGCAACAACAGGAGCGATCAAGGCGTCGCAGGTTTCTTACATGAAGCTGCAACAGGAGCGATCAAGGCGTCGCAGGTTTGTTACATGAAGCAGCAACAGGAGCGATCAAGGCGTCGCAGGTTTCTTACATGAAGCAGCAACAGGAGCGATCAAGGCGTCGCAGGTTTCTTACATGAAGCAGCAACAGGAGCGATCATATTACCTTTAGAACTGTGGTCCTTAAGCTCGGGGCTGAAGCCCTATAATCTACACTTCAAGATGAACGTCAAAGCAATAGGTTGGTTCTCATTCGAAATAATTTAACTGTTTTCCCAAAATCACTTAATGTAAATGACACCTCTGTGTACTATTCAGTAAGTAGCTGTTAGAATATTCTACACTCTCTTAAAACAAAGATCTTCTGTTCTTACTAGTAATAACATATGTTCGATCTTTAAGTTGCTTTTAAGATATTTACATTCACCATTTCTGGGAAGCAATCTGTTAGCCCTACCCACCACTTAGCCAAACAATGCTTCACCGTGTCTGTGAAGGTTGGTAAATGAGCAGACCTTCACTTCCATCCAATATTGTTTCTCAACTACCTGCTGTTGACTTTAATTTGAGTAGTAAATTGGAAAAATGTTCTTCTTTGAGCGTGCTGAGTGAAGGAGTAGGTTAGTTATTTCTGTATCAATCAATTTTCTTTTCACGTCTATCAGCAGCGATTACCGAGAGAAAAACAAAGAATAAATTATAAGGTTCATTTACTGGCACTGAATAGAGGCACGATATCCTTTTCTTCCTGTGAATTATACCAGGTTATAGGAAGAAAAGTCTTTCTCAGCATTTCATAGAGCATTCATTAATGTATTGCTGTTCGAGGTTCAGATAGCGAAGTCATAATGTAAGATTCTCTTCTTCTGCTCATGGTTGTGGTTCCGTATTCCGACGAAGGTCCTCCACATTTACAGCTGCATAACTACGAGACCATCAGCTCATTTGATTTACGTGCACGTGGAAAAAGAACAATTTAATTTAACCGTTGTCCTTTACGACCTCTGGCAGTATATTGGCAGGTAAACATATTTTTATGAATAATAATATAATAATAATTATACCGAACTCAATCGCTGCAGTCGCTTAGGTGCAGCCAATATCCAGTATTTCGGAGATAGTGGGTTCGAACCCTACTGTCAACAGCCTTGAAGATGGTTTTCCGTTGTTTCCCATTTTCACACCAGTCTGTACCTTGATTAAGGGCACGGCCACTTCCTTCTCACTCCTAGCCCCTTCCTGCCCATTGTCGCCATAAGACTGTGACATAAAGCTACTTGTAAATAATAATAATAATAATAATAATAATAATAATAATAATAATAATAATAATAATAATAATAATAATAATAATAATAATAATAATAATAATAATAATAATAATAATAATAATGACTTGACTGAGCGGTCAGCGTCGAGGCTCTTGGTTTGGACGTTTGCGGTCTCAATTCCAGGCCGGGTTGAGAATTTTAGTCGCGTCTGTTTAATTTTGTTTTGTTAGTGGTTTAACGTCGCACTAACCCATCGAAGATTTTCGGCGATGCAAGGATGGGAAATAATCGCATAATGTTATGGTTTATACGTCCCACTAACTACTTTTTCTAAGACGCCGAGATGCCGGAATTTTGTCTTTTAGAAGTTCTTTTACCTGCCAGTAAATCTACCGACACGAGGCTGACGTATTTGAGCACCTTCAAATACCACCGGACTGAGCCAGGATTGCAAGGATGGAAAAGGGCTAGGAATGAGAAGGTAGCGAACGTGGCCTTATGTAAGGTACAGCCTCAGCATTTGATGATACGAAAGGAGGAAACCACGGAAAACCATCTTCAGGACTGCCGATGGTAAGATCTCCCCAATGCAAACTAACAGCAACGCGACCTCAATCGCGCGGCCAACTCTCTTGGTTCTGGTTGCATTTGTACCAACGCATACACAGACACGACACACGACATACCAACCACCACAGAAACATACAATAATGAACATATCCCTCCACTTAGGGTTGGCGTCGGTAAATACAGTACATCCCGCCGTAAACCATGGTGTGGGCATCGGCAGAATAATAATAATAATAATAATAATAATAATAATAATAATAATAATAATAATAATAATAATAAAGCTGTAGGAATTTTCAGTCGTGAAATAACCAGCTTTACTTTCCAATGAAAGCCAGTCCGTTAGGAACAGTGATAAGTTAATACTGATAATACAAGTTAGCGATCTAATAGAATATTTCAGACTATCGTGCCAATATTAGCGGACTTACGTCGCGAACTTGACATTGTAAATTTGTACATAATTTTCCCAATTATCAATTTGGCTGACATGCAACGTGTGATCAGTTACTCAGTTCAATTGTTTTATTTTCGAGTGCCAGTTTAATGAATCCTTGACATGAGTGATTCAACGAGGTGTTTGAGTCAAAGATGCAAGTGTCAATTTAATTAACATTTGACGAATCCTACTCATAATGAATCAATGCAGTGTTTAAAGCAATTAATTTATTCGACTGTGCTAAAAGTGAGTTGAATGCCATACGGAGGATTTGGATGCTTGTCACGCCTCACCCCTCAGTATTCTTGTGCGAGATCAAACCCCGCAACGTGTGCACCTGGAAATTCGAGAACTTCCAGATCCCACAGAAATTCGAGAAATTCTAGAACGTGGAGAACTTTGCATCAAGGACGGGCATGGCCCCTGTCCAGACCGAGCCCAGTAATCGTCCCGGAGTCCGCGGAGGTTCCAGCCTGCTACAACACATCAACTCAACTTGTGTAAAAGGTTATGTGAATTTGTCATCATCATCATCATCATCATCATCATCATCTGTTTACCCTCCAGGTTCGGCTTTTCCCTCGGACTCAGCGAGGGATCCCACCTCTACCGCCTCAAGGGCAGTGTCCTGGAGCTTCAGACTCTTGGTCGGGGGATACAACTGGGGAGTATGACCAGTGCCTCGCCCAGGCGGTCTCACCGGCTATGGTGAACAGGGGCCTTGTAGGAGGATGGGAAGATTGGAAGGGATAGGCAAGGATGAGGGAAGGAAGCGGCTGTGGCCTTAAGTTAGGTACCATCCCGGCATTCGCCTGGAGGTGAAGTGAGAAACCACGGAAAACCACTTCGAGGATGGCTGAGGTGGGAATCGAACCCACCTCTACTCAGTTGACCTCCCGAGTCTGAGTGGACCCCGTTCCAGCCCTCGTACCACTTTTCAAATTTTCCTGGCAGAGCCGGGAATCGAACCCGGACCTCCGGGGGTGGCAGCTAATCACGCTAACCACTACACCACAGAGGCGGACATGTGAATTTGTTTCAAATGAAAATTAAAACCATATTTTCAAAAGAATGTAAATTCAATGAACTAATACCCGTCTCTGTACAAAGTCCATTGCTTATGTACCACCCCTTAGAAACATTCCATGCTCTTCAAGCTACCCATAGTATCTGCGGCTAAAGACATGCTTCCTCAGTCAATGAAAAAGAAGTATGGTTTCCCTCTGGAAAAAATTGAAATAATAATGCGGTTTTAATGTCCATTCAATTGCAAAATATTTTTAAAGACGTCAGGATGATGTTCTTAACGTGCTGGAAGCCAACGGTACGGAGTAGTTGTTGCGACGAGCTGAGTCTGGTGTTGCTTCCTGCTACTAGTGCCAGACCTCTCACGTTCGTCTTTTCTATCCGACCTTCCTTGTCCAACTGTTGTTCTCTTTAGAACTTGAAGGTATTAGATTTTCCAAACATAGTGTCTTTCGGCGTGCAGCTGTGAGCTTGCAGTTGAGAGTTAGTGGGTTCGAACCCCACTGTCAGCAGTCCTGAAGATGGTTTTCCCGTGTCTTCCCATTTTCACACCACGCGAATGCTGGGGCTGTACGTTAATTAAAGCCCCGGCCGCACTTGACCCTTCCCTTTCCCATCGTCACCATAAGACCTATGTGTCGGTGCGACATAAAGCAAGTTGAAAATAAAAAGTAATGTCTTTCATGGGGGCCTGATAGAAGAGTGGCATTATCACTAGCTTCTTACGAAGGCGGCCATGGTTCGATTCCTTACCAAGCTACGTGAGTATTTTGCTAGTGGCTGCAAGGTCACAGCCGCGGGCCCCTAACCGCACGGCCAACTCGCCCGGTGGGTCTTTTGAAACAGAAAGTCATGTTCAGATTCCACGTAAATCTGAATGTCCCATGGCTGTGATATCAATTATATTAACAATCACGTATAACACTATAAGCTTGCTTTTGGAATAGTTGATATCTTCGCTTCGTATGACTTTTCCGTTGAACAAGAATCCCGTGGTACGTTCAGCCTATTAAGGTCCACCGCCATTGCCTCCGTCAGATGGCCTGCAGATATTGGAGTGTCTCATAATCGGCATATGAATTCCTCGGATATATTGCTTGAATTTCTTGAACTGGTCCACTGCTCTCGTATTATACAACTTTTTTTACTCATGAGGCTTACTGAACAACGTTCCGATCCTCAGTCCAAGATAAACATTCTTAAACCAGCGGGGAATCAAACCTGGGTTCTTCAAGTAAAAGATGGGCACTCTCTCCGTACGTCACAGGACCAGCTTCAAACCATCGCTTTCTTTGTCCGATACCCTCATTCTTCGAATTGTCGGAGTTTAACTTTTCTTTTGTGATACTTATTGCGGGAAATTAAATTTATTTGCTGTTCAGGTTACACTCGCCTTGGCCATCAGCGGAATCACGATATCAACCAGATCCTACAAGTACATGTTCACAAGACATAAGGAGCACCATAACGGATCACCACAAGGGTTGGTATCGGTGTTAATCTCGAATGAATGGTACTCGCTTTCCATTTAGGATTCAACAATTTGCCTATACATTAATAAGGAAAAAGAAGTTGTAGACCCTTGAGTACATGGAGCGATCAGCTCGACAAGGAGACGGAACAGGCATAGTGGGCTATAATCGTTCAAGATGATGATGATGATGGTAAAAATGTTAAGAAGAGCTGACGATCCTATTGTTTTCCCTGAGGTTAAATCGACAATCACTACCACCACTCCCACCCATGGCCCAGTTCAGGAAAAAATATTAGAATGCAGCCTATACCACTTTTATTAACCGTCTCCAAGTAAACCAAACTGAAACAAAGTCGGACTGAGTGGTTCATTCGGTTGAGTGCTGCTCTGCTATGTAGCCGGATATCTCACCTCAGTCCAGGGGCATGGGAAAATGCTCAAGTACGCCCTTCTCATATTATTAGACATTCTGGCACGAGGACGAATTGTTGTAGTACAAAATTCCGGCTATTCGACGTCTCCGAAAATCTTTAAAAGAGTAGTTGGTGCGATGTAAAACGGTTCTTCTTCTTCTTCTTCTTCGGAGATTATTACTATCTCAAACTAAAAAAGAGCAATCACAATACTATTTATATCTATTAACCCGAGTGATATCAGCAATACGAGCGCTGAACAATGCCCCCCAGAATGTTGTTTATGGTCGATGGGCGTACCTCTGCAGCAGCTGCCACTCTTCGATGTGGCCGTGAACCTGCTCACAGGATGCTGGTTCAACAGAACCTTGAGGCAGCTTTGAGTAACGAGTTGCAAAGTGAATAGTGGGACCTTGTGAAATCAAACTTCGTGTTATGATTTGTAGTTTCCTTTTTCGGATCTCCGTTGACGATAAAGTTTATCCAAGGACATTATTGTTTGATGTGTATCCTTTGTGCGGTTTAACTTAAGGTCAGTAGCCCATTAGTGGAGAAGAAGAAACAGTGCTTCTTTTGAAGAACGGGGGGCGTTCGAATGAAAGAACGGAGAACAATGAAATGCGCTCTTGTTGACGGAAATCTATTGGCGTCGCGGTGGAAAGGAAAAAAGAGGGAGAGAGTCTGGTGCAGTAATTGGAACCAATTCGAGCCTCAACTGGGGGACATCACACACTGACGTAGCGCCAGATGGACAAAGGACACTTTTAGACCAGGGTACGGCAACCTAGATGCTTCAGTGATCAAGTGACAAGTCCTCACATTTTCGAGTGATATACTTTTTAAACAATTGAAATTACAACATAACTTTAGTGTTTGAAAAATTGATGTAACGCTAATACTGCGTTATAGAATACTGCAAACAGTTACAAAAATTTTCATGTCTACAGTCATCTTTCTAGTATTGTGAAACTTGGCAGGAACAGTTTTTCGAAAATTGGTGAGTGTCGCTTCCACTAACGTCACTTAATTTCCCGTTAATAGAGTTAGGTGCGTGGTTCGGGTCAAGTAGATGTGAAGCTTGCATTTGACAGATAGTGTGTTTAAACCCTACTGTTGGCAGCCTTGGAAATGATTTCCCATTTTCACATCAGGCAAATACCTTTATTAAGATCTCGGTCGCTTCATTCCCAGTCCTAGCCATGTCTTAGCCTATTCTATCGTAACGTCATCATAAGACCTCTCTGAGTCGGCAAAACTAATAAAAATTTCACGTTATGTGCATTTGATCCTTGTCCATGGTACATAACTGATTCATTTGATGCTGTGTACTTCTTAAAACATAACATCACGTCAAGATATAATAGAAGTCGTGATCATGTCACAAATTAAAATCTTTGATGTCACCGTATCAGTTCACAATGTCATGGGATAGCTCAATCATTATGCCCCAATATTTGTTCATTTTAAAAAATAAACATAACAGTTGAGATGTAGCACAGAAGCTTCCGTGGCTCAGGCGGCAGCGCGCTGGCCCCTCACCGCTGGATACCGTGCTTCAAATCCAGGTCACTCCATGTGGGATTTGTGCTGGACATAGCGGAGGCAGGACAGGTTTTTCTCCGGGTACTCCGGTTTCCCCTGTCATCTTTCATTCCAGCTACCCTCTCCATTAACATTTCATTTCATCTGTCAGTCATTTATCATTGCCCCAGAGGAGTGCGACAGGCTTCAGCAGCCGGCACATTTGCTATCCTCGCCGCTAGATGGGGCTTCATTCATTCCATCCCTGACCCCGTCGAATGACTGGAAACAGGCTGTGGATTTTAATTCAGATGTAGCACAGCCTCACTACATCAAACTCATACGAGGAAAGTTATATATTTAGCAATTGCTCATATGCGAGCAAGGGAAAGTAAAAATGCTAATGAAATTTGCTTAAATGGGGATTTATTTAGCCCGATGGATTTGTATCTTTTTTGGAAACATTTATTCTGTCCTCAAAACTCGGAATCTAGTCAGTATGTTCTCACGATCTACGGGCAGATCGTGATGGATGTGTTGCCGGCCACTGCTTTAGACCATCCATAAAATGACTACGAAGAACATACATGTAAGAAAATCCCCTTGTATGATTGTTTTCAGTGCACAGTGTTCCGTAAGGAAGTACCTCTTTTTAGTGAACTCATTTCTGGAGACATTCTGATTAATTATTATTCGTATAATGCTTCATTGATTATGAAGACGCTTTTGACAACGTTAACAGTAATGTTAATATCATCAAGAAGCTGTATTGAAACCAGACAAGTAGTATAATAAGCGGGTTCGGGCGCCTCCGCCGCCGCCCGCCTCCTCCTCCTCCGCCGCCTCCGCCGCCGCCGCCCGCGGGAAATTTGAATTTTGGCGGGAGATTTGAATTTGTAAACAAAGCCACGTGCTTTTTGACAGCTGTCATCGACAACAACGCATCGCTAACCTCACTGCTGCCATCTTGACGGGCCTAAACCTCACTAGTACCAACTTAACCTAACTAGCATGAGGTAAACAAAGCCACGTGTTTTTTGACAGCCACGTGCTTTTTGACAGACAACAACGCATCGCTAACCTCAGTACTGCCATCTTGACGGGCCTAATCCTCAGTAGTGCCAACTTAACCTAACTAGCGCGAGGTAAACAAAGCCACGTGCTTTTTGACAGCCACGTGCTTTTTGACAGATTTGTAAACAAAGCCACGTGCTTTTTGACAGACAACAACGCATCGCTAACCTCAGTACTGCCATCTTGACGGGCCTAAACCTTAGTGCTACCAACTTAACCTCACTAGCTCGAGATAAACAAATCCACGTGCTTTTTTGACAGCTGTCATCCGCCATCTTTGAGCACCGTGCTGCCCTCTTTAGCTACTTACCTTTGACAGCTGTCATCCGCCATCTTGCATCCGAAACCTCAGTGCTGCCTGGTGACGGCAAATTCCACGTGCTCTTGTTTGGAAACAAAGCCACGTGCAGCTGTCATCCACCATCTTTGAGCACCGTGCTGCCCTCTTTAGCTACTTACCTTTGAAATGTGGTACGTCACAGCTGTCATCCGCCATCTTTAATCCAGAGAGAACAGTGCTGCAATCTATGTGGTGGCGGCAAATTCCACGTGCTCTTGTTTGGAAACAAATCAACATGCTTTTTTGACAGCTGTCAACCGCCATCTTTAATCACCGTGCTGCCCTCTTTAGCTACTTACCTTTGAAATGTGGTGGCGGTAAATTCCACATGCTTTACAAACCTATATGCTTTTCTGACAGCTATCATCCGCCATCTTTAATCCAGAGAGAACAGTGCTACACTCTATGTGGTGGCGGCAAATTCCACATGCTCTTGTTTGGAAACAAAGCCATGTGCTTTTTTGACAGCTGTCATCCAGCCATCTTTAATCCAGAGAGAACAGTGCTGCCCTCTATGTGGTGGCGGCAAATTTCTGTTAGCTGTCATCCGCCATTTTTAATCAAGAGAGCACCGTGTTGCCCTCTATGTGGTGACGGTAAATCCCGCGTGCTCTTGTTTGGAAACAAACTCACGTGCTTTTTTAACAGCTACCACCCGCCATCTTTAATCAACAGAGCATAGTGCTGCCCTCTATGTGGTGGCAGCAAATTCCACGTGCTTTACAAAGCCATGTGCTTTTTTTGACAGCTGTCATCCGCCATCTTAGAGCACCGTGCTGCGGGCAATTTCGTCAGTTATCATCCACCATCTTTAAACACCGTGCTGCCCTCTTTATGGCTACTACCTTAAGCATGTAGTAGCGGGTAATTTGAAAAGTTCTGTTAGCTATCATCCGCCATCTTTGAGCACCGTGCTGTCATCCTTAGCTGAAATGTGGCGGCGGATAATTTGAAAAAATGCTTTTTGACAGCGGATATCTTTGAGCACCGTGCTACCCTCTATGTAGTGGCGGCAAATTCTACATGCTTTACAAACCCACGCGCTTTTTTTGACAGCCATCTTTAAGCAACAGAGTACAGTGCTGCCCTCTTTGTTGTGGCAGCAAATTCCACGTGCTCTACAAAGCCACATGCTCTTTTGACAGCTGTCACCCACCATCTTTAACCAACAGAGCACTATGCTGCGGGCAATTTCGTTAGCTGTCATCCAACATCTTTAATGAACAGAGCACCGTGCTGCCCTCATGCGGGGCAATTTCGTTAGCTGTCATCCGCCATCTTTCAATGAACAGAGCACCGTGCTGCTCTCTGTAGTAGCGGGTAATTTGAAAAGTTCTGTTAGCTGTCATCCGCCATCTTTGAGCACCCTGCTGCCCGGTGGCGGCAAATTCCACGTGCTACGCGCAGCTGTCATCCGCCATCTTACATCGCAAACCTCAGTGCTACACTCTATGTGGTGGCGGATAATTTTAAAAAGAAAAATTCTACAGCAGCCATCTCTCGACGCTAATTGCACAAGATGGTGGCTATACATGACTCCTTAAAGGTGCTTATGCAAGATGATCGCTATACATAGACGCCCTTTGGATGCTTGCGCAAGATGGCGGTTATACAAGGCTCCATATGAGGGATGCTTGCGCGAGATGGTGGTTGCTCTTATGAGGCGGCTTAAGGATCCATGACTAGAGACGCCCTAAGGATGCTTGCGCAAGATGGCGGATGCAAGATGGCGGCTATACATAGCTCCTTATGAGACAGCCAGTACAACATGTGATCAGAACATTGATTAATGTGTTCAGAACACAAAATAAGTAGAATCGAACACTGTACTCGATACAACATGTGATTAAAACATTGTGTGGTGTGTTCAGAACACTACATAAGTAGAATCGAACGCTGTATTAGGGGATACCTTTGTTTAGATTGAAACATAACAAGACTAGAATTGAACACTGCACATTGATTGATGTGTTCAGAACACAAAATAAGTAGAATCGAACACTGTACTCGATGTCGTTAACTTCAACATGTGATTAAAACATTGGCTGGTGTGTTCAGAACACTACATAAGTAGAATCGAACGCTGTACAACATGTTAGGGGATACCTTTGTTTAGATTGAAACATAACAAGACTAGAATTGAACACTGCACTCGATGTCGGAAGATCAGATTGAAACATAACAAGACTAGAATTGAACACTGCACATTGATTGATGTGTTCAGAACACAAAATAAGTAGAATCGAACACTGTACTCGATGTCGTTAACTTCAACATGTGATTAAAACATTGGCTGGTGTGTTCAGAACACTACATAAGTAGAATCGAACGCTGTACAACATGTTAGGGGATACCTTTGTTTAGATTGAAACATAACAAGACTAGAATTGAACACTGCACTCGATGTCGGAAGATCAGATTGAAACATAGCAAGCCTAGAATCGAACATTGTTTGATGTGTTCAGTACAACTTCAATGATTAACACAAACTGTGCACATATCGCATAGCTAAAAACACACTGTGCACATATCGCATACCTAACACTTCAAATGATTTGCTTAGTACGAAAATAAAAATAAAAAATCTATACCGCGTAGCTAACTCGTTCATCACACTGCTAAGACGCTTAGTAATTGTGAATACACTCATACGAAAATCAAGAAAGCACACTGCGTAGCCAACTCGCTCGGCTCACTCGCTTAGTAATTGCAACACACACGGATAAGAATGTTCCGAGATACTTACATGTTTTTTAAGGGGGGTGAAAGATCATAAATTATATGTACACATGTTGTCTCCTCCAAGTTGTAAGATGAAATAGACGCAGTACTGCGAGTTTCCGCTCTAGCTGGCGAACGGAAGTAGCATGGTATCTCAGCAAAAAATAATACGCGTGAGCTTGCAAGTTAGACACAATGATGGATACCGCGATTCAAATCCTGGTAACTTATGCCGTCGGGAAGGGTATCCGGCGAGCATCTAGCTGTAAATCCCCGATTCTCGACAGATTCTTAATCCCAGTTCTTTGACGTCAGGAAGGGCAACCGGTCGAAAACTATAGTGTATGATGTAAGAGGTTAGATACTACCAGTTTTGTGTCAGGAAGGACAACTAGTCTTAAAACAAAACAGATTCTTAATCCGAGTTCTTTGACGTCAGGAAGGGCAACCGGTCGAAAACAATAGTGTATGATGTAAGAGGCTAGATACTGCCAGTTTTGCGTCAGGAAGGGCAACTCAACAAATTCTTGCGATTTAAAATCTTGGTCAGGAAGGGCATCCGGCTGTAGTGAAACAGCGATTTACAATCTAGCTGTAAAACCCCCGATTCTCGACAGATTCTTAATCCGAGTTCTTTGACGTCAGGAAGGGCAACCGGTCGAAAACAATAGTGTATGATGTAAGAGGTTAGATACTACCAGTTTTGTGTCAGGAAGGGCAACTCAACAAATTCTTGCGATTTAAAATCCTAGTCAGGAAGGGCAGCCGGTCGTAAAACTATGGTGTATGATCTGAGAGGCGGGGTGTGCAAGAAAGCCAGCATTAAGTAAGGGCTGTTGATTGGGGGCGTTAAACCTTGTGCAGGCTCCTTCATCAGGAGAAGCCTACATGCCGGCACCGTGGAGGCTCTTTCGATAGGGGTGTGCTATATGCTCGTACTGTGTGTGTTTTAACCTCTCCGTACAATCATGATAGTTTACGTTAGGAACTTACATAGGCTAAATGCTACACATTCCGTGGCAGAGCCGGGAATCGAACTCGGACCTCCGGGGGGTAGCAGCTAATCACACTAACTACTACACCACAGAGGAGGACTATTTCAGTTTTACAGAACAGAATATTTTACAACCTTAATTGGTACTGTGTTTTAACCTCTCCGTACAATCATAATATGTTAAGAGCTTACATGGGCTGAATGGTACTCAGCTAAGAAGACGTTCGTGAGTTACAAATCGCTTATCAGCACGCAGTGTCCTCGTTCAAGGTCGAGCCGGAAGATACGTGTACAATTTCAGCCAACACATGCATTCCGCTGCTCGCTCTGCGCTGATACGACTTCATGGACAGTAGAACAAACCCATAGCCTACAGTATGCATGCCTCTCACCCGGTAGTCTCGGGTTCGATTCTCTTGGGAATAAAAATGTGTTTAAATCGCAAGAATTTGTTGAGTTGTCCTTCCTGACACAAAACTAGCAGTATCTAACCTCTTACACTATAGTTTTCAACCGGTTGCCCTTCCTGACAACTCGGATTAAGAATCTGTTTTGTTTTAAGACTAGTTGTCCTTCCTGATGCAAAATTGGCAGTATCTAAGCTCTTACATAATACGGTATTGTTTTCGACCGGTTGCCCTTCCTGACAACTCGGATTTAGAATCTGTCGAGAATCGGGGGTTTTACAGCTAGATTTTAAATCGCAGTATCACGAACTATTGTTTTACTGCAGGATGCCCTTCCTAACTAAGATTTTAAATCGCAAGAATTTGTTTAAGACTCAAGTCTTGTTATGTTTCTTTCGTAATCTGCAAGTCTAAACAAGCATATCGCTGCACACTCTTGCCTTCGCGATGCGTGTTCGATAATTGTTTTCGACCGGTTGCCCTTCCTGACGTCAAAGAACTCGGATTAAGAATCTGTCGAGAATCGGGGGATTTTCAGCTAGATGCACTTCTTAGATTTAAAATCACGAACTATTGTTTTACTGCTGGATGCCCTTCCTGACTAAGATTTTAAATCGCAAGAATTTGTTTTAAGACTCAAGTCTTGTTATGTTTCTTTCGTAATCTGCAAGTCTAAACAAGCATATCGCTGCACACTCTTGCCTTCGCGATGCGTGTTCGATAATTGTTTTCGACCGGTTGCCCTTCCTGACGTCAAAGAACTCGGATTAAGAATCTGTCGAGAATCGGGGGATTTTCAGCTAGATGCACTTCTTAGATTTAAAATCACGAACTATTGTTTTACTGCTGGATGCCCTTCCTGACTAAGATTTTAAATCGCAAGAATTTGTTTTAAGACTCAAGTCTTGTTATGTTTCTTTCGTAATCTGCAAGTCTAAACAAGCATATCGCTGCACACTCTTGCCTTCGCGATGCGTGTTCGATAATTGTTTTCAACTAGTTGCCCTTCCTAACGTCAAAGAACTCGGATTAAGAATCTGTCGAGAATCGGGGGATTTACAGCTAGATTTTAAATCGCAGTATCACGAACTATTGTTTTACTGCTGGATGCCCTTCCTGACTAAGATTTTAAATCGCAAGAATTTGTTTTAAGACTCAAGTCTTGTTATGTTTCTTTCGTAATCTGCAAGTCTAAACATGCATATCGCTGCACACTCTTGCCTTCACGATGCGTGTTCGATAATTGTTTCCAACCGGTTGCCCTTCCTGACGTCAAAGAACTCGGATTAAGAATCTGTCGAGAATCGGGGGGTTTTACAGCTAGATGCTCTTCTTAGATTTTAAATCACGAACTATTGTTTTACTGCCGGATGCCCTTCCTGACTAAGATTTTAAATCGCAAGAATTTTGCTTTAAGACTCAAGTCTTGTTATGTTTCTTTCGTAACCAGCAAGTCTAAACATGCATATCGCTGCACACTCCTGCTTTCGCGATGCGTGTTCGATAATTGTTTCTAACCGGTTGCCCTTCCTGACGTCAAAGAACTCGGATTAAGAATCTGTCGAGAATCGGGGGGTTTTACTGCTAGATTTTAAATCGCAGTATCACGAACTATTGTTTTACTACCGGATGCCCTTCCTGACTAAGATTTTAAATCGCAAGAATTTGTTTTAAAACTCAAGTCTTGTTATGTTTCTTTCGTAATCTGCAAGTCTAAACATGCATATCGCTGCACACTCTTGCCTTCACGATGCGTGTTCGATAATTGTTTCCAACCGGTTGCCCTTCCTGACGTCAAAGAACTCGGATTAAGAATCTGTCGAGAATCGGGGGGTTTTACAGCTAGATGCTCTTCTTAGATTTTAAATCACGAACTATTGTTTTACTGCTGGATGCCCTTCCTGACTAAGATTTTAAATCGCAAGAATTTTGCTTTAAGACTCAAGTCTTGTTATGTTTCTTTCGTAACCAGCAAGTCTAAACATGCATATCGCTGCACACTCCTGCTTTCGCGATGCGTGTTCGATAATTGTTTCTAACCGGTTGCCCTTCCTGACGTCAAAGAACTCGGATTAAGAATCTGTCGAGAATCGGGGGGTTTTACTGCTAGATTTTAAATCGCAGTATCACGAACTATTGTTTTACTACCGGATGCCCTTCCTGACTAAGATTTTAAATCGCAAGAATTTTGCTTTAAGACTCAAGTCTTGGTAAGTTTCTTTCGTAATCAGCAAGTCTAAACATGCATATCGCTACACACTCCTGCTTTCGCGATGCGTGTTCGATAATTGTTTCCAACCGGTTGCCCTTCCTGACGTCAAAGAACTCGGATTAAGAATCTGTCGAGAATCGGGGGGGTTTTACAGCTAGATGCTCTTCTTAGATTTTAAATCACGAACTATTGTTTTACTGCCGGATGCCCTTCCTGACTAAGATTTTAAATCGCAAGAATTTGTTTTAAGACTCAAGTCTTGTTATGTTTCTTTCGTAATCTGCAAGTCTAAACACGCATATCGCTGCACACTCTTGCCTTCACGATGCGTGTTCGATAATTGTTTTCAACTAGTTGCCCTTCCCGACGTCAAAGAACTCGGATTAAGAATCTGTCGAGAATCGGGGGGGGGGGTTTACAGCTAGATGCTCTTCTTAGATTTTAAATCACGAACTATTGTTTTACTGCTGGATGCCCTTCCTGACTAAGATTTTAAATCGCAAGAATTTTGTTTTAAGACTCAAGTCTTGTTATGTCCTGACTGAGATTTTAAATCGCAAGAATTTGTTGAGTTGCCCTTCCTGACGCAAAACTGGCAGTATCTACCCTCTTACATCATACACTATTGTTTTCGACCGGTTGCCCTTCCTGACGTCAAAGAACTCGGATTAAGAATCTGTCGAGAATCGGGGGTTTTACAGCTAGATGCTCTTCTTAGATTGTAAATCGCTGTATCACTACAGCCGGATGCCCTTCCTGACTAAGATTTTAAATCGCAAGAATTTGTTGAGTTGCCCTTCCTGACGCAAAACTGGCAGTATCTAGCCTCTTACATCATACACTATAGTTTTCGACCGGTTGCCCTTCCTGACGTCAAAGAACTAGGATTAAGAATCTGTCGAGAATCGGGGATTTACAGCTAGATGCTCGCCGGATACCCTTCCCGACGGCATAAGTTACCAGGATTTGAATCGCGGTATCCATCATTGTGTCTGACTTGCAAGCTCACGCGTATTTTTATTTTTTGCTGAGATATCATGCTACTTCCGTTCGCCAGCTAGAGCGGAAACTCGCAGTACTGCGTCTATTTCATCTTACAACTTGGAGGAGACAACATGTGTACATATAATTTATGATCTTTCACCCCCCTTAAAAAACATGTAAGTATCTCGGAACATTCTTATCCGTGTGTGTTGCAATTACTAAGCGAGTGAGCCGAGCGAGTTGGCTACGCAGTGTGCTTTCTTGATTTTCGTATGAGTGTATTCACAATTACTAAGCGTCTTAGCAGTGTGATGAACGAGTTAGCTACGCGGTATAGATTTTTTATTTTTATTTTCGTACTAAGCAAATCATTTGAAGTGTTAGGTATGCGATATGTGCACAGTGTGTTTTTAGCTATGCGATATGTGCACAGTTTGTGTTAATCATTGAAGTTGTACTGAACACATCAAACAATGTTCGATTCTAGGCTTGCTATGTTTCAATCTGATCTTCCGACATCGAGTGCAGTGTTCAATTCTAGTCTTGTTATGTTTCAATCTAAACAAAGGTATCCCCTAACATGTTGTACAGCGTTCGATTCTACTTATGTAGTGTTCTGAACACACCAGCCAATGTTTTAATCACATGTTGAAGTTAACGACATCGAGTACAGTGTTCGATTCTACTTATTTTGTGTTCTGAACACATCAATCAATGTGCAGTGTTCAATTCTAGTCTTGTTATGTTTCAATCTGATCTTCCGACATCGAGTGCAGTGTTCAATTCTAGTCTTGTTATGTTTCAATCTAAACAAAGGTATCCCCTAACATGTTGTACAGCGTTCGATTCTACTTATGTAGTGTTCTGAACACACCAGCCAATGTTTTAATCACATGTTGAAGTTAACGACATCGAGTACAGTGTTCGATTCTACTTATTTTGTGTTCTGAACACATCAATCAATGTGCAGTGTTCAATTCTAGTCTTGTTATGTTTCAATCTAAACAAAGGTATCCCCTAATACAGCGTTCGATTCTACTTATGTAGTGTTCTGAGCACACCAGACAATGTTTTAATCACATGTTGTATCGAGTACAGTGTTCGATTCTACTTATTTTGTGTTCTGAACACATCAATCAATGTTCTGATCACATGTTGTATCGAGTACTGGCTGTCTCATAAGGAGCTATGTATAGCCGCCATCTTGCATCCGCCATCTTGCGCAAGCATCCTTAGGGTATCTCTAGCCATGGATCCTTAAGCCGCCTCATAAGAGCAACCACCATCTCGCGCAAGCATCCCTCATAAGGAGCCTTGTATAACCGCCATCTTGCGCAAGCATCCAAAGGGCGTCTATGTATAGCGATCATCTTGCATGAGCACCTTTAAGGAGTCATGTATAGCCACCATCTTGTGCAATTAGCGTCGAGAGATGGCTGCTGTAGAATTTATCTTTTTAAAATTATCCGCCACCACATAGAGTGTAGCACTGAGGTTTGCGATGTAAGATGGCGGATGACAGCTGCGCGTAGCACGTGGAATTTGCCGCCACCGGGCAGCAGGGTGCTCAAAGATGGCGGATGACAGCTAACAGAACTTTTCAAATTACCCGCTACTACAGAGAGCAGCACGGTGCTCTGTTCATTGAAAGATGGCGGATGACAGCTAACGAAATTGCCCCGCATGAGGGCAGCACGGTGCTCTGTTCATTAAAGATGGTGGATGACAGCTAACGAAATTGCCCCGCATGAGGGCAGCACGGTGCTCTGTTCATTAAAGATGTCGGATGACAGCTAACGAAATTGCCCGCAGCATAGTGCTCTGTTGGTTAAAGATGGCGGGTGACAGCTGTCAAAAGAGCATGTAGCTTTGTAGAGCACGTGGAATTTACCGCCACAACAAAGAGGGCAGCACTGTACTCTGTTGCTTAAAGATGGCTGTCAAAAAAGCGCGTGGGTTTGTAAAGCATGTAGAATTTGCCGCCACCACATAGAGGGTAGCACGATGCTCAAAGATAGCTGCTGTCAAAAAAGCATTTTTCAAATTATCCGCCACCACATTTCAACTAAAGATGGCAGCACGGCGCTCAAAGATGACGGATGATAGCTAACAGAACTTTTCAAATTGCCCGTTACTACGTGCTTAAGGTAGTAGCCATAAAGAGGGCAGCACTGTTCTCTCTGGATTAAAGATGGCGGATGACAGCTGTCAGAAAATCACATGGGTTTGAAAGCACGTGGAATTTACCGCCACCACAAAGAGGGTAGCATGGTGCTCAAAGATAGCTGCTGTCAAAAAGCATTTTTCAAATTATCCGCCACCACATTTCAACTAAGGATGGCAGCACGGTGCTCAAAGATGGCGGATGATAGCTAACAGAACTTTTCAAATTGGCCGCTACTACGTGCTTAAGGTAGTAGCCATAAAGAGGGCAGCACTGTTCTCTCTGGATTAAAGATGGCGGATTACAGCTGTCAGAAAATCACATGGGTTTGTAAAGCACGTGGAATTTACCGCCACCACAAAGAGGGCAGCACGGTGATTAAAGATGGCTGCTGTCAAAAAAGCACATGGCTTTGTTTCCAAACAAGAGCACGTGGAATTTGCCGCCACCACATAGATTGCAGCACTGTTCTCTCTGGATTAAAGATGGCGGATGACAGCTGTCAGAAAAGCACATGGGTTTGTAAAGCGTGTAGAATTTACCACCACCACATAGAGGGCAGCACGGTGCTCTCTAGATTAAAGATGGCGGATGATAGCTGACAAAAAAGCGCATAGGTTTGTTTCCAAACAAGAGCACGTGGAATTTGCCGCTACCAGGCAGCACTGAGGTTTGCGATGCAAGATGGCGGATGACGTACCACATTTCAAAGGTAAGTAGCTAAAGAGAGCAGCACGGTGCTCAAAGATGGCGGATGACAGCTGCACGTGGCTTTGTAGAGCACGTGGAATTTACCGTCACTACATAGAGTGCAGCACTGAGGTTTCGGATGCAAGATGGCGGATGACAGCTGTGACGTACCACATTTCAAAGGTAAGTAGCTAAAGAGGGCAGCACGATGCTCTCTGGATTAAAGATGGCGGATGACAGCTGCACGTGGCTTTGTTTACCTCGCGCTAGTGAGGTTAAGTTGGTAGCACTAAGGTTTAGACCCGTCAAGATGGCAGCACTGCGGATGACAGGTGATGAATTTACATCTACTACGATAAAGAGGGCAGCACGGTGCTCTCTAGATTAAAGATGGCGGATGACAGCTGTCAAAAATGCACGTGGCTGTCAAAAAGCACGTGGCTTTGTTTACCTCATGCTAGTGAGGTTAAGTTGGTACCACTAAGGTTTAGGCCCGTCAAGATGGCAGTACTGAGGTTAGCGATGCGTTGTTGTCTGTCAAAAAGCACGTGGCTTTGTTTACAAATCTGTCAAAAAGCACGTGGCTGTCAAAAAGCACGTGGCTTTGTTTACCTCATGCTAGTTAGGTTAAGTTGGCACTACTGAGGTTTAGGCCCGTCAAGATGGCAGTACTGAGGTTAGCGATGCGTTGTTGTCTGTCAAAAAGCACGTGACTGTCAAAAAACACGTGGCATTGTTTACCTCATGCTAGTTAGGTTAAGTTGGCACTAGTGAGGTTCAGGCCCGTCAAGATGGCAGCAGTGAGGTTAGCGATGCGTTGTTGTCGATGACAGCTGTCAAAAAGCACGTGGCTTTGTTTACAAATTCAAATCTCGCGCCAAAATTCAAATTTCCCGCCAAAATTCAAATTTCCCGCGGGCGGCGGCGGAGGAGGAGGAGGCGGCCGGAGGCGGAGGCGCCCGAACCATCCAATTATACTACTCAGACAGCTCATATAAAAGAGATCAAGAAACAAAGAGGTGAGAAGACGATTTGCTTTGCCTCGCACCGACAGATAGGTTTTATGGTGACGGTGGGGTAGGAAAGGGCTAGGTGGGAGAAGGAAGTGGCCGTGGCCTTATTTCCCAGCATTTGCCTGGTATGAAAATGGGAAACCACGGAAAACCATCTTCAGGGCTGCCGACAGTGGGGTTCAAACCCACTATCTCCCGAATACTGGATACTAGCCGCACTTAAGCGACTGCAGCTATCCAGCTCGGTTATTACATGTTAAAGATATTAAAATATGTTTGTATGTTGCCACAGAAGTTATGTTCGCATATCACCTAGTGGCACTTGTGTCATAGGTTCGTCATCTCTGTTATAGACTATTTACAGCCTAGAAGGTTCTAGGTTCAGTTCGCGACTCTGCCACAATTTGAAGATCGATTTAAGTACTGTATTTGGAACGGGTCTCATTCTGAGGAAAGAACGTTTTCTAAGATTTATGAATGCTGATAACATGCTAGTCCCATGTTCTATGAGTGTCGACCTTGCCTTTTACAGGGAGACCTCGGGTTCGATTCCCGGCCAGGTCTGGGATTTTTACCCGGTTTTGAGGGCTAGTTCGAGGTCCACTCAGCCTATGTGAGAACAATTACGGTGCTGTATTATTGCGAGATAGCGATCCTGGTCTGCAAACTCAAGAATAACAGCGGAGAGTATACGTCGCGCTGACCACGCGTTTCATACATATTCAGGTCATCGGGTGGAGCGGCGTAGGTCAACGTCCATAAACGCCGTAGCGCCATGTCTTGGTTTCTTGTATGCTGAGGTCGCCAACAGAGTATTATTTTCTTGAACGCGGTTACTGTTATTCCTTTCCTCCAGCTCTCCGATATCTTTTCAAACTTCTCTCAACTATCTAGGCTATATTCCGCTATATGCCAATTTTTCCAGCTGTTCTTAACATATCTATTTTCTAATCATCCAGGCCTCTTCAACTTCCACCTCGTTTTACGTAATGTCCTATTTTCCTATTTTATACAGTAGTTTATGTTTTATCAAGATCTCCAGGTTCTTCCTTATTTTGATGATGATGCTTGTTGTTTAAAGGGGCCTAACATCAAAGGTCATCGGCCCCCTTCCTTAGTTTGCAGGTCCTTTCTGCACTTAGGTGATACTCAATTTTTTTTCTGGTTTCTCAAGTGCTCTTTCATAGATCTTCTTTTTAATGGCCTTTTTAATTATTTGAGGTCGGCACTTCATGTGGGTTTTACGGTGGGTGTCTTTCCTGTCACGAACCCTATGTCGAGGGATATATTCACTATTATGTGTCTCTAAAGTGGTTGGTAGTACGACGTGTTGTACGTAAACATTCGAACCTGGGGCCCTGTAAACCCAAGCCCACTACAATTCCCATTCAGCCAAGCAGTGAGACTTGATCTTCCATACTTGTCCTCCATTTTTGAATTCTCCATCTTCATCTTCATCTCTAGTAGATTTTTATTATATTCTCTGTCCTCTTGCAATACTTCTGTCCATTTTTTCTTTTTCACCCACTTCTTCCTTCATTCCTTTACCACAGGTTTAGCTTCTTCCTTTTTTTCTTCTTCTTCATTCCCTTCTGTGTTTTAATTTGAACTCATTCTTTCATTGTTTAAATAGTACTACGCGGTTTCACTTAGACTTTGCACAAGTTGGGAATCCTCGTGTGGGTGTATCAAATTGTTTGCCTCTTCTTCAAAAATCCATTCCCTCGGCCGAGATAGATTGGAAATCGTGAATTGTTCTTATTCTCTCAGTTCCAACGAGATAAGCTGTTGAAACACGTGTTATATAACATCCATTGTGTATTATGCAGACCAATACTATCCGGTTGCTCTTGACCGTGGTAGAGTTAACTTCGTGGAGGGGAATGCAATTACACGTTCTAACTTGATACATACGCGTATAACAGGAGAAACAAATTAGTTAAGTGATGCTGCTAATCCTCCCACTGGGGCAGACACGTGTATGATAGCTACAGTGTATACTATTTATCTCTCGTATCTCTGGTCGTGTTAAGGGCAGACTCCTTGCTACTGAAATTTAATTAAGTGAACCTGATGCGCAAAATCTCGACTATGAATTTTAATGGGGGAATGAATTCTCTAGAGCAATTATGTCCAACTTTAAACAGGCTGTGATCTAACTTGCTTTCTATTTCGAGAAGACGAGCAGTCAGTAGACATCGTCATCCGTTTTATGAGGGATAGTGGCATGTTTTTTCGTGTATAAAAGTAGTATTTTCTATTAGTTTTTATTTTATTGTTTACTATGTTTTGTTCTATTTACTCCGTTTTAGTTTGTGTCTGTATATTTTAATGCGTTTTTGACATGAATTTGAATCATATATATCACTGCACTTCAAGGCAATGCCTCATTCTACCTTAATCTATATTTTCTATCATTTTATCAGAAAATAAGGCATTACGAATTAGATCCACTGATTAGTTTAAATTCACAATCATTTTTCATCATCATTCTTTGTAAATTCCAGTTAGTGGATACTTTTTTTAAAATTTTAATTATCACATAATTTTGAAAGGGGGATAGCAGCCTTTCGGAAGTTGCAAGGGCGGCAGTCTAGATGATTGACTGATATGTCCGTGTAATAATACTCAACATGGCTCAGCTGTGTTGATACTGCTACACGGCTGAAAGCAACGGGAAACTACAGTCGTAAGTAACTCCCGAGGACATGCAGCTCTCTCTGTATGAATGATGTACTGATGACGGTTTCCTCCAGGGTAAAATATTCCGGAGGTAAACTAGTCCCCATTTCGGATCTCCGGGTGAGAACTATTCGAGGGGGGACGATCATCAGAAAGATGGATACTGACATTCCGCGAGTCAAAGGGTGGAATGTTAAAAGTTTGAATCGTTGTGGTAGATTAGAGAATCTGAAAAGGGAGATGGATAGACTAAAGTTAGATGTAATTGGTATAAGTGAAGTACGTTGGCAGGAAGAGCAGGATTTTTGTTCAGGCGACTACCGAATTATCAACACAAAATCAAACAGGGGAAATGCAGCAGTTGGTTTAATAATGAATAATAAAATGGGTCAGCGGGTAAGCTACTACGACCAGCATAGTGGAAGATAGTCACCAAACCAATCCCCACCGCAATAGTACAGACCTATATGCCTACTAGTTCAGCTGCTGATGAGGAAATCGAAAGAGTATAAGAAGAAATAGAAGATTTGATACAATATGTAAAAGGTGACGACAATCTAATTGTGATGGGAGACTGGAATGCAGTGGTAGGCCAAGTAAGAGAATGTAATACAGTAGTATAATTCAGATTGGGATAAAGGAACGAAAGAGGAAGTCGGCTGGTTGAATTCTGCACTGATCATAATTTAGTCCTTGCCAATACTTGGCTCAAACACCACAAACGACGGCTGTATACGTGGACGAGACCTGGAGACACTGGAAGGTATCAAATAGACATCATTATGATTAGGCAGAGATTCAGAAACCAGGTGTTGGATTGCAAAACTTTCCCAGGAGCAGACGTGGACTCTGACCACAACTTGTTGGTCATGAATCGTGAAATACCATCTGAAGTTGAAGAAATTGAAGAAAGGAAGGAATGCAAGGAGATGAGATCTAGACAAGTTGGAGGAAAAGAGTGTGAGGGATTGTTTTAAGGAACATTTTGCACTAAGGACTAAATTAAAAGGATGAAGGAAACATAATACAGGAAGAGTTGATACTCATGAAAAATGAAGTCAGTAGAGCTGCCGAAGAAATGTTAGGAAGGAAGAAACTATCAACTAAGAATCAGTGGATAAGACAGGAGATACTAGAACTGATTGAACGTCGAAAACACAAAAGTGCTAGAAATGAAGAGGACAGAAAAGAATACAGGCGATTAAAGAATGAAGTGGATAGAAAGTGCAAGGTAGCTAAGGAAGAATGGTTGAAGAAGTGCAAAGATATTGAAGGTTGTATGGTCCTAGGAAAGGTAGATGCTGCATACAGAAAAATCAAGGAAACCTTTGGAGAAAGAAAATCTAGATGTATGAATATGAAGAGCTCAGATGGAGAGCCATTTCTAGGGAAAGAAGACAAAGCAGAAAGATGGCACGAACATATCCAACAGTTATATCAAGGTAAAGATGTAGATGATTTGGTTCTGGGACAAGAAGAGGCTGTTGATGATGATGAAATGGGAGACCCAATTTTGAGGTCAGAGTTTGATAGAGCTGTGAGAGACATAATTAGGAACAAGGTAGCTGGAATTGATGACATTCCCTCTGAATTACTGACTGCCTTAGGAGAAACCAGCATGGCAAGGTTATTCCATTTATTGTGTAAGATGTACAAGACAGGAGAAGTGCCATCCGATTTTCAGCAGAATGTTGTTATACCTATTCGCAAGAAAGCCGGTGCTTACAAGTGTGAACACTACCGCACGATTAGTTTAGTATCTCATGTCTGAACAATTTTAACACAGAAGAATGGATAGACAAGTTGAAGCTGAGTTGGAAGAAGATCAATTTGGCTTCATGAGAAATGTAGGAACACGTGAAGCAATCCAGACCTTACGTCTGATCTTGGAGGAATTAAGAAGGGCAAGTCCACGTACGTGCATGGCGTTTGTAGATCTAGAAAGGCATTTGATAATGTTACAAGCTATTTAAGTTTCTGAAGGTGATTGGGATCAGATACCGAGAACGAAGAATTATCTACAATCTCTATAAAAATCAGTCTGCAGTGATAAGAATCGAGGGCTTTGAAAAAGAAGCAGCAATCCAGAAAGGAGTGAGGCAAGGCTGCAGTTTGTCCCCTCTCCTTTTCAATGTTTACATAGAACAGGCAGTAAAGGAAATCAAAGAGAAATTTGGAAAGGGAATAACAATCCAAGGATAGGAAAACAAAACTTTGAGATTTGCCGATGATATTGTTATTTTATCTGGGACTGCAGAAGATCTCGAGAAGTTGCTGAATGGTATGGATGAAGTCTTGGGTAAGGAGTACAAGATGAAAATAAATAAGTCCAAAACAAAAGTAATGGAGTGCAGTCGAATGAAGACAGGTGATGCAGGAAATGTTAGATTAGGAAATGAAGTCTTAAAGGAAGTAGATGAATATTGTTACTTGGGTAGTAAAATAACTAACGATGGCAGAAGTAAGGAGGACACAAAATGCAGACTAGCGCAAGCAAGGAAGAGCTTTCTTAAGAAAACAAATTTGCTCGCTTCAAACATTGATATAGGTATTAGAAAGATGTTTTTGAAGACTTTCATGTGGAGCGTGGCATTGTATGGAAGTGAAACATGAACGACAACTAGCTCAGAAAGAAAGAGAATAGAAGCTTTTGAAATGTGGTGTTAGAGAAGAATGCTGAGGGTGAGATGTATAGATCGAATCACGAATGAATAGATACTGAATCGAATTGGTGAGAGGAGATCGATTTGGCTAAATTTGACGAAAAGAAGAGATAGAATGATAGGACACATCTTAAGACACCCAGGACTTGTTCAGTTGATTTTTCAAGGAACTGTAGGTGGTAACAACGGTAGGGGTAGACCAAGGTATGAATATGACAGGCAGATTAGAGCGGATGTAGGATGCAATAGTTGCGTAGCGAAATGAAAAGTTTAGCACAGGGTAGGGTGGCTAGAGAGCTGCATCAAACCACTCTATAGGCTGATGACTAAAACATCATCAGCATTTCGTTCTACCTCGTACCACCAGCGACCGATGACCTAGATGTTAGGCCCTTCCATCAACAAGGATCTTGATCATCATCATCATCATCATCATCATCATCATCATCACTACTTTCTATTGCCAAACCTGGCAATGATCTACAACATCCCCCGTAATTATGCCTAGTATATATATGTAGAGAGAAACAGAGAGAGAGAGAGAGAAAACGAACAATACATTATAGCTTTACGACAGAACCTAAAGAATATGTAATAAAATCAGCATTCAGTGAATGTACTGTATAATTTTATCTTGAGCGCAACTGATGGAAGCCTAGAAACACGTCCTAGATAATTATTCACAATATCATAATAAACCCCCAGTCGTAAGAGGCGACTAAAAGGGGCAACCAAGGGATGTTCGAATAAGTACCATGAAATTACTTGTAATTAGTACCAATACGCGGGGAACACCATGGGTGGCCTTTACTTGCGCGTAGTACCACTGTGTTACGTACACAATAGGTTTATGATTAGTAGCGACAGTGTGTGAATCAGGATGGGTTTTACAGTTTCTGTGATGAGTACAACTATATGAACCACGTCATGGATGAGCGAAACCATTGTTCTGCCTTGCCTATGATTAGTGAGGAACATCACGGGATAGTGCGGGTCCCTGTGGTTTGTACACTTACGTGCGGAACACCATAGGTTTGCGTTGCCTGTAAATGGTGCCGCAATGTGAGAAACACCACAGGTCTGTGTTGCATGTGCGCATTACATTACCTGAGAGTTGTAACATTTTTGATGATTACTGATAAATAAAATCATGAATAAAATATGCAAATAAAAATTATTGCTCAAAAACTTCATAAAATACTTGAAATAAATTAATAAAAATATTTAATCGAAATGTCCGTAGTATGGGCGCCAGAGTTCACCAGAATGGATCCCTCGAATTTTGATAGACCATGATAAACTTTAAATCCCAGGGCGTGTACATAATGCTGCGTACTGGTACATCTGCTGCAGGCCTTACCTAACCTCCTGAAAACGACTAAATAGGTAGGAACTGCACCTAGGTTCATCAATAACTCCACTGATTCTAAAATAGCTAACTATATTCTTAACAAAATCCGTGCATGAGCACCTCATCAACACACAAAATTATACATATAATACACACACAAAAGATTGCTGGAAGGCTCCATATTTACAACAACAACAATAATGAAAACAGTGGGAAAACGAAAGCGAGAACTAAGCTACCATTTGTAGATAGTCCGATGAACAATGTACATACATGTAGATAAATTCCCTTCACTGTCTCTGTATTAATACTGCTTACCAATTCTCATAATCAGCACTTCTAACATCACACAGATACTGTACCTCGTAATACTGTGTTCACAGACTTTAATACTTGTTGCAAAGATATATGCATTTGACCAACACACGCTTATCGATCCTCAACATAAATGATGGAAAGTCTGAGATAGCTTTCACCAACATATAATGCCAGACCTCCACAAGTACTACAACACTTAATGCGCAAGCACACCACAATCCTTCGATCAGCCACTTTCCACGAACATAACAAGACTACGCTCCACGAACGTTTGAAGTCCAGTCCAGTGCAGCCGTGTCACTCCAGTACCGTGTATCCAGCACTACTACCTTCTCGTACAGTGTGTCAGTTGTGGTTCCTTCATACAGTGATGTCGAAGTTTTTATAAACATCCGCTTCTCCCTTCCTCTCAGATGATACGTCTGGATTGGTCCTTGCCAGCCAATCATGAGTGATGCTCTCGTCAAGACCATGCCCTGAACTCATACTTGGTCCCAAGAAATAAACAAACGCTGGGGTATATCACATGACTCATAGAACTTTACTAGTACAATAACATCAACAAACACATCTTATCAGACACTGGGATGCCCGCATGAGTCATCCAAATTACCAGAGTCCAATATAGCAATATTTTCCCACTCGTGCAAAACAAACTACTCATACCTACATATATGGATATCACCCAGCTTACAAATATAAATGACAAAATATACAAATGAAATACAGATAATAATAATAATAATAGTAATAATAATAAATCGAATACTGACAATAGTATCTCTAACGTCTACATATAATTCGGGGGTGTGATATATGTACTATCACAGAGTAGTACCATAATGTGTGGAATACTGCGAGTCTACGCTACTTTTGATTTGTACCGCAACCTGTCAAATACCATGGTTCTACTTTCCTAGCGGTAAGTACCATTATGAAGGGCCGATGACCTGGATTTTGGACCTCTTTAGACTACAGGTATCATCGATTCAGGATTCTGCTTTAGAAGCAGTCCGTTGGTCAGTAATACTATTACTTAACGCTAGTTTCTGGGAATGTGGGGCATTGCGAGTCGGATCCACTTATTGTTTTTAATTCATATCCATCCATTCATTTTTCGTCACCACGCTTTGAATTCTGGTCAGTGGATGATTTTGGACTTTTAAATTGTCATTACATTTTGTCTCATCTCGTACCATTAGGGGCCGATGCCTAGATATTAGGACCCAATAAACAACAGGCATCATCATCATCATATCATAATGAAGTTAGTGCTCCATGGCTAAATGGTTAGTGCGATGGCCTTTGGTCACAGAAGTCCCGGGTTCAATTCGCGGCAGTGTCAGGAATTTAAACCATCATTGGTTAATTTCGCTGGCACGGGGTCTGGGTGTATGCGTCGTCCTCATCACGACGCGCAGTTTGCCTACAGAGGTCAAATGAAAAGATATGCACCTGGCGAGCCGAACATGTTCTCGGACACTGCCGGCACTAAAAGCCATACGCCATTCCATTCCAATAAAGTTAGTGTGTTCGACTCCTTGGATGAATGGTCAGCGTTGAGGATTTCGGTTCAGAGCGTCCAGGGTTCGATTCTCGGCTGCTTCGGGGGTCTTAACCGCGTCCGATCAGTTCTTACTGCTCGGGGACAGGACAGGGCCAAAGTGAAATGTGCGACCTGTCTCGAACCCGCAACGCCACAGTTATGGGAAAAGCGGTGTAAGAATAACAATAATAATATCATATTATAGTGTGTCATTTGTTAATAGATTCAACTTCGAAACAAGTTCCTGGCATTTAGTAAGTATAATTAAACAATTATTCGATTTTTTATGGGGTTCTAACGAAACATCTCTATCTGAGCCACTTTATACAGAAGGCTTTGGTTCCCACAAATTTGCATGTACCGAGCGAGTTGGCTGAGCAGTTCGGGAGATGGTGGTTTCGATCCCCTCTTTTATAGCCCTGAAGATGGTTCTCATGTTCACATCAAGTAAATGCTGGGGGCTGCACCTTAATTAAAAGGCTACGGGTTATTTTTTCCGTTCCCAGTCTTAGCACTGTCATATTCCATCGTCGCTGTAAGATCTGTCATATCATCGAACCAAGTTCGACAGCCTACAGTGCAGTACTTCGCTAGCAATTAAGTGCTGCATTGCCTGAGTATTCATAACGAATTATTATCGTCACTTTTAGCATTTTCAGTATGATATCTACCTGTATCTGACAAACTACTGAACTGATAATATTAATATTTTCATTAATTTGTTAAAACAATTACAAAAGGTCACTGAATATCTTTGTCATGTCTGAATTAAACACTTACATAACGACTCCAAATAAAAGCAAACTGTAAGACTCGCTTACTTCTGCTACAGTGAACTTATAAAAGATGCGAAAAATGGCTCGACAAATTGAAAAATAATAGCTTCAGAGATACAGGAGCGTGGCTTTGTCAGTTCTAATATATTTAATGGTATGCGGCCTTCGGAGAGGCTGGTGCAAGTCTAATTGACTCCCGTGGGCAAACTGCGCGTCTGTGAGGGTGAAATGTGATGTTGAAGACGGCACAAAAACGCAGTCTCCGAGCCAGAAGAAATAGAAATTGTCATGTAAATTTAACGTAAAATCGACCATCACCCCACTGACGTTCATTGGGTTGCCTAAAAGCAGAAACATCAGGCGCGGCTGACTCACCCGGTATAGTGGCACTAATCACAGGCAACGCCCAGACCTGTTAGCCACATTCACCAGATACGACATTCCAACTCTTTGTTTCTCCCCGGATAATTTGCTTCGCAGGTAATTATCACGCAGGCTGCTTATATTCTCATAAAATGCCACATTCTTTTATATCGTTATATGAATAACCCCAGGGCCCGTGGCAACGCTATGATGAGGCATATTAAGGAAGATGAGGTGTAGGTACTTTGTCAATGCTTTCCTCGGTGACTCACAAAGTATTGTGGCACCAAAATCTCATCTTTGACAACATGCTACCTCCTAGAAATAATTAAACATTTGTTCACGAACCTACTACGCCGCCGTAGCAGGGGGAGAGGTGATACTCCCACGTGGCGCTTCCCAGGTGGCGGTTAGGGGAGTCCTAACCGTCTTGCCGGTGGATTTGAGCGAAAATAAAATAGCTCTCGCGGACCACACACACAACTCCCTGTTGGTAGGGGACGCAGACGAAGGTATCACCTGCCTGTCGTAAGAGGCGACTAAAAGGGGCGACCAATAGATGATCGAATTAGAACCATGAGACGACTTGTAATTAGTACCATAACGCGGGGAACACCACGGATCACCTTTAGTTGCGAGTAGTACCACTTTGTTAGGTACACAATAGGTTTGTTGTTAGTAGTTAGTGGCTTTACGTCGCACCGACACAGATACGTCTTAGGGTGACGATGGGATAGGAAAGGCCTGCGAGTTGGGAGGAAGTGGCCGTGGCCTTAATTAAGGTACATCCCCAGCATTTGCCTGGTGTGAAAATGGGAAACCACGCAAAGCCATTTTCAGGGCTGCCGACAGTGGGATTCGAACCCACTATCTCCCGGATGAAAGCTCACAACCGCGTGCCCCTAACCACGCGGCCAGTTCGCCCGGTGTGATTTGTAGCAACAGAGTGTGAATCATGATGTGTTTTACAATACCCGTGATTAGTACCACTACATGCGGAACACCACGGGTTTACGTTGCCTGTAATTAGTACCATTATGTGAGAAACACCGCGCGTCTGGGCGTTGCTTGTGATTAGTACCACTATACCGGGTGAGTCAGCCGCGCGTGACGTTTCTGCTTTTAGGCATCCCAACGAACGTCAGTGGGGTGATGGTCGATTTTCCTTTGCTGTATACCAAGTTACGGTTGCTTTAAAGCACTTACTGCGTCATCACTGCACGTCTTTTGCAAAAACATGAATGCGATAGGTATTTACACAATACATCAAACTTTGCATCCGGGAGATAGTAGGTTCGAATCCCACTATCGGTAACCCTGAAGATGGTTTTCTGTGGTTTCCCATTTTTCACACCAGGCAAATGCTGGGGCTGTACCTTAATTAAGGCCACGGCCGCTTCCTTCCAACTCCTAGGCCTTTCCCATCCCATCGTCGCCATAAGACCTATCTGTGTCGGTGCGACGTAAAGCCCCTAGCAAACAAAATACATCAAACTGTCATATGATCAATTTATCTCCCAATTATAAGCTTTCGATTGGTTATGGAATTATCGCCAAAAAATAGATGGCATACTGATAGAAAACGTGTGTGAGTTTGTGAAGCGGGACGAAGTTTTACACCAAGTAAGCTTTCTGATAATCTGGAGTCAACAGTCACCCTGGTGTAGTGGACCGGCCGCAGACGTGTTGACGCATGTTGTGTTGGCAGGTGAGTTCAAATCCCACGAGCGATAAATACTTTTATTCACATTTTAAACCTTGAGGATCAAATGCCTCATTCGACCAATAGCATGCATGTTGAATGTGTAGTGGCCTGACGTTTGGTGTAGCCTGGCAGTCCTGGTCATTTTTCCCTATGTATTCATGATGATGATGCTTGTTGTTTTAAGGGGCCTAACATCACAGGTCTTCGGCCTTCCTATGTATTCAACAAATGAGTATGTTGACATGCTCCTCACCTACGGTGAAGCAAGACAGAACGCAGAGTAAACACAGAGCCTGTACCAAGAAAGATTTCCACACTGACAACAACCTAATGCAAATACGTTTAGGAGGGTGGAGCGACGTTTGCGTATAACTTCGTCACTTGTACGGACAGGTCCTGTTAGAGAGGCACCAGTTACGTCCGGTGAAACTGCTGAGATGGTTTTGGACACTTTCCAGGAGAATCCTCACACGAGTACCCGGGACGTAGCACAACAGGCCAACATCAGCCAGTCGTCTGTTGTACGGATATTGTATTCCAGTTGTCTTCGTCCGTATCACCTGCAATTACATCAAGAATTCCACGGACGAGATTTCGAAACTCGTGTTTATTACTGTACGTGGATACTGACGCAAGTGGCAAATGATCCAGCGTTTGTATCTCACATTTTATTTTCGGACGAGGCACGATTTCATAACAATGTCTCTGTGAATCGTCATAATATGCACTACTGGAGTGTTGAAAATCCCCACTGGGTAAGTCAGGCAGCATTTCAGGCACGATAGGGAGTAAATGTCTGGTGTGGTATACTGGGTGATCACCTAATCGGACCATATTTCTTTGAGGATCATTTGACAGGAGCCCGGTATCTACAGTTTCTTCAAGACCAACTACCATTGCTGCTAGAGGATGTGGCCCTGGGTGAGCGTGTAACCATGTAGTATCAACACGACGGAGCTCTCCCTCACATGTCAGCAGATGTTCGCAACTACCTAAATGCTACACATCCCGGTCGCTGGATAGGATGGGAGGACCTGTCACCTGGCCTGCTAGATCGCCCGACTTGACGCCACTGGACTTCTTTTCATGAGGCTATTTTAAGGATGTAGTGTACGCTCAGCAACCGGAAAATCCTGAAAGCCTTCGAAACTTATAACGGAAGGCTGTGAATCCGTAACACCTACAATGCTATAAAGAGCACGAATGGCAGTTCAACGGCGTGCTGAAACGTGCATTACTGCAGAAGGCCATCTATTCGAACACTTACTGATCAAACAGGCTGTTGCTCAGTCAAGCGAATTCATATCCCCAATCATTCTATCCTCGTCCAGCCCAGCTTATAAAACATCCACATAAGCAGCCCCAAAGTCCTAGAACAGTGCCAAATAAATAAAATAAATAAATAAATAAATAAATAAATAAATAAATAAATAAATAAAAATTATCAACGACATGAGGGCATTCTGATACATTGGCTCTGTGGATGATTCTGGAAGTAAAAGATGCGAATAAAATGTTTTGTGCTAGTTGCTTTACACCGCACCGACTCCGATAGGACTTATGGCTTCGATGGGACAGGGAAGGGCTAGGAGTGGGAAGGAAGCGGCCTTGGCCTTAATTAAGGTACAGCCCCAGCATTTGCTTGGTGTGACAATGGGAAAACACGGAAACCATTTTCAGGGCTGCCGACAGTGGGGTTCGAACCTACTATCTCCCGAATACTGGATACTGGCCGCACGTAAGCGACTGCAGCTATCGAGTTCGGTCGAATAAAATGTACAGGCTCTAGTGGGATTCGAACCCACCTACCAAACGCAGCTGTATTAACCTATGACACCACGGCGACTCCAGCGAGATGGCTTCCCGAAAGTATACTAGATGGAGTACTACTTCCGCTTCACAAATGCAGACACGTTTTCTGTCAGTATGCCATCGCTTTTAGCGTTCATTTCATACCCTACTGAAAGCTCGTAACTGGCGCGTACTTTTTACAAAACTGTATGACAGTTTGATGCATGGTGTAAATGCCTGTCGCATACGGTACATATTTTTGCAAAGGTAATGGTGCAGTGAGTGATTAAAGGCGATTGTTGCTTGGCATACGGCAAAGGAGAATATACCATAACGACACCAGTGACGTTCGGTGGGAAGCCTGCCAACATAAAACGTCTGGAGCGGCTGACTCACCCGGTATGAGTGACACCGTGGGTCTGCGTTGTCTGTGATTAGTACCCAGTTTGTGAGGAACACCACGGGATAGTACGAGTCCCTGTGATATTTACACCTAAGTGAGGAACAACACAGTTTTGCGTTGCCTGTAAGTGGCGCCGCATTGTGAGAAACACCATAGGTCTGCGTTACACGTACGTATTACATTACCTGTGAGTAGTACCATAATGTGAGGAATACCGCGAGTATACGGTACTTTCGATTAGTACCGTAACATGAAAAATACCACGGTTCTACTTTACTAGCTATAAGTAGCATTATGGGGGGCCGATGACCTGGATTTTGGACCTGTTTAGACAACAAGCATCATCGATTCAGGATTGTGCTTTAGAAGCAGCCCCTTGGTCAGTAATACTTTTACGATAGTTTCTGGGACTGTGGGGCATTGCGGGTCGGATCCACCGATTGTTTTAAATTAATATTCGCCCATTCATTCTTCGTCATCAACTTTGGAATTTTGGTCAGTGGATGATTTTGGTCTTTTAAATTGTCATTGCATTTCGTCTCATTTCGTACCATTAGGCACCGATGACCTAGATGTTAGGCCCCTTTAAACAACAAGCATCTTCATCATCATCATCATCATCATCATCATCACCATCACCATTGTCTTGTTCCTCTTGTCTGGGTCGGTGACATTTCGGTAAATTTTATATAAGATGAAGCATGAGCTTACAGTCGTTGGGAGAGAACACTTACTGTACTTTGTCATTATTGTTTATTATTATTATTATTATTATTATTATTATTATTATTATTATTATTATTATTATTATTATTATTATTTATTTTCCTTAAATTGTACATGTACAATTTAGGGGTGGTAGATGGAGAAAGGGCAAGCCCCACATACACGGAAGTGCCTCCATCTCCACATGTGTATATAAACTGTACTGAATATTTACATACAAACTTATGTAGACAATTTTAAATGTACATATTTACACTACAAATACTGTACCCTTAGAATAATAATGATCTTGATTTATGCTGAAGATATTAGAGTAAGAACACCCAGCCATTTATACTCTCACTCAGACCCCTGTATACACACTCATTCACAACCACTCCCACACGCGCACGCATACACATTCTCCCACATACACCTATACTTGCACCCATCCTTCTTGCAATTCTAATTTATACAAGTTATATACATCGCATATGGGTTTCTATTTACATATACATTTTCTTTACTTCGCGGAGGAAGTGAGGAAGAGGAAGTAGCTTTACCTCAGATGGTATAAGGTTCCAGGTACGAGCAGCCCTTGAGTAAAACCCATTTAAATATGAGGTTTTTCTAGCGAAGGGAGGGACAAGAGTAACTCCTTGGCCTCTTTTAACAGAGCGGTAATTGAGCTGCAAGCGGTGGAAAGGGGAGAGGTGTGTGTTATCTGTCAGGGATTTCCTAAGGAAGGCTACATCTATTTGTGTACATAACGAGTTCACTGGTGGCAATGGCCTGGCTGTGTTTAAAGGGATGTGTTTGTTAATTAAACGTTCTGCTCGTCACTGGATACCTTCTAGTTTCTTCATATTTTCCGTTGTAGTTGGATGCCAGGAAGGAAGGCCATATAATAGTATGGGCCGCACAAGTGAAATATAAGCAGTTCGTAGGGCTTTACTTCTTCCTCCCGAGAGACATCTACGGACGAAAGCTAGCGCCCGGTATGCCTTACACCTCACTTCCTCCACGTGTTTATTCCATTTCAGATTGTCCGTAATTGGGTCATAAGTTTCCAGATCGATTCACTGCAACCCTCAATACTACCCTATCGTGTCATCAACGGTTTTAATTTCTTCGTAATTATCACAGCGCACATCTCCAGTTTTTCATATGCATGTGTTGGTCTTCCAATATCCCTCTTATCCCTGGGAACATTTCTTCATAACTAGCGGAATACTTGTGGATGCCTTAGGATGAGTCGTACCTGGTAAGTTTGCACAAATTCGTTCTCCTTTTACAACTTCATTCAGTATCTCCTTGGATGGCCTGTGTGCTGCAGTCCTTTAATCGTTGTCTTTCTGTTCCCAAGATTGCAGGCTTGATTCCGGCTGAAGTCGATGGCATTTGAGGGTGCTAAAATGTGACAAACACCATGCTGTTGGCTTCCAGAACTTTAAAGAACTCCTTTGGGATAAAATTCCTACTATCCAGCGCCTCTTAAAATGTACAATAATCGAAGGGATTTTAAACTATTATTATTATTAACAACTTTGCTTTACGTCGCAGTGACACAGCTAGGTCTAGGAAAGGGCTAGGAGTAGGAAGTAAATGGCCTTAATTAAGGTACAGCTCAGCATTTGCCTGGTATGAAATGGCAAACCACGGGAAAACAACTTCAGGGCTGCCGACAGTTCGATTCGAACCCACTATCTCCCGAATTCAAGCTCATAGCTGCGCGCCCCTAATCATACAGCCAACTCACTCGGTTTATTATTATTATCATCATTATTGTTGTTGTTGTTGTTACGCCTTCAATGTTTTTGTAAGACTATTTTTCTAAGATCTACGTTTTTTCTTTTACTGCACCAGTTACTGACTGTTCATTTCCATGCTACGCCACGCTCCAAAGAAATCTGAGTTTGAGATTAAATTTCTTCTCTTTAAGATAGGTTCCCTCGTTTGTATTATAGCATTTCCTTCCTTCTGTAAGTAAACGGGGTTCCTGATCGGCATATACATTATCTATGACGTGATAAAACGGAATATGTTATGTTCAATTTTGGGCTGAAATATTGACAATTTGAGAGTTTGAGTGTTGAATGCGAGAGAATCTAGTAGAGGACTGCATTGAGAATTTGTGATGTCAGTGACCAGACACAATCCTCGGAAACTTCAGAATATCATCTCCCAGTGTGCCTGTAAAACTTTCTGCTTCTACTGCAATAAGTTGAGTCTTAAGTCTCTTGTGGGGATACAGTACATCAGTGTGTGGTACAGACCTCCTCCCATCTCAGTGAGACCGCGCCCCTCTTAATATGCGTGTTTGTGCGTGAGTGAGGACGATCTTTACTGGACAAATTTGGCCTCAAACAACTACCTGGTGGGCGTATTTCCTTCACTTCCATAGCTACCAGTGAGATGTATTTAAATCACTTTTGTCTGAGTGTATGTATTAGCATGGCATCTTAGCTTCGTAATTTGGGTTCTTTCTGTGGGGAGGAAGATTTAAAACATTAAATCTGAGTTAAATTGGTACGTTTTCTCTTCTACTGGTCAGTAATTTCGTTAAAATACACACCAAAGCTAGTTATACGCTATACACTTGTATTTGATAGTCTGGGAGGATAAACATTGACTTCATGTTAAATCTCGACAATAGAACTAGGTGAAGCTGTTTTGTTGGGAGATTAAAGTTCGAACCCAGCTGTGACGTCGGCTATCTCGATTGTGATTTTCCCCTTGTTTCTGCAACACCGACGTCAGGGTAATACAGATATAATATTTATTTACGAGCAACTATCTCAATCGAAGTAGTACGAAAAAAATTACGAATTATTTACATTGTTACAAATTTCACAAGTACGTTATCATACAGTGCTAGCGCTTGTGATTGCTGTTTTAATGAGCAAAACGACATTATCAACTCCATGCAGTATTAAGCGTAGGGCTATAATCTGGAAGTCATGATGACAATATTGATGATGATTTCTAAGATACCGGGCGAGTTGGCCGTGCGGATAGGGGCGCGCAGCTGTGAGCTCGTATCCGGGAGATAGTGGGTTCGAATCCCACTGTCGCCAGCTCTGAAGGTGGTTTTCCGTGGTTTCCCATTTTCACACCAGGCAAATGCTCGGGCTGTACCTGAATTAAGGCCACGGCTGCTTCCTTCCCATTCCTAGGCCTTCTCTGTCCAATCGTCGCCATAACACCTATCTGTGTTGGTGTGACGTAAAACAAATAGCAAAAAAAGATGTCGAAGATACTACTACTACTACTACCTACTGTGTGGCTGTTAGAGCCTACGTGCAGCCCTTCTTGGTCAGACACACTATGAGGTGCGGCGTTTGACTTGTGAGACACTCCGTACAATTGTAATGGAGGAACGTGTTGTGTATGAGAAACAGACAAGTATAGGGAAAGTACTGACACCCAGTTCTTGGATAATTAGAATTTAAATCCGATAGCCCGACCCCGAATCAAACCCGGGTCTTCTTGGACCGAAGGCTAGCGCGCCACCATTCTGTCAAGGGGGCGAATATTTCTGAAATGTGAGGCTGTGATAACTGATTACATCGTCTTTGACTTGCAGTTAGAGTCCCAATAATGCTTGTAACCTCTTTGGAATGAAACATCACGCACCTGCGGCTCGACTTTCTCATAAAACTGAAGATCGTTCGCTATCACGATATCAACGATCACCTGAAGCTACAAGTTTGATTTTCTTATGTCTGTCACGTTGATTGTTGTTTAAAGGCATCAAATATCCAGGCTACCTGCGGAACTGAAGAAGAGAAAGAAGAAGAATGAGAAATGTTATTGGCTTTAACTCCCACTAACTACTTTTACGGTTTTTGGTGACTCCGGGATATCGGAATTTAGTCCCGCAGGAGTTCTTTCACGTGCCAGTAAATCTACGGACACGAGGCTGACGTACTCAAATACCACCGGACTGAGCCAGGAACGAACCTGCCAGGTTGGGGTCAGAAGTCCAGCGCCCCAACCGTCTGAGCCACTCAGTCCAGCAAAAGTAGAAGAAAAAGCAATAAATAAATGAAGGAAAGACACTCCGTTTTAAGCTAGATTGCTCTCTGAAGGAATGTTAATCTATGGTTCAGTCCATTGTGGGTCTATGCCTAACTGGTTAACTTGCTGAATAAAGGAGTCGCGAGTTCGATCCCGACTGGCTCGGCAATTTTAAACTTAATTGGTTATTTCTTCTGGCTCAGAAACTGGATATTTGTACTTTTTCAACATTAGATTTCATCTTACGTAGAGCCTCAGCCTCACAGATGCACATGTCGCCAATGGGCGTCAACTCGCCAGACCTACCCTTCGGCAGACGCAAGTCATTATTACTCCACTATCAGTTAATGAATTTAGCCATTTGAGATTGTCCTACAATTCTGCTCTGTAGAGAATTAAGTGTTCTTTCCTTGTATAAGGTTCAGGAGGAGAGGGGGAGTTATTCATTGGTTCCTCAGAAAGTTATGAAGGATATTTTCGCCAGAGGTAACATTTCTGTTGGGTGAAGAAAGAAGAATTAATTACATTGTAAAGTACAATTACGGATGATCAGTAACTCGGGAGAAAGTATTCATTTTTGCTGTCGTAACTAATGCATGCATATAGTTTTCTTATAATACATAACTCAATACTCAAACTTTTAGGGATGATAGGGGAAACAAAAACCCGCAGTTCTGGCCCTTCAGGCAAGCAACTCAATTTTGAAAACATGCTACGGATATGAACTACGAATTTTAGGTAAATAAATTATAATAAAGTATTAGAATATGTTCTTTATTTATTCCTAAAATTTACAATCCTTTTCTTAATCATCATTATGCCGGCGATCAAATTAGCAATTCGTATTTTCTATCACTACGAGCGCTAATATGAGTCAGTGCATTGTTTCACTTAAGCACCACTAGGAGCGCTAATCTGAGTCAATGCAGAATTTCACTTAAGCCTTTATAACTACATTCAGTGTAGACATTTTTCAAAAATCGAAAGAACTCCTGAGGGTATTGAACCGTCCGCCTCTGTGGTGTAGTGGTTAGTGTGATTAGCTGCCAAACCCTGGAGGCCCGGGTTCGATTCAAGGAGCACATTACAGAAAGAATTATGTAAATAAAGTAATTTGGCTATGATTTGAATCAGAAAGAAAACGGGCAAAGAAACAAGCGATTTTAGGCTGTTTTTCCGGAACTGCATTTAGACCGGAAGTGATTTTCGAAATTTTTTTGTTTGATGGAGGTATCCAAGACGGACAATTGGAAACCTTTCCGGCCCTTTAGACCTTCAACTTTCGGCACAATTGAGAAAAATACTTAATTTTACGTTTTTCATAGTATGTTGACCCCTTCATTCGTCAGCTAAGAAATGTCATCTAGATTAAAAAATATAGTTTATTAAATAACCGTATGTCGGAAATCAATACTTGAAGTACATTTTGTGGTGATTTAGAGTAAGACTATTACATGTCTGTTTAATTGTGATGATGATGATGATGATTGTTGTTTAAAGGGGCCTACATCTAGGTCATCGGCCCCTATTTAAAATGAAATGGCGTATGGCTTTTAATGCCGAGGACAAGTTCGGCTCGCCAGATGCAAGGTCTTTTGATTTGACGCGGGTAGGCGACCCGCACGTCGTGGTGAGGATATTTAATTGTAATAATTTACAAAAACTGTTCAAAAATGCGTCCTCCTGCTTCATAACACGCTCTGCAACGACTTGTCAGTTCCTGCCGTAGACGTTTAAAAACCCCAGGCATGTGCTGTAGAGAGTACGCAGCTGCAAACACCTGCGCGACATACTGCGTTTGTCACAGACAGCATCTGACGACCTGACATGCTTAACAGAATAATATGTATTGTTGTTGGTTTTGAGAATGGCAGTCATAATTAATTTATACCCTAACAGTACAGTTTTTAATTTGTTTCAGTCAGCTATTCGTTTCGGATGTCCGACTCCTTGGCTGAATGGTCAGCGTTGAGGCTTTCGGTTCAGAGGGTCCAGGATTCGATTACCGGTCTATCGGGGATTTTTATCTCGTCTGATTAATTCTTCCGGCTCGGAAACTGGATGTTTGTTTCTGCCCAACACTCATCTCTTCATATTCAGACAAAACACCACGCTACCAACCACAATGGAAACACGCAATAGTGATTACATCCCTCCACATATGGTTGGCTTCAGGATGGTCGTTCACCTCATAATGACCTCATTCGTAAATATAGTTCTCCCTTCAACCATCAAGTTATCCGTCTCATGTCCCTTTTAGTTAATATTTAGGTCCTTATTTTCATATTTTTACGTATCTTACTGTCCTTATGCCGTAGGCGTCTTGACACACGGATCTCGTGAGATCTCCGAAGTTAAGCAATATTGGGTGTGGCCAAGAAGTGGATGGGTTGCCACACGCTGTTGGTGGCGGTGGGGGGGGGGGTAAGGGAATAGAGGAACGGAAAGGAACTGGTCACCGTACGGCGTACGTAAACTCCGGCTCAGACACACCTCTGCGGAGGTTCGGGCCTGCCTTCGGGCAGAATACACCCTTACCTTACTGCCCTTATTATTATTATTATTATTATTGTCTTACTATGTTTTTCACTCTTTGTACTGCCTTCTCACACAATTCCTGTCGTCCATTGATAAACTTAAAAGTTGCAGTGAGGAACTGTGAAATCGCTAGAGAACATCTTCACTTTTTTACTACCTTATCCTTAGGTCATTCTTATCAATTATAAGTTATGCAGTTTTCTTACAATAAATGCGGTCTCTTATGCGGGTAATTTGCTTCATGAATTCGGTTAATATCACACAAATCGCTTCCCTTAGCGGTCAGCTCTCTAATTGTTTGGTGGGAACTTCTCTCCCTCCCCATTGACCGTGATTCCCATTAATTGGAGCAATGAATGGGGCACGCTCTGTCGGCCATGAGATGCGATTAGCCTGGTGACATCATTAGGGTGGTAATTTTACAGGTAATGTTTCCTTGATCACGCCGAGATGTGGCGCGTGGTTATGTTAATCCATTCGATTTATTGCAAGCTGCACCCTCTAAAAACAGACTGTTAAAGTATTAATGTAGATACCTCCTGTTGTAGTTAACCCCTACACTTTTAATCGCCTAAACAACAAGTTTTCAAATTATACTGATTACATCCTCCGATTGGAATGAGGCATTTCTTTACCTTAAAAAAAGAAATATTCTGCACATTGTGCTTGAGATTATTACACAGCAATATTCGTGCCGGTCCCATGGTCTAGGGCCATGCAGCCTGGCTCATACCCGGAGGCCCTCGCTTCGATTCCCGGCCGGGTCAGGGAGATTTATCATGACCTGAAGGCTGGTTCGAGGTCATTTTAGATCACGATAAAACAATTGAGGATCTAATAATAATAAATACATAATAATAATAATAATAATAATAATAATAATAATAATAATAATAATAATAATAATAATAATAATAATAATGGCGTGTGGCCTCCGAAGAGGCCTGGTGCAGGTCTATCGAGTTGACGCCGTACAGGCGACCTGCACCTGTATGAGGTTGGGGCTCTACCTATGATGGATTCTAATGATGAAGACGGCACACACATCCAGCCGCGAACCGGAATTAACCAATGAAGATTAAAATCCCCGACCCTGCCGGGAATCGAATCCGGGACCCTCTAGACCAAAGGCCAGCACGCTAAGTATTTGGTCATGGAGCCGGGGATTGAGGATCTATCTGACGGCGAGACAGCGGACTCTGTCTAGAAAGTCAAGTATAACGATCGAGAGGATTCGTTGCGCTGACTACCCGTTAACACATAATTTTCTTGTCTTCAGACTGGCAGTGGTCGATTGGTAGGCCAAAGCCAATGGGGTTTAAAAATATCCGTAACTTAACAAGATTTTCAAGGGTATGTTTGTAAAAGGACATGAGTGGAGTTTTTATTTTCGGGAAAAGAGTTTTTTATATATATATGTTTTTTTTCAATTTGTACGTCGCACCGACACAGGCAGGACTTATAGTGACGATGGTAAAGGGAAGGGCTGGGAGTTGGAAGGAAGAAACCGTGGCCTTAATTTAGAACGCAGCCCCAATATTTGCTTGGTGTGAAGACGGGTAAGAACGAAAAACCATCTTAAGGGGTGCGGACAGTGGTGTTCGAACCCACTATCTCCCGACTGCAAGCTGACGTCATGCATTTATAGGTTGCATACTTGTACAAATATATATACAACTTGTATATGCACAATGTATACGCGTCAATTTAAGGTGGCTTTTTCTAATGACGTTCATCTTGCTCTGTATTATAATGTGACCCATTTAAGGTTTTATATGCTCTACATTAAAACATAGCTTGTAAATTAAAGAGAGAAGTATGCATCGAAGGAACCAGAATGTTGTTGTTCTTCTTCTTACATTTTTCAAATTTCTTGCGGACGGCATTTGGATCGGATTTGGCCCAGTTTTTCAGCTGGGCGCCCTTCCCTATATAGATGAATGTAATCGCCATTGCGTGTTTTTGTGGTGGTTGGTAGTGTGGTACGTAGATGAAGATATGTGTGTTAAGATGAATACAAACCTCCAGTCCCGGAGCCAGAAGAATCAACGATACGCAGTTACAACCTCCGGCCCGACCTGAAATGGAATCTGTGGCCCTCTGAACCATAGGACTCGATCCTGCCCATTCAACAAAAGGTGCAATGCAGTACTGTATGTGCAACCGAGCGAGTTGGGCGTGCGATTAGGGGCTTTCATTCGGGAGATAGTGGGTTTGAACCCCACTGTCGGCAGCCCTGCTGATGGTTTTCCGTGGTTTCTCATTTTCACACCAGCAAATGCTGGGGCTGTACCTTAATTAAGGCCACGGCCGCTTCCTTCCAACTCCTAGCCCTTTCCTACCCCATCGTCGCCAAAAACCTGTCTGTGTCGGTGCGACGTAAAGCAGCTTGTAAAAAAAATATTTAAAATTAAAGAAACTGCAACATCCTGGATGTGTATAGTAATTCGTCTGCCCAACTTATGCAGTGCTGGATTGCATCCAGAACGTACGTGATGAACAATAAATTGTGACATAGATGAATACAAAGGAATGTTCTTGCTATTTAACTTGAGTTGGACGTAAAAGGGCGTAAGTCAAAACGACTACGATGCAGTTACCTTCCATTGACCGGTTGGCTAATTTTATTCTGGACTCTAACATCTCTTCAATATGTGCTACAGTCGAAACTCGATGTCTCGAGCCTCCATTATCTGAATTTTCAGTATCTCGTCAGTTTGACATGCATTGCATGTAAGCTTTGGGGAGACATTCTTTCCGTTAGACATGTTTGTGAAATTAATAACAGGTTTGATAGAAGGCAGTTTGAGTTTAGGAAAGGTAGGATTCCAGCAAGATATAGCAGATATCCTGGATTCCGGAGGTCAAATGGACTGTATCGCGATTGACCTATCTAAAGCAATTGGACTTGACAAAAGAGAGAGTGAATGGGTGGCTCTGTTTCTAGAAAATAGAACTCAGAGAAATAGAGTAGGTGAAGCTTTATCTGACCCTGTAATAATTAAGAGGGGAATTCCTCAAGGCAGTATTATTGGACCTTTTTCATATATATATCAATGATATGTGTAAAGAAAGGAAATCAGAGATAAAGCAGTTGATATTATTCTGTACAGAGTAATAAATGTTACAAGATTGTAAGCAAGTGCAAAATAACCTCGATAATGTTGTGAGATGGACAGTAGACAATGTTATGATGATAAACGGGGTTAAAAGTCAGATTGTGCGTTTCACAAATAGGAAAAGTCCTCTCAGTTTTAATTACTGCGTTGATGGGGTAAAAGTTCCTTTTGGAGATCATTGTAACTACGTAGCTTTTAACATCAGGAAAGATCTTCATTAGGGTAATTACATAAATATGATGGTAAATAAAGGATACAGGTCTCTGCACATGGGTTTCCAGTGTATGGGACCCTCACCAGGATTACTTGATTCAAGAACTGGAAAAAATGCAATGAAAAACATATCGATTTGTTCTGATAAAAGAGTAGCGTTACAAAAATGTTGCAAAGTTTGGGCTGGGAATTATTATTATTATTATTATTATTATTATTTATTTTCCACTAATTGTAGTTACAATTTAGGGATGGTGAATGGAGAAAGGGCATAGCCCCATATACACAAAAGTGCCTCCATCACCACTTAAAATTATAATATACAAATATACAATTACATTCTACATGATGTTCTTATATACAGTTAAAATATTTACATAGGCATATTTACATACAGTAATACTCACAAGACCTGTTCAACATTCAAGTCATTCGACACACACACACACACACACACACACACACACACACACACACACACACACACACACACACACACACACACACACACACACACACACAGTCTCTCTCTCTCTCTCTCTTTCTAGAAACCCCACATATATTTTAGCTAGGCCGGCTCACTCATACACATTTACCGTCTCAATCACTCGGGACCCCATAACTTTCATCCAACCTCCCACTCATACTGAACATTCTCACAGTAGATAAATTATGTTTTGTACAGAGGGTTTCGTTATATATACATCCGTTTTACGTCTTTACAGAAATTTTCTGCAGGTAGTTCTTTTATCTGCGGTGGGAGTTCATTCCACAACCGAGCAGAACGACTAAAGAAGCCACTTTGATATGATGCTGTTCTTGCAAATGGAGGGAAAAGGGACACACCTCGACCTCTTTGAGCGGAACGATAGTTCAGCTGTAAGCGGTTGAAAGGGTTTATATGAATGTTACCTGCGAGGGATTTTCTCAGGAAAGTAATATCTATTTGTTTACAGAGGGATGTTATGGAGGGCAGTGACCTGGCTGTATTTAAATGACCGTGTTGAGTAATTAGTCGTTCTGCTCGGCGTTGAACTCTCTCTAGTTTCGTCATGTTCTCCACTGTAGTAGGGTGCCAGGAAGGAAGCCCGTACAACAGTATTGGCCGTACTAATGACAGGTAGGCTGTCTGAACGGCTTTCTTCCTGGCTCCCAGTAGAGATCTGCGGATGAATCCCAGGACTCTGTATGCTTTACACCTTATTTCCTCAACATGTTTATTCCATTTTAAATTGCTGCAGATGTGAATGCCAAGCAATTTTATTGAGGTACAAGGCATCAGGTTTTTACCACACAGTGAAATTTCGTGTTGTAACTGTGATCTTGCTCTAGTAAAGCGGATGTATTTACATTTCTGTACATTTATACACATTCTATTTATTTTGCACCACAGAACCACGTTATCGAGATCTGACTGTAACTTATTTACGTCGTTCTCATTGCGAATGGCTCTGTAAATGATGGTGTCATCAGCGTACTGTGCCATAGAAGACGATACACAACCTGGCAGATCCAGCGTAAATATTGTGTACAGCAGCGGCCCTATCACACTACCTTGAATCACACCCGAGGTGACTGAGGTTTGTTTTGACCTGGCCCCACTGAACACAACGCTCTGCGTCCGACCTACCAGGAATGATCGAAACCATGCCTGCAGGTTGCCTTGAATGCCATACTTGTTAAGTTTTAACAACAGTCGTTGATGAGGTACTTTATCAAAGGCCTTACTCCAATCGAGAGTTACGCAGTCCACTTGGGATATATTAGACTGTTCCAGGGAATGTTGCCACTCATCAATTACTGTTGTTAAAAGTGTAGTACAGGATTTTCCAGGGAGGAATCCATGTTGGTTGTTATTCAACAGGTTTCTCTCATTCAGAAAATCCAGCACATGTTTAACAATTAGGCGTTCCATGCATTTACATAAGCCAGATGTAATAGAGACTGGGCGATAGTTGTCTACATTTTCCATGTCACCATCTTTGAATACGGGAACGACATTTGCTTCCTTCCATTCTTCTGGAACAGTCCCACTGTTCATTGAAATGTTAAATATTGCACAGAGAGAAGGTGCTAATGCTTCTGCACAGCGATGGAGAATTCTGGCCGGCACGTTGTCTGGGCCGTTCGCAGCATGAGGTCTAGTTCTCCGAAGACTTGTTGCGACCTCGTTAGCAGTGAAGTACAAGCTAGTTAGGGGCAGAAAGGGAGGGGTTGACCTTGGAGTGAACATGTCTTCATCCTTGTCAGCAGTGGAGAAGTTATTTTTAAATTTACTATTGAATGTGTCTGCTATTTCTTGGGGAGAGGAAACTGATAGTCCGTTGTACTTGAAGACGGATGGAGCACTTTTGCCACTTTTGTTTCTAATGAAAGCCCATAGCTCTTTACTATTGGAACTAAGGCTGTGGATATATGAACTGTAGGCATCACGGATTAATGATTTGAGTTTGTTCCTAGCCAGTCTGTACTTCTCCCACCTACTGTCACTTGGGTTTTCCTTCCATTTCCTGTATAAACAATTTCTCTTTCGAATACCTGATGTTATCTCTTTATTGATCCATGGCGTTTTTCGCTTATTAGAGATAGAAACTTTCGGCACAACTTGATCGACACATTCAAAAAATACTTTTTTCCAGTTTTCCCAGATCTCGTTGATATTTATATCGCCGGTGAAGGACGCGAGGGGAATAGGAAGACTTTTTGATAGAAGAGAGGAAAGATCGTTCCAGTTGGTGCGGGAAAAATTATATATTGTTCTGGAGTGGAGTTTTGGGGAGGGTTTTCTGTAGCTCAAAGTTGTAATTATGGCTTGGTGATCACAAAATCCAGGTATTACGTCCAGAAACTGGACGGATGATGGAGAGTTAGTAAGGAACAGGTCTAGTGTGGAGCGGGAATTTTGAGTAATACGAGTTGCCTCGAACACTAACTGATGGAGGAAAATGTCGTAGAAGGTGGAGAGAAAACTATTAGCAAGAGGATTGTTTGGTACTGGGGCGGCATTTCTAGACCAAGTAATTTCAAGATTGAAGTCACCAGCAATATAAATTGCGTCATAATTATTCTGTACTTGTTGCACACGAGCAAGGCATCGTTCATTGTTTGTGAGGACTTCGGTGAACGATATACAGATCCGATGAGGAATTTATTACTACCGCACGTAATTTCTACCCACACGGCTTCAGCTGTCGTCTCCAACTCGGGACGTCTAGTTGGATTACACTCTGGTTTTGCGGCAATAAGAACTCCGCCTCCTGTGGTTAGAGTGCGGTCCTTACGGAACAGGATGAAAGAATCTGGTAGCACTTCTGAGTCATTAATTGTGTCTGAAAGCCATGTTTCACTGATACACACAACAGAGGGATCTAGGCTTGAGAGCGAAGCGAGAATATATTCTTTTCTACCTGGGCGTAAAATGCTGCGTGCGTTAAACGCAAAGAGAGTTAGATTATTATTTACATATTTACAGTTGTAGCTATTTACAGAGTCACTGGTAACGTCACTGGTATTGGTAAAGAAAGAGTTCGTTAGTGGCGGCATTTCGCATTGCCAGCAAGTCCACGTTCTTCCTCCCTTCTTTAATTTCCTGTATTCTGAAGTAGAAATTTGTGCACATGTCCTGTGACTGCTTGACGAACAATTATTGCAGTTTACAAATAGTTGATTACGACGCCCGCTACTTTCACATATTGTACAATGCTGAGGTCCGGGGTTCAATTCAATGTCTCCAATTAGCGCGAGAGTTAGGCACCACAGTGGCCGCCCAGCAATCGGAAGTCTGACAACTCTTCCTTCCCCATTACGACGCGGCCGCTCTACCGCCAGCAGCCCAAGGCTTTCACTGCCACACCAAGTGAGACACTTAAGAGAACATTTCTCACTTACCAACAGTTTTTCCAGTAGATGAACCTTCTTCAAATCACCACAAGATTTATCCGAATGCACTGTTACACTTTTCGCGTACGTCACGGCACTTTTTATCAACAAAACTATGATTAATGCACGGAGAACACTTGTAGCGACCGGCATGCACGCCGCCATCTTGAACAGACTAAGAGCTGCTCGACTAAGTGGTATGTTCCGAGCTGTCAGTGGAGAGATGGCGTGGAATGACATCAGTAGACGAAGAAGTTTGAGTGGTGTCTTTAAGAGTAGGAAATATCACAATATGAAGATGGAATATTCGTTTATAGGAAGGGGAGTTAGGGATTGAAATTACTTACTAAGGGAGATGTTCAATAAATTTCCAATTTATTTGTAATCATTAAGAAAAGGCTGGGAAAACAATAGACAGGGATTCTGCCATCTGGGCGACTGCCCTAAATGCAGATCAGTAGTGATTGATTGATTGATTGATTGATTGATTGATTGATTGATTGATTGATTGATTGATTGATTGATTGATAATTTCATTTTCCCTGCCGTTTGTTCTATTTTTCACGTGCATTTATTTCTCTGTTACTTGAAGTTCGGTTATACGAATTTCTCCATTTTTCGAAGCAAATGTTTTCTCCATAGAAGCTGAAAATATTCCTGCAACTCGAATTTTGTACAACATTAACTATACAAAACACCAATTAATGTTTGTGTGTTAGTGTTCCTTCACGTACTAGAGTAGACTATATCTTCCCATCAGATCTCGGTATGTTTACACAGTTACTTGTCTGTCCACCCGTGGTGCGTTGACCATAGCAGTTGGAGCTGTATAAATCCTATGCTAGATCATCAATAGACCAGGCAGTGACTTTTCTTCGATCCTAGAGATAGAGTCAGTCGAATGTAAATGATTTTACAGCATTAACTCTTGTTTAAAGTCATGTTGAAGGAAAAGCTTAAGAGTAAAAACTAGAGGGAACTAACGAAATTTTCCCAAGGTGTTAACGGAGGAAAGTTTCATGTTCCTCTACTGTATGTATTCGGTTTTCAAAGACTTGTTATAATAAGTGCTGTAATTAACATGATAAAATACTTCGAGTTTGTTTTATATGGCTAAATAACATTTATTATAGTATCAACTCGTCGTAGATACGTGATTCGATTACGAGCAATTCTCAAAGGCGAAAAATTCTCTGTATCTCGAAATTTCGATAACTCGGAATCAAATGTACTGAACATGACCTAATATGTTGAAGTTTATTTCGATTACAATGCGGTCGTAAAAATGAAATATTCATTGACTTGGCCAACAAAGGGCGACTTGCACGCTCTTTCCATTCCAACAGAACAAATATGACTTAGGTCACCGTAGCACAGTTGGATAGAGCAACCATTGCGAAATCGGGAGGTTGGGAGTTCGGACCCCAATGTCCAGTTGGCCAGTTTTGTTCTGTACTTAACATCTCTTCAGTGTGTACCATATGTACTGAAAACGAGCTACTAGAGTACGTTGAAACTTTATTTTGATTATGTTGATAATGCAGTATTTTACATTCATTATGCATCTGTGTACTTCGAAATGAACAAATTCTTCTTAAGTTAGCAACCGGTAGGCTAGTTGGCGGCAGCTCTCCACTCCTCGTGTTTCTCTGCTTTCCTCTTCAACAGACAGTGTGAGTTACAGTTCGCGTCCTCGATGATCTGACTCACGCTGTTCAAGCGTGGTCTTCCTTAGTTGTTTTTCCCCCCTCTATTATCTCTTGACGAAGTCATTGTGATGAGGTGTGTGTCCAATTACATGGGCTCTGGTTCTTTTTGAGTTCTTCAAGAGACTTCTTGCCTTTTGTGCTTGTCCGTAAACTTCATCATTAGTTAGGTCTGCTGTGCAGCTGATCAGCATTCTTCTGTAAAACCAAGCCTCAAAGGCAACAAGCTCCTATAATCCATGATTCACTCCCATATAATAGAACACTCCTTAGATAGGTCTTCAGGAATTCCTTTCACTCGTTGATATTCTTGGAGGTCAACAGATTGTTCTTCTTCTCGTTTAATGCGTCCTTAGCCTCTCCAGTTCTACTTATTATTTCTTTAGAGCTTCGTGTATCTCTTGTGACCTTACTACCCAGACAAGTAAAGTTATTTTACTTCCTCTAGATTTTCGTTTTGAAGTACAATAGGCGTACGATTCCTCTCTGTCCTGCTGCGGTCCAGTACTTTTGATTTCTATCTGTTGATCTTCATGTTGTAATCATCCTTCAGCACCGCATCTGTTACACTGATAATTCCTCTTTAACTCATCTTTACGCTCATTTCACACAGCGATATCACCTGCAAGTTTCATCATGTCTACTTGATCTCCATGGATTTTAACTCCAACTTGGATTTCTCCTCGCACTCTGTTTGTCACTTCTTGAACGTATCAGTTGAAAAGGTATGGGGATAGGGATCACTATTGACTCATACCTTGCTTACTACGTGCTTCTTCTCACTTATTCCCACATCAAACAATGCCTGTCTCCCGCCTGTACAGACTGCATATGAGGCCATTGGTATCAAAAGGAACAATCTCCACCTTTCTGCATTTTACAGTAGGGGTCAATTTTTATCTAATGCATTGATGTCCACTCTACCTGAACGGGTTTTGCCTTATATATACAGAAAACGGGTTGTATGTGAATAATTAAAGAAAACCAAGCATTAGATAGTTACCGAGCTCGATAGCTGCAGTCGCTTAAGTGCGGCCAGTACCCAGTATTCGGGAGATAGTAGGTTCGATCCCCACTGTCCGCAGCCCTGAAGATGGTTTTCCGTGGTTTCCCATTTTCACACCAGGCAAATGCTGGGGCTGTACCTTAATTAACGATACGGCCGCTTCTTTCCCACTCCCAGCTCTTCCCTGTCCCATCGTCGCCATAAGACCTATCTGTGTCGGTGCGACGTAAAGCAACTAGCAAAAAAAAAATTAAAAAAAAATGGTTAATTAGATATTTTAAATTTTATTTTGGAGATTGTCCCTTTTGATACAAACTGAACGATTTTCGTGGATATTGCTCTTTCTGTTAATAACAGAATGTACTGGGTTTACGAATATCATTTGAGTATAAATGACAATAAAATATTATTTACTCCAAACTGAAATGTCAGTAATGGCCCTATAAGGTACGTTTATTTAATATTGTTACAAAAGGGGCGGGGAACAAAACAGTTAATTCGTACGGCCAGTACATTCTCAGCCTTGACTTATTACGGCATTTTTTAAAATAAAAAAATGCTATTTATTCGGGGTGTCGACCTAAGAATATCTTTTGCCCCTACTTTCCACCATATGTTATGAACCTGCGTGTATTTGAAATTGCGGAAGTGCAAGTTGTTGAATGTGAGGAAAGGAACATTAAGGGTGACACAAACAGCCGGCTCCTAGGCCAGGGATATTGATCATTTACAATATTAAAAACCCCTGACCCGGCCGCCCCGGGTTCTATTCCCCTTACACCGCGGGGCCGGACTATTGCGGCATTAGTGTGATTCAGCACACACTAAGGAAGATATAAAGTTCACAAGACTTGTTTGGCTAGAATATTTGTGTCTTCTTATCATCCCTACTTACACATTCATATGTTTCAGCTATAGTATCAACACGCTTTCTGGATACATGAATGATGTTCAGAAAAGTTTGCTGACATACAGGAACTATTGTACTTTCACTGTTCCGACCATAAAATTTAGTTTAAAATCGCTTTCCAATATGTTTTTACGTATTTTGGTCTCCTCCTCTTCCTCGTCTGCACAGGTTATTATTACCTCGGCTTTTTAGCAACAACTGATTTCTGTTTATTTTGATCCCGGGTCCATTTGATCGCTTTTGTGATTCACACAGGTGTCATTTTTATGGCATCTTATCCATCACGGAACACTACGAAGAAAGTTACAGCTTGTGTTGATAATATAATATGTTCGTGCACCTTCATATAGTTTCCAAACACCGAATATACCTCCAATATAACTACGAATCCGGCAAATTAGCAGGGAAGTCTCACGTTTTAACTCCACTGAAACAACTGAGCAGCTTTTACATAAGCGGAAGGCAAAGAACTGATTGGCAGTATGGAGATTGTCCCACTTGATTCCAACAGATGGTGGATTGTTCTATTGGAAAGCAACGTTGTACTTTCATACTCTGAAACGATGAAATAGTGTTCTTCTTTTTTTTGTCAAAAAAATCAACAACGTAGTTTAGTAGATGGATAGTAGGACAATACAATGTCAGTAACTCAGTTTTGACAGAAATTGGACATTGCTCGTTTTGATACCAATAGCCTCACATTATTCTTCGTTTTGTAATTTCTGCTATCTGTAAAATGCCAAACAACATATTCCAATTGAACATATACCCATTAATATTACGTTTATGCTAACAGAAACGGTGTCCGCGCATTTATGCTGAAATAGCGGATCCCATGACGTCCATGAAATTGAGCGCAGTAACCACTTCGGTGGGCAACGAACGTACTGTTGGCTTGAGGAACAGCAGAAAGAAAGTGACCACCCTATCGAAAATAAACTCGGACTCAGGATGTCTGATCAGAGATCCCTGGCTTATCTAGGGCTATGATTAGGTATCGGCCGCCTGCGTCCAGATCTGGATGGTATTAAAATATATTTTTAGTTGAGTAGTTTCGATTCAAAGAATCCGCAAACATTATTAAGGATTAATATGCAACTCAATTTTTTGTCGCAACAGGAAGCAATACTAACCTGTATTACCAAGCAAGTTGGCCATGCGAATAGGGGCGCGCAGCTATGAGCTTGCATTCGGGAGATCGTGGGTTCGAACCCCATTGTCGGCAGTCCTAAAGGTGGTTTTCCGTGGTTTCCCATTTTCACACCAGGCAAATGCTTGGTCTGTTCCTTAATTAAGGCCACGGCCACTTCCTTCCCACTCCTAGCCCATTCCTCCACCATCGTCGCCATAAGACCTATCTGTGTCGATGCGACGCAAAGCAAATAAATAAATAAATAAATAAATAAATAAATAAATAAATAAATAAATAAATAAATAAATAAATAAATAAATAAATAAATAAATAAATAAATAAATAAATAAATAAATAAATAAATCGTTTTAGCCCATATCAGAAGACATAGCGCATTGTACAAACTAACATATTATCTGATCTAAGCTTGTAAAATAATAATAATAATAATAATATGAGTGTCCGGCTGCTTGGGTAAATCGTCAGAGTACTGGTCTTCGGTTCAATTAGCCCCGGGTTCGATTCCCGGCCGGACCTAAGATTTTAAGGGTGGTTTTGATTCTGATACGTCGTATTACAACTAGGCTACCGATATTTTAAATACAAATGCAATAAACAAAAAGACAACTATAATATTATTATCATTCTACAGGATTAAATATTTTTTTACAGTTTGCTTTACGTCGCACCGATACAGATAGGTCTTATGGCGACGATGGGACAGGAAAGGCCTAGGAATGGGAAGGAAGCGGCCGTGGCCTTAATTAAGGCACAGGCCCAGCATTTGTCTGGTGTGAAAATGGGAAACCACGGAAAACCATCTTCAAGGCTGTCGACAGTGGGATTCGAACCCACTATCTCCCGGATGCGAGCTCACAGCTGTGCGCCCCTAACCGCACGGCCAACTCGCCGGGTTCATCTGTCTGTGAAAATGGACGAAATCCCTATCAGGTGTCGACCCCAATTAATAATAATAATAATAATAATAATAATAATAATAATAATAATAATAATAATAATGTTATTTATTAGCTTTCATCCCACTACTTTTACTGTTTTCGGAAACGCCGAAGTGCCGGAATTTTGTCCCGCAGGAATTCTGGTAAATCTACCAACACGAGGCTGACGTATTTGAGCACCTTCAACTACCACCGGATTGAGCCGGGAGCGAACCCGCGAAATTGAGCTCAGGAGGCCAGCGCTCTACCACCTGAGCTACTCAGCCCGGTCCCCAGTAAAACGAGATGAAGGCCAGGAAGAAGAAGAATAAGAAGAAGAAGATGATTCGGAAATGCCGTGCCATAACAAATAGATGCCAGGGGAGGTGTTAAAGCGATGAAGACACTGCTATAACGTAGTGTGTGAACTCGACTGTACCAGGACGCTATCAGTCTCATCCTCTATAAGAGCAGAGCCTGGGGTTGACAGTCTTGTAAGGCTTCATGAGGTTGTGGTGCTTATATTTCCGGCTCAAGACGAGGCAACCGGTCAGTGTTTACGGCCATATAACTGGTTTATATCTTCCTGCTCGAACTCCCATGTACTGTACACACGCGCGAGATGAAGCAAGTTTAATTAAGGCATGTCATTTGTAATTCCTGAGAAGCTATCCCACGTGACGCTATTTTAACAATTACTACCGTCATTTCATTTCGTAATCATGTCTCCTGTATGCAAATTAATCAAGTGCATTGTTCTCACTGCCTCCACGTGTGACGTTTGAATGTCGATGAGATGTGTTTGTTGCTGATCATGATTATGTCACGGACAATATGGAAAGTGTAGCGAATTGGTCTCTTCCTCAAGTATGGACCAACTGCAAAATGTCAAATTCCGTGTATTATTAATAGTTTAAGCTCACTAGGGAGCTCTATGACTAGTTCTTTGTGGATGCTTTCTTCCATTCCCAATATCTCTAGAGTCCTACTATTAGTTTTTCTTTCCTTTCTTGTGAAAGAGATTTGCGAGATTTAACAACTTTTGGTAGGAGAGACCACGAGTTCAACATTTTATAAAATTTGGAGCGGTCTGAGACATCCGTGTCAGAAATCCCTGCGGAAGCTAAAGTTTTTTTTTTTTTACTTAAGTGAACCATGTGCTTCCTGTCCTGTAATTTTTAATGAGTGAGAAGATGTTCGTAAGCCTGCCGTTGTCATTCTCAGAAGGTGCCCTTAAAACTTCAGACGCCTGCGTCGCATGCTAGTGTTAGCCGTTTCCAACTGGTGGTACAGTTCAGAGTTCGCTTTTAGTTGGCAGGCTCCATCCGGGAGCATTCTTAGCCTATGAATCTTTCGGAGGATAGCCTACGTCTTTCGACTTTTTGCCAGGTCGTCCATGGTGCCTTTCCAATTAATCAGTAAGGTCTCCGCAGCATACTGTATGAACTGGTGTCTGACAGTCTTGTAATGATATATTTTGGCGTTGCATACTTTGGACAAGATAACACATTTTAGAGGATAGAGTCTGATTTATCGATCCACTGGTAGCTTTCACGTATATCAGTGCTTGTTTACATTCAATGCAACACTCTAAAGGGAAAACATACTGCCAGTTAATTAATTGAAATTAATCCATTAACTGTCTTTAATTTATCTCTATATCTTCTGGTAAGCCTCCGCGACTCGTGTGGCAACGCCCCGGTCTCTCATCGCTGGGTTGCGTGGTTCAAATCCCGGTCACTCCATGTGAGATTTGTACTGGACAAAGTGGAAGTGGGACAGGTTTTTCTTCGGGTACTCCGGTTTTCCATGTCATCTTTCATTCGAGCAACATTCTCCAGTATCATTTCATTTCATCGGTCAGTCATTAATCATCGGGTCAGAGGCAGCCGGCAGAGGTCCTGTCCACGCTGCTAGATGGGGGCTTCATTTAGCGAGCTGGATAGCTACAGTCTCTTAAGTGTAGTCAGTATCCAGTATTCGGGAGATAGTGGGTTCTAACCCCACTGTCGGTAGCCCTGAAAATGGTTTTCCGAGGTTTCCCAATTTTCACACCATGCAAATGCTGGGGCTGTACCTTAATTAAGGCCACGGCCGCTTCCTTCCCACTCCTAGCCCTTTCCTGTCCCGTCGTCGCCGTAAGACCTACGTGTGACGGTGCGACGTAAAACAACTAGCAAAAAAAAAGTACCTTAAGCCAAGGCCACTCCCTTCCCACTCCCAATCCTTTCCTGTCCCGTCGTCGCCATAAGACCTATCTGTGTCGGTGCGACGTAAAGTGGTTGGAGGGCTTCATTTATTCCATTTTCGACCCGGTCAAATGACTGGAAACAGGCTGTAGAGTTCCTTTTTTGTTACATCTCATATGGGCTAAAGAAAGTTTACTTTCATAGATCTGTCTGTCTCATCCTTGGCTTTGACAGTATGAAACTGAGGTACGTATTAGCGATGCTAGTAATGCAAATCATTACGCAGCCCGTCTCTTTTATGAATGGCGTGAAATATAGCTCTTAGTGTCGGTTGCTGTGTGAATTTCAGTGAGCTTTTCAGACAGAGATGGAATAGCATCATCCGGCTCAGTTAGGAAAACAGCGGTGAACTTCTTCACTCCTCATTTTTCCAATGCGGCCCTTCAGTGACGTTGAGGCCATCTGTGCCAGCTGATGGCGGAACTGTTGAAGATCCAACCAGCCTTCGGGCAGGTTACTCACTACACATCTTTTAGAAATCTTTATGTATTCGTTATCTTTTCCCGAGGTTTGCTTAGATAAATGGTTAAAAAAAAAACAACTCCATTACCACAAAGCATCAGGGATAGTTGAAATTAGACCTGAGATGGTGAAATATAGTGGGAAAGCAGGTATGAAACGGCTTGAATTAATAATGTTATAAGCTTTTACGTTTTTCGGAGACGCCAAGGTGCCGGAATTTAGTCCTGCAGGAGTTCTTTTACGTGCTAGTAAATCTACTAACACGAGGCTGACGTATTTGAACACCTTAAAATACCACAGGACTGAGCCAGCGTCGAACCTGCCAAGGTGAGGTCAGAAGGCCAGTGCCTCAACCGTTTGAGCCAACCACGCCGTCTGACATCAGTGACTTAAAATCTATAAAGAGGAAATTAATTAAACGATTTTTATTTCTTTCTTTCTTTCTTTATTGACGTGACAGTTAACCAGTATGATGCAATTCCTCTCTCATTGTAGTTATCATCGACCCCATGTAAATAAAATTGTATTGAATTGATCTAACGAGTCTTTCATTTCAACTTGTGCTGCGTGAGGTCACGTAAACCCAGTGGAACATTCTCTCTCCTATCCCCACCCATATATTTTATGGTTTTAAGGGACTTCAGTGCTAAAATTTTGTCCCACAGAAGATTTTGCACATACTGATGAATCTACCGACACAGGTTGACATATTTGACAGCTTTAAATACCACTGGACTGACTGGGATCGATTTTTCGATTTCAGCTTAGAAGCCTCAGCCCGAATGATTGTATGTTCTTGTGATTGATGTCCACATTGTCCCTAGCCTCCAATGAAGCAGTGATACGTTAATAAAAAGAGAACAAGTACTTGTTCCGAACGAGCACTCTATCAACATGCCTGGAGGAACAATGAAGGCCGTGAAACTTCACTGAATTAAAGAGAAGGCGGAAAGGAAGGAAAACCTTGACTTTCCGAGCTCCATTTGTTCTTTGAGGGGAGAAAACGACCATGTCCATGGCTAAACCGGCGAAGGTCGAACACGATTGTAAAGAGCAGTCAGTTTGTTTATTTTGTACGTACGCTTGTTCTTTATTTCCCTCTGGTATAAAGAGAGGAATTTTATTAACCACTGCAGTGGAATTAAGTGTGGGTCCATTAAACGGAAACAATATATGACGGTACTAAGTTAGATATGTGGTCGGTAAAGAAGAATGGCGACCCGTAGTCTTTATTGCTTACAGTGATTAGTTTTATTGAATGCAGTTGTGTGCTAAAAACGAAACAGAAAAACGAACACACACTCTAACCTTCGTTCGTCGCAGCAAAATACCAACATCATTTCATCCTCATCACGACGCGCAGGTCGCCTACGGGAGTCAAGTCAAAAGACCTACACCTGGCGAGCCGAACATATCCTCGGACACTCCCGGCACTAAAAGCCATACGCCGTTTCATTTACCGAGAAGATAGTTTCCTTCTAAATCCAATCACGGATTGCCCGGCTTTTCCGTTTGCCTTTAACGCCCAACCTGGGTCAATTTGACCCAAGCTATACAATGTTGGTGTAATGACTTTATTGTTGATAATGTAATTTCTAAAAGAACTATTATTTATGAGCAGTAACATTTATTGGAGATCCAGCCATATGGGCAAGAATGAGAGGCTTGTTCATAAATTACGATAGCAACAATACAAGTATTAGAAATCCTATCAAAAAGTCACCAAATACTAAATTTACATCCATGGATAGGAGATAAAGAGAAAAAAGAAAATTACTATGAAGAGAGGGAGAGAAATTTACTCATGTCCGTTTCAATTTCTTTATATTTCTGTATCGTTCGTGATAGCCCTACACACACGTTTGTATTCATATGTTGTGCTTTCCATTTCCTTGCATTCAGAATCACTGGATGCTTCGTCTGCTGGAAGTACAAAATTATCATCTGATTCATCCAAACTTAACATTTCCTCCATCAGATTATCCCTCCACAATATTTTGTAATCCTTCCCGGATTTCATCTTCACGCAAACGTTTACGAGACATCTTTACGACAAGTTATCAAGAGAAGCAGACAATGACCACATCATGCCATACAACAACAGCAAATAAATAGAAGCATTGTTGCTTTTCTTGCATCTAATGCCACTGTTGACTTAGTAAATGCGGCGACGCGAAGTCATTCACAATCAGAGATGCCAACAGTAAAAAATCACTTATAAAAACGTGGGGTAAAATAACACGTGTTGGGTGTTCTAGGTAAACTGCTACGTATTTTTTTCGAGAAGTTCAGTCTTTATAAACCTAAGATTTTGTAATAATGAAATATTCGCAAAGTGGATGAATACCAAGAAAGGAAGTTCTCGTAGATCAAATTCAAACGTTAAAAATAAACTCTTCAACTTCAGCTCGGTCAAATTGACCCAGTTTGGGCGTTCTAGTGATTAAGCATGAACAGAAACAACTGCAGTATAGTATGATGTAAAAAGACAGTACTGCTGAAATTACAAACATACTCTGAATGTCCTATACAACGACTTATCTGAAACTTTGAACATAAAACTACAGGGGGTACAAAACGCATGTGTTCGTTACGTGACAAATGCCAGGCATGATGAACACATAACACCCAAATACATACAGCTGGCAATGGTTGAAATTCTATAAACGTCGTGAAATCTCAGTAGATGTTGCTACGCAGAAAATTCTGTAACTGAAGACACCATCCTACCTTTATAATGCAATTAAACCTATGGAGTCAGTACTAAACAGAGATTACAAAAACTACCCTTCAAATTCCCGTCCATCGTACCACTGAATTTAACAAATCCTTTGTTTGCACTGCATCACGTATCTTTAACATCTTTCGCAAATAAAACTAACTGTACTCAACTAAAGCAGTCCTTAACGTCTATCTTTCTGGAAGAGTACACAAGGGGCTGAGGTCAGGCATTCTTGTGTCTAACAATCAGAAATATGTATATTTCTTAGAGCATGGTTTTACTCTTTGCGTTTGCTTTAGATTCTTTAATTTCTTGTTGTCTAAATTAATAAATAGGCTTAATGTTTTAATTTATTTCTTATTATATTATATAATGTATGTTTTAATTTTACTAGAATTGTGGTTTTTTTTTGCTAGTTGCTTTACGTCGCACCGACACAGATAGGTCTTATGGCGACGATGGGATAGGAAAGGCCTAGGAGTTGGAAGGAAGCGGCCGTGGCCTTAATTAAGGTACAGTCCTAGTATTTGCCTGGTGTGAAAATGGGGAAACCACGGAAAACCACCTTCAGGGCTGCCGACAGTGGGGCTCGAACCCACGATCTCCCGGATGCAATACTGGAATTGGTATCTGTATTTTAATTCATTTTTGAGTGTAATGTTTAATTTAATGTTTTAATATAAACATTCAGCTAGTGTGGTGATAAATGTGTATATTATTATATGAAGGCGCTACAGAAAGGGGTTTTTCAGCCTCAGTGGCGTGTAAATGTTCAATAAATTCAAATTCAATTCAATGTTGCCAGAGACCTGTCCTACAGCGACAATGGATGCAGCAAGAAGGAGCTATAGCCTGCACCGCAGGGGAGTCACCCTTCTGCAACAACACTTTGGACATATCATAATTTCCCGTACCCTTCCCATTCCCCTGATATTTGCCTCCAGATGCCTACATATGGGACAAGCTGAAAGAACCTGTTTTCCGTCAGATGACCTACGTAGGATTTTTTCCGAATTACGAGAGAAGTTACAGTCATCTTCGTGTACCTTGTGGCAACATGCGTTCATTAACATGTTCGCCAGTCACCAGCAGCGGTATGAACAATGCGCAAGATGTGAGGGTGCACATTTTGAACACATGTTGTACTTACAAAGATACGTGTCGTCATCGTTACCTTCCTTATTATAATGCCATACCTTGTTGTTCAGAGCATGTTTAAATTTCTGTACCGGGCGAGTTGGCCGTACGGTAGGGGCGCGTGGCTGTGAGCTTGCATACGGGAGACAGTGGGTTGGAATGCCACTGACGGCAACCCTGAAGATGGTTTTCTGTGGTTTCCCATTTTCACACCAGACAATCGTTGGGGCTGTACCTTAATTAAGGCCACGGCCGCTTTCTTCCAACTCCTAGGCTTTTCCTATTCCATCGTCGCCCATAAGACCTATCTGTGTCGCTGCGACTAGCAGAAAAAAAAAAAAAAAAGCAATATTCTGTTTTGCCGCATACTGTATTATGTGCTATCTCTGCCTCCGTTATTGTTAATAATAATGCTATTGGCTCTAACTCCCAGTAACTACGTTTACGGTTTTCGGAGACGTCGAGATGGCGGAATTTAGTCCCACAGGAGTTCATTTACGTTCCAGTAAATCTACCGACACGAGGCTGACGTATTTAAGTACCTTCAGATACCACCGGACTGAGCCAGGATTGAACCTGCCAAGTTGGGGTCAGAAGGTCAGCACCTCAACCGTTTGAGCCACTCAGACCGGCCCCTCGTCGTTAATTTATTTCAAGAGAATAGTGATATAATGTACCGGAGCTCCATAACTTTGTGTGTAGTCCTTGGTAGCTTATATTGTTGTGAGATTTGTGATCCCATCTTAATATTTCCTTTTCGGATTGTGATTTGTGTGTATCTCAATATTTGGCTGGAGTGGAAGCGTAAAATTCCGAAATAATCCACTTTCAGGATAATCGCTGTAAGTGCCGGTATTCTGACCGGTACAACTTGGAGTGGAGCACGAAAAATCACGCTCAGATATAACTGTCGATTTTAGGTAGTAGGTAGGTCATCTCATTAGCCGACTGACATCATCACTAACTTCTCCCAAAGCGGCCACGGTTCGATTACCGTTTAATAGAAGCGGAAGTATTCAAATAAAAATTTGACCGATTCCACGAAAAGCTGGAGCTTTTGTTGGCAATTGTCACGGTATTTACGGTGACTTCGAAGTACAAGTTTGCTTGCTATGTCAAGTAATTATGACTGTAGGAGCAACTGTTAATTAGAGATTCAGTGAGCTCAATTCTTCAGCCCTTTTGCTTTCGTAGTATCGTTCAGCGACTGGGAAACTTGTGGAATTTAATAGGCATTCTGAGTTATTGTGAAGTATGTAACTGTAAATATAAATGTAGTCCTAGATAGTGATGATTATTCTATGACTTGAATCTAAGGTGAATGGTGAAAACTAATGAAAGTCTCCATAACACTTCGAATTACTACTCAACTGCTGCACGTTAAAGGTACTTTAGAAACCACGCTATCTGGTGTCTCATGACAGGGTAAACATCGATAGATATTATTTTTGATGAACCATAAAAGGCAAGCTATTTGTGCAATTGTAGCAGAGATAATGGCAGCATAAAAGAGATCACAATTCACCTGACATTAATCCGTTTGTGTAGTGTTATTCGTATCTTTTAGAGGCTTAAGACACTGGAGGCCATCACGTTTCGTTTTGTTCCGAGGTTTAGCGAGTCTGTCACTGCCCACTTTCATTATTCTCTTTTCCTTCATTATTCATGTGTTCGTCCTTTCACGCGTCCCTTCTGTTGTTGATAGGCGTATTCCTGATCAATAGCCGTTGATAACTGCATATTGGCGCACCTCATCTGCACCATGATTAAAATTGCCTCCATATTTCGATATTCTTCGGGGATAAAAAGTGAAAAATTTAAAAATCTTGGAAGTTTTCCGTCCGTTACAGGCAAAGACGTAAATTTTTTTTGTCAAATTTCAATTTTCTTTTTGGTCTGGCAGATTATGCTGCAATCTGGATTTTGGGCGAGGAGAGTAAAAATTAGGACTTTCAGGAAAATAAACCAAATAATATGCAGATGGTCATTATTACCCCTTAAACGGGTAGCTGTGCGAAAATTTTTCCAAAATAGTCAATGTAGAGGCATACAGTCGTTATGATTTTATTTATATAGATAGATAAGGAATCTGCTCCACGTACAACACCTTTTGGGCTATGTCCGCTGGACTTAACCTGCAAAACTCACCATTCATGATATCTCCCTTATTAATTCACCTGACAAAAAAATGCACATGAAAAAAAGTTTTTGTGATGGAATTCCATCACGCTTGTTTGATTTCCAGTAAGGTTGGTCTTGTACTGTATAGGGTATATTGTTCAAGAGTAAAATCACCATTTCGGCTCCCTATAAACCACTAGTCCATTCCGGAAACATGAAATGTTATTGATCTTTATAACCTACCTTTGGACAGGTGGATGCTAAATATAAAGTTTGGTTCGAATATCTTCAGTAGTTCTCAAGTTGTAAGAAATACGCTTTACACGCATCCGCTCTTGAGTTAAGTCCGATGGGACTTGTACCAAAAAACGGTCCGTTAATGATATCTCCCTTCTTAATCCTCGCACTGAAATGATGCACATGAGAAAAAAAGGTTTAGAAATTAATTTCCATTAAGGCATGTAGATTTCCATTAAATTTGCTTGGGTATATTTTGTGGGAGTGCAAAATCACGGTTTCTGTTTCGTATAAACCCCTAGTCAGTTCAGGTATTTAGAAACAATATTTGCCCTAAAACCTACCCAAAAACAGGTGGATTATAAATATGAAGTTTGGTGGAAATATACCCAGCAGATTCTACCACTCGCGTACATACGGAATAATTAAGGAAGAAAATAATACAGTTAAGAAAGTTGAAATTAATAGATAATGGATTATAACTGAGGACAGCCGGATAACGACAAATATGTAAATGCCAAGTGAATGTATTGGAAAATCAAATTCCCCTCAATAAATTATGCTGGTGTGAGTTATGGATATAATAAAGCGGTAATAGGGGAGAAATTTAGGCGCAGTGATTCTTAGGTAAACAGATAAGAAGATGACTAATGGTGTCATTACTTAATCTATTCGAGGGCGGTTATAACCTCCAACGATATTCCGCCATTATCCCTCAGATAGGCCGATTGACGCCTCTCTTGCCTTCTACCCAAGGAACAACCACGAATTTAAAAGAATGATGAGGAAAATGGCAATACGTTACTTCCTTGCTGGCAAGCAGTCAGAGACGTTGCCATGGTAACCTGTAGGTTCGTTGTCGGTCTGTCGGTCATTCAATGCAGAGCATGATACCCGCAGAAAATAGTAAATTTCTCCGTCATGTGAAGAGTAAGGTAAATTATGAACATAACGAAAGTTATTTATAATGAAGAGACATTTCACGTACGGTCCACGGAATTTACAGAAAATGAATAGTATAAGAGAAAATGGAGAAAAACCGTTCTGGTTTTCCTATAAACCCCCCGTCTGTTAAAAGATTTTAAAATGATATGCATATCAAAATCTTCCCTGGGATGAGTATACTCTAAATATGAAGTTTGGTTGAGATCTATCCAACAGTTTCGACGTGTTGGTGAAACAAACAAACAAACAGACACGAAAAGTAAAAACCACCGATTCGGTCTTGAGTTGACCTAAAACGGATAAATATCCGAAAAATTGGCAAAACAAAAGAAATTACAGACAGCGGACCCCCTACAGCTTTATTTATGTAGATGAATTGCATATTTAAATCCTTTAATACTTTCAGCGCCTTATGTATCAGTCTGATACACATTTGGTTTCTGTTAGTGGCCCATATGTATCAAACTGATTCACGAATATCTGAATGTGCATAAAGCAGGCTCACATTTTCTATTGAGGTGTCTTCTGGGGTAGATCTAGTCTCTGGTAAAAACATCTTACAAGGTTCGTATAAATATTCGGAGGTGGAAGTGCTGTCACCTTTGCTGTTTTTGTTCTTTGGTTTTATGCAGTTTTTGATAGCTAATATCAACGGATATATACGCACTGTTTTCGGCACATATGTATACTTCTCATTTGCATGTAACTAGAAAAGGAAGTGTGCAGTCTACCAATAATGAGTTATGTAGTTCGATTATGGAGTACTTTATTGATTGCTGCAGAATTACCCACAATTATTCGCTGATAACAATCTGTTTTTTTTTTTGCTAGTTGCTTTACGTTGCATCGACATAGATAGGTCATATGGCGACGATGGGACAGGAAAGGGATAGGAATGGGAAGGAAGCGGTCGTGGCCTTAATTGAGGTACAGCCTCAGCATTTCCCTGGTGTGAAAATGGAAAACCACGGAAAACCATTTTCAGGGCTGCCGACAGTGTCGTTCGAGCTCACTCTCTCCTGAATACTGGATACTGGCCGCACTTAAGCGACTGCAGCTATCGAGCTCGGTAAATAACAATCCACTGACTGAATATTGTCAGATAGCAATAAATATAAACTGTAATGCGTTTCTATTTCTCCGTTTCTTCAGTATTTCATTTTTCCGATTTTCCGTATATTCAATCAATCAATCAATCAATCAATCAATCAATCAATCAATCAATCAATCAATCAATCAATCAATCAATCAATCAATCAATCAATCAATCAATCAATCACCATTGATCTGCATTTAGGGTTGCCGCCCAGGTGGCAGATTCTCAAACAGTACATTCTTAAATGATTTCAAAGAAGTTGGAAATTTATCAAAGAAAAAAATATGACTTCCTAAACATCTGAGCCCTACTAATAGGTATACGTATAAAAAGAGACTGTGAGCTTGTGTCCATGTAACGGGTAATCTCAGAAACTACCGGGCCGATTTTGAAATTTATTTCGCAGTTTGAAAGATGATATCATTCTGGGTAACATAAGCTATATCCTATATGTCATCCCGGAAATCAAATGGTTTACGCAAGAACCGTGATCTAAATAAAAAATGGCAGTCATAATAAATCTCAAAGTTCGTACATTTGTCTATGTGTGTTTCTTCGCGTAAAAACTGCTTGACTGATGGAGCTCAAATTTAGCCACCTTATAGCTGATACCTTTGGTTAACACATGGGCTAGTTACTATCACGCTGCCTGTTAAGTGAGCTACGTAGCGAAAGCAAATATGAAGCAATTCAGAAGAAAACGTACGCCTGGGACGCTTAAAAGTGAATAAGCTACCTGAACACAGAAGCGGAACAGTCAATTTGCCAGAAGAAAGTTTATGTGAATATCCTTCGTAATTCTAATAATTACCACGAACAAAATATCTTTGTGTTTTGGCGCGTATTTTTGAGGTTTGGAGAGCGATCTCCTTACTTTGAACGAATTAAATAAGCTGCAAAATGGCGTAAGATGTAACAGTTAATTCGACACGTTCGTGTGCGATTCACGGCGCCCATTAACTGTCTCGCCTTTTCTTTACTTCTCGCAGTAACCAAGTACAAACCATATACTGTACAGTACAACTGACTCCGCTTCAATTTGAAGACAATGCAATAGCGCCGCGTGTGAGTCTGTCTTATTTTGAATATCTGCGATTGGCAAGGAACATGAATAGATTAAATAAATGACGAAACGAAAGCAGGAACCCACTCAGTCAGCTGTCACGGCATGAAGGTTCACTGCAAGATACTGCACTAATATACGAAGTGGAATAAGGGACTGGAATAATTTAATAAGGTGATTATCGTCACAATTAAGTGATTTTTATTTGTTATATAAATGCATATGTTGACTATTTTTGTCATAGGGTCATATTTTCTGCTACTTTCGTAGAAACGTCATATTTCGGTCATATTTCGGCGGTTCAGCGACGGCTGTAGCTGTCCAAAATCATCGTCAACTTTCCGAATGAGAACTAGTATTCACAAAACTGATTTTCCGTATCACATCTGTAGTTAATACAAAAGGAATACTCTGCCTTTCCTGTCAGGATTGCACAGGAATTGTTTTCCAACAGTTTGTCTGAAAGTCTGGCATATATTAAGTCGAACTTTGGAATTCTATCGAGTGCAATTACTCGTTTAGAAGCTGATAGCTTAGAAATTCATGCAATTATTGAAATTGTGAGGAGTGTTGAACTTAAAGCACAACAATCATACGGAATAGTTTGCATCAGTGTTAAACGGAAACTTCAAAACGTGCTTAATTGAAGTGACGGTTTTCGCTGTGTGCGCAAGATAAATGATGATGTTAGAGAAGAAGGTACCAGTACATTTCAAGATGAGTACATACTCGACAGCAGTGATGTAATATTATTTAAATATGCACCAATTACGTCTTGTGACGTAGAAAGGAGCTTCCCTTCTTAAAAGAATGTGTTAAGGTGTTAAGTGATAATCGGAGGTCTTTCATCTTGTCATACACTTCAATAACATCCGCGGAGAAGAACGAAAAAGTTATGAGAGTTTGCACTATTTTCCCTGTCGCCCTACCATAATGTATCGAAAGACATACTTAATTTGTTTCGTGGTGCTCAATTTAAACTTTAACGCATTTCAGTAATATTAATGTAATCTGGGCTTAAACGTTCCAAAATATTTTTTTAAATAGATTGATTTCTAGTTTTCTCGTATTTCAAACCACCAATGAAGGGTGCAAATATGTTTTGACTTTTAAAATGTTGTGTGATCTGATAATCTTAACGAAATTACTTACTTTATACGTATGTATTCACGGATGTTCGATAAATGAATCGAGGACAGTAGACTGTGAATAACTGCTAAAAATGTAAATCAGAAAATTAATATGAAAGTAAGAATAAAGAATTTAGTTAACAAATATGTATCAAAGGAATTGCCGTTTCGATTTGTATAACTTATTTTGAAATGGCCAAATTTAGCTTAACCATTTTCGGGTCATATTTTGTAATTTTTACGTCATATTTCGTAAAATATACGTCATATTTTGAGGTCATAATTTGTCACTTTTAAGGTCATATTTGCTTCCTTATTTGGGCTATTTTTAGGTCTTAAACATGCGATCCCTATACATTAGTATAGAAGTATAGATATCCTAGAAGAATTCCAGACGGGTTGAACACGGTTCGTTTGTAAACTCAAGTTATTATCTAAAAGTTTAGCAAGTTCCAAGCAACCATTAACAGGCGGTTGAATATCCATTGTTTAGAATATTCAACTGCCTTTATGGATACAGCACTTTTGCACCGATCTATTGGCACAGCCCAGAGCAGAACCTTCCACGGAAATCTCTGTCTCATTTATGGCTGTGACAGCATGGAAGCTATTGATATATAGGTGGTATTGAGTAATGACATTCGGAGCACGGCTATTGTGTCTGGATGTTATGAAATATTCTATCCATACGGCCGGTCGTGCTGCAATACCACTTTCTGACCCAGTGAGGAAAGCAATGGAAAATTACTTCACTTCTCATCTTGCTGTTTACACTTCATTGTGATTGTGATGCGGTTTCTCTATAACCACATAAACTTTGATGATGTTTTTTAGGATCCAACCAGCCTTCAGGCTAAAGACTTGACAAACTATTCAAACACGTTACTGCAGGGAGGTGCAAATGGAAAGCAATGATGTAGAACCACAAGCTTACTTAAAAGGGGTTGTATCATAATTAAGTACACTTACTTGGCAAATGTCATGGGATAGTCACCTAATAGCGTGTGGGGCCTCCTCTAGCCCTGCGAACTGCAGTGAGACGCCGTGGAAGTGAGTCGACAAGTCCCTGGTAGTCCTCTGGACGCAGCTGACACCAAATCGTTTGCAGAGCGGCCGCCAATGCTGAATGTTCCTGCAACCATTCCCGGGTGACGAGGGAGCGATGTGGCGGCGCGTTATCATCTTGAAACACCGCAGAACCGTCTGGGCGCTGGAAGGCCAAAAATGGGTGGATATGGTCTCCGAGCAGCTCAACATACCGCGTACCATTCAAAGTCTCTTCCAGAACAACTAGCGGGCCCACTCCATACCAGGAAAATGCACCCCAGACCATAACAGAGACACCAGCGCCCTGGACCACACCTTCGAGGCAGGCGGGATCCATCGCTTCATGTGGTGTGCGCCATACACGGTGCCTCCCATCGGCATGGTGCAGTTGAAATCGTGATTCGTCCGACCATATCACGTTACGTCATTGTTCCAGTGTCCATCCCTGGTGACTGGCGACAAATAAGCTTCGTTGTGCCCGATGACGATGGGTTAACAGTGGCACCTGTGTGCGTCGCCGGCTGCCATACCCCATAGAACCCATGTGCCTATGGATTGTGGACTGGGAGACGTGTCTAGCATGGCCTGTATTGAATTGAGCCGTGATTTGTTGCACGGTTGCCCGTTTATCACTATTGACAATCCGTCTCATATGTCGCCGGTCACGGTCATCGAGGGTGGCTGGACGGCTGGTCGTTCGTCTGTTGTGGACGGTGACACCCGCATTCAGCCATTCACCGTACACCCTGGACACGGTTGATCGTGTGAAGCCGAATTCCCGCACCACTTCCGAAATCGCATTTCCCATCAGTCGGGCACCGACCACCATACCCCGTTCGAACGGTGTCAGCTCACAACGACGTTCCATGTAACACCCGTCACATGCACAGCCACTGCTCACAAGGTCTCCTATACAACTGCCGCTGGCACAGGGGGCGTGTTGTGCGCAGACAACACACCTGCGCATCAGTGCTCCGCTATCCCATGACATTTGCTCAGTCAGTGTATATCTCATAACATGAGAATTGGGAGGAAGTGGAAGTATCGTTTATTCATTTTTCTATTTGTACAGTATCATGTGAACCATCACTTTTTTTTTACAAGTTGTTTTACGTCGCACCGATACAGTAGGTCTTGTGGCGACGATGGGACACGAAAGGGCTAGGAGTGGGAAGGAAGTGGCCGTGTCCTTTATTAAGGTACAGCCCGAACATTTGCCTGGTGTGAAAATGGGAGTCAACGGAAAACCATTTTCACGGCTGCCGACAATGTAGTTCAACCTACTATCTCCCGAATACTGGATACTGACCGCACTTAAGCGACTGCAGCTGTCGACCTCGGTAACCACCTCCGTAAGCAGAACCCAAGTATAAAGCATAAACATGCTATCCGTGAAGTTTTATTCACTTTCTAACTCGGTGGAACCAGATTTTTCAGACGTAGTGAGTTACAGTATTTTCACGCCTTTTATGACCTTCCTCTTTCTAGAGTTGACATTCTCATTCGTCCGTAAGTTGGACACTTCCTCTTTCTGTTACAGCTATTCTTAATAGAAGCTGGTAACCCCATTGGTTTAAGGACGAAAACAACAACCACCACCACCACCACGTCTACCTGCTCTCCTACAAGAATTGTTACGTCACATCATTCAAATTTCTTAGCACCGAAGTTGACTGAAGTTCCTAATACTGCTGAAGGTCCATCCTGTTAAGATTTAACAGAATATAAACCCGAAAAGATTTCATGTCTGAACTGTTGAACGCTTTGAAGTAGCATACGTAGCATATTTCTCTGGTCTTGTGGTAATTCCAGAAATGTAATATCCTTTTAATTTATCTCGCAGCTGTGAGAGTTACTTTCCTTTTGTTATCAAAACAAAATGTATAGAAATCTAAAGCTCTGAAATGAGTGGTTCTTCAAAGTAAAGGAAAACACGGTTTTATGCAACTTGTGTGGCTTTTGCGGATGACCGACTCCTGATTTTCCACTATTATTTCTTTTTTACAAACAGTAACATTATTATTATTATTGTTACTATCCAAGCTCGTATCAGGAGTGAAGTTTCTCGACGTTTACCACAGAGGATTTGCTGAACTGTGTTTCTCTGTTTCTAAAGCTCTTACACTGCGAGAGGATGAAAAACTCCGACTTCGTATGCAACAGCAAGATGATTAACTGAAACGGACGAAACACTTCAATTAGGGACTGTTCATATGAGAAAGGCGTCTTCGAAACTGTATTTGAAATACGTAAATTAGAACACGCTTCGGTGTACTCTCCCTGCTTTGTCTACTAGAAATGAACAGGAATCAACGTTCATACTTGATGTCTTCGTCGAACAGTGTAACCTCTAAGAAGTCGGCTGATCTGCATTATATTTTTAGACCTCTGATGCATAAGCCTGTTCTGATGTCATGCTCACCCATCTCGTGGCTTTGTAGACTCAAACTGCTACATATATAAAGAACGGTGGTATTGTACATCAATCATCAGTTCGGAGTTCATATGCTTTTGTTTTCAGTCAAAGAAAATCTAGATCTTTAAATGATTCTCTTCCAGTATTTGTGTCTAGAAATATCCGCAACTTTTCCTGTAGTGTCTCGCTTGTGTCTGAGTTTATCGGATTATATTGTTGCGTGTTGTCAGGATCAGAATTCAGGACAAGTGTCTGTGAGACTCCAGGTAGAACAACAGAGGGAAGATGAGGAACAGGGAACTGTTGCTGAGATGTGTGGAAGTAGGAGGAAGGGAAAAGGTAGGAAAGGGAAATGTAGAGTAGAGGAGAGGAAAACACAGGTGGAACAGGTCATGGGAGGGAGAAAAGGGATGAGGAGGTAGCTTTTGCAGCTGTCAGGAAAGATAGGGCTGGCCAGGACGGGAGGGTGGTGGGTAGAGTTTAGGCTCTGGTCATGGGGGATTCCATTGTTAGACATGTGGGGAAAGTGTGTGGAGGACAGGGAACTAGGGTAGAGTGTTATCCAGGAATTAGGTTGAGGCAGATGTTGAGAAAAGTAGAAGAGAAGGAGGAGGGGAAGGAGAAGGTGGTAGTGTTTCACGTTGGTACCAACAACGTAAGGCAAGCTGATATAAGTACCAACATAGTTGGGGATGTATGGGATCTGGTAAATGCAGCACGGGGGAAATTTAAAGAAGTGGAGATTATCAGTGGAATACTGTGTAGGATGGATACTGACTGGAGGGTGATTTAAATGAGACTATGGAGTGGGCGTGGGAAACTAGGAGTGAGATTTCTAGATCCTAGTGGGTGGGTAGGAGATGGGGATCTGCGCTCAAATGGCCTTCACTTAAACCGCAATGTTACGTATAAGTTAGGAAATTTGTTTGGAAGGGTAATAGGGAGGTACATTCAAGGGAACGGGGTGGTCCAGGGAGCGGTGTTAAGGGAACAGGGAACTGGAAGTCAAGTAGGGATGACATAAAAATGTTAGTGTTAAGCTATAGAAGTATCGTAAAGAAAGGAATAGAATTAAGTAATTTAATAGATATTTTAACAGGAGTTGAATTATGGCTGAGAAGTGATATAATGGATGCAGAAATATTCTCACAAAACTAGAGTGTGTATCGCAGAGATAAGGTAGGAATGGTGGGAGGGGGTGTATTCATTCTGGCGAAGGAAGAATTTGTAACCTACGAAAATGTTAAAGATGACAAACATGAAATACTAGGTGTAAGGCTAATTTCTAAAGATAATAGGCAACTTGATATCTTTGGAGTGTGTAGACCGGGAAAGGGTAGCGCTGACGCTGATTCAGAATCATTTGACAAGCTAATCAGGTATGTGGAAAACGACATGGAAAGGAATGTGATTGTAAGTGGGAGATCTGAATTTACCAAATGCCGATTCGGAAGGTAATGCAAACGACAGGAAGCATGACCAACAAATGGCAAATAAGTTAATATGGGAAGGACTGCTGATTCAGAAAGCGATGGAACCAACTAGAGGGAAAAATATCCTGGACGTGGTGCTGATAGAACCAGATGAGTTCTATAGAGAAACCGAATTAATAGATGGTATTAGTGATCATGAAGCTATTTTTGTCGTAGTTAAAAATAAATGTGACAGAAAGGAAGGTCTTAAAAGTAGGACTATCGGGCAGTACCATATGGCTGATAAAGCAGGCATGAGGCAATTTTTGAAAAGTAACTATGATCGGTGAAAAACGGTAAAAAAAATGTAAACAGACTCTGGGATGGATTTAAAGCAAGTGTTGAGGAATGTGAAAATAGGTTTGTACCTTTAAAGGTGGTAAGGAACGGTAAAGACCCACCTTATTATAATATAGAAATAAAGAGATTAAGAAGGAGGTGCAAATTGGAAAGAAACAGAGTCAGAAATGGCTGTAGAAGTAAGGAAAAATTGAAGGAACTTACTAGAAAATAGCAAAGAAGTCAGCTAAGAATAACATGATGGCAAGCATAATTGGCAGTCAGACAAATTTTGATGAAAAATGGAAATGTATTTATAGGTACTTTAAGGCAGAAACAGGTTCCAAGGAAGACATTCCAGAAATCATTAATGAGCAAGGTGAGTGTGTATGTGAGGATCTTCAAAAGGCAGAAGTATTCAGTCAGCAGTATGTAAAGATTGTTGGTTACAAGGATAATGTCCAGATAGAGGAGGTGACTAATGCTAAGGAAGTATTAACGTTTGCATATGATAACAGTGACATTTACAATGAGATACAAAAGTTGAAAACTAGGAAATCGGCCCGAATTTATAAGATTTCTGGGGATATACTAAAGACAATGGATTGGGATATAATACCATATCTTAAGTATTTATTTGATTATTGTTTGCATGAAGGAGCTATACAAAATGAATGGAGAGTTGTTACAATAGACCCTGTGTATAAAGGAGAGGGTGATAGACAAAAAGCTGAATTTCACAGGCCAGTTTGACATGCGTTGCATGTAAGCTTTGGGAAGGCGTTCTTTCCGATTATATTAGGTATGTTTGTGAAGTTCTTAACTGCTTCGATAGAAGGTAGTTCTGGTTTAGGAAAGGTTATTACTCTGTAGCTCAACTTGTAGGATTCCGGCAAGATACAGCAGATATATTGGATTCAGGATGTCAAATGAACTGTATCGCGATTGACCTGTCTAAAGCATTTGGCAGGGCGGATCGTAGGAGACTACAGGCAAAATTGTGTGCAATTGGACTAGACAAAAGAGTGACTGAATGGGTTGCTATATTTCTAGAAAATAGATCTCGGAGAATTAGATTAGGCGTGGCTTTGTCTGACCCTGTAATAATTAAGAGAAGAATTCTTGAAGGTAGTATTATTGGATCTTCACGTTTTCTTATACCTATAAATGATATGAGTAATGAAGTGGAATCAGAGATAAGGCTTTTTGCGGACGATGTTATTCCTTATAGAGGAATAAAAAAGTTGCAAGATTGTGAACAACTGCAAAATGACCTCGATAATGTTGTGATATGGACAGTAGGCAATGGTATGATGATAAACTCTCTAAAAGTCAGGTTGTGAGTTTCACAAATATGAAACATTCTCTGTGTTTTAATTACTGTATTGATGTCGCGAAAGTTCGTGTTGGGGCTCATTCTAACTATCTGGGTGTTACTGTAAGGAATGATCTTCATTGGGGTAATCACAAGAATGGGTTTGTATATAAAGGGTACAGATCTCTGCACATGGTTATGAGGGTGTATTGGACCCTCACCAGGATTGCTTGATTCATGAACTGGAAAAAATTCAAAGAGGAGCAGCTCGATTTGTTCTGGATGATTTCCGACAAAAGATTAGCGTTGGCTGGGAAGACTTGGGAGAAAGAAGACGAGCTGCTCGACTAAGTGCTATGTTCCGAGCTGTCATCGGAGAGGTGGCATGAAATGACATTAGTAGACGAGTAAGTATGAGTGGTGTCTTTAAAAGTAGGAAAGATCACAATATGAAGATAAAATTGGAATTCAAGAGGACAAATTGGGGCAAATATTCGTTTATAGGAATGGGAGCTAGGGACTGGAATAACTTACCAAGGGAGATGTTCAATAAATCTCCAATTTCTTTAAAATATTTTAAGGGAATGCTAGGAAACAACAGATAAGGATTCTGCCACCTGGGCGACTGCCCTAAACGCAGATGAGTAGTGATTGATTGATAAACTATATCGATAATATATTTTCATCCTCTTGGACTTCACTCATAAGACTTTCTATTCTGCCATCTCTAGTTATTCCTACGTTATTTCGATGCAATCCACTACGCGAGCGATACTAAATCATTCTCCATGTCCTCCAGTTACGTTCCGTGCGGGGCTTATGTGGGAGCGGAATTCGCTTGCATCGATGCTGGTGATACTAAGCCACTGTACTCGCCGGCGGGGCGGGTCGAGTGAGAGCGAAGGTTTCTTTTGTTTATCTTCAGTGTCTACCATCTTCTGCCACACACTTGTAGAAGGTATCATATGCCATCATTTCTTGAGCTTTCCTTGTCACGAAATGCTTCCCGCGAAGAACTACTTTAATTTTCATACAGAATAGTTGTCACACAAACTCATATGAGATGAATACGGCGCATTTTCCGGTTCTTTCCATCGCCTATCATGCAGGAGAAGAGGGACATTTGTAAACTGAAATATTAAGATCTGCTTGTTGTTATTTCTTTATGGATGCCATATTTTTCCATCTGTCTCTTGGTGCAGACCAGTGCAAAATGTAACTTTTACTGAAGTTATTTATGGCTGTGACAATATGAATGTGCTGAGGTATGAGTAGTGCTGAATAACGATATTCAAAGCACGACCAGTACGTTTGAATGTTAAGAAGGTGTTATTCTTAGTGTTAGACGTCCTTCAATGCTACTTTCTGCCCCCTTGACGAAAGCGATGGCAAACTACCTCACACTTTATCTTGTCTAGTCCTGGTTGCGTCTCCCGACCAGGCCAAGAAGTTTTACCTGGATCGCAAGGCCAGTTCGAGGTCTGCTCAGCCTACGTGAGAAATATTTTGGAGCCATCTGGCGGTGATATAGCGGCCGCGTCTAGAAAAAAAAAGAATAACGGTCAAAATAATTCGTCACGCTGCACCTCGTAATCAGCAGGCTGAGCAGTGGTCGCTTTGTTGGCCAAGGCCCATTAGGGCTATAGTGCTATAGGATGTGTTCATTTATTTTGTTTTATTGATAGATTCATTAGTACGGAAAGGGGAACACAGATAAACTTGATAGTTTCCCTTTTTATAGGTTTTTGAGAGTAGTGGAGAGCAGAGTGCGCACGAACCCTCACAGAACATTATAACTCGATGCGTGGTTCTAAAGGCTTTGTTTTACATAATTTTTAGGACGATCTCTTTTATTTGCGAAGTGTACATACCAGTACCTCCTCCTACGAGGTTAAAATTAAAGCAATAACAGTACCTGACTATATTCCAGATATATGCATTTCATATTTCAGCTGAAAATTATATTTTGAACCATCAATTTCCAGATCCCAGAATTTTGATGACAAATAACACTTATTTTCAATACCTAAACTTAAAACAAAATCATGCCATACTTTCGACATATTTGTGTGCGATATTTGCAGCGCGAAATAGACTAATCTGTATGTATCAGTTGCTATGGCTTAAGGAGCAGAGTGGTAATAGATAGAACGGCTATCCATCTTCGGATCACCTGACTTCAGTGATCCCCTCCTCATTGTCGCATGATATCGATCGGAATCTCTGGAATGTCGTAATCAGAATTCAGGACATACCACGTGAATCGCATGTTACTCCCACCTCCTCATGTTGAGGGTCGTCGTTCGAATCTCAGTACAAACACAGAGGGTTTCAGACAACGTGCTCTTCCGATTGATATATTTTCTGGGTTTTAACCCAGTAAAAATAATGAACAATATATTAGTGAAATTAGAAATTTGGAAATTGCCTGTTAATTAAAGCATTTTCGTAAGATTAAACAGTTCAGATGATGTACGACTCCTTGGCTGAATGGTCAGCGTTGAGGACTTCGCTTCAAAGGGTCCCAGGTTCGATTCCTGGTGAGTCGGGGTTGTAATCGCGTGTGATTAATACTTTCGGCTCGGAGACAGGGTGTTTGTGTTTGTACCAACACTCTCCTCTTCATATTCAGCCTACACACCGCACTACCAACCACCACAGAAACGCGCAATAGTGGTTACATCCCTCCACATGCGGTTGGCGTCGGAAAGGCCATCCGACCGTAAAACATGACCAAATCCAAATGTGCGGTGAAGTTCGTACCCGTGACCCCACAAGTGTGGGGAAAAGCGGTAGAAGAAGAAGAAGAAGAAGAAGAAGAAGAAGAAGAAGAAACAGAAGCAGTTCACGTGATAGCACGATGTGCAGTTTACTATGCTCTGTGTCGAGTATCGTCAAAATGTGCATAGTATTTTTGAAATGATGAGTCTTATGACTGTGGCTCGGAATTCAGGTAAATATTTTTTTTTTTTTACGATTGGCTTTATGTTGCACCGACACAGATAGGTTTTATGGCGACGATGGGACAAGAAAGGGCTAGGAGTGGGAAGGAATAGGCCGTGGCCTTAATTAAGGTACAGCCACAGCATTGCCTAGTATGAACATGGGAAACCACGTAAAAGCATCTTCAGAGTTGCCGACAGTGGGGTTCGAACTCACTATCTCCCGAGTGCAACCTCACAGCTGCGCGCCCCTAACCGCACGGCAGACTAGCTCAGTAAATCTGGAGGTTCAATAGTTCCATGGCTATGATTACGATATCAGCAGCGACTTTGAAATACAAGTTTGCTTGTTGTGTCAAGTATTTATGAACGTAGCCAGCTGATGAGAATTGGAGAGTCGATAAGCTCAACCCTATAGTCTTCTTACAGTTTTTACTTCCTACTTCAGTTTAGTGGCTGGAATTTTTCATGGAACTTGTATTACGTGTTTAAAATAAGTTATTTAATTCGGCCGTGCCCGGAACTACTGCTTGCTTACGTCCGATACTCTGTCGCCAGATAGAGTGGCACACAAAATCTATGACTGCTCAGTTAGTCGGTCAATCCTTGGTAATACAGTAGTTCGTTTCTCTCTGATGTCTCTAGCCCCTGAATGACCAACACACAATCCATTCTGAATTCGCCCCATTGTTTTCACATTTTGTACCATTCACAAATTCTTCTCTAAAATGTATTTTGTCCTGTCGGTAACGCGGGACTCCTGTGATGACTACTCAGTCTACACCTCGGCCCGCTCTCATCTACCCACTGAGATACAACTGAGATGGACAAACACTAGCGCCCTCTCTTCCATCTACAATGGTATTTTGAATAAATGATCTTACGTTAATTTCAAGTTTGTAGCTATAAATATGAATGAAGTCGTAGAATGTGATAGATATCCTGCAACATGAAATAATACACAGTAGTAACTCTTCGTGTAAGTCATTGGCTGAATGGTTAGCGTTGATGCCTTCGGTTCAGAGGGTCCAGGGTTCGATTCCCGGCTTGGTGGGGTATTTCAATCGCGTTTGATTATTTCTTCTGGCTCGGGGACTGGGTGTTTGTGTGTGTCCGAACACTTTAATCTTCATATTCAGACAATGCACTACACTTACAAACAACACTGAAGCACGCAGTATAGGATTGGCGTAAGGAAGCGCATCCGACCGTAAAACAGGCCCAAATCCACATGTGCGACACAGTTCACACGCACGACTCCACATATGTGGGAAAAGCGGTAGAATAAGAAGAATTTTTCGTGTAAGATCAGTGGTAAAAGCCATTGAAAGTTACTGTTTTGAATTACTATTCCTTAGTTCTACATTAAGGGTAGTTGGGAACCGCACAACCTATTTCATAACAAAGTAAATATTATTAACATTATGTCTCTCTGACTAGTTTTAGGGTAAATAAGTTATAAGTGTTGCTTTTGACGAACCACGAAATATTTTACTCTCTTCGTTAACGATTTGTCATTTTATTTGTTAGAAGTATTAATACCTGATGTCCAAATTGAACACTTTTCGTTTATAATGTTATCAAATTTAAATGATTATCCAATGGTTAAGCAAGTTTCAGTCAAACTTACTGCGATATTTTAACTACCTATAAATTACACTTCTTTGCACCTAACTGTTTTTCACTGCTACCAACCATTAATGGTACAGGGTTTAAATGTAACTTTCCTTGCAGGCCTGCAACCTTTTGACAACCCGCTAACTTGGGCTCAGAAAGTCAGCGCTCTACCGGGAATCAAGACAATGCCATTAAAATGTTACCATCCGTTGTGAACCGTGACCAATCTTAACACGCTGGAACGGATCAGGGGTGTGAGGACATCGTAACTGGCTTCTCACCATGGCGGCCGCGGTTCGAATCGCGATCAGTGCATATGGGAATTTTGAAATGAAAATTTCTTCACGGCCGATTCATGTAGCATTAAAAAAAATTAAAGTATTACCTTCCTGGTTTCGTAAAACTAGAGATACTATGTCTTTGTTTATGGTATAATCAGTCACATGATATTACAAGTTTGCTTTCATTCATCAGCTAAAGAACTATCTCATCTTAGTTCTTGGTCTCAGGAAATGATTACATTATCATCTCATCATCTATTCCGTCCGCCTCCGTAGCGTAACGGTTAGTGTTATTAGCTGCCGTTCTCGGGGGCCCGGGTTCGATTCGCGGTACTGCTAGAAATTTAAAAATTGGCAAGAGGGCTGGTATGTGGTTGTAATGGTACATGCAGCCCACCTCCAATGGGGGTGTGCCTGAAAAGGGCTGCACCACCTCAGGATGAGGACACGAGCTTACTTTACTTTATCATCTATTTCGTACTGGGTGTATGTTCCATTATAATATATATTTGATGTGAATTTGTAAAATCAAATTAATTCGATTTAATGCCTTTAATGATACGTTATTTATATCTTTTGAGGTTATTTCCATTTCTATTTACATTCTGGATTATGGAATTACAATTATATACCACTTTAATCAGGAGATTATGACTCACTGGATTTGTATTTTCCAAATGAGAGAGAACAACATGATATGTATTGTAACATTCATATCATAAATGGTTATTTACAGTCTTAAACAGGGATATTTTGAAATATAAATTTCATTCGTGAATGAAATGTTCAAACATTCTATTTCAAGAAAAATTGCTTGACTCGCTGACTAAGGTAGCCTATCAATAATACTAGTGGGTTCTTTTTTTTTCGGTATTTACCGTCGTACTAACACTAACAGCCTTTCAACGACACTGGGATAGGAATGGGAAGTTAACGGCCGTGACGGTCCAAGTATGAACATTTTAGGGGTAGTGTAGCGTGTGCCTGCCTCTTACCTGGAGGTCTCGGGTTCGGTCCTTGGCCAGGTCAAGGTTATTAAATCTAGACTGAGGGTTGGAAGTGTGGTTCACTAAGTCTCGTGAAGCCAACTAAGGAGCTATATGATATGAGAAACACCAGACCCGGCTACGAAAGCCAAGCAATACGACTGATGATATTGGATATTGGAACGCCAATATCTGTAGACTGTTCGGATGGGCATCAGTCGTCTTGGCAAGATATGGCCCAAAACAATGCCACTGTTTCGGGGAAAAGTAGGAAACTACAGAAAACCATCTTTTGAGCTACCGACAATGGAATTGACTCACCATCTCTAGAAAGCAAGCGTACTCAATTTACACTTCATACTGCAAAGGTCTACACTCACTCTTTCCTTCCTATAAATTAATACAAAGAAAATCAACAGCCTGCTTCCAGTCATATCCGGGTCAGGAATGGAAAGACTGAAGCCCCAATCTAGCGGCGAGGATAGGAATTGTGCCGGCTGCCGAAGCCTATCGTACTCCTCCGGGGCAATGATTAATGACTGATGGATGAAAGGAAATGCAATGAAATGATATTGGAGTGTGTTGCTGGAATGAAATATGCAGCGAAGAAAAATCGGAGAAAAACCTGTCCGCCTCCGCTTTGTCCAGGACAAATCTCACATGGAGTGACCGGGATTTGAACCACGGAACCCAGTGGTGAGAGGCCGGTGCACTTTCGCCATGGAGGCCTATAAATGAATGCTTCCTCCTAATTGCTGCGCCATTGCTTTCTGACTTTTGTAATATATTTCTTTACACTTTGTACACGATTAGTATATCCCCAACGTCTTCCACTTGATCTTTTTCTCATGACCTAGATGTTAGGCCCCTTTAAACAATAAGCATCATGATCTTCTTTCTAGGTGACTCCGTGGCTCAGGTGGCAGCGCGCCGGCCTCTCACCGCTCCGTTTCGTGGTTCAAATCCCGGTCACTCCGTGTGAGATTTGTGCTGGACAAAGCGGAGGCGGGACAGGTTTTTCTCCGGGCACTCTAATTTTCCCTGCCATTTCATTTCATTTGTCGGTCATCGATCATTGCCCCAGAGGAGTGCGACAGGCTTCGTCAGCCGGCACAATTCCTATCCTCGCCGCTAGATTGGGGCTTCAGTCTTTCCATTCCTGACCCGGTCGAATGACTGGAAACAGGCTGTGGATTTTCATCTTCTTTCTACTAAACGTTCAAATACCGAGATAGTTGGCTGTGCGGTTAGGGGCGCGCAGCCGTCAACTTACATCCGGGAGATGGTGAGTTCCAACCCCACTATCGGCAGAACTGAAGATGGTTTTCCGTGGTTTCACAATTTCACACCAGGCAAATGCTGAGGCTGAACCTTAATTAAAGCCACGGCCGCATCCTTCCCATCGTCGCCATAACACCTCTCTGTCTCTGTGCGACGTAAAGCAAAATTTAAAAAGATAGTTCTAATTCCGTTTTCCTCATCATGCTTCCATGGACCATTGTCATAAATGCAAATACAGTATATCTCTACTTTCCTTTGGGCAATATGCAGTTCAGCGTACTCTTGCCAGTGAACAAGTTAAATTCTGAATTGTGGCAATGCATTGCACTTGTACTTCCTTCTTAATGCGTGCACATTAGGTACTTTCTCTGTTTACTGGTGACCTCTTGAGTAAACTTGGGGCATTAAACAAAGAACAAAGCAAAAACATTCGAATAAACATTCTCGTTCAAGAAATGTGTAAACAGTGTTCGTAATTTCCGGCGTATGTGTAAGTGAATATCAAACTGATGTAAATAAAGAGGAAACAAAACCACTGTGAAATAGATATACTAATTAGTGTTCATGCTTTGTATGTAAATGGAGTAATAACCATTGGGAAATGTTGCAATTTTAAACTGACAATATTTATTAAATGTGTTTTTAATAATAATGTTACTGGTTTTACGTCTCAATAACTACACTTTTATGGTTTTTGGAGACGCAAATGTTTTTTTAGCACCCCTCCACTAGAGGCTACAATGAATTTGTTTCTTGTTACAGGTAAGGCCAACTGTTACGATGCCGATGAAAGTGAAGATCAGAAGTAAGTTTTCTTGTAATATTAGTAGAGTACATTCTATTTAGCATCTTCCCATGCTTTTAGTTAAAGTAGAAATCATATTTCTTCAGTTGAAATGAAATGTCGTATGGCTTTTAGTGCCGGGATATCCCAGGACGGGTTCTGCTCGCCAGGTGCAGGTCTTTCTATTTGACACCCGTAGGCGACCTGTGCGTCGTGATGAGGATGAAATGATGATGAAGACAACACATAAGTTACACCCAGCCCCCGTGCCATTGGAATTGACCAAATAAGGTTAAAATCCCCGACCGGCCGGGAATCGAACCCGGGACCCTCTGAACCGAAGGCCAGTACGCTGACCGTTCAGCCAATGAGTCGGACATTTCTTCAGTTAAATTGGTCTGCTCAATCAGCTGAGCTTGATTTAAGTATAAGGCGAGGAACAGTTTCTATATAAGTTTCCAATCATAACGTGGCTAGAACATCCAGATTCTTGGCTGAATGGTCAACGTTGATTAAATAAACAAACACCATGCCATCTTTTCTTCTTCTTCTTCTTCTTATTATTATTATTATTATTATACTACTACTACTACTACTACTACTACTAGTACAGTAAAGCGTTTGAATGCGAGCACAATTCGTTCTCTGAACGTGCTTGTAGCTAAAGCACTCGAATCAAAGCGAATTTTCCTATAAGACATAATTGAAACGCAGATGATTAGTTCCACAACCCAAAAATATGTATTGGTATAAAATGACCCACACGGGAAGCAGCTTTCCTAAATCTTCTATAATACGTGGCCGTTGCCTTGATACAGTCATGACTTCCTTTGCTGCATCTACACCCTTCAGTTCTTCATTAATATTCTGGAATTAGTTGATGTAGACTTAGTGTAAAATCTGGCAATAACGGGCACACGCACACGTTGCTCGTACTTGTCGACGATTTCCTTTTTAACTTTCACCGTATTCATATTCTTCTTTGTTGGGCTGAGTGGCTCAGGCGGTTGAGGCGCTGGCCTTCTGACCCCAACTTGGCAGGTGCGATCCTGGCTCAGTCTAGTGGTATTTGAAGGTGCTCAAATCGATAGAGACTGGGACGTAAGAAACTTCTGCGGGACAAAATTCTGGCACCTTGGCGTCTCCGAAAACCGTCAAAAGGGGTTAGTGCGACGTAAAACATTATTTTATTATTATTATCATCATTTTATATCCTTATTCTTACCGCCTTCCTTTGCGACATTTATTCTTTACGGCGCCCATTGCAGTAGTAAAGTTAGGCTATTTCGTGCACATACGTGATTACAATGCTGCGTGAATGTTGGAGGCACGGTGCCGCTAAGCAGGCAGATCAACACCTCGGTCCGTCATCAAGTTAGAAATCACTTTATTTTAAAGTCTCGTCTTGCAAACACACTCGCAGACCGAGTTGTTCGCAATCCAAGGCTTTACTGCATTTTATTGTTGACATGTTACCTGTTAATTTTAAACAAATTTGCACGTCTTCAAGTAAAAACCATCAGAGCAGCCTGATCGGTATCCATATCCATGGGTTCCAAAACAGTTTTTACTGGGGCAGTAGATGTGTTCAGCTGGGGCACCAGTAACGCGGAACTAGCTTCACGACGCTTGGCCACCTTGACTTAGAGGCTTTTCTGATAAAATTGTTGAAGCTCGGTATTGGTGATCTTGAACATTTTAGAATTCTGACTAACTTCTCTATCCTCTCGAATTTGTTGTGCCATTTTCCAAAAGAAAGGAATTCTTCGCACTTCTTCGTACCATAATTTCCTCAAACATTCACTATTTGATCCTATATATTTTCGTGTGCAGCTCATTGATACAAGTTATATGAACCTCACGCAATGTGCTACCACGGCAGAGTCCAAAACTACACTCACTGTTACTTGCGCGGCACGGCGACTTTATTACATCAAGATGGCGGTATTATTGCATCATCTTTTTTTTTGCTAGTTGCTTTACGTCGCACCGTCTTATGGCGACGATGGGACAGGGAAGGGCTAGGAGTGGGAGGGAAGCGGCCGTGGCCTTAATTAAGGTACAGTCCCGGCATTTGTCTGGTGTGAAAATGGGAAACCACGGAAAACCATCTTCAGGGCTGCCGACAGTGGGGTTCGAACCTACTATCTCCCGAATACTGGATACCGGCCGCACTTAAGCGACTGCAGTATTGCATCATCTGATGATGTGATACCGAAATAGGGCCCCTTTTACAACGTACAATGGTCATTCCTCTTTAAAATAGGATATTGCACAATGTCGTCTCTCATGTCATCTAGAAATTATTTCGATTTAAAAACGTCCATGTTTTTTAACGAATATACACTCGAAACCAAACCAAACACCATGAAGCAACAGCCCCGAAGGGCCATGGCCTACCAAGCAACTGTCGCTCAGCCCGAAAGCCTATAGCTAATGAGGTTTCGTGTGGTCGGCACGACGAATCCTCTCGGCCGTTATTCTTGCTTTCCTAAACCGGAGCCGCCATCTCACTGTCAGATAGCTCTTCAATTGTTACCATGCATGCTGAGTGAACCTCAAACTAGCCCTCTGATTCAGGTAAAAGTCCCTTTCCTGGCCGGGAATCGAACCGTTAGTTTCCGGGTAAGAGGCAGGTACGCTACCCCCTACACCACCCACCCATATCCACTCAAACGCACAAAAATTGGCCGTCCCAGAAGACGACTTTCCTTCAAAATTCTCTTGTTTGAAATAGGATGCATTCGAAGTATCGTCCCTGCGCACATCGATTATTCACACTTTACGAATGTCCTTGCGTTTCGAGAATGTATAAAATTAAATATTCCTTTGCCGACCATTTTTTCCTTTTGTTTTTCGGTTGAGTGTACATTATCCGACTCTGTGGTGTAGTGGTTAGTGCGACTAGCTGCCACCCCCCCGGAGGCACGGGTTCGATTCCCGGCTCTGCCACGTAACTTGAAATGTGGTGCGAGGACTGGAACGGGGTCCACTTAGCATCTGGAGGTCAAATGAGTAAAGGGGATTCGATTCCCACCTCAGCCATCCTCGAAGTGATTTTCCGTGCTTTCTCACTTCTCCTCCAGGCAAACGAAAAGGTCCTTGAGGTGGTGCAGGTGGGATCCCTCGCTTAGTGTGCGGGAAGAACCAACCCTGGACGATAAAAGGAATAAGAGAGAAAGAAAGAAAGAAAGAAAGAATGTACATTGCTAATGATGTAAACGTTTATTTATAAAAGATTTAAAAACTATAAAAATAATAAAGAAGTATGTTAAGAATTTACTTTCAAAAGTTTCGTTATTGTGATTTTGAATTTAAACTGACTAAGCCATTTGGTCAAATTCTGGAACATACTTCGTTTTTTAATGATATTTTATGACTTTTAAGGTCGTATTTGCTTAGATATCTGGCCTTCTAAGCTCAAGTCGGCGGGTTTTATCCCGGCTCGGTCCGGTGGTGTTTGAAGGTGTCCAAACGCGGCAGCGTATCTCGATAGATTTACTGGCATGTAAAAGGACCCCTGTGAAACAAAATTCCGGTATCTCGGCGTTTCCGAAATTCGTAAAATTGCATTAGTTAGTGGGATATAAAACCAATATAATTAATAATAATAAATTTGAATACTTGGGAGAAATTCTCACTCCCAATGGAAGTGAAAAGGACGCATTAAAAGAGAGGGTGAAGAGGATGGAGATGGCCTTCATACTATATCATGACACATACAAGTCTAAGTCCATTTCCTTTCGAGCCAAATTGAGACAACTGCACAGTGGTCAGAACGGGGCGCCTTTATGGAACAGAAACACAGACACAGGCTTTGAATAAAGAGAAAGTAAGTTCCTTCGAAAAATCTTGGGTCCAAAGAAGTTGAGATCAAATAAGGAACTCTATAAAACCATGGAAAAAATTACAACGCCGATGAGGAAAAGAAGATTGACCTTTTATGGACACATTAAATGGATGAATCAAGGGGGGTTCGCCAACAATATACTCCTTATACAAGAAAAGTGGAAAATACAGCCTGGGTAGCTTACACAAGTGCACAAAGTCCTAGCAGAAGTGGGTGTCGAGGAGGAAGAGATGCTGGACAGAACGGCATTTAGAAGAAAGGTTGCGGGAGTGAGGGATACACCCAAAAAGCCACTGGCCAAGCAACGGAACATCTCGATGGAAGAAAGAAAAAGAAGCCAAACGCTTATTTCATTTTCGTTGTTTGGGCAGGTATAGTGGGTACATCTCTCAGCTTGTTAATTGGAGTAGAATTAGGACAACCAGGTTATCTAATTGGTGGTGACCAAATTTATAATATAATTGTCACGGCTCACTCATTCGTAATAATTTTCAGGATCTTTGGCGAGAGTGCAAAGAGAAGAACATTAGTCTGCGTGACAGAAGGGCAGGTAACGTGTGAAAACATGGCCACAGATGGCCGTATCGAAGAACGAATGAAAATAATTTAATACAGTGAAACCTCGGAATGCGAGTAACTTTGGTCTACGAGTGTTTAGCAAGACGAGCGAACATTTTAAATAAATTGTAACTTGATAAACGAGTGAGGTTCCGCAATACGAGCGTCATGCGTGCCTACGTTTTCCCCTCCCCTGTTCGTTTATTGAATGAATGAACGAGGTCTTTGGTCCTGTAGTGAAGAAATACCTTTCAGGAAGCAATCTGCCGCTCAAAGTCTTGCTGGTTAGGGACAATGCTCCTGCTCATCCTCCAGGCCTTGAGGCCTTGAGGACGACTTACTGGAGCAATTCAAGTTCGTTAAGATTAAGTTCCTTCCTCCCAACACAACTCCACTTCTCGAGCCTATGGATCAGCAAGTCATTTCGAACTTAAAGAAGCTATACAACTAAGCACTATTTCAGCGATGCTTGGAAGTGACCGAAGAAACAAACCTTACCCTTCGAGAGCTTGGAAGAAATCGCTTCCCCATCGTGAACTGCCTGAAGATCTTCGATAAAGCCTGGGATAGAGTCACCAAGAGAACTCTCACTTCCACTTGGGGAAAGCTTTGGCCTGACTGTGTTCTTGGACGTTACTTTGAGGGGATTCTTGTTAACAATCAGCCGCCGATTGTCGATGAAATTGTGTCCTTAGGGAAGACTATGGGGCGGGAGGTGAATGACGTGGACATTCAAGAGCTGGTGGAAGAACATAGCCAGGATCTGACCACCAACGAACTGATGGACCTGCATCGCGAACAACAGGAGGAGGTTATGGAGGTCTTGTCCGCAAAAGAGAGGAGGAAAAGTCAATGGAATCTCTCGCTTCAACTGAGGTTCGGGAGAAGAGCAAAATGTGGGAAATGGTGAAAAAATGTGTAGAAAAACACCACCCAAATAAGGCTGTAGCAGTGCGAGCGATGAATCAGTTCAGTGACAATGCAATGTCACATTTTCGAGAAATCCTCAAAAGGAGGCAAAAGCAACAGCCATTGGACAGGTTCCTCGTTAAAGTTGCACGAAAAGAAAACAATTGCAGTGAACCAACAGACAGCAGTGATTCCGCTAGTGAAATTCGTACTACACAGTAACTCTTCTCATATCATATTTCGTCTCCCTCACATCAACAATGCTTCTGTTGTAAGGAAAAGTGCACTTTAATTTGCTTTACGTTATATTTTATTTTAGAAATGGTATGCGAATAAATATTTTTTGCGTTGTGGACGAATCATCCGCGTTTCAATTGCTTCTTATGGGAAAATTTGCTTTGATATACGAGCGCTTTGGATTACAAGCATGTTGCCGGAACGAATTATGCTCGCAATCCAAGGTTCTTATTCTCATCCTTCTCCTTCTTTCTCTTATTGCACTAAGGTTGTGCACTGGTGATTGTATTACATTGTTTCTTGAATAAATAATATGTTTCTATGACTAATAACATTATGAATTGAATATACTCTAATTTTAAGAACTCAGTTCTCCGGTTTCTGGATATCTCACATTTTTCTTTGAAGTGTCCAGTTTCTAACGCCATGCTGGTCCTATACAGTGTTCCTGAAATGAAATAATCGACTAAGTACACACACAGGCGACAGGACAGACACAAGGCAGCTCTGTGCTACCAGTTACGTCACGTCGTGGGAGACCGACATGATGGTATGTTCAAGTGTAACATTACTGCATCTGGCACCGCAGATTCACTCTGAGAAATGAGCTAGCATCTTAAAATAGACCGACTGAATCGGGACTTGTCCTCAGCTGTTGCGACTTAACATTTACTGTATTGCTGATGCAGAAGATAAATGAGTACTGTGAAGAGATTGCCTTCAAGTTGACAGTATCTGCACACAGCTTAATGTAGTTATTTATGTCTGCATGAGCGTATGTGCATAGAACACCTCATAAGATAGATGAGATATGTCAGTTAAACCTTGTTACAAATGGTTTACTAACTGTAATTTGTGTCATGACTTAGTGCTTGTTCATTCAATTAACTCGTACACACCCTAGAACATGGAATGTTGAAGCCATTTCATAACGCCAAGTACCAGTCAACACCAACTGATTTGATGATGATGACAATAATAATAATAATAATAATAATAATAATAATAATAATAATAATAATAATAATAATAATAGTGGCGTGAGGCCTCCGAAGAGGTCTGGTGCAGGTCTTTCGGGTCGACGCCATATAGGCGACCTGCTCGTCTTCGATGATGGGGCCCTACCTATTCCAATGGTGAAGACGGCACACGTCCGCCTCTCTGGAGGCCCGGGTTCGATTCCTCACTCTGCCACGAAATTTGAAAAGTGGTACGAGGGCATGAAACGGGAGTCCACTCAGCCTCAGGAGGTCAACGGAGTAGAGGAGGGTTCGATTCCCACCTCAGCCTTCCTGGAAGTGGTTTTCCGTGGTTTCCCACTTCTCTTCCAGGCAAATGCCGCTATGGTACGTAACTTAAGGCCACGGCCGATTCCTTCCCTCTTCCTTGTCTATCCCTCCCGATCTACCCCCCCCCGCATTCCCCCTGTTCAGCATAGCACGTGAGGCCACCTGGCGAGGTACTGGTCATCCTCCCCAGTTGTATCCGCTGACCCAGAGTCTGAAGCTCCAGGACACTGCTCTTGAGGCGGTAGAGGTGCGGTCCCTCGCTGAGTCCGAGCGATAAACCGACCCTGGAGGGTAAACAGATAAAGAAGAAGAGGAAGAAGAAGACGGCACACATACTCAGCCCTCGAACCATTGGAATTAACCAATGAAGATTAAAGTCCCCGCCTCCAGCAGTAATCGAACTCGGGACCACTTGGGCGAAAGGCCAGCACTCTAAGCATTTAGCCATGGAGCAGGACAAAGTGATTTTATGATTTCTGTGAACAGGCACATTCAAAAGCAGGAAATTTTCCATCACTGAGTTATACAGTACCTATTTTAGTAGCCATTTAAATAGCAGTTCTAGTCACATTTGAAAGTGATCCATTTCCTTACACTCATACGTATTACCAAAGCAAAGCTATGTCTGTGTTTACGGCCGGATACCGTTCCTGACGCCAACCCTATATGGAGGGATGTAACAACTATTGCGTGTTTCTGTGGTGGTAGGTAGTGTGGTGTGTTGTAAGAATATGAACAGGAGAGTGTTGGGGCATACACAAACACCCAGTTCCCGAGCCAGAAGGATTAATCAGAAGTGGTTAAAATCCCTGACCCGGCCGGGAATCGAAGGGCAGAACTCCAAAATCCAATTGTTTTACCTTCGTACCTCTGAAGTACGAGTATATTGCGATAATACCGGAAATGACAAATGTTTCTTGCTGGATGCCAAATAATATTAACTATAATCATTATCGTCTTCCGCAGCTTATCCCGCTTGATCAGGATCATTGCACGTACTGCGGCATGAAAGAGTTGTGACTGGGGATGTAAGGTCGCATGCCCTTCCTGACACCATGAGATTTTCGACTGAAAATTCCACCCCAGAAACACCGGGAATCAAACCACGGTCGTCGGGATGACAGGCAAGCAGCTAAGCCGCTACATCACCCTGTTCTCCAATAATAACAATAGGCCTAATGTATATCGTCGGTGGGCAAAGGAACCCTCGTAACTATTTCGGAGTAAAGTTTATAGAAGCCCAAAACTGAGCGGTCAGCAATGGCCGGATAACTGTTCCGGGCATTTCCATTGCTTCATGACAGCCCAATTATTCGAGCCTTGGAGTCTTCCGTTCCCTTCTCAAGCAACGCGGCAAGTCTTCACGAGACAGTTGGAGAAACGTGGTTTTCTCGTGAGTGGAATTAGGAGGTTTTCAGGCCTATGTGAGCATAATTGTTAATGCAACAGTTACTATTGTACACTGCTACTGAAGAAAAATTGAAGTGAATGAGTGGATTTTGAAACAAAAAATTTAAAAAGGGCAATGCAGCTTAAGTAAACATTTTTACATACGTAGTCAATGGGTGGTACAAACTGTTACAATTTGGAATGAATAGTTCGGAAAAGGGGCTGTCCGACTCGTTGGCTAAATGGTCAGCGTACTGCCCTTCGGTTAGGAGGGTCCCACGTTCGATTCCCGGCCGGGTCGGGGATTTTAACCGCTTCTGATTAATCCTTCTGGCTCGGGAACTGGGTGTTTGTGTATGTCCCAATACTCTCCTGTTCATATTCTTACAACACACCACACTACCAATCACCACAGAAACACGCAATAGTGGGTACATCCCTCCATATAGGGTTGGCGTCAGGAACGGTATCCGGCCGTAAACACAGAGGCAAATCCACATGTGCGGCGCAGTTCGCACCCGCGACCGTACAGGTGTGGGAAAAGCGGTAGGAAAAGAAGAAGTTCGGAAAGGGGACTCTGTGTAGTGGTAGACAAAAGCACTATATCAAAAGAAGATTTTATTGAAAATGAGCAGGCTCAACTTTTTCTGAAATGCTCACCGAAAATAGTTAGAAGCTGCGATAAATGTGCACACCCTTTCAGACGACCCTATGTTCTCCTATTGGTACGCGTACCACACTTTGAAGACCACTGGCCTAGACCATGAAGCCACTCGGAGGAGTGGAAGTTAAAGACTTCCACTATCCGTAACCGCGGCACCTAATGGTATAGAGTAGTTACCTCTACGCTTGGCGGCCTTTACCTCCAAAAATTAACCTGATGTAAGCTGAGTGAGTGACAACCAAAAATACTTGATCAAGGACACATGGTATTTTTGGGAATAGAACTAAGCACAACAATAATTGTTTCTATGATGCCACCTTATTCCCACCCTATCATATATAGAACACTTAAATTTTACATATGCACTATACGCTTCTTCTTTAACCCAAAACAAAGACTATGGCGTGATTTATGCATTCGTTTCCAAATAAAAATATTTTTAAATTTTATGTGTAAAATATTTTAACGTTTTTTTCTCGGAAAGTACACTTTCTCGAAAACCGTTGAACCACTTGAAGCAATATTTGTTGAGGATATCCACAGGGATAGCAATTGAAAATAAGTACAATGTAGATCAGAACAAACACTAAGTACTGTAAAAGAATTTTCAGGATATGGTGGTTCAACTTCAGGTTTTTTAATGAGCAAATTGATAATAAAGTTAATGTATAATCTCAACTGGTATGTACATCTACGTCGATAAATTATATATATGAAGTTTAGTTGCTCACTCTGGGTCACATTCCGAAAAAAAGTGCACCCTTAGAAAGAAAAAATACACTAAAAAGTATTATTTTACACATAAAATTTAAAAATACTTTCTTTTCAAAATGAATGCATAAAAATGTCATATTTTTTGGTGTTGGTTTAAAGAAATATATAGTGCATGTGTAAAATTTGAGTGTTCTATGTGTAACAGGATGGGAATAAACTGACATCATAGAAACATGTATTGTTGTGCTTGGTTCTATTCCCAACTCATCCATGTGTCCTGTTAGAATGTAGGACAAGATGGCCGAGTGACAACGCAGTTGTTTTCTCTATAAGACCCGCCCCCTTTCTTTACAATCTGTCTTACGTCGCACCGGCACAGATAGGTCTTATGGTGACGATGGGAGAGGAAAGCACTAGGAGTGGGAAGGAAACAGCCTTGGCCTTAAGTAAGGTACAGCCCCAACATTTGCCTGGTGTGAAAATGAGAAACCACGGAAAAGCATCTTCAGGGCTGCCGACAGTTGGGTTCGAACTCACTATCTCCCGGATGGAAGCTTACAGCCTGGGCGCCGCTAACGGTACGGCCAACTCGCCCGGTCTCTGTAAGATATTCGTAGTTCGAATCCCAACGAATGCGTGTGGAATTTTGAAACGGAAAATAAGATCCCTGTAATTTATTTCCATGTAAACTGGACGTCCGTGGCTGCGTTCATGATAGGAACATTCACGTAAAACTAGAAACTTTATTCGATTATAGAGATACACTCACAGGGTTGATAGAGGGAGGCTGGTGAATGTTAAAGAAGACAATGTTATCTGGAAGCTCCACCAATCATAAACTGCAGTATATTCATACATTTATTGATTTAATTTGAAATTATTTCCGTGGTTAGTTTGTAATGGAATATTTTTGTGGTCAGTGGTTGATTCACCGCAGTAGACCAGAGAAAAAGAGAGAGGAATGAAGAGATGCTAACAACATTATGAGCCATCACTGTGAGCTGTTTTATGGGGCAATTAACGTTTGATTGACGAATATCCATCCATCGAGCGATCGCTTGCTCCACTGAATGAACGAGAACGCCACATTAAAAGCAGTTTGCGTCCACAACGAAATGTTTGTCACAGTGCAATATAAACGTTTATTTTTACCGCTCCTGACAACTCTGTTACCCTGTCTGAATGAATGAGCATCAGTATATTCTCGTTATGGCGATGAGGGGCACCCCTTACACAGTGTGGCAGTTAATAGCCATTACAGTCGACCAGTAGCTGATTCATAAAGAGAACTTAATGAAGTGTAAATAAACTTACAAATAATAATATTTTATTATTATTATTATTATTATTATTATTATTATTATTATTATTATTATTATGTGTTATTTGGTTTAGGAGAACCCCGTGGTGTAGGGATAATTCGCCTGATTCTTACCTAGAGTTCCCAGGTTCGATTTCCGGTCAGTTCATGGAATCGAATTGTGAACAGAGGGCTTTCTTTTTCGTGTCAGAAACACCTCACTGTAAAGACAAATGTATAGACTGACTTAATAGTGAAATATGGAAGAAATTATGTACATTACTCTAAACGAAGGTACCGATAAATAGAGACAATTACAGAACACAATATTTCAAAGTTATGAATAATTTGTTACAGGAAATAACAACTTAGAGGCAAATATGTTTCATGACTAATAGGACAGTAGTGCTGAAATTACAATAATAATGTTATTTGCTTTACGTCCCACCAACTACTTTTACGGTTTTAGGAGACGCCGAGGCGCCGGAATTTCGTCCCGCAGATCTTTTACGTGCCATAAATCTACCGACTCGACGCTGACGTATTTGAGCACCTGCAAATACCACCGGACTGAACCAGGATCGAACCTGCCAAGTTGGAATCAGAAGGCTAGCGCCTCAACCGTCTGAGCCACTCAGCCCGGCATGCTGAAATTACAATGAATGTTATTTGCTTTACGTCCCACTAACTACTTTTTCGGTTTTCGGAGACGCCGAGGCGCCGAAATTTAGTCCCGCGGGAGTTCTTTTGCGTGTTAGTAAATCTACCGACACGAGGCTGACGTAACTTATTTGAGCACCTTCAAATACCACCGGACTGAGCCAGAATCGAACCTGCCAGGTTGGGGTCAGAAGGCCAGCGCCTCAACCGTCTGAGCCACTCAGCCCGGCACTGAAATTACATACCTCAGATAAATTCTCATTTAAAAAAAAGAGATTCGGAATGCAATGTAACATCAGCCGCTAGGTGTCCGTGGAAGTACGATCGCAATCTCAGGGCAATCCAAAAGAGTGTACAGTAACTGGTACCCTTGTAGATAACGTGCACAGAACGCATTTTGTGGTCTTTTCGTGCTTAGTGGCTCAGGCGATTGAGGCGCTGACCTTCTGACCCCAACTTGGCAGGTTCGATCCTGGCTCAGTCCGGTGGTATTTGAAGGTGCTCAAATAAGTTACGTCAGCCTCGTGTCGGTAGATTTACTGGCACGTAATAAACTCTTTCGGGACTAAATTCCGGCACCTCGACGTCTCCGAAAACCGTAAACGTAGTTAATACGAAGTAAAGCCAATAACAGTATTATTATTATTATTATTATTATTATTATTATTATTATTATTATTATTATTATTATTAGTGTCCTGTTTAGTGTGTAAACATGCCTAGGCGAGTCATTACATCATTTGACAGTACACAAATCGTTATATTGCTCCAGCAAGACCTTCCCGTGAGGAAAATTGCCCTCCTGCTTTGTGTACACCATAGGGACGTTGTTAGGTCGTGTCCAAGATCGTTCTCGCAGTGGTCGCCTGCGGTCAACAACAGAAGCTGATGATTATTCATCGTGAATCTTGGCTCGCAGGGACCGAGAAGACTCTGTAATAGGACTGCTGCCTGATGCCTTCCTTAAGTCATGTAGGACAATCCGAAATAATCACCATAGGGTCCACCTACTCTCCAAATTTCCTTCTCAAGCACTTGCACGTATACCTCATTACCTTGGCGCCAGGTGGAAATGAATAAGGACACATCTGGCCTGGTCTTCTTCACTGATGAGTGCGAAATTTGTCTAACGCCTGATAATGTCTGTGGAGAGAGTTAGTTGGTGACTGACGAGTCATATGCACCATAAAACAGGTCCCTCAGGGAGATGGATCCGTCATGTTGTGGGTCGGCGTTAAGTATGGACGTCGGACGCCGCTAATCATCGTTGAGGACTCTACTGCACGTGCACAACATCAAGACTGAATCCTACAGCCCATTGTTGAACCATATCGATAACATACCGGGGACAAGTTCGTTCTTCAAAATGGCAGTGTGCCAGCGCACAGCTCCCGTCATCTTCAGAGAGGCTCAGATCAATCGGTGTCTGCTGACATGAATCCGATTGATCATACCTAGGACCAACTGAAGGAGACAATGCAAAGACGTAGGAAACCACCTCCCCCCCCCCCCCAGATAACCTCTGGAGGGCTGCTGCCAAAGAGTGGGACAGAGCAGAGCAGTGGAGTATCAACCATCAAGTGCGCAGCATGCCATGAAACAGCAAAGCATGCCTCAACGTATACGGGATGGAGTAACACCATACTAAGACACTGATTGTGGTTTTCAGGTTTGATAGCCTACACTTGATAAAACAATGCGTTGTATTTTTCGTAGGTGTGCGTGTGTTCTTCAAAGCAATCATGTTATTCGTTACAGAAAGTGTATATGTCTCTCCCATAATTTACAGTATTTCAGCAATCTAGGTGGCGCAAATTTCTTTTGAATATATGTAAAGGGCTTTTTCTTCTTTTTATGCCCATTAGCAGGCAACGTGGATAGCATTAGGTGTAGTTAAGATGAAATCTTCCATAGTGCATGTTGATGGATAGAAGATACCTGAGCAAGGAAATTAATTGTCTATTGCTTCCGGATTCACAAAAGGATGTATCACATGAAAACAGTCAACTGCTTCAATTTAGTCCTGCCACTCCTGTTCGAACATCACTAGTGAAGATTGCCTTTGATTCTATCGTGTCTGATAGATGATCAGTTCTTCCCTTCCATGTTTGATTCTGGTGGTATCTGCTTTCCCTTCAAGGTTGACGGTTGTTATAAGGAAGCTTTTCCTATATTATACCTATGTGAAGCAGGGATGTACCCAAAATATTGATGTTATTCTCGTGTAGTGCAGATGCCTTAAATCGTTTGGTGTTTGCCGCTATTTCTTTGAGAATATCCGTAGGAGCAATACAAGCTAAATAATAGATTATCTCAAAGGGAGTAGATTTTAGGCAGGCATTAATGATTCTGCAGTTTTCGTTAAGACAAATGTCAATGACTTCGTGTGGGGCTGACTTGAACCAAACTGGACTGACATATTCCCCGCGAGCCGCACGGGGCGGATGTTCCTAGTGTTTGCCTGGTTCTTGGGAGCTTGCGGAGAACAGTGATTTTTGTAGATACCATTTGCTGGTCTCGTAAGACCAACTGAGCCACTGTCAGATATGAGAAGTGAATATCGTCACGCTGGCAACGTGGCTCTACAACATCGGCAGGCCATCTGAATGACCAAGCCAATTTTCTTATGGGCTGTACGTACTACAGGGAAATAGTTGGGAGGTGTTTGGATGATATTTTCTCCTTTCTTCTCTTTCAAGTGTTGTCCCGTCTAAGCACAAGGCATCGTTGGAGGGAGGGGGTGGGGGTGACAACAGAAGTTTCATGTTCTCCTTCAGCCGATTATTCTAGCGTTTCTCGGGTCACCTACGAGGCCGACGTCGTTTTGGGCTGATGTAGGAAGTCCTCTGTGCACGGATGTTCGTAAGCGGGTACAAAAAGACCGTGCCAACGCATATAGGCCTCTCGCATTTTCTGTTGTGTGAGCGCCACTCCAAGAACAACATGGATATCTTCATTCTTGATGTAGTCTTGCCTCGTGAGGTCCAGCCCCCATCGGAGCATACAGATTTCCATAGCATGCAGAGTTTGCTCATGTTTGACGGTGATTAGCTATCATTCAGATCCATAAAGGACGACTGGGAGCATGACAGTCTTGTAGACCCTTCGTCTTCAGATGGGTAGGAATTGCGATCACAGATGACACTAGTGATCTGCCCCCACTTCAGCTAGGCCGCATTGACACATGCGCGGGCGTCAGGATGGGTGTCACCATCCGCACAGGCGAGGGAGCCGAAGTATTTGAAGTGGCCACCTTCATTCAGATTCTGGCCATCAGTTTGGATGGTTTCGTCTGCCTACGTTCTTCTGGCCATGTGATCTCTTTCTTGATTGTTTTTTAGGATCTTTTACGTCGCACCGACACAGATAGGTCTTGTGGCGGCAATGGGATAGGAAAGGCCTAGGAGTGGGAAGGTAGCGGCCGGTAGCCTTAATTAAGGTACATCCCCAGCATTTATCTGCTGTGAAAATGGAAAAGAAACGTCTTCAGGGCTGCTGACAGTGGGGTTCGAACCCACTATCTCTCGGATACAAGCTAACAGCTGCACGCCCCTAACCGCATAACCAACTCGTCCAGTTTCTTGATGTTTAGCCCCTCGGATAAGACGACAATGCCACCTGCAAAGTTAAGTTTTGATTTCCTCCCCTTAAACGGTGATTTAGTTTACTTGTTCTACTACCGCTTTTCCCACACCTGCGGAGTCGCGGGTAGAAACCGTGGATTTGGCCCTGTTTTACGGCCGGATTCCCTTCTTGACGCCAACCCTATGTGGAGGATGTTACTGATTTATTTTACTACTTGTTTTAAGTAAATATTAAAATGGAGGGTGAGACAAAAAGTAAATCTGATCTATTCCTTTCTGGATAGTTACTTATTTTTCATATCTCTTGATTCTTATCTCTCTTGTCGGGCTTAGTAGCTCAGTCGGTAGATCACTGGCATTATAATTATAAATACTTTTGATTTCGTCGCGACGCGAATAGTCCATTTTTAATCCATGCATGGACGTTTTCTTGTTTTGTTGTTCGTGTCTTACTACGAAAGATGTAAGAGATGTGTACACAGGATTATGTTATAATAAAACATTAAAATCAATGCTATTTGAAGCATCGAACAGATCACTAAGCTATCAGAGTCCTGGATTAATGGAGGTAATGTAAACTTTATGATTTACTCTTATGTATGCGATATTATTATCTGTTGGAAACGGATTAACCTATAGCCTACATTAGTCAGTATTGTTTTGGCGGCAGATTACTTGAGCTGGGAATGCAGGGACACCATTTTTGGGTAGATGGGTACGAAAACCCAGTGCTGCAGTCAGGCGGAGAAACAATTTAACACCGAGCTCGATAGCTGCAGTCGCTTAAGTGCGGCCTGTATCCAGTATTCGGGAGATAGTAGGTTCGAACGCCACTGTCGGCAGCCCTGACGATGGTTTTCCGTGGTTTCCCATTTTCACACCAGGCTGTACCTTAATTAAGGCCACGGACGTTTCCTTCCCACTCCTAGCCCCTTTCTGTCCCATCGTCGCCATAAGACCTATCTGTGTCGGTGCGACGGAGAGGCACTTATAACATAAAACTAGATTCATGATCTCTCTGACTATCCGTATTTACATTATTGTAAAGCGGAGTTCAATAAGAGACGATTTCTGATGAAATAGTGCGGAAATTAATTACAGTACCATAAAATGTCATTCTCCGTACTCTTATTGAGTACGGGAAGAAGGCAATTACGTCATAGAATGAAATAAAATATTTTCTTCTATTCATAAACATTATATACTACTACTAGTACTCTACAGAGCAAGTGGCCGTGCGGTTAGGTGCGCGCAGCTGTGAGCTTGCATTCGGGAGATAGTGGGTTCGAACCCCACTGTCGGCAGCCCTGAAGATGATTTTCCGTCGTTTCTCATTTTCTCACAAGGAAAATGCTGGGGCTGTACCTTAATTAAGGCCACTTCCTTCCCACTCCTAGCACTTTCCTATCCTATCGTCGCCATAAGACCTATCTGTGTCAGTGCGACGTAAAGCAAGATTGAAACAAAAGAAAAACCTACAACTACTACTTTCAACGCTACGTTATATGAGTTACTCGGAGGAAGGAGAAAACGAATTTGAAATTAATATGAAATTGTATTTTGTTTTTAATTAAATCGGTTTCAAATATAAGTGTCTATATTATTTTGTTTTATTATGACAGAGTGATTATTTTACTTACTTTAATATTACTCATCGAAGTCAGTTCACTAATATGATGATCGACGAGTCTGTTCTTGGCTGTCGTCAGGGAACAATGGCGTGATGTATAATGTTTTGAAATACGGACATTTTCTGTAACTGGTTGCTAGGCAAGATATTTGAAGGTAAATCCAAAGCCACTCCGGTATGTTTTCACGTCATAGTCCATTCGCAGCACGTTTATTAGCTTGGGACTAAGCCGCTTAAGTCTCGTTTATGAACAGAAGGCTGTGTAGTGGTATGAACTATCATAACAGACCATCTCTAAAATGTAACCTTTTTCGTGGGGACTTGAGCGTTCGTATAAAATGTATGATGAGGGCAGATAATCTCTGCGTTCCATACAAAACTCGCATATTTCATAGAGAACAAAACCTATTGTGTATACACATACGCATACTTGAAAACAAACAAAAAACGGTGGCACAGAATAAATGCAATGTGAATTGTTGCAATATTTTCCGGTTGTATTTTTTCCTGCCTCTTCGAACGCTTACTACAGTAAATAGAGCGACAATGCTTTTGAATCTGGTGGAAAAAAGAAGTGGGTTTTAAGCGCTGTACAGACACAATCTATCGTTAAATTAGGGTACAGCTATATACGTTTATTTATCGCTGCCGTATTCTTCTTCAGAGCAATTAAGTCTCGACGTTTTGTGTGTTTGCTAGATTGGGTGATACAGTGCCAGCTTTACCCTTTAACAAAGTGGTGGAAAAAAGCGCACGGCATACGGATGGACGAGTGGGAGAATTACAGCATATGCCACCTGCAGGGAGACGGGAAAGTGAACCAGAGAATATGATCCAATGGAAGATACAGAACAGCTGTGCTCTTTAGTTATTATTATTATTATTATTATTATTTTAATTCTTATTATTCTTCTTATTATTATTATTACCGGTATTTTTTTTTATAAGTTGCTTTACGTCGCACCGACTCAGGTAGGTTTTATGGCGAAGATGGGACAGGAAGGGGCTAGGAGTGGGAAGGAAGTGGCCGTGGCAATAATTATGGTACAGCCCCAGTATTTGCCTGGTGTGAAAATGGGAAACCACGGAAAACCATCTTCAGGGCTGCCGACAGTGGGGTTCGAACCCACTATCTCCCGAATACTGGATACTGGTCGTACTTACGTGACTGCAGTTATCGAGGTGCTGGAATTTGATCTTGCGGGAGTTCTTTCTTTGTACTGGTAAATCTACCGATACGAGGCTGGCATATTTGAGCACCTCCTCATACAACCGAACTGAGATTTCCATTCGAGATATGGTGGTTTCGAACTCCACTTTCTGCAGCCCTGATGATAGTTTTCCGTGTTCTCCCATCTACATAATGAGCAAATTCTGGGGCTGTACCTTAATTAAGGCCATAATCGCTTCCTTTCCAATCCTAGCCGTTCTCCACCCCGTCGTCGCCATAAGACTTGTCTGTGTCGGTGCGACAGAAAAACAAATAAGAACGGGACTGAGCTGGGACTGAACCCAGAAATGATGGGCTCAGAAATCCAGTGGTCTGCGCTTTAAGCTACTGAGCTTGACATTATTATTATTATTATTATTATTATTATTATTATTATTATTATTATTATTATTATTATTATTAGTATTATTATCTATATTTTGAGAGTTTATTAACATAGCTTTGTTAAATCCCTCATACCGTTCTACTGGACCGATTTGCTTCATTTTTGTTTTATTTTCTCCGGAATTATGTGCCGATGAATCATAAGACGTTAATAGGTCTATAAGTTGAGCCAAATTTGAGTAATCATACAATCAAATCATTAAATGATCACTCCAGTAATTGCAGGCGAAGGTTTACACTAACCCGCAATACTTTCTGTACTTTGGCAGGTTGCTAAGCGACTGACACTTTCATTAATATTCTGGTGTATGATTTTCATCCTTAGTGACGTCATAGAATGCAGCCATGTTTGATTACTACCTTTCAAGCCAGAGAGTATACACTTCCTTGATCACGGAAGAGTACTATTCTCTGCTAGATACTCTTTGGTTCTTTAACCTTTCCCAGCTTCCAAATAGATTCAACAGATGGCAGAGCGCTCCTACTAACATGCTGCTAAGAGAAAAAAATCTACGTACATACAAAACCCATCATGACATACGCCTGAGACCTTATCTGGGAACACCTATCGAAGGATAAGCTGCACTAGAAAAGATGAAGGCCATGTATCTTAAAAAAGTTCTCTGCCTGGCACAAAACGCTCCTTCGAGACTAACCTATGAGCTCACAAGACACCGTTCTACACTCATGCTCATAAATTAAGGATAATTGCATATTGTGGTGCCACAACGTGGCACTACACAAAAATGGCGCTAAAAGCATAGGCACATAGTGAACACAAACGAAACATCTCTGTAAGTCCACGGTATTGGTGATAAGTTGAGAAAACCGTTCCAAAACCCATGTGCTACAAAACGCCACTGTTTCCTGCGCATGTACCCCAACATCAATATGGGATATGATCACCATGCACACGTACACAGGCCGCACAACGGGTTGGCATACTCTGGATCAGGTGGTCGAGCAGCTGCTGTGGTACAGCCTCCCATTCTTGCACCAGTGCCTGTCGGAGCTCCTGAAGTGGCCTAGGGGTTTGAAGACGTGCAGCGATTCGTCGACCAAGAGTATCCCAGACGTGCTCGTGGGGGTTTAGGTCTGGAGAACAGGCAGGCCACTCCATTCGCCGGATATCTTCTGTTTCACGGTACTCCTCCACGATGGCAGCTCGGTGGGGCCGTGCGTTATCATCCATCAGGAGGAAGGTGGGACCCACTGCACCCCTGAAAAAGCGGACATACTGGTGCAAAATGACGTCCCGATACACCTGACCTGTTACAGTTCCTCTGTCAAAGACATGCAGGGGTGTACGTGCACCAATCATAATCTCACCCCACACCATCAAACCACTACCTCCATACAGGTCCCTTTCAAGGACATTACGGGGTTGGTATCCGGTTGCTGGTTCACGCCAGATGAGAACCCGGCGAGAATCACTGTTCAGACTATACCTCTTCCAGCGTTTCTTCATCAAGTGCTACTGGTGTTCAAGTACGTGGAACATTTGCACTGTACAAATCCTTCACACAATCTCCATAACTCTTTATTTTCATTACTGCCCAGTAACACTACAACTTTTTTATCCTTCATAAACCTTCTGCAAATTCCTTTTCTGCTTCGTTGACGTTTTCTTAATTTGTTCGTAAACTAAATTTAATTTACCTTCTTGTTCCAGATGTTCAATTTCTTGGCACTTCAAATTCCACCACTCTTCTTTCAGTATTCTACACAATCTGTCAATATAATTTTTTAGCGTTCGATATTTCTTTCAGCCTTCCTCTGAAGGATCATTCTTCTACTTCCTCCTTTCATCCGTTTTCTAGTAATCCATGTTTTACGACTAATCCTTTTAACTGATCCCACGAATTCACCTGCTGCCTTTTCTATCGCAGCCTTGATCCTTGTCCACAATCGGTTTACACTCACTTGGCCATTTTATAAAACAGTAATTAAACCAGAAGCACTATACGCAGCAGAAACACTTACTAAGAATTTCAAGGGCCAGATGGAGAAACTCGAGCTTAAAGAAAGGACAATTTTAATAAAGATCATAGAACCAAAATTTCAGGATGATAATAAGATAATATACATCAAGAATGAAACACTATACAAGAAAATTTAAAAATTCTCAGATATGCGAAAAAAGAAATGTGTTTACCGTCATCTTCTGAGAATGAATAATAGATTAACCAAACAGATCTTTGATTTCTTCCGTAACCGCAAGACAAAACTCAACTGGTTTAAAGAAACTGAAAAAGACCTGGTAGAATTAAGAATTACAGAAAATTCACTATTCTATCGAACAGCTAAAGTAATAAGTAAAGACGAAAATATAAGGTTCTAAGACAAATCTGCATTAAAAGCCAAACCTATTACGTCGGAAGACGAGAATGAAGAAATACTGGGCACTAAGAAAAGAACAAAGTACAGAGAAATGATTGATTCAACGTACCCTATGGAGGGTGAAGCGAAATAAATAAAGAAAAGGTTCATACACAGCCCATGCCAACTACTATACAAATAAAGAAATAGTTCTTACGTGATTTAAAGTACGTAGGTGGATCAAAAAGTTAGTTGCACTAACGCGCCGCAGCAGCGCGCTGTGTGTCGCAAAAGTGGGCACAGCAGAGAAAGGGACAGGACACTGCCCACACGTCTGTTAGGCAGGTCGCTGTGGGTCTCGTCTAGTATTGTGTGAATAGCGGCCAAATGCAATGGCGCGACAACTGGACGTTCACTCCAAATATGAGGTGTGTGCGACAATCCGATTCCTATGGGCCAAAAGGAAGAATTGCACGGACATTCATCGTGAAATTAGTGCTGTGTATGGGGAGCGGGCCATTTCCCGGCAAGGTACCGTATCGTAAAGTGGTGTCAGCCAAACGAGAGAACTGCTGCACCGTTTCAAGTGGGAGGTCTGGCAACATCCACCCTACAGTCCCGACCTAGCGCCATGTGTTCGGTAAGCTCAAAACGGAGCTCAGTGGTCGACGTTTCCAGACCGATGAGGAGGTGAAGGCCGGTGTCTCTGAGTGGTTGCAGAACGCTGGAGGAAATTTCTATGCATCCGGCATCGACAAGTTGGTTGTGCGTTCGCAGAAATGTTTGGTGTCTCTTGGAAACTATGTGGAAAAGTGACGTTACAGTGTATGTCGTTATAGTCGTGTTGCTGTTGTGTAGGTGGTGTAATAAATGGCCGTAACTGAGAAGTGCAACTTATTTTCTGATCTGCCCTCGTATATTAAAAGTGCTGTGACATCAATGCTACATATATTAATCCTCCATCTACTCCCCCGATTATTGTTTACTAATTCCTCATCCCAAAGGCTGATCGGATGCTCATAATACTCATAATTAGAGCGAGGATTTATAGGCAGTAAAAATACCCAAAATAGTTAGGCATATATGCACTAAAAATCGCAAAATAGGCACTAAATTGGCAAAAAGAGGCGCTAAAAACCGACCCGGATATACCATATCTTTAGTATTTAAAATTACTCAGAATATGTAAATTATGCCACTTTATTCTCAGCTATAGGTTTTACGCCAAGGAACAAGTGGTCGTCAAAAACGGGGATAGGTAAAAGTAATGATGATGATGATGATGATTATTATTATTATTATTATTATTATTATTATTATTAATGCAGTTGAAGACACTCTCTTCCAGACAATAATTATGTAAACAGGATACTTCAAGTGAATCTTAGTCAGCACATGTTACTATGGACACCAGATATTGTTCCAAATTTTGAACAGCAAAACTTTGCCTGTTGTCGGCTAAAATATTTTTAAATTGGGAAAATAACCTTTCCACTTCACATGAGATCAGGAGACAGTATGTAAGAGCAACTAGCTCTGCTGGGGTGAAACTTGGTGTGGTGCTACGTCTTTCCCTTCGAGAACAGCAGGAATGGCCAAAGCATCTTTCCAGCCGGGATTCCTACGCATTATGCTGTGAAATTGGGCAATGATCTCATCTCCTATCGCTCCATTAAGGTTACCAATGGTCACCGCCACCTCACGAACATTCCCTACAGCCTTCACAAGAGGCACTTCTTTCTCTTCCAGATGCTTTATTTTGGAAGGTAGCTGTTTAAACTTGGAAGAAATATACGTGGGGCCGCTGAAAATCCTGAGGTTGGCCAGTACAGGGTGCAGATTCAAGGCCAGTTTGCTCCAAGCAAAATCAGAGGACAGAAAGAACGCTATTGTCCTTTAGTCACATTTAAGTGCCTGTCTTTGGTAGCTACCTGTAAAGAATGCCTGCTTTCATTGGCTGTCTAGTAAAGAAAACTAGCAAAGTAAAGTACGATTTTTTAAAAAAATGTAGTTTCAGGCACTTAACATGCAAATATTCTTTCTTAATCTGCTTACCTTCCAGTGTTGGTTTTTCCTCGGACTCAGCGAGGGATCCCACCTCTACCGCCTCAAGGGCAGTGTCCTGGAGATGAGACTTTGGGTCGGGGATACAACTGGGGAGAATGACCAGTACCTCGCCCAGGCGGCTTCACATACTATGCTGAACAGGGGCCTTGTCGGGGGATGGGAAGATTTGAATGGATAGACAAGGAAGAGGGAAGGAAGCGGCCATGGTCTTAAGTTAGGTACCATCCCAGCATTTGCCTGGTGGAGAAGTGGGAAAACAACTTCGAGGATGGCTGAGGAGGGAATCAAACCCCTCCCCCTCTACTCAGTGGACCTCCAGAGGCTGAGTGGACCCCGTTCCAGCCCTCGTACCTCTTTTCAAATTTCATGGCAGAACCGGGAATCGAACCCGGCCCTCCGGGGGTGGCAGCTGATCACACTAACCACTACACCACAGAGGCGGACACATGCAAATATACTGTATTAAAATAGGCGTTAATGCACGCAATAGGCATTTATTGGAACTATAAAAACCATGTATTTCCTTCACGAATCGACTGAAACAGATCTTAGACTTATGAGCCTACAAGTTTAGGTAGAGGTTAAAAGTAGGCATTTATGGCAAAATCCTCGCTTTACTCATAATATTTTTGGAGACGGTGCGACGTACCAGTGTGTATTTAGTTTCCTGGTATGCTAAAGCAATACTGATTTTCTTTCCCAGTACAGCGTACCGTTCCGTAACACCTCAACTTAAAGTACATTTCGAGAGTGAAGGAATAATATTCTTAGCAAATACTTTTCTCTCCTATTTCTTGAAAGTGAAGTTCTTTACGTTGTATTTACTGTAATTTAGCACCATAACAAGCATGCTATTACCTCTCCAAGTAATTAATTCTAATTTGTTTTCGTTTAGCCTGATATTACACAAGGGTATAGTTTAATTAAAAGTCTGTTCAGGATGGAGCTATAACATTAATTTAGTTCCTCGTTTTCTTATTTATATTGCGCATGGAAGGTCTTACATTTTAATGAATTCTGGAACAGTATTTCCAATGTCTTACCTCCCTCTCCGCTCTTCAGTATATAGTGCAGAATATCGAGTACTTGTGTATTCGTCTGTGCACTTTCTGTTTCCATAATGAAGTTACTTACTAACTTTATCCTTAACGTCTCTACATAATCGCGCCACTTGAATTTCGATTGTCTTTTTATCTTGAAAGGTAACGACATTTGAGGTTTAGAGTTCTTGTGCATGTGGGCAGGTTACAAACCTCTCCTTCCTCAGTAAAAAAACCATAACATGTGCTGCATTATCTGCTGAGGTAGGTAAGGGTTATTCTGCCCGAAGGCAGTTCCGAACCTCCGCAGAGGTGTTCCTGAGCCGGAGTTTACGTGAGGTAGGGTGGCCAGTTCCTTTCCGCTCCTCCATTCCCTTACCCCCACCAACAGCGCGTGGCAACCCATCCAACTCCTGACCACGCCCAATGTTGCTTAACTTCGGATATCTCACGGGATCCGGTGTGTCAACACGGCTACGGCCGTTGGCATCTGCTGAGGTGTATAGTGTCAATATGCTTGAAGCATTGTCACCTGTATATTCGTGTGACGAGTAATTCCTCTGTACGTCTTCTTATTCTTCTTCTCCCGATTTTCCCACACTTGTGAAGTCGGGGATGCGAACTGTGTAGCATATGTGGACTTAGCCCTGGTTTACGGCGAGATGCCCTTCTTGACGCCAACCCTATGTGGAGCGTATTTCCTGTGGCGGTTCGTAGTGTAATGTGGTGCGAGTGTATGATGAGGATAGTATTGGGACAAACACAAACACCCAGTCACCGAGACAGAGGAATTTACCAGACGTGATTAAAATTCCGCCGGGAATCGAACATGGAACCCACTGAACCGAAGGCCTCTACTCTGACCATTCGGCCAAGGAGCCGCATAATTCCTGTCAGTGTGTGTGTGTGTGTGTGTGTGTGTGTGTGTGTGTGTGTGTGTGTGTGTGCGCGAGCGAGTAAAATGTACGTGTTCGTCCATAGACCAGTAGCATCACTTTTTACGCCAGCGTTCGTGGCTCTTTGGCGTTCACTGTCGATGTGTACGGTTTGTCGGTGGGTTCCTGAGCCTGAGTTCTCCTATCTCCCGGTGCACAGTCATGGTGCTAGCTGCACAATTAGTGGCACTACAGATGGCGCCATACAGTGCCCTGTGGTTTCTCCGTACCATCGTCTTCAAAGTTCGATGGTCTCTGCCGATTAACACATGTAGCCTACCCGGCTGTGATTTCCTTGTGATTGTGTCTTCCCGTTTCCACCTCACAATCACGTCCCTGTCAGTCGATAAGGACAACTTGAGAAGGGTGAAAATTGTCCTGGCTGACTGCTTACTAATAACCATTTCACATTCAAAGTCACTAAGCTGCTTTTCTCCTACCATTCTGCACGCATCGCGTAGTACTAACTCTCGGCCGCTTTTTATAGACTAGCAGCAGCGGCAGTCATAGTGACATCTAGTTTCTAGTTTTAGGCTGTATGACGTCGGGGTACTTTTGATCCCACCGGGAATTAAACCCGGGACCCGCTGAACCGAAGGCCTCTACTCAGACCGTTCAGCCAAGATAATGTGGTAATATGGTACGCACTTCGCTAGAAACAGGAAGCACATCTAGAGATTTCGTTTTGTACATTTGATTAGACGCAGAGGTTTATCATCGCCCGAATTCGAATGTCAGAATGGGTAGTTTTATATTCCTGAAGTACTGGTATAGGAAGATTTTTTTTTCTTTTTTTTTGCGTCGCACCGACACAGTTAGGTCTTATGGCGACGATGGGATAGGAAAGGCCTAGGAGTTGGAAGGAAGCGGCGGTGGCCTTAATTAAGGTACAGCCCCAGCATTTGCCTGGTGTGAAAATGGAAAACCACGGAAAACCATCTTCAGGGCTGCCGATAGTGGGATTCGAACCTACTATCTCCCGGATGCAAGCTCACAGCCGCGCGCTTCTACGCGCACGGCCAACTCGCCCGGTAGGAAGATTCTACTCTGCCTTGACAACTGTCAACATTCCTGTATTCCTGTCAAGTCTTCCTTTACTCTACACAAGTGGTGAACTACTACATTACTTAGGCTATGTGAGTTACGTTTCTCAATTGTGAATCTGCAAGCAGCACAGACAATTGTCATATCATTTTGTTCATTACTATTAAATACAGAACAGTGTGTGTTTATCGATAATTCATCATCATCATCTGTTTACCCTCCAGGTTCGGTTTTTCCCTCGGACTTAGCGAGGGATCCCACCTCTACCGCCTCAAGGGCAGTGTCCTGGAGCTTCAGACTCTTGGTCGGGGGATACAACTGGGGAGTATGACCAGTACCTCGCCCAGGCGGCCTCACCTGCTATGCTGAACAGGGGCCTTGTGGAGGGATGGGAAGATTGGAAAGGATAGGCAAGGAAGAGGGAAGGAAGCGGCCGTGGCCTTAAGTTAGGTACCATCCCGGCATTCGCCTGGAGGAGAAGTGGGAAACCACGGAAAACCACTTCCAGGATGGCTGAGGTAGGAATCGAACCCACCTCTACTCAGTTGACCTCCCGAGGCTGAGTGGACCCCGTTCCAGCCCTCGTACCACTTTTCAAATTTCGTGGCAGAGCCGGGAATCGAACCCGGGCCTCCGGGGGTGGCAGCTAATCACGCTAACCACTACACCACAGAGGCGGACGTTTATCGATAATTACTACGCATTAATAGTATTCATCAGGCAAAGGAGTAGGAAACTACCAGGTAAATTTCACAGTGTTTGGAATCCAGCTTACCAGACTGTTCATAATGCAGTGAATAATTTCAGGATTAATCCCTTCGTGATCTTATGAAATACTTATTTCAGCCGAATCATATAAAATGATACATTACCTCAATAGTAATAACAGGCGGGATGAGTGGCTCAGATGGTTGAGGCGCTGGACTTCTGACCCCAGCTTGGCAGGTTCGATCATGGCTCAGTCTGCTGGTATTTGAAGGTGCTCAAATACGTTAGCCTCGTGTCGGTAGATTTACTGGCACGTAAAAGAACTCCTCAGGGACTAAATTCCGGCACATCGGCGACTCCGAGAACTGTAAAAGTAGTTAGTGGGACATAAATCCAATAACATTATTATTATTAATAATAGTAATAACTTCTAATTTTCGATATTTTTGTCTCCATTTTCCAATTATTTTGGAATGTTGACGTAATCAACTCCGTCTCTGATTAAGCAGCTCGCCGGGCTGAATAGCTCATATGACAAAGTGCTGACCTTTTGAGCTCAAGTTGGCGGGTTCGATCTGGTATTTGAAGATACTCAAATAGCGATATTTTACCGAGCAAGAATTAAGCATGCGGTATTCCACTTTGCCCAGACATACCTTAAACGAAACATCCACGATCAAAATTTGTCAGATATCAGTACACAGACTTAGTGACAAGATTTATGTCTCATCGTTATAGATGGAACTAATGTTGAATATGTCAGAATGGTGAAGATCCACTCAGTCATTCATCACTGATATGCATTTAGGGGTGTCGCCCAGGTGGCAGATTTTCTATCAATATTTTTCTTGTCTTTTCTTAAATTATAGAATGTATTTTCACTAAACGGTTCAGATGTATTCTTGATTGTGTAGCTTATGTAACATATACCTGCTACCAGTCTCAGCCTTCTAAACGTTTCTTTGTTGTGTTGCTGTGGTAGACGGCACAACTCAGACTACGGCCGACATAATGCAACTGCGTAGATCTAGGTGGCTATGCGTGCTCCAAGATCCGTACTTATAATTCATGCCGATAGTTGGAGTTGTGCAGACATGGCAATGATGATACAATCGATTTGCTGAAAGAAACGTATTTTTCTTTTAAAGGTTCTAAAATCGTGGTCGTAAGAGGTTCATTGCATTTTCCTTGTAAAGGGGAGACAATAAGCTATCTTTTGTGAATCGGTTTAAACGTTCTCGTTTTCTCAATATCGCTATAAAAGACAGAAATAGCTATTTTATTATTATTATTATTATTATTATTATTATTATTATTATTATTATTATTATTATTATTATTATTATTGTACCGGTTGGTACACCTCTACGCCGCACTTTTGAATTTTCCGCCTTAAAGTACACCCCTACAGCTGAAACTCGGAACTTTAAAAACTGAATTATCTCAACAGTTTCTCAGAAGATGTCACTGTGTTAATTTCGAGCTGCTTTTGTTTACTAATTATCAAGAAGTGTGGACATTCTCTGATAGAAAAGCAGCTCGATTTGTTCTGGGTGATTACCGACAAAAGAGTAGCGTTACAAAAATGTTGCAAAGTTTGGGTTGGGAAAAATTGAGACAAAGAAGAAGAGCTGCTCGACTAAGTGGTATGTTCCGAGCTGTCAGCGGAGAGATGGCATGGAATGACATTAGTAGACGAATAAGTTTGAGTGGCGTTTATAAAAGTAGGAAAGATCACAATATGAAGATGAAGTTGGAATTCAAGAGGACAAACTGGGGCAAATATTCATTTATAGGAAGGGGAGTTAGGGATTGGAATAACTTACCAAGGGAGACGTTCAATGGATTTCCAATTTCTTTAAAATCATTTAGGAAAAGGGTGGGAAAGCAACAGATAGGGAATCTGCCACCTGGGCGACTGCCCTAAATGAAGATCAGTATTCATTCATTCATTCATTCAAAAACTATGATCATGCACCCTGGTGCGAAGTGATGGAACTTTTCTTGAAGATATTTTATACTCATAAGTTTTCCTGTAACTAAATTTCATTCTTTCATTTGTGGGTTGGCAATATAAATCTTTTCTTTCCGCCAGTTTTGAAGTTAGCCAATCAATAATTTATGTCATTAATTTTCAGCCAATTGCGTCTTTCTTCTCCAATTTCGATGTGTAACTGTAAGTCAGCCAATAAACGACTGTGGGTGTGTCTTAATTATTCATGAAAGATCTCGAATCTTCCCCGAGAGTGTATAAAAACTGCTGATTTTCCTGGCTCTCGGTCACTTCAACTACATCTAGCTTAGTGTATGGAAGTATAGCAGGGGGCGGGTACCGCCTCTTCCTTCGGGCAGCAGCTCTTCAACAAAGGTAATGGCCTTTTAACATCTTTATTTCTTGCTAGCTCAGCAGTTTAGCCCTCGGGGAAGGTCCGAAACCTTTTCAATGTAACCTACCTCTCTAAAAATGTAACTTAGTGCCAGCTTATGTAAACATTTCTTATTACTTTAACTGTAAATCGGGGATAGAGAGTGCTTTACCCTCTCGAGCTCCCCTTCATTTTGAGTTGAGGTGACTACGTTTTCATAACCGATTTTCTACTCTTAATGTATTAAAATTTTCTTATACGAGTCACCTCCCTAGTGTGGGAATAGCCCCTGTTTAATCGGCCTAGTGCCCCTTAGGTTTTAACAAGAATTCATGTAGGAGTGCAAGTACACGCCTCCATTCCTTTTGCGTTTAGGGCCATTTAAGTTAACCTGTTAATTTTCTATATAGGCCCAGTAGGCTGGGTACTAGATACCCCTGTTTCATTATAAGTTGTGCCTTGATGGCAATCATGTGTAAAAGTCTGGTATTGCCTTTAATAGGCATGAAAGATTGAGAGCGGGTCCGCTCTTTCTGGTATTTTGAAAGGTGCCTCTAGGAGGCTTGACATTACTAGGTGGGAGCAAGTGCTCCATGTAATTAGGGGTTTTCTGCCCTTTGGTAAATTGTGGTTGTGAGCTGAGAGCTCAGGAATTGTAAAACTTGGGGCTCGTAGCCCAGATCTTGTAAAGATCCCCTAAAACTTGTGCTTTCGCTTGTAAAGTTATCATTGTACCTGTGTTTTTTATTGTTATTTCACCTAGTGAAAATTAGTTAAATCTTGTTGTCTATTGAAAATATAACCTTCATTGAAATTTTAATTCATCTTTCGGACTTGTAGTTAGACCCATTCCAGCCCGCACCTTCTTTCACCTCTGCATTCCACGGATAACTCCGTAACAATTATTATTATTATTATTATTATTATTATTATTATTATTATTATTATTATTATTATTATTATTACAACTTTCCCCATGCGGAGGCTGCTTCAAGGACAAAGTATGTCGACTACATAGTATTTTGTCTTCTAAGTTACTGTTGACTTTGCTGGTGTGCCAGGTAGAAAAATCACCACAAGGTTCAGGAATAAATTTGCAATACGGTTCTTCAGATGTTATATAGATGATTGCGGAGTATGGTCACTGAACCTCGTATTGCGGCGATAGCGATGTCGTGAAGTCGTGTCCGGCTGAGACCGAGAGAATCCCATAGCTGTACAAGAAAGTTAGGGATTGTGCCTCGAGCTCCGATCATGAGTCCATGAACGGAAATATTGTCTAGGTGATATTTATCTTTATAGTAGTTTACAGTTGGCTGGTAAATTGACTTCCTTTCGGCGTCCACCTATTCGGCCTGGCCAACGTGCGACTTGAAGCATATTGTGGGATCTATGATTAGTCCTTGCTTGCTAGCTAGCTGGTTGAAAGGCTATCATGTCAATACGCCTGTTACTCCCGTCGGCCAGAGACCTCTTCGTGCACCGTGAAACCGTGATCTCTCAGCGAGGTTGCAATCATGTGTCGTATTGTATGACGGCGAGAATTTCTCAATACCTCCCCGTGAGGGCAGGCTCCAAGGACATGGGCAAGAGTTTCGTGCTCTCTGTGGCAACGCCGACAAAGGGTGTTGTCCTGGGATCTTCCTGGCACGGAGCGAACGGCGCACACATTCGCTGTCATCTTGATGGCCTCTCTCCATTCCGCACAGGATAACCCTCGGTGATCTCTTATCCATTTGTTCCCTGGCGTGTATTCCTGGAAGAGTCCAGCGCCCTTTCCTTTATGCGGCAACTTCGTCCATGACTGAACTTCTCTGCCTCGTAGTATCTGTCGGACCTTCCTTACATTGGGAAGATGGCTATTTTTGGACATAACTCGATCATTCATTTCTATGCCTAGATCTTGCAGACAAATTGTACCTTCTTGTTCCAAGTTCCTACTTGCATTATGTAACCGTTACTTGCAAGTGATAATTTATTACAGTAGTTTGGCTTCCCAAGTGGCGCGAAACAAACCGAGGCCTTTCTACTTCCTTTCGGTGTATACCATGTGATCCGGAACGTCTGCTGGTAGTTGTAATAATTCTTTAGTTCCACTATTTAATATTTTATGCGCATCTGATAGAAAAGTTTGAGGTATCTTGTTTAGGGGAGTAACTTGGAATGGGTAAATACGAGTAGGTGATATTGAACTATTGAAAATTGAAAATTTCTGTTCTGATTGCAGCAATGGTGTCAATATTGTTTCGCGTCTTGTCAAGTACGGCTTGTGGATCCAGTTTAAGTTCATTGATGAAATTCACACCTAAATAACGAATCGCACTTCCGTTGCACTGTGATTTAATTTCACAGTCGTCATTGATGATAGCTGACCCCTCTTGATAGAAAGACAAGCTGGTTTTGAAGCGCTGATGTCCAGGCCGAGTTCCTTAAATCTGTCTACGGCGATCCTGGCTAGTTCGGCAGCAGATTCAGTGTTTTTTTTTCCAAATATTACCGTATCGTCGGCAAAACACATTATAGTGAGGTTACGCTCCTCGTTTGCAATCCAGTAACCGTAATTCCTTGCTAAAGAATCTTCAGATAGTTCTTCCACAATATGATTGGTAGCGATATTAAATAATGCCGGTGACAAAGGGAGCCTTGAAGCACACCGCGATTAATTTTGATGGGTTTTGTTCCCTGTTCTTGTGTCTATATCTGTGTTACGTTTCCTTCTTGTAGAGCAATTATCAGTCTCGTCAGTTTTTCGGGCACTCCGACCGACTCCAGTGTGCTCTGGAGGTGCGCATACTGTAGGTAGATTTGTACTCAATCCAATGCTTGATTTTAGTTTTAGTTCATTTGGTCATTTAATCACTTTGGACCTGGAAAAATTCGAAATATCAGAGAATATTTTCAGCTGGAAGGCAATTTATGTAAATGTCTAGGAATCACTCAATGCCCGAAATAGTAAATTGAAAGTAGACCTGACGGCATTATTCCAAAAAGAGGAAAACTTATGTAGTTTCCTATCTGGCTTATCGAGTCTAACTAAGTGTTTCCAAGATTTGGGCCGGGTTTTGTTCAAGCTCATGAGACCAGCTGAGGAGTTGTTTGATATCGGAGCTAGGAGACCTGGTTATGGAAACCGACTGATATAGCTGAGGGTGTCACCATGCAGTTCACATGGTACTCCGATGTCTGCAGGCGATTTGGGTGGGACGGAGCAGGTTGAAAGTGCGGTTACGGGGGTGCAACAGTGAGCTTGCATTCCGGAGATAGTGGGTTCGAACCCCACTGTCGGCAGCCCTGAAGATGGTTTTCCGTGGTTTCCCATTTTCACACCAGGAAAATGCAGGGGTTGTACCTTAATTAAAGCCATGGCCGTTTCCTTCCCGCTTCCTACCCTTTCCTATCCCATCGTCGCCATAAGACCTATCTGTGTCGGTGTGACGTAAAACAAGTTGTAAAATATGATTTCCCTGGGCAGTGTTGCCTTGGCAGGCCATGGCCCTTAATGAGCTGTATGTGACACAGGTTTGTTTTCTAGTCTGTGGGATAAAAACAATCGAAATTACTATAGGCACTTTGCATGTGAAATTTTCCGATTTCCGTTACCTTGGCTCGGGCGGCAACTCTAGGACAGGCATATCCTTTACGTCCAAAGGACCTTATTGTGTGCGAAATCGACGATCTACTCTACTATCGTCAGTCTAGTGTCCACTGTAGGATGGCGTGTTCACTTGTGATGAAGAGACGTATGCAGATGCTCTACTCGATGGTGTTGCAGATAATGTATTATGTCAGGAACAAGTCGTGCAGGATATTTTCAGAGTAGCTTCGATATGGAACAATATGAGGCTGTAACGGTTCAAGCATGTGATCAAAACTTGTGTGGAGTTCTTTGCGTCATTGGTACTAATGTTAAGGCCATTTCGGCGGTCGGAGAGGGCATGGAGAACACATGCAAACTGAAAAATGGTGTCAAATTTCCTGATGGGAAAACAAATAGACTAACCATAAATATGTCTTACACGTCTCTGTCATGGCCATCCATTAACGGTTGGATGACCGTCAGCCATAAGACTAGCCTGCAAGGTTGCTAAGTAAACATTGTCTGGCCATCCATCCATACTTCACATCACAGCCTGCATGGTTGCTAGGTTACACTTCCGTCATACATTTTATTACATGACACTATTGCGTTACGCACTTCTCCGGATGACTGCAGCTCTAAGACACGTTTATGTCAAAACGTACGCCTCATTGATGCTGCAGACTGAACGAAACAGAGGACAAGTTTTGGTATTGCAGTCCCCACAACAAGAACGTTCCTTCCTTCATGTTAAAATGAGACGAAGAAACACTGACTGCTCTGTCTTTGCTGACACTGCATATCATCTATGGAAAAGGTGCCTCTGTGTTAGAGTGGCGGCCTCTAGATCCCAAGATCCCGGGTTTAAACTCGGCAGAGATAGTCGGGCAAATGTCCAGTCGACACTCCACGTAGTGCGATGTCTGCCTGCAAAAGATATCTGGCGACACATTTGGTTTTTAATTGACAATATTGATTGAAACTTAGCGGTAAATCGCCCAGCGAATATCCGGTTTCCTCTCCCATCACCATAAAAATTTAAGCCTTAATGGCGTTGAATTAAAATGCCTGCTCACTGTATCTGAGGCCCTACGATTATTATTATTGTTATGTCCAGCCCCATGGCTACATGGTTAGCGTGCTGGCTTTTGGTCACAGGGATACCGGGTTCGATTCCAGGCAGGGTCGGGAATTTTAACCATAATTGATTAATTTCGCTGGCACGAGGACTGGGTGTATGTGTCGTCTTCATCATAATTTCATCCTCATCACGACGCGCAGGTCGCCTACGGGTGTCAAATGAAAAGACCTGCATCTGGCGAGCCGAACTTGTCCTCGGATACTCACGGCGCTAAAAGCCATACGCCATGTCGTTATTATTATTATTATTATTATTATTATTATTATTATTATTATTATTATTATTAATTGAACAGAACCGAGTCCCATGGCGTAACAGCCTCGAAGACCCATAGCCTACCAAGCAACCGCTGCTTAGCTCGAAGGCCTGCAGATTATGAGGTGTCGTGTGGTCAGCACGATGAATTCTCTCGGCCGTTATTCTTGGCTTCCTAGACCGGGGCCGCTATCTCATCGTCAGATAGCTCCTCAATTGTAATCACGTAGGCTGAGTGGACCTCGAACCAGCCCTCAAATCCAGGTAAAAATTCCTGGCCTGGCCGGGAATTGAACCGAGGCCTCCGCCGTTATTAACTGAAAATAGTCAGAAGATATTTGAGGTGAAAAATTTTGGTGGACCACCGTGTACATTTACTAACATATTTTTCAAAGTAGTGAGAATTGGGGTTTTTCCCACCAGATTTAAGAGGAAAAGAAAAAGTAAATCAGTGATGCAATTTGTTACTCTAAAGGTATACTATATCTGTAGTATTCGATATATTGCTCTCTCTCAATCAATCAATCAATCAATCAATCAATCAATCAATCAATCAATCAATCAATCAATCAATCAATCAATCAATCAATCAATCAATCAATCAATCAATCAATCAATCAATCAATCAATCAATCAATCAATCAATCAATCAATCAATCAATCAATCAATCAATCAATCCTGATCTGCATTTAGGGCAGTCACCCAGGTGGCAGATTCCCTATCTGTTGTTTTCATAGCCTTTTCCTAAATGATTGCAAAGAAATTGGAAATTTATTGAACATCTCCCTTGGTAAGTTATTCCAATCCCTAACTCCCCTTCCTATAAACGAATATTTGCCCCAATGTGTCCTCTTGAATTCCAGCTTTTTCTTCATATTGTGGTCTTTCCTACTTTTAATGACACCACTCAAACTTATTCGTCTACTGATGTGATCCCACGCCATCTCTCCACTGACAGCTCGGAACATACCACTGAATCGAGCAGCTCGTCTCCTTTCACCCAAGTCTTCCCAGCCCAAATTTACCTAGACTCCCAGTCTGATGGCGAGAAGCCGCCACTTGGACCACAAAGAAGTAAGAGGTGTACAATATCAGTTGAGGAGCTAGAAGATGCGTATGAAAGCCTCTTTTTTTTTTTCCCCCGCAGAAGTACAGCATGTTCCGTTACTCTCCTTATACCTGACTTGACTTTAGCGTGTTACTTCTGGTTCTGAGAAATGAAGCAGTGAGGAATGTCGATCACGCAAACTTGATCAGACAGTACAGTGTTTTCTTGCGTGCTCCTGCCATAACCAGTCAACGCAGATCCTGGAGATATGAGGCCTTGTACCACAAGAGCTATGATGCCTCTTTATGAACAGACAGCTCACACTAATATGGTGGTGGCCAATACGTTATGAAGACAAGGCGAGCTCTAATGTTTCGTGGCGCCATTCTATTTTGCAAGCAGAAGATAACTTACACACAACTTTAATTACAGTCAATTTTAATAGTATTTATAGCTGTGATTAATAGGCTTCCAATAATACGCTGTTAGAAGAAAGGAATCATTAAGATAGAGGAACGAAGTTATCTGATGGTGCAGGGTTCAGTCCCTTATAATTACAATGGATGCAGTGGCTGTCCAGGCCCATCAACACGTGCAATTACGTTTCATCGATCCCCTCATTACTTAAAATAATTTCAGACTTCGACATCCCATTATTTCATAAACCAAACTTCCTGTGGAGATCTTCTTTAAGATTCTTACAATTTGCCGTACTGGGGATGTCAGAACATATTGTGAGGAATTACTACCACCCATGGAGGTCATTGCAATCCATAAAAACCCGCATCCTATCGTCAATATTTGTTATGATGTTATTTTTTTACGTCCCACCAACTACGTTTTGACGGTTTTCGAAGACGCTGAGGTGCCGGAGTTTTTCCCCGCAGAAGTTCTTTTACCTGCTAGTAAATCTACCGCCAGGCATTTAAGCAAATTCAAATACCACCGGACTGATCCAGGATAGAACCTGGCAAGATGGGATCAGAAGACCAGCGCCTCAACCATTTGAGCTACTCAGCCTGGCGTCAATAGAACTGCAAAAGTTAGAAAATGTTTGTCAAGTACCTCTTATTTTTAAATTGAGGAGATAAAAAAATAAGTGGCGTATGGATTTTAGTGCCGGGTGTCCGAGGACATGTTCGGCTCGCAAGGTGCAGGTCTTTGCATTTGACTCCCGTAGGCGACCTGCGCGTCGTGATGAGGATGAAATGATGATGAAGACGACACATACACCCAGCCCCCGTGCCAGCAAAATTAATCAATGATGGTTAAAATTCCCGACCCTGCCGGGAATCGAACCGGGGACCCCTGTGACCAAAGGCCAGCACGCTAACCATTTAGCCATGGAGCCGGACCTTGAGGAGATGGATGTAGCTTTCTACCATAAATAAGGTCTTCACATGGCAGCTCTGCATGCTACTTTTTCTCTTACTTTCCTTGTAACCTAAAAATACCCACAATGTAATAGCTTGTTCGTCCTCTTCGTGTCCCCCTGTTTATCATTCCTTCCAAGACAGCCATTTCTTTTCAGCTATCTACACAAGTTTACATGCCTCCTAGATAGTAAAGACCTCTCTCAGGCCACGAAGATGTGATACGGTGAACGGGGTTGAGTAGCTCGGACGATAGAGCGCTGGCCTTCTGAACCAAACTTGGCAGGTTCGATCCTGGCTCAGTCCGGTGGTATTTGAATGTGGTCAAAAACGTCAGTCTCGTGTCGGTGGATTTACTGGCACGTTAAAGAACTCCTCCAGGACATAAACAACCACAAAAGTAGTTAGTGGGATGAAAAATTATATTATTAATGAATAATAATGTTATTTGCTTTACGTCCCACTAACTACTTTTACGGTCTTCGGAGACGCCGAGGTGCCGGAATTTAGTCCCACAGGAGTTCTTTTACGTGCCAGTAAATCTACCGACACGAGGCTGTCGTATTTGAGCACCTTCAAATACCACCGGACTGAGCCAGGATCGAACCTGCCAAGTTGGGGTTAGAAGGCCAGCGCCTTAACCGTCTGAGCCACTCAGCCCGGCATTATTATTATTATTATTATTATTATTATTATTATTATTATTATTATTATCATCATCATCATCATCATCTGTTTATCCTCCAGGTTCGGTTTTTCCCTCGGACTTAGCGAGGGATCCCACCTCTACCGCCTCAAGGGCAGTGTCCTGGAGCTTCAGACTCTTGGTCGGGGGATACAACTGGGGAGTATGACCAGTATCTCGCCCAGGCGGCCTCACCTGCTATGCTGAACAGGGGCCTTGTGGAGGGATGGGAAGATTGGAAGGGATAGGCAAGGAAGAGGGAAGGAAGCGGCCGTGGCCTTAAGTTAGGGACCATCCCGGCATTCGCCTGGAGGAGAAGTGGGAAACCACGGAAAACCACTTCCAGGATGGCTGAGGTGGGAATCGAACCCACCTCTACTCAGTTGACCTCCCGAGGCTGAGTGGACCCCGTTCCAGCCCTCGTACCACTTTTCAAATTTTCGTGGCAGAGCCGGGAATCGAACCCGGGCCTCCGGGGGTGGCAGCTAATCACGCTAACCACTACACCACAGAGGCGGACGGTGTGGGGGTTGGCGGCCGTCGCCTCTACTAGGAACTGTCTCGGCATTTGCTATGTTGGGGTGAGAAGGCCGGCGCCTCAATTGTCTGTGCCACTCAACCCGGCGAATTCGCCTTAGTGCAGGAGAATGGAAAACCATGGAAAACCAATCTCAGGGCAACCGACGGTGGAAACCAGGCCCACTCCATTTCCGAATACAGAGGTGTAAAAATACGGTAGAGCCGTGGCCACTTGTAGGCCGAAGCCTGCTTGCAACTGCCGACGGCCTTTTCATCTCGTATCTCAGCCAATTTCTCTTTCTCATTGTGATAACTTTTTCTCTTTTCTTCAACTATTTCGAATACCTCCTCCTTCCTTAGTCTTTCTACCCTTCCATTCTCCTCCGAATCACATCTCCTTTCCTCAGCGTCCAGTTCTCTGCTCCATATGTCGCTAATATTCCAAACACTTCTCTTTCTTTGACCCACTGTGGGTGGGGGAGATAGAACACATCCGTGGCATCCCGTCATGGATGTAAGAGGCGACTAAAATGAGGGCCAGTGGCTTTCAACTTGGGAGCGTGAGTTGCCAACCACGATTCCCCTAACTGAGTACTGACATTACTTCCACTCACAATAGTTATCCATGCAAGCACTGACGTTACCATTTCTTGTTTAAGTTACCTATAATTTTTATCATCTTCACGAAGTTTTCAGACTGGTTATAGTATTCCTACCATGGGACATTACCTAGGGAGAGTATGATGTTTATAGAAACTGTCGACGCTGGCCATTGAAAGTATTTCTTGATCTGATGAACATTGGTGGAATCAATGCATTAGTCATTTATAAGAAGAACCGTGGTTTTCCAAATATTTTGACAAGGAAGTTCTTGTACGACCTGTCAGTGGATCTCATCAAACCCATATAAAGGAGGATACAACAATAAATATTCCCAAATAACTCAAGAGCCTGTGTAGGTTATTTGTTGGAAATGAAGATGTTGAGAGACCCGCTAACCGTCCGCAAGTTAAAGCGCGAATATGCTGCTACAGGTGCGGAAGAAGTCGCAACAAAACCACCCGGAAATCCTGCAGTACATGTTTCAAATGGATTTGCCCTGATCACGCAAATACCGTCTGCTTCCGCTGTTCGTGTGAAACAAGAGAGGGGGCAACAGACAGTGAAAGTGATTGAGGACACGGAGAGATGTAAACAGTTGTAAATTTCTGGGAAGTTCTGTCATACTATTCACAAGATTGTTTGTAGCACCTGATATTAAGTTTTAAAAATAAAATCTATTATTTTTCTAATAGATAATGTCGTTATTGAATAGATAAAATGACCTGTGAAATACGTATATTAATACTTAAGGTAGAATAAAGGATTTAAAATGGATGACAATTATCATCCGCGCGAGCACTTGCGCTAGAATTTACAGCACGAGCTGCGCAGTGTTAATTGTGATAGGCTCCTCACTTTCATCTTACCTATTCGACCTTCCTTGGTCAGCTCTTGTTCTCTTCTGATCCCGAATGTACCAAGTTACAACACCTTGGGAGTCTTTAATTTTCACCCCTTTCGTGGTCCTTCAATTTCTACTGGTGAAACCTTCATTCTTCAAAGGATCGGACTTATTCCTTTTTCCTTCTGATCACTATTAAGAGAGGATGGTTGCCCAGTTTCACTTCACCTTAAATCACCACCATGGCCCTGGCTATGCCTATGCGAGCTACCGCCTTCCAGATTGGTGTATTCACATATTCTGTTATTGTGCATCCTATATATTTGAAAATTTTTCAGTTTCTTCATGACCTATCCTTATGTTTAACTTTCTCGTTCTTATACTCATTAAGTTTACCATACTTTTGTCTTTAACGTATTCATTCTCAGTTTTCTTCACAAGTTACGATTAGGTATACAAACATTTCGGTTCACTGAGAAAATATCATGTCATCAGAAAATCAATCACACTCTATACCCTTACCCTCAACTCATAATTGTTTTCTTTTAGGAGTAATGTGGAAATAATGATTTTTACATATTTGAATGGTCAGCGTTGAGGCCTTCGGTTCAGAGGGTCTCGGGTTCGATTCCCGGCCGGGTCGGGGATTTTAATCGCCTTTGATTAATACTTCTGGCCCGGGGACTGGGTATTTGTGTTTGTCCTAACACTTTCATCTTCATATTCAGACAACACACTACACTACCAGCCACCACAGAAATACGCAATAGTGATTTCATCCCTCCATATAGGGTTTGCGTCAGGAAGGCCAACCGGCCGTTAAACAGGGCCAGATCCACATGTGCGACACAGATTGCACCCGCGACCCCACAGCTGTGGGAAAAACGGTAGTAGTAGTAGAAGAACTTTGCATATATATTGTTTTCTTCAATTGCTGATATTCTAAAGACGACAATTTTCGAAAATGAACTAGTCAGTCATGTGATCGTAAAGAACAGCTCACCACAGTCGAATTTCAGAAGAGTGAAATGTAATTTCATTCACCCCTTAACGTCGGATGATACTGGTTTGTAAAGGACCTCTTGTGACAGACTCGGTATTTATCGGACGCAATTAATAAAAACTCAGCCATAGGTCACCAATAGAGTTGATTTTTCTGCCATCTAGTAGAGTAAAACAGAACGTCGAAATTGACATACAGACAACTTTTATGGCGTAAAATCATAATGTCGCTCATTGTAGCTGAGGCCACACGATGGCAATAATAATAATTTTGGCGGGTGATTAGTGCAAGTGCTTGGCTGCTGGATTTCAAGCTGGACGGCTCATTTGAATCACGGTGGATTCCTTGTTAGAATTTTCACCTGAAAATTCACTTGGTGCCAGGAAGTGTATCCGGTCTTGAACCCCTGATCAAAACTCCGAACGAGTCAGCGTAGCTGGAAAGATCCCAAAAATGAATAGGGATAATTCATTATTTATTTTTTCCGGACATACCTTGGTGGACAGAGGTGAAAGAAGGTACGGACATGAATGGGTCGATAGAGAACAAATCGAATTGTAATTAAAACTTCAAAATTAGTAATTTTATTTCTTCCTTTTCTTTTCTTCTTTTCTTTTCAAATTTTAAACTTTGCTAAGCAATAGCAAATCCTCAGGTACAAAAGTTTAGCCCGTGAGCTCAAGAAGGAATGTTAGAAACTCCTCGAACAATTAGACAACATGATTTAACAATATAAGCTTGAAGCTCCCCAGTTACAAATTTAACAATACATACCCAAACTTTACAACAGTAGGAGGAGCGTCTTTGCTCCACACAGTTACTCTCTCGGAGAAAATTCTACAAAATTTACAAGTTCCAGGCCTATTAAAGGCACAACCTACATTTTACCAAAACCAAACAATATTCACTGTCATATATGCTCAACAGTCTGACTTACATTCAAAAAGGAAATGCATAATAGGAGTTAACTTTAACAAGGGTAATAAGTACCCATTGTACGTGGCCTTAGCGAAAAATGAAAGGTAAACGTTACTGGCCGAAAATCAAAATGTTAGGAGGCGACCACTTGCACTCCTCTGAAATACACTTGAATAATGCCTAAAACCGTATTTGGGTTGATGGCACAGAGGTTAAGCCTATACTCCTATACTACGGAGGTGACTAGATGGAGAGAAAGTTTAAATTACAAGGAAAAGATAAATTTAAAGTTTACGAAATCATAGTTACCTCAAGACCAAGTTGAAGGGGAATACAAGAGGGTTCCCATTCTTTATTCCCTAAGTTAAATCAAGATCTTAAATCAGATGTGGAATTTACATGGCCGGAATAAATTAAAAATCTTTGAAACCTTTCTCTCTAGTTAAATTTCTGAGAATATTACATAATTAAAATATGTCTGCCATTACCTTGAGCTGGTGGATCTTCCGGAGATGGTCGAGGCAAGCCCTCCCCTGCATCCTGTACTAACACACGCTACTACTGGACTGGAGCCATTAAAGGCAATATGGCCCGAGAGGTCCCAGCTTTTATAGCGGAGAGGAAGGTTCCAGATTTCTCTGGGCCGGAGCTCTGGACACACCCACAATTATCATTGGACAATCGAATAAATATCAAACATTTTTGATTGGTTACTTAAATAAATGTACAAAATATCCTATTGGCTACAATTTTTAGTCGGCGGGAAAAGATAGAAGTGTTTAACCTTCGACCAAAAACAATCTATAAACAATTCAGTTTAAGAAACCTTGACACACAAAATTACTTTGAAAATTAATTGTTCAACCTCGCCGCAGAGGGCGCACATAAGTTGATAGTAGAGACATCTGTCCATAAATGTTCAAACTTCTTCCGAAGTGAGTTTCAATGCTCATGTTATTATTATTATTATTATTATTATTATTATTATTATTATTATTATTATTATTATTATTAACTCTCAAAAAAATTACGCTGTTATCTCTAAGGTAACTTTATCTTATAATCGTTATTAACGGACCAAATATTCATAAATCAATGTTTAAATTACAAAGAGTTACGTTTATCTTTGTGTCACCCCAACAAAATATGATATTATACTTATTAATAATACCACTAAACTAAATACATATAATCTCGTCTTTTATATCCATTTAAGCCTTTTGACTCAAAAGTTAAATTCTATTCATTAGATAGAGACAGTTAATGTTTCGTCAAACCATTCATTCCAGCCTTCAATTAAAAGACTAATGATTATGCTACCTTTGCACGGTCAAAATACCGCGGCCCTTTAATTATCAGGGGGGCAGGCCCGACCTTAAATACATCTCAAAAGGACATGTTTTTGATAAACAGGCGAACATTAAATTTTGCCTAGTTCCTTTATATAAATTAACATTTATTAAGTATCTTACACTTTTATATACTAACTTTATCATTATTATAATTAAACTTATGTTATACAATTCACTCCAATATTCAACGTAATAAAAATGAAAACCTACAACCTATTTTCCAGTCATTGACCGGGGCAGGGATGTAATGAATGAAGCATATATAGGCTGTTGGTACGATGGGGTCCCCACTCCCAAAGTGATATGTTAATGACTGATAGATGCTATGAAATGAGAATGGAGAGTGTTGCTGGAATGAAATAAGACAGGGAAAACCGGAGAAAAACCTGTCCCGCCTCCGCTTTGTCCAGCACAAATCTCACATGGAGTGACCGGTATTTGAACCACGGTATCCAGCGGTGAGAGGCCGACGCACTGCCGTTGAGCCACGGAGGCCCCCCATTTAACTTAATATTATTAAAAAATTACATTAAAATAAAATAACTTATAAAATTATTCAACTGATAGCTAATTTAAAGCCTATAATTCTTTACAACTCCTATAATAATTATAATTTCTATTCTAAAGCTTATCCCTTAAAATATTATATTCAACTAATAGTTAATATGTTAATATAAAAACTACTATTAAAATACTGAATTAAATTCATTTCTTGGAGAACCAGATATCTTAAAAACCGATTAATATTTCATTACACATTTATTATTCTTGATAATAATATTACATTAACCAACATAACAAATTACCCCTTTTTAATTCGGGAAAAATAAATCTCTATTCAGTTTTAATAAACCCTGATACACAAGATACAATATTAATTTACTTTTCTAAAAAAAAAAATCATTTTTTTCAATTTTCCTTCACAGTACTACTTCACTATAAATAAATAAATTTGTTCTATTTCTATACTAACACATAAATAATTAATGTTATTTCAATTAAATAAATTTCCCCTATTCACTAATTTTAAATTGATACTTTCAAACTAATTCGAATCGCACGAACATCCTCTCAGTGTAAATGAAATGCTTCATTTTCAGCTTTATTTTGCATTCTAGATACACTTTCCAGTACATCTACTATGTTACGACTTATTTCACCTTAAAATGAGAGCGACGGGCGATGTGTACATGTTTTAGAGCTAAAATCATATTATCATAATATAACAATATTACTTTCAAATCCACCTTCAAATGCACCATTTTCATTGTAAGATCCATTTAATATTTTTAAATTGTAATCCATCTCTTACTTGATTATAAGCTGCAGCTTGACCTGACATTCACTCTTATAAGAGATATAGAAAATTATCGCTCAAAAAAAAATCACTATAAATAAATTTGTTCTATTTCTATATTAAAACATAAACAATTAATGTTATTTCAATTAAATAAATTTCCCCTATTCACTAATTTTAAATTGATACTTCAAACTAATTCGAATCGAATTATTATTATTATTATTATTATTATTATTATTATTATTATTATTATTATTCCACGCGCTCCACGATCACCCGTAAACAGCTGCCCGTGGTCTCTCATCCACACATCACGCCTCCAACAAGTGTGGAGCAGAGAGCAAGAAAGTTATCTGATTTGACTCTTTTCTTTCGTGGACTCCACAAAAAAAAGTAACGACACCACATGAAAGGAGGGCGATGTAGTTTCCTGTTAAAAAATGTATGTTTTTGTCTTCCACTTTGGAGAGCAGCTATTCGAAATTACGTGGCTGGAGTAGAACATTATATCAATTGTATTCAGTACCACTCTTGCCTCAAGAGTTTCCATACTAAACATTGGATTAGCATATTAATTTTCTAACCTTATTTATTAAATCTATGTTGTCTATCAAAGGGAAGTATATATTTTAATTAGTAGTTCAGTTAAGAAGTATATGATTTTGTCTCTATCAACTTCCACGAGATGAACTAGTTCACATCACTCATTTGACCTTCAGAATACAGTAATACAACATTTGCTACAATGTTGAGGAAAGCAACGGGAAACTACCTCATTCCTCATTTCCCTAGCACGCCTCTTCAGTGATGCCTAGGCCATATATGACAGCTGATGGCGGAGCCGTTGAGGATTCAACCAGCCTTCGGGCTGAGGACTAAACATACATACTACAATGTTTGAACGAACTGTAAAATGGCCCAGTACGTGTTGTCTGACAGACTTCACATTCCACTGAGGTAGACCTAATGCACCATTGTTCAGTTCAGCCTATACAGTATATGTGTGAATTAAATCCCCATATTGGTATACACTAAGATCATGCTTGAAAGTCGGATAAATAAGCAAATAAATATTTCCAGTTTTCCGTAGTTTCCCTTTTTCACCGCAGGCAAAATTAATTAATTAATTAAGGCCAAGGTTGCTTCCTTCCCAATCCTAGCCCTTTTCTCTTCCATCATTGCTATAATAGGTGGTGGTGACAAATGGCTATTAGTAAATTTTCTCCATGTTTTCTCAACTTCTATATGATCCACCTCAAATCCGAAACATGTCCCTTGAACAACAGCAGAAGGAATCGACTGAATAGTACAGTTGGTTAGGCTACCGTCTTCCGTGCAAAATACCAGAATTATACTCGTTCGCAGTCACTGTGTCGTTCAAGAATACTTTAATTTTTTTTTTAAATACTCCTATCAGCAGATTCATGAGCACTTTAAAGATAATCTTTTTAGGGCAGAATTCTGCCACACTAATTTCTCACAAAACTGATAGCAGTTGAAGGGACATTAAACACCACAGTTTCAGAACAGTAGAAAAGTCAAATAAAGCCTATGGTTGACCCTGTGAACCTAAACAGTAATTGTGTAAACTTTCGGCTTACGCAAGTCGAAGCAAGCGGATTACTGGGGCACACTACAGTAAATTATCTTGGCATACTGTACGAAGTTGTTCATAGATACCATATTAGTTTTCAATGCATTCATCATGGTATTTGACTGATTTGACTGAACGTGAAAGACTGGCTGATTAGCGAAGATGATCAGTCTCTCACCCTCTGCACTCTGAGTTTCGGGATCAAATCCAGGTGGTATCAGTTGGCATTGAAGTGTTCTTAAATATGAGGGCCCATATCAGTAAATGTTTTAGCATATTTAAGAACGTCTCTTGAGGTCAAATCTTTTGCGTCTATAAAAATCTGTATCAAGTTACGGGTCGATAAGTGAATACACTTATTGGTGTTATTATTATATTGACTAGTTTTTCGCCTCTCTTCTTGGCTGAATGGTCTGCATCGAGGCTTTCGGATTAAAGGGTCCCGGGATCGATTCTCCACAGACGGGCAGGGGATTTTACACGGGTTAATTCCTCTGACTCGGGGACTGTGATTTTCTGTTCACCCCAAAACATTTATCTTCATGGAGAGTACGCACAACACATCACGCTACAAACCATTACATGAACACTCAGTTATTGTGAATACTTCCATCAACATAAGCTTGGCGTCGGGATGAGCATCCGGCGCTAAAACAGGTCCAGTTCATATGTGTGTGGCACAGTTCACGCCCATAACCCCGCCAAGGTGAGGAAAAGTGGCGAAGACAGAATATATACTAGTTTTTGATGCAATCTGCATATACTATGGTGTCCTACACTCAGTACCTATGTGTTTTATCGCTGTCTTAAAGTTCTACTGCAGACGTACGAATACCGAGAAGCTACTGAGATATAATACAGAGTGTAACAAAACTCGACAGCAAAAATTTTGGAATGTATTCCTCACATAGAGAGAAGAAAGAGAGGTTATGACAACATGGGTCCGGAGACGTACGCTTATAGATTTATTCAAACTTCGTGACACAAACTAATTTTAGTAATAATTTACATGTCCTCATGCAATCATCCAATCGTCTCATCAACAGAGGTTTGTCATTAACATCTGGGCAGGCATTGTTGGCGATTCCTTGTTGGGACCCTACGTTCTTCCGAATAGGCTTAGGCTAGTGGACAGAACTACACGAATTTCTTGCGTACTGCATTGCCTGATTACTTGGAAGACATGCCACTTGCATCCCGTCCACAAATGTTTTTCATGCAAGATAGTGCTCCCGCACATTTCAGTCTGCTGCCCGCAGGTACCTGAACACCCATTTTCCTGAGCGCTGGATAGGTAGAGGAGGACCGATTGCTTTGCCACCGCCACACTCTCCTGACTTGAACTCTCTGGACTTTTACCTGTGGGGACACGTTAAGTCTCCCGTGTATGCGACTCCTGTTCCTGATGAAGCAACTTTATATGAGCGCATTGTGACATCCTCTCAGGCAGTACACACTACACCAGGCATTTTTGATCGCGTGCTTAACTCCATGCGACGACGAGAGGAGGCTTGTATTCAAGCTGAAGGTCGTCACTTTGAACATCTCCTCTGATACAGGCTCAAAGTGTTTCAGCTGCCGTTACAGACGTACGGTGCAAATGTACAAAAGTTAGAATAAATCTGTAAGTATAAATTCCGGACCTATGTTGCCAAAAACTTTTTTCTTCTCTGTATGTGAGGAATCCATTCCTAAATTTTTGCCGTCGAGTTTTGGTACACTCTGTATAGTAGTAGTAGTAGTAGTAGTAGTAGTAGTAGAAGAATGTCTACCCCGTAGGACCCGGTTCCTGATACGGGATCGGGGATGCGGTGAGATGAAGTTATATGGCCTGTTTTTACGGCCGGATGCCCTTTCTGACGCCGATCTCATTTGAAGAGATAATTTTAATTAAATAGTGAATGAAATTGGGTAAGGAGAAGGAAGGAATCCGCTGTGGTTTATGAATAGGAACTGGAGGTGAAAATGGGAAACCACATAAAACCATTCTCAGGACATCCGGCGGTGAACTTCGATCCCATTCGTCTCCCAAGTGTAGAGTTTGGCTCCATAGCCCTATCGCTTGACTCGCAACGGAAGGGTTTGACTTGGACGAGACCGTTTGCCTGAAACTTGGTGGTAGTGTTGCCATATCCTAAAATAATAGTCTATTTCGGAAGATAGGACTCAAGTATTTTGGAAGATTTGGTCAGCATTTGGTAAGGTGTTTATTTATGCTATAATATAAATAATTACTTAAAATTAAATTTATTTAGTTTAATTTCCGGGTTGAACCGTGTTGTAGTTGTCTGTACATCACGTACAGTTTGCTAACGTTTCGAATACATTGCAGTAATCTTTGTCAAGGCGACTGAAATACCCCTACTCGATCCGAGGTGATCAGTCTCCAGGCAGCAGTTTACACTACTAGATTGGTCCTGACCTTGGCCTTTTATATCCTAGCCTTTCTGGCTGACGTAAGCCCTAGCAGCAGTTTACAGTACTAGATTGGTCCTGACCTTGTCCTTTTATATCCTAGCCTTTCTGGCTGACGTAAGCCCTAGCAGCAATTTACAGTACTAGATTGGCCCTGACCTTGTCCTTTTATATCCTAGCCTTTCTGGCTGACGTAAGCCCTAGCAGCAATTTACAGTACTAGATTGGCCCTGACCTTGGCCTTTTATATCCTAGCCTTTCTGGCTGACGTAAGCCCTAGCAGCAATTTACAGTACTAGATTGGCCCTGACCTTGGCCTTTTATATCTTAGCCTTTCTGGCTGACGTAAGCCCTAGCAGCAATTTACAGTACTAGATTGGTCCTGACCTTGGCCTTTTATATCCTAGTCTTTCTGGCTGACGTAAGCCCTAGCAGCAATTTACAGTACTAGATTGGCCCTGACCTTGGCCTTTTATATCCTAGCCTTTCTGGCTGACGTAAGCCGTAGCAGCAATTTACAGTACTAGATTGGTCCTGACCTTGGCCTTTTATATCCTAGCCTTTCTGGCTGACGTAAGCCCTAGCAGCAATTTACAGTACTAGATTGGTCCTGACCTTGGCCTTTTATATCCTAGCCTTTCTGGCTGACGTAAGCCCTAGCAGCAATTTACAGTACTAGATTGGCCCTGACCTTGGCCTTTTATATCCTAGTCTTTCTGGCTGACGTAAGCCCTAGCAGCAATTTACAGTACTAGATTGGCCCTGACCTTGGCCTTTTATATCCTAGCCTTTCTGGCTGACGTAAGCCCTAGCAGCAATTTACAGTACTAGATTGGCCCTGACCTTGGTCTTTTATATCCTAGCCTTTCTGGCTGACGTAAGCCCTAGCAGCAATTTACAGTACTAGATTGGCCCTGACCTTGGCCTTTTATATCCTAGTCTTTCTGGCTGACGTAAGCCCTAGCAGCAATTTACAGTACTAGATTGGCCCTGACCTTGGCCTTTTATATCCTAGCCTTTCTGGCTGACGTAAGCCCTAGCAGCAATTTACAGTACTAGATTGGCCCTGACCTTGGCCTTTTATATCCTAGCCTTTCTGGCTGACTTAAGCCCTAGCAGCAATTTACAGTACTAGATTGGCCCTGACCTTGGCCTTTTATATCCTAGCCTTTCTGGCTGACGTAAGCCCTAGCAGCAATTTACAGTACTAGATTGGCCCTGACCTTGTCCTTTTATATCCTAGCCTTTCTGGTTGGCGTAAGCCCTAGCAGCAATTTACAGTACTAGATTGGCCCTGACCTTGTCCTTTTATATCCTAGCCTTTCTGGCTGACGTAAGCCCTAGCAGCAATTTACAGTACTAGATTGGCCCTGACCTTGGCCTTTTATATCCTAGCCTTTCTGGCTGACGTAAGCCCTAGCAGCAATTTACAGTACTAGATTGGCCCTGACCTTGGCCTTTTATATCCTAGCCTTTCTGGCTGACGTAAGCCCTAGCAGCAATTTACAGTACTAGATTGGCCCTGACCTTGGCCTTTTATATCCCAGCCTTTCTGGTTGACGTAAGCCCTAGCAGCAATTTACAATACTAGATTGGCCCTGACCTTGTCCTTTTATATCCTAGCCTTTCTGGCTGACGTAAGCCCTAGCAGCAATTTACACTACTAGATTGGCCCTGACCTTGTCCTTTTATATCCTAGCCTTTCTGGCTGACGTAAGACCTGGCCAGAAAGGCTAGGATATAAAAGGCTAAGGCCAGGGCCAATCTAGTAGTGTAAATTGCTGCCTGGAGACTGATTACCTCGGATCGAGTAGGGGTATTTCAGTCGCCTTGACAAAGAATACTGCAATGTATTCGAAACGTCGGCAAACGGTACGTGATGTACAGACAACGACAACACGGTTCAACCCGGAAATTACCGTGGAAGCTTTACCTCTAAGATAAAATTGAATTTGTTAGGATGGATGCTATGCTATACCGCGTTGAAATAGGTAAAGTAACCTTTTTTTCAGTCTGATGATCACAAGATACATTTTATACTATACTAGTGCATGCCTGAGTTTTTCTTCTAGTTATGTACTAGTGTTTTACAAATTTGTATTTCTGTTCGACTGACAGACGGAAAAAGTGAAATTATTTTAAAACTAAATAGTCAATGAACATTGACTTTCATCATTTTCACTCATTAATCTGAGCTGCTTCCTCTTCCTCCACTGAACAGGTTGGCCGTGCGGTTAGGATTGCGCAGCTATGAGCTTGTATCCGGGAGATAGTGGGCTCGAACCCCACTGTCGGCAGCCCTGAAGATGGTTTTCCGTAGTTTCCAATGTTTACGCCAGGCAATATTTCGTTGTTGGGGGCGAGTAGATGGAGAGTCGCAAGGTGAAAAGTTATGCCCTTTTACTCATCTGCTTCCGAGGGATACCCGATGAGTCGGAAAATATCTGTTCTTCTACACTGGCGGGGGAAAACAATCTGTTGTGGAGGTAATAATTACCTCCAGTTGGAGCTGAAACTCCTTCTTCGCTAATAATTTGGAAAATATTAATAATATTTATATAGTGTGGGTGAGGGAAGGTTAAGCTTCTTAACAAACGGCCCCTTTCGGGGTCAAATTTTGATTTTATTTAGTGAGAGAGTTGGTGGAGTTTGGAATAGCCCGAAATATTACTCAGATCAGGTCATAAGTGAGCCAATAGCCACGATGTTTGAGCCGAGTATTGGGTTTCTTGGTTCTTATGACCTGTTTGAAGAGTGAGATGCCATCTCTCTAATCGTCAGGCAAATCGTAGGGTTGTATCTCAGTTAAGGCAACGACCGCTTCTTTCCCACTCCTTGCTCTTTCCTATCCAATCGTCGCCATAAGTCCTGTCTGTGTCGATGCGACGTAAAACAAATTGTAAAAAAACTTTTTTCTCTGTGCCTTTACAGATGTAGGTCTTCATCAGGCATAGAAACTCTGCTCCAAGTTTGAAAACCTAATCTTCGAGAACCATTTTAGAATCACATGTTCAGTCTTGTATTGATATCCTAGAGCAATTAGGATTCGAGAGACGTGTAGCACTGGTATGTTAATGACCAGTTTTTAACAATATATTTTGTCTATCCCAGTTACCGATAGCAACTGATGGAACGTTACACATATATTGCACATATGCACAATGGGTGATATTTACACCTGGCTAGTTTTAACTGAATTGAGGCCAAAGGATATTTCAGAAGATATCCACCTCATTTCATATTTTATGGAATATTTTTAAAAATAGGAAGATCTTTCAAAATGTCGGAGGGCATGGCGACACTCCATGGTAGAGTGATTAGTTAAAGCATTAGAACATCACTGCAAACCTGCATTGTTACATAGACTGTCCACAGCATGACAAGCAGGAATCCGGCTGTTTGCTAGTTTGTGCTAATAACATACTGTGATAACAGCATTCGCGTTTGCATATAGATGGCCAAAATTTCATACCACATAATATTTTAGCTTCCATTATAAACGATGCATAAATATTAAAACCCCGATATTGTGATATATCAATATATTGTACGCGTTAGTAAAATAGGTTTGCAGACTGTGAAATTCTGTTTGTGTTGTCAAAATGCCATTTTCAGTATAAAGTGTTATATTATGTAACCTTAAAATAGAACTCTCGTTATACTGTGCACGCCGCGAATATTATCATCAGTCGGGTAGTGCTATCACTTTTATGAAATCCCGTACAGACTAATACTAATACATTGGAAAAACACTGCATATTGTAATCCAAGTATCGGTTTATGTTATCACATATTTTTATTACGGCATTCGTTTCTACTTCCTGTTCCTAATTAAAAGTTTTATTTTTATGGCTTTCTTTTTCAGTCACTGTACGGTATTCGAAGTAACAGTACTCTTTTCTGAGTAAAAGATTACCAGTTGTATGCCGCAGTATTACCTCGCTTTCTCTTTTACACAATACAAGCATGTTTCACCTTTCAGTTTAGCTACAGATTTAGAATGACATTTAGGGCTGGTATTATAATGAAGGTTTAAACTGAAGATTGAGTTAAACTGTAACTTGAGTTTAAACCGATGTTGAGTCTTATAATGGCCGGCCTACGTTAAACTGAGGTGAAGAAGGAAATATACGGTCTTGGTAGCAGTGACTTGCGAGAAAAGTTGACTGTCGATAATGTTTTGTTTACTTCTTGTAGGTAAAATGGCGGATAAAAACAATAAACGTTGTCCTAATTTTACTTGTAAGGAAATAGAATTGCTTGTGCAATTAGTACAGAAATATTCACTATATAAAGGAAGTAACTTTATTTTTTACACTTTTGACATTCAAACAGTTCAAAAAGTCATTTTTACATTCTTACCTTTTCGTTGCATATTTTATCCTAGCACCTATTTGCTGAAATAGGGTTATGACAGTCTGTTTTGTAAGCCTAAAACTATTTAAAAACTCCATTTTGTTCTATGTATGAAAGTGACGTGCCCTTGCTCGAAAAACTCATGGTGCCCGTGGTCGTTCGATAATTTGAACCACTTCTTCATCATCGCTTAGTATTTCTTCAAACACCTCAAAAATATCTTCGAGATCCATTAGTTCTGCCATGTTGTAAGGTTATGTATTCTTAAACTTCAGTTTAAACGGTAGATGAGTGGCAGTAAAATGAATCTCTAGTTAAACTTAAGATTAAGTTTTATAATACGCGACTAACAGATAAACCGAAGTTTAAACTGAACCAACAGTTTAAACCACTATTATAATACCGGCCCTTAGTGTGTTGCAGTGTAGGAATGGCTAATCTATAAAGCAAATAATTTCCCAGGTCGGTAGAGTTCCAATATACTTCTAAAATGGTTCTCATACTTGGAGCAGAGTTTCTATGCCTGATGAAGACCTACAGTACATCTGTAAAGACGCGAAGGAAAAGGATTTTCTTTTTTTACAATTTGTTTTACGTCGCATGGACACAGAGAGGTCTTATTATTTATTACCAGAATAAAATTGAAGTTAGCTGTTTCCATCTAGACAATAAAAGAACCAACTACAAACATCAAGCAAATGGAATTCAAAATACAACGAATAAAATATAATCCTTGCCCAAAATATCTGGGCATTACAATGGACCGGACGCTGACACATAAACAACATCTTCTTAATACTGCAGAAAAGATAATAACAAGAAACAAAATCGGGGGCAAACTCATCGGTTCTACGAACTTTATCCCTCGCTTTAGTTCATCCAGTGGCTGAATACTGCTGTCCTGTGTAGCTTAACAGCGCGCATACTGTAATAGTTGAAATGCAACTAAATGACAAAGAGGACAATATCTGAAACTATCAAAACAACACCCCTACAATGGCTATCCGTGTTACCCAACATCCACTCCCCTCATATACGAAGGGAAATATCTCTGGTAAGAGAATGGAAGAAATGTCGCAGAAACCCTCAACTACCCTTACATCAGGACTGCACATTTCAGAAACCAGTGAGATTGAAATCAAGGAACCCATTATGGAAATTAAGAGAAAGGCTTACTAAGTCCCATTTTAATGCTGATCAAACTTGTAAAGAAGAATGGTATTTTTCAAATCCTGATCACCTGGGTCTAATTAACGATCCATGTGAAGCTCCGTCTGGTTTCAATTTACATAGAAAGGCATGGGAATCTTTAAACCAAGGAAGATGCAAATTCTGGCTTCACAAGTGGATAAAAGCTGAAAAATCACACTGCGACGGTGACAGTATTCCCCAGACGATACAACACTTTGCTACGGAGTGTTCAAGAAGAAGATTTGAAGGAACTATTCAAGATATCCACAGTGCCACCGATGAAGTCGTGAACTGGTTGAATACACTGGACATTACATTTTAATTTACCTGATCTGTAAATACTGTATATAGCTTACTGTAATATTTAAATTTCCAATGTATCTTATTTTTCCATACGAAATAATAATAACTGGAATTCTAATCGAAAATCAGAAACAAACAGCAATTACTTTTTTAATGACGAGAAATACATAGGCCTAGTCAGGGGCGCAACGTTAGGGCCTGCAGTGCAGGCGGACTCGGGCCTTTAGGGGCCCCCGCATTCTCCTTGCGAAATAGAACATATAATTCTGGTGGATTTTTATTTATGACTTGATAAAATTGGTGAGTCAAGTAAACACTATATGTCTTTTCACGAGAGTTTAATTCTGATGTAAACATGGTATGTCCACGCCTCCGCCAAAGAAAGAGTTGTGATTCGCTGAGCGTGTAGTACCAACCTCCACCCCTTCAACGTCTCGTGTTCGGACGCACAGGGCTGCGCATCGCATACGACAACAGTGCGAAGATCTGAACTTCTGAATAAACGACTAAACCTGGGTTCTGTTCACTTAGTTTATTGAACACATTCACAATGCACTGCCTATGGTTACTCGTGGATTCTGTTCACTTAGTTTATTGAACACATACACAATGCACTGCCTATGGTTACTCCTGAGCGGGTTTCCTCTTTTGTGCTTTACTACGCACGAAAGTCCTACCTCTTGCTCCATTTCTGTCACTATGAATACGGACTCACTGACTACTGCAAGAACCAACACCTTATCTCTACGCTATACAGCTTGGGCCTTTCCCCACTACGAGAAGACTTCCCGTATTACACAACGCCTTGCGCCTTCATTTCTCGTTATTTAACCACTATTTCATTTAAAAAACATATATATGCCGGTATATACGACAACCTTATTATATATAAACTAAAATAAAATAAAATTAATGCGACGTACTACTTTTCTTCGAGCTCACATACAATCGAGTGAGTGCGACGGTTGCTTCTCCAATCAACTACGTCCATGTCCACGTGCATAGGCAACGTGCTCCACCTATTTGTTTGCATCAGGATTAAACTCTCGTGAAAAGCGGTATAGCATAGTGCTTCGCGTAATCGCGTGGGCGCGTCATGCAATATATATATATATATATATATATCTATGCATTAAGAGAAAGGAGATAGGTACTGTTAATTTCCCTGTGATGTTGATAAATTGATGACAACATTTGGATGTTCTGAACATGTCAGCTTCAACTCTAAGCTCGCATGCAATTATAAGTCTTATGGGGATTATTTCTGTTCCGGGGATACCCGTGGAATGCAGAGGTGAAAGAAGGTGCGGGCTGGAATGGATCTATCCACAAAGCCGTGATATGAATTAAAATTTCATTAAAGGTTATAGTTTCGAAAATAGCAAAACTTAACAATTTTCACATAGAACTTGAGAATTTAACAAATAACAACAAGTCAACAAATAACCGACACTCGGGTCCAAGAACAGGAAAAGCCAAGATTTAGAGACAATTTAACAAGCTGAGCTTCAAACCCCAAGTTTTACAATTCCTGAGCTCTCAGCTCACAACCACATATTACCAAAGGGCAGAAATCCCCTAATTACATGGAGCACTTGCTCCCACCTAGCAATGTCAAGCCTCCTAGAGGCACATTTCCAATACATAAAAGAGCTGACGCGCTCTCAGTTTTCCAAGCCTATTAAAGGCATACCATACTTTACAATCACTGGCCATCAAGGCACAAATTACACCACTGAAACAGGAGTATCTTGTACCCAATCTACTGGGCCTTAGCAGAAAAAGAACAGTTTAAGTTAATGGCCCGCAATACCAAAGGAATGGAGGCGAGTACTTGCACTCCTAAACACACATTTTAAAACCTGAAAGGCACTAGGCCGATGAAAGAGGGGCTGTTCCCAAGCTATGGAGGTGACTCGTATAAGAAAATGTAACACATTAAGGAAGAGTAGAAAATCGGTTACGAAAACGTAGTCACCTCAAATCAAAATGAAGGGGAGCTCGAGAGGGTAAAGCACTCTCTATCCCCGATTTACAGTTAAAGATAAATGAAGTTTTTACATAAACAGATAGGTTACATGGTAAAGGTTTCGGACCTTCCCCGCGGGTTAAACTGCTGAGCTAGCAAGAAATAAAGATGTTAAGCGGCCATTATCTTTACTGAAGAACTGCTGCCTGAAGAAAGAGGCGCTGCCCGCCTCCCGCTACACGTCCATACACTAAGTTAAATGTTGATGATCTGGCCGAGAAACAGGAAAATCAGCAGTTTTTATACCCTCGGGGAAGATTCAAGACATTTCATGAATAATTAAGACACACCCACAGGCGTTTATTGGGTAGCTTATAGTTACGCATCAAAATCGAAGAAGAAAGACACGATTGGTCAAAAATTAATTACAGAAATTCTGGATTGGCTAAGTTCAAAACTGGCGGAAAGAAAAGATAAATATTGCCAACCCACAAATGAAAGAACGAAATTTGGTAATAAGAAAACTTATGAGTACAAAATATCTTCAAGGAAGTTCCCTCACTTCGCACCAGGGTGCATGATCATAGTTTTTTAGTAGAGAGATCTATGAGACAATGTCCAAACTTCTTGATAAATAGTAAACAAAAGCACGACGAAATTAACACAGTGACATCTTCACAGCAAAAGTTTAAGTAGATCCAGTTTTAAGTTCACAGTTTCTCCTGTAGAGGAGTACTTTAAGGCGGAAAATTCAAATGTGCGGCGCAGAGGTGTACCAGCCGGTACAATTTCATATATAGAATTATACTTAGAATAGAACATGTCTACATCGTAAATTATCTTGTACCTAGCGTGTGAACACCTCCCAGTTAACTGCGCTACTTGCATACCGTTCTCCTTTCGTCTCATCAACAGATAATCTATCATATCAAATCAAATCTCACTTGTGAAGCAGTAAATGGCAGTCAGCGAGTCAAATCAGTTTTGAATGAACAACCGGGACCTTATAATTGGCAGTTCAGCAGCTTGGCCGTTACACCACGCAGGCAGTCAGTACGTATTAAATAAGGACTGGGAAGGTAGCAACCGTGACTTAAGTAAGGCATGGCCCCTACATTTATCTGGAGAGGGAATGAAAACACCATCCTCACTACTGCCTCTTCCGGATGAAGTTCAGAGCTACACAACATGTCCCACAGAGCCAGTTCGCCCGAAATTAAGCTTAGACTAGAAGCAGTTTTCTATTTTAATGCGCACAACTTATGTGTCTTTGATACTTAACCAGTCTCATGAAGAAGATTAGATTTGTTGTAGAGTTACTTTATCCTCCCTTTAACATCTACTTTCAAGTTAAATTACTTGTTTTTCTTGCTCATCGTAAAAGTTTAGTGAGTCTCTACTTACCCTTAGGAGAACTCCGACAGGTACACGCAGATCCGATTTAAAAGTTTAAATCGACGAGGCTCTTTACATGCTAATGTTATATTTGTAAGTGACGAGATGATGGTGGCAACACGTTCTAACAGGACGTCTTGCTTATATAAACATCCATTCACATATTCTAACAGACAGACACATAATCGTTATTTATTCAATTTATGTGCGCTCGGAATTTATTTGCAGAATAGAAAATATACACTCTGAAGGAAGAAAACTTTTTATTTAATTAAGAAGTTGCTCTCCTATATATGAAAAACGCTTTCATTTTCAGAAAAGCGTTTACTAGAGGGGGTACAGATTGCAGTTGAGGTATTAATATATGCGAGTGAGCGGTGAATATGAAATATTGGTTAGTAAATTGTCTCCATATTGATTCAATGACATTCTTTTCCATACGGAAACAACACTTTTTCACCAAGCGAGTTGGTTACTCGGTGCGGGCAGTAAAGCTGTACGCTTGCGTTCGGGAAATGGTGTATTTATATTGTATTAACAGCAGTGGATGTGTTGATAGTGACAAGTGTTTGATGTAGTAGTTGTTTGTAATCGTCGGGTCTTAACAGTACACCATGAGTACATTGTAAAACGTAAGCATAAGGTGTGATCTAAAAGTTTCCGTTTGAGGGCATTGTTGCGGCGGACATTCAACCTAGTGTGACTCCGATGCGGGTATATAATCACAGACGTGTAGGCACAGAGGTTAGTTTGGCAGTCGTGTCGTGAATGCGGCCACGTGATCTATGACGACGTTATTACCAAATGCGTCCAAACAGGACCAACGTTCTGTTATTCTGTTCTTGGCTGCCGAAGGACAAACACCGGTGGACATCCATCGAATAATAAAGACAGTGCAGGGGGCAGCATGTCTGTTGAAAACGACCGTTGTGGAATGGTGCACCAAGTTCCGTGCGGGTCGCGTTTCGATACAAGACGCCGGTTGATCTTGGAAGCCAGCCTTATCCATTACGTACAACAACAAGCGGGCGGTGAATGAGGCTTAGGCTGATGACACACGGAGCGGTTTTTGCCGAGTCGGCAGCCGCGTCGGCCGCCGCCTGTGATTGATACACAGAGCGGTTTTTGCCGACTGTGACGAAACCACTGCCTGCTCGAACTGCATCTAAAATGACTGCTTATAAGCAGTCATCGGGTGCGTATCGAGCAGGCAGTGGACAAAACACATTAGTGAGCGTGACGTTAGGTGAGGAAGCTAGCTAAAATTACCGAAAAATAAAGGATTGTTCTTATTCTTATTCCAAAAGTCTACTTACTCTATATGTCCTTTTACGTGTATATTATTGAATTTCAAAGATACTTCATGATATCTAATACAAGAATACCTACCAATGATGCAATCGCCGCGTAAATTCAGCCACGCCCGACTAGAGCGAAGCATCAAGTCGGCCGTGATTCAGCTGAATGTATTAAATCTATGGCGCTAGAGCGCGCACAAAGTCTTCAAAACGCTCGCTGCACCGCCAGCTACACGACAGGCCGAGTCGGCAAATCTGCCGCCTGTCGGCGAGCACCGCTCTGTCTGTTTCATCCCATCTGATACAATAGAAACATGCGCCGACTCGGCGGCCGACTCGGCGAAAACCGCTCCGTGTGTCATCAGCCTTATAGTCCTGATCTCTTCCCATGCAATTGTCACGCCTTCGTTCCTTCCAGAAAGGCCTTGAAGGGTCGACACCTGCTGTCGGTCGAGGATGTGCAGCAGGCGGTCACGGACTTCTTCACGCAGCAGGACACCACACGGATATCTTCAACCTTGTGCGACGGTGGGATGAGTACCTCAATGCTCACGGCGATTTTGCCTCATTGGCATCCCGATTCAGGACTGTGCGGCCGTCGAACGAAAACTTTTTGATCGCTCCTTACCTTCATCCGGTGCCGACCCCTCACAGAAAACTGGCGAACATCAAGGAGTAGTGTCGAAACCGTTTATAACGACTCGGAAGGGATTGCCAATTTACGGTAGTTATAGGCGATGGCCGCACAAACCGGTATTGTTGTTGTTGTTGCTAAAAGTGCCATATCTGTAAGTTTTAGGATGCACACGTACATGGTTAATAACATAATAAAGTTGAAACAAAAAAATCAATGAAGTAAGTAGGCCTACTGTATTTTCAGTACAATATTTGTGGAATATTGAAGGAATATTTCACAGTACGTACAACAATAATTTGTCAGCAAAGCATAAAACAGTAAGTGAAGAATGAAGTAGCAACAAAGTAAATTGATCAGTAATGTCGCACACGATCTTGGCTAATTGTCCTTCCAAATTGTACAACACGTTGAGAGTGATGTACGCAATTCCTTTGCGACGTGGACGTTTGTTTCTCCATTTCGTTTTCGCCGCATTATTTGTAAATTTTCGTCAGTATTAAACACTTTCCCTTTCTTCTGCGAAATTTTCACAGCGATGCTTGCCTCGACTACTAAACAGACTTGAAATCTACAATCTATTGAAAACAAGAGTTTGAAAATAAGCTTTACATTGTTGTCAGCAATCCCCGAACTTGTAACAAACAAAAATCAACATTGGACGTTATAGTCGATATTTTTATCCGAAAATGTGATTAAAAAATACACCGGGATAAGCGAGGACGTACTAAACGATATTTTTAAATACGTTGTTTATACAAGATTCAGACGGGACCGTTATATTTCGCCGTATTATTTGTATTATTCTTCGTTTTCGATGTGGTCTACTCTACATTCTACGATACATGCACATTTCAAAGGCTATAGAAGGAGTTTCCAACTTGTAAGAACTCGAGGGCTACGTTGGAAACCTTAGGTATGATCGTAATTTAATAATGTATCCTGTCTAGCCTTTGTGGACTTTGAAAAAGCTTTTGACTCGGTGAGCCACGCTGCTGTTATGCAAGCCTTAGCCGAACACGGCGTCGATGCTGCCTACATAAGAGTACTCCAGCATATCTACGAAACCTCTTCAGCCTTCGTGAACGTCAATGTGCCAACCATGGATTTTCCCATTCAAAGAGGTGTAAAGCAAGGCGACCCCATATCTCCCAAGCTGTTCTCAGTATTAGAAATGGCCATGTCAAAAAATCAACTGGCAAAGTATAGGAATCAAAATCAATGGGAAAAGACTGAATAATTTAAGGTTTTCAGACGACATTACACTTTTGGCCAACGACATCGATGAACTACAAAGTCTAATACAAGATCTTGTCTCAACCTGTCAAAAAGTGGGACTATCCATGAACCTTTCTAAAACCAAAGTAATGCTCAACAAATGGGCCCCAGCAGGAAAGCTGCATGTGGGAAATTCCACATTCCAACAGGTCATTGAGTTTGCCATCTTGTGCAGCTTGTAAACATGAAAGGGGACTTAAGACCGGAAATCTTTCAACGTATCAAACTAGGATGGCAAGCTTATGGAAGAAATTCTTCAATCTTCAAATCCAACATGCCAACCCACCTGAAGAAGATAGTCTTTGACCACAGTGTTCTCCCTGTACTGACTTACGGTTGTGAAACCTGGACATTGAGCGAGTTTGTTAAGCAAAAATTCAGAACAACCCAAAGAGCTATGGAACGGTTCATGCTAGGCTTCACGAAGAAAGACAGGAAGAGAGCAGATTACATCAGGTCAGTCACAAAGGTCAGTGACATTTTAGAAAGGGTGTTTACCCTAAAATGGCAGTGGGCAGGCCATGTTGCTCGCAGAACTAATGGTAGGTGGACAAAGCTTGTGCTTGAGTGGAGTCCGAAAGATCATCTGAGACCTAGGGGAAGACCATCGGATAGATGGGATAAAGACATCCGTAAGATTACTGGGATCAGTTGGCAGAACATCGCTCAAGACCGTCCCAGATGGAGAGACCTCATGAAAACCTACCTTGCTTCGGACTTAAAGAGGCCACATCGTAAAAACGATTGAATATGGCTGATAGTGATAGTGAATTTAATAATAGACCAATTTTCGTAAAATTCTGCAAATAGAACAAAGGAACTAGTATGAAATAACAAGCATAATTAGTTCAAATGAATCGTAGAAGAGTGAAAAAAAAGCTATTATACCCAGAGAATTAAATTTTGAAGAAGAGTATTCAACAATGACATTTTATTTGAATTAATATTTGGTAAATTGTAAAACACATCTAAAATCAAACTGAAATTAAAAATGTAGTCAAAATAAAACTTAAAAATGGAGAATTTAGTGGGAGTACTGTGGTGGATCAACTGCATCTGCCAATGAACGATTGTCCATCTCCAGCTCTGTTGTTGTTAATCTCATAAAGTGGAGCAAGGAAAAATGTCCAAATCGACTTCTGTAGAGTTTTAATTCATTTCATAGAAATAAAATAGCACTTTCACATATGTACGTGACCCCAAACATCAAAATCGTTGATGGTCTAAATTGTCATAAGTTTGGGTATTTTTTGGTGGATAGCAGTTTAAAAAACGTGATCTCTTTTCTTGTCTCTTCCATATCCAAAGATCTTCCTTGTGGAGAGAGCATATATATTCAGTGGCAAGAATCTAAAATCCCACCAATGTACTTTCAAGAGCACTTGGCTGAAAATTAGTTCGACAGTTTAGCACAGTGTACCAGTCAGTAATACCAAAAAGAGAAAATCAAGAAATGAAACCGCGTCGAGCATCAACGGATATGATCGTACTTTTAGTATTCTTTGTAGCCTATGCTTGGTCGCATAAAATTTCAATGCTGAGGTTGGCATAGACTTCAAGATTTGGAATGGATCCCATAGTCTTTTTTGTAATGGTTGAGACATAATACTGACATTTTTGAGGGCTTATTAACCGCCAAATTTTGGGTTTAAAATTAAAAATCAATACTCCATGTATATCGAATGAATACTGACAAATAGGAGATGATATTAAAGAATGAATTAGTTCCGACTCGGGTCTGAAATGGATATGAAAATTAATATATTTTCTGAACGAGCTATGAAGTATTTTTCGTAAATTTTCTTCATATTTCTTTAAAAACTTCAAAAAAATGGTTTCGTAGGCTGCCTGTTGGAAATCTCTGGGCTATAGGTTCATTGACGAAGCCGTTAGTGTCCATATTTTGACACGGTTTAACATTACTGATAACGCATAACACGTCACGACAAGTCAAGGTGTTTCGAATCGAGGGTCACAGTTGCACACATACAGAAAAAAAGAATTTCAGAAACACGTTTCCTGCAATGCTGTTTCTGGTTTCCTTTATTTCTACATTCCTATGCTATTCTTGTGTTACCAGTACCCTAGGTATTAGAAAGTTGCACACTGTGAATGGTGATTCCGTCCAAAGTAATAACAGCGTTGATGGTTCTCTGTTTGCTGATTACCAAAAATTGAATGTTCTGAATTATACTTCATGAAGAAAACAGAAAACAGGAACCAACAGCAACATAACTATGGACACGTGGAAGGAGTCTAGAATGAGAGCAGAACAAGAAAACCATAGGCATCGGTATAGAAGAGTACTCCTTAAACGAGATGCCGGAGCTGTCAGACAAAATAACAAGGCTCAAATAGAACAGCAGAACATGATAGTTTGAAAAATGTAGCTTGGGTATACGTTACAGAGAGCGTAGTGTAATAAGGGGAACTTAGTAAGCGAAAGATTTTCCTAGTGCATGGAGGAAAGAAATCATCGCAACTACACATGGAAAGGGTAATGAAGAACACGCGGATAATTACAGAGGCACTTCTGAATGCCACATACAAGATTTTTGCAATTTCTATAAAAGAAATTGAGGAGAGAAATAGAAGTCAAGTAAATAATAACTGAAACATAATCAGGGTTTAGGAAAGGAAGAAGCGGTGGATGGCGGGTGAGGCGGGGAGCGGGGGACGGTGAATTCTAGACCTACGCCATTTTTTTTTTTTTTTTTTTTGCGAATTTAAAAGCAACTTTCGACGCAGTCGATGCAGATTTACTTCGTCAATAATTAGCATACTCCGGCATTAACAACCCTTTAGTAAACAGGATCAGGGAAATCTACCATGAAACGTCATGTGTGGTAAAAGTACATGGTAACCTGTTGGAAGAGTTCTGGATCGAAAAAAGATGTCAGACAAGCATGCTCACTCAGCCCAGAACTGTTCGGTATACTAGTAGCAAACCTAGAGAAATTCCCGCGTGAAGCCCACATGGAAGGTATAACCATCGGTGGCAGCATTATTTACTTGCTGGAACATACAGACGATATTGTGGTTCTCGACAAAGTTTAAAGAAAGATAAAACAAATATTAGAAGCGTTCACGGGGTATTCCGGAAAGAAGAACCTAAAACTGAACAAAAATAAACCTTGCCCGCAGAAGACAAAGAAGCAAGAAAATGACCACCAACTAGAAATGGGCAGACATAGCCGTAGAAGAGAGGTCAGTGAATTAAAATATCTCGGGCACCTGTTCAACAAAAACCTAAATGCAGAAAAACAAATCGCACTGGAAGAATGTGAACGGGATGACATCAGAATAGACATCTGAACGAGAGCAGGAAATTTCGAAGTAATGATACGGCAAAAATCATCAAACATACTGAAAGAATGATTGAAGAAGTATATGGCAGAAAATAATGTATATCCAAATAGGAGACGAAACCATCGGAATATTACAACCAAAACGGCCTGTCACCATAAGTCAGAAGGAGGTGGGAAGAAGGCGAAAAGCTTTATAGCTTGCGCAGGAGGGGCAAGGACATACAGTAGCAAGTCAGATTCAACATGGTCGAGACAGCCCAGTACTGCCAAATATACAAGAACAATAGATGTATCGCATTAGCTACGCAGAAGAGGACACAAGCAAAACCAAATCATTATTGTCGGATTCAGATGCGGAAACGAAGCTCTGGCTATCAAAATAAATGCAGAATATGCGGAAAAAGTTAATACAGACACTGCACACTTCTCGATGGATTTTAGCTCTCCGACCCGTTGGGGCTTTGAGTGCAGTTCTGAACATAGTAAAGTGGTGCATAGATGGCAAACGGTGGAACTGTTAGAACGGAATCGAGCTGACCAGAATATGGTCTTCACCCGGAGGGTGTTATATTCTAGGATGACTTTGGGACTTTCATGGCGTAGACCCTCATGTTCATAGTTGCCCAGAGATTATATTAAGGCATTAGGGTTATCTGGCAAGCTGGCGTCGAATGTATGGACATTCTTTTGATTCTGGTGTAGATTTGGAGATCATTTTGGATGTCTCGATTCCGTTCGAACCATTATGCTCCTGAGATAAGGCGCAGCGCGCGGTTTTGTACGCGCTGAACCGTATCCAGGTGAGTCGTAGCGGCAGTTCCCCAGACGAGACTGGCAAATTCGAGGATTGGTTTTAATGACTTCTTGTACAGGGTGAGCCTATTTTCTGTGTTTAGCCCATTATCGGCTTTCATATGAGGATAATTTCAGACAGGCGACGAATCGCCTGGTCCGAAATGCGGTGATCTTTAACCGTCAGTCCTCTGTCCAGGGTAACTCCCAGGTATTTAGTAGAATTTGCCCACCGGATCACCTCGCCAAAAGCGATCAGGGGTTAGGGATCTTCACGGGTTCTCTCAGAAAACAGAGTTGCACTGCTTTTACTGATGTTAATTTTGATTCTCCATTTTCTAAGCCAACATTCGAGCGTGGACAGTGTTTCCTGAAGATAATTTTGAATTCTGGGAGTTTCCAATGAAACAGAGGAAATTGCTGTGCCATAGAGAATGGGACACCTTTTATACAATATACGCGGGCAAAGAGAAGAAAAGAGGGAATAACGCGTCAAGAGCAAAATAACCGTTATTTCAATATTACTTTCAATTTTGCATATATATATATATATTGCATATTAGTTAAACGTTGTAAATGCAACATTTGATTCATGTGTACTAGATTACCACAGTAATTGGAAAAATATTTCAATATGGAAAGGCAGGAAATAAAAGTACAACCGCTATTTAATAAATCTAAAATAAAAATAAACTTAGTATTGGATGATGCGGTAATTGCTTTCGTGACTGTTAGTCCTCAGAAAAACCAAGCGTAAGTCGCGATATATGACCACAGTTCATGCAGCAGTGTAATCGATTCGATTTAATAAGTAACGAATTTAAAAGGGAGAATTACCGTTTGTAATTGGTTTTCTGGCCATAAAGCCTCGTAGTGTAATACATTAAATGTAAATTACGTTTCTAAAATGAAATAATGGATAGTGTCCCCATCCATGAAATTTTTAACAAAGTGGATCCAGAGTAGTGTTTATTTCGGATCTAATTTTCTGAAATCTTATACCTGTTATTTGGAAATTAGGTGGGTCATTTTTTCAATATAATGCAGGTGTTAACTGTGGAAGAACGCATGTTACAATAGGAGTATGATTAAAGTTTATGAACCTACTTACTTCAGAGCAGATCCAATAATAATTATGGGTACGCTGCGATAGTACCGGTAGTGTATAATTATATGTTCTTGGATTTGGAAAACAAAATCAGATGCATGTTAGCTTCTGATATATGACACACTCGTGGTTCTCCTTTAATAAAGTTATTAGTTAATAAATGGTTTGCTTCAGAAGCGTACGGGCTTACATTCAGTTCATGAACTGCACCAATCATCTGAAAGCGTGCTCAAACGGCACGTGAAAATATGAAGGGAAAAGTTACTATTCCTTTCTTGCTATTGGTATTTCCCGTCGCAGCAACTCAAACAACATCTATGCCGATAAAGAAATGGCGTATGGTCTCCGGAGATGCCAGATGCCAGTTTCTCGACTTGGCGCTTATATGCAACCTGCGTTGTGTTGGTAGATATATCACGCCCCCACGCTTTGTTCATCACAACGTATTATTATTATTATTATTATTATTATTATTATTATTATTATTATTATTATTATTTATTGCACCGCTCTGTGGCTAAATGGTTAGCTTGCTAGCCTTTAGTCACAGGGGTCCCGGGTTCGATTCCCGGCCGGATCGGGGATTTTAATCTTCATTGGTTAATTCTAATGGCCCGGGGACTGGGTGTTTGTGCTGTCCTCAACATCCCTGCAACTCACACACCACACATAACACTATCCTCCACCACATTAACACGCAGTTACCTACACATGGCAGATGCCGCCCACCCTCTGCCTTACAAGGGCTGCACTCGGCTAGAAATAGCCACACGAAATTAAAATTAGGCATAAATATAAACACACTGCAGATCACGATATTTATTAAAGGGATACATATGCACATCACTAATTCGAAACTTGGCACTGCATAGTGTATGCCAACATGATACAGTCAGGAATGTAACTGGAGATCGCTATACGTAAGTAGTTATTAGGATGAAAATCAGTTTATATTCGTATTGATCTGAAATTTGACACTAAAGCCAGTAGTACTACAACGGAGCAGAGTTTCAAATTGCTCTGCTAACAAGCGCTACATAGCAAAGAAGTTCAGTTTCAAATAATACTCGGTAACCATCCTGTTATTTATCAAATTACATTATCTAAAATAAAATGTACACAATTACAAAATATAAGGATCCCGCGAACGCCCCATTGACGACCATCACTATGAAAAGATTGGAAAAGTCAGTCGATTCCGGTATCTTGGGGAACGGGTCCACCCGGAACCTCCATCTTAGAAAAATGTACTAAATCCAACGCAGCATACCAACTGTCGCAAAACCGTCACAACAAGAAGCACACCAAAATATGCCATTACAAGACTGTTGTCAGATCCCAGTTCTTATATGCTGCGGAGACCTTATTGATGAAGAGGAAAGGCACCATGGGAGACCTGGACACGGTTGAAAGACGTATCCTTCGGAAAATGCATCGGCGAAGAGTGCTCTCGGATGGAACCTACCGACTGAAAGTGAACTCTCAATTGTACCAGCAGTTGGAAACGGCTAACACTCTAGCATGCGACGTAGGTGGCTGAAGTTCTACGGACACCCTCTGAGTATGGACAACGACAGGCTTACGAAGAAGATCTTCTCACTCATCATACGTTACAAGACTGGAAGCATGTGGCTCAATGAAATAATAATAATAATAATAATAATAATAATAATAATAATAATAATAATAATAATAATAAACTGCTTAGATTCCGCAGGGACTTCTGATTCTGATATTTCAAACTGCCCCAAATTTAGTACAATGGTAAACTCGAGTTAGCAGGACTCAGGAGATATTGGGAACGAAAGCGATCATACAAAAAAGAACTAGTCATAAGCGCTACCTAATGGGCTTAAATCACTAATAATAAGGCGATCAGATGACCTTAGATGTTAGGGCCCTTTAAACAACTAGCATCAATAATAGGGCGGGTGTCTAAAATCTGTGAAGAGGATGGGCGGGCACCTTGTTGTCGTCCCCTGCTTTAGTGTGTGTATTCATAATTTAAACCTCATTCAGTGCTCAGTATGTAGGAGAATTTAGCTAAGGGAATATGTTACTTTAAAAAATGCATACTATGCATGAGAAAGAAAATTAATATCAATTTACAACTTCTATATAAAATCGTAACTGACGAAGTTTGAATTTCAAGCGACGAGGTCGTTCTCTTATTCCAACAAACGAGACAATCGATTTCAGATTAAAAGTGGGAGTGTAATACGAAGTATGTCGTCTACACCACTATACAGAAGAGCGTGGGCAAAGGTTGCCGTCTGTATTGTCTCCTAGGAGAGTGTCTGGCTGATTTCAGTAGGATTAATCTCATTGTCCTCTGTGAATAGAGCTGAAAATGTTTCCAGGCACCCCGTAACATTTGGTAACAATGGAGAGAGATATGTTTCAACAGGACTTCACACACAAAATGCACCAGTCTGAAATGGATAGTCCTTTGAAAACCTAGAGGGTGACAAATGTGACCATTATAGAGTGGAACTATCCACTGTGTGATTTTATGGCAGGAAAAAATATTTTGAACAGTAAGCACATGAGCAAAGAGTTACTTTTTTTTTTTTTTTTTTTTTGTAAACCATGTATGGAGTAAAGTGCTCTATGGAAGTGAAAACTGGACATTAGGACACCAGGAAAAGAGCCGTTCTTCAGCAGCAGAGATAGGAATATGGCGGAAAATGATAAGAATGAGGTAGACTCAGAGAAACAAATCGAGAAGAAAAAAAAAGTGGGAGAGGAGGCAAAGTATTGTTAAGAAAGAATGAAAAGTAGGAAAATAAAATTTATTGGTTACATCATTGGATACAACATTTTCTAATACGAATATAAACCGATTTTGATCCTAATAACTACTTACGTATAGCGATCTCCAGTTACATTCCTGACTGCATCATGTACGCTGAGCATTCAGCCAACGAGTCGGGCATATTTATGCTCATTTGAACTGTTATGATTCCAGTAATGTTTTCTTAGTATTTAACACAGGTCCACTTTGTAACATGTCCCAAAATTTGAGATTCAAATATTTAATTCTAACCAGGTGAGTTGGCCGTGCGGTTACGAGCCCGCAGCTGTGAGCTTGCATCCGGGAGATAGTGGGTTCGAACCCCGCTTTCGGCAGCCCTGAAGATGGTTTTCCGTGTTTTCCTATTTTCACACCAGGCGAATGCTGGGACTGTACCTTAATTAAGACCACGGCCGCTTCCTTCCCACTCCTAGGCTTTTCCTGTCCCATCGTCGCCATATGAAATATCTGTGTCGGGGTGACGTAAAGCAAACTGTAAATAAAAAAAAAAAAAAAAAAATCCTGTAGAATGATAATAATATTATAGTTTGCGTTTTGTTTATTGCATTTGTATTTAAAATATCGGTAGCCTAGTTGTAATACGACGTATCTGACAAGTCTTTTCCTATCCATTACTTTCCTTTAGACTGGTCGTACCTCCCAGCTATGGATATGCAGTCCATCAGAACAAGTTTCATTGTGTTATTTTTGTTTTGTTTATGTGTAAAGGAAAATGAACCTTAAATGCATTGTACTGTAGGAGTGCGTAAATAAGTTGTGTAAACATACGTTCCTATAGTACGGTGCGTTAAGGTTCATTTTTACACGCTAGCATAGGAGAATGTAGACTGGCTGGGAGGCGAGACCAGTCCTAAGGAGAATAATGGAAAAGAAGAGCATTGTCAGATACGAGGTATTAGGACTAGGCCATCGATATATTTGTTCTCATCTTGTCACTAGGATGAAAAATGAAATATATCAATAAATTAAAAAACATTTTGCTGAGAGTGAAACATGGATTGGAAAATTACCCGTCATACTTAAAAGGTTGCTATTGGCTTTACGTCGCACCGACACAGATAGGTCTTACGGCGGCGATGGGACAGGAAAGGGCTAGGACTGGGAAGGAGGCGGCCGTGGCCTTAATTAATTAAGGTACAGCCCCAGCATTAGCCTGGTGTGAAAATGTGAAACCACGGAAAACCATCTTCAGGGCTGCCGACAGTGGGGTTCGAACCCACTATCTCCCGAATACTGGATACTGGCCGCACTTAAGCGACTGCAGCTATCGAGCTCGGTACGTAAAAGGTGGGTTCGGAATGAACTGTTAGCAACCGCAGCCGTCTTTTGTAGTTTTCCATTTTCACACCAAGTAAATACTAACCCATTAGTTTCCAAGACATCTTTAATTTAGTGGGGATCATTAATTACTTACCGTTTGTCATTTCTGTGCTATAAGTTATTATCGCCTTTTGATAGCTTATCAATGTACTGTATCTAAATGGATTGCACGTGTTGTCTGACTATGTGTTGGCGTCTCCGAAGACCGTAAAAGTAGTTAGTGGGACGTAAAGCAAATAACATTATTATTATTATGACTATGTGTCTTATGTAGGCCTAACTGGAAATTTCTGTCCTTATTTTACCTTATTGTTATTAATGTTTCAATCTTAGCAAAATATAATATGAGGAAACATTCAGATATTTCGCAATATTTGGAAATAGTATTCTTTTCTTATCCCGCATCATCTTTGTCATTTGGTCCTGCTGAGGACCACGGGGCTCATGTCTTCTCGTTGCTTGCGCCTTCTATTTTTTCCCTTCTATTCCTTCTATTCCTTCATGAGCCAGCTTTTGTTCCTCCGTCCACATAGGTCTGGTTGCAGTGTTCTTCCTACTTGTAAGTGACGTTGGAAAAATTCCCCGCTGGTTGGCTTGCCGAAACTGTGGGCGTGATGTATGGACTCATGCGAGATCCCCAGTTGTTCCAAATCCGACTTGACTGAAGAGATCCACTTGTTCCTGGATGCCTTCCCTCTACCTGCCACTGTGAAGTTTCTGTTGGTAAGTCTGCAAGGGTTCAAGCGGGTTAGGGGCCCATAGAAGAACAGACGCCTTTTCCTTTTACAAGTAGCGATGTCTTTCTGATGTTTGTATAGCTCATCATTGCACCGAATTCTTTAGGTGCCTCCCTATTCTGTTACAGGTTCCAGTATTCTCCTCAGGATCTTCCTTTCTTTGAGTTCTAGTTTTCTGAGAGGGCCTTTCCTGGTCATCACGAGACACTCAGAGGAGTAGAGAACAGATGGTTTTACTACCGCGCATTATAGTGCCCGAGTGTGAGGTTCCTGGAGAGGTACTTTGATGTGTAGATGCTTCTGCAGGAGTGATAGGCCCTCTCAAACTTGGTGCACCTGGTGTCTATGACTAGGTTCTCACTCCGGTTTGCGGATATCTACTCTCCTTGGTAATTGACCGCCGGCACCTTTCTGATGGTGGTGTCTTCTAGTGGTATTGTGGAAGGGTTTTCCTTGATATTGGTCATGAATTCAGCCTTTCTGATGTTGATCTTCAAGCCAGCCCTAGTTGCTACAGCATGAAGGCTCTGCAGGTGGTAGGTAGCTTCCTCTATACTTTTAGTATGGTGAGGTCGTCAGCAAAAGTTAGGCATGAGACATTAAGGTTGTATTTCTTGTATCCTAGCTTCAGTCCTGCTCTTGATGGTAATGTTGCCATCCATTCCCTTATGACCTTCTCCAAGATGCAGTTGAAGAGAATGCAAGAGAGTGAATCTCCTTGCCTGACTCCTATACTGATGGAGAAGCTCTCAGATGTTTCACCTTTGAAACTGACTTTAGAAGTGGTGTCCTTCTAGGTGGCCTGGACTAATTTTAAGGTCTTCTCATCAAGGTCAAGTTCCCGCAGGGTGAAGAAAGGGTCTTTCTCTCCACCGAGGCGTATGCTTTCTGGAAGTCTACTAAGACAACTACCCAGGGATCTCCTCTTCGACTCTTATAGGTGAGGATGGTCTTGAGATTTGTTAATTATATAATTCCGCCTGTTGCCTGTTCGTGATGGATGAAGTCTTGTTGGTACAGGCCACACTAAAACCTCAATCCCATTTATGGCTGTGACTATGGAGGCGGCTGAGGTATAAGTGGTTCTGAGTAATTGCATTCGGGGTACTGTTAAGTCTCGATGTCATGAAAGATAATAATCATAGGACCAGTTATGCTGCAGTAGCACTTTCTGGACATATGAGGAAAGCAATGGCAAACTACATCGTTCTTCATTATGCCTTGCATCCTTCGTAATGGCACCGCCATCGGTTCTTGCCGTTTCCTTATAACCGAAAAATCTCTTGTGGTGCTATTAGAAGATACAAAGAGTCTCTGAGCTGAAGATATAAAATAATAATAATAATAATAATAACATACATACATACATTATCATTATAGACTGTTATGCCTTTCAGCGTTCAGTCTGCAAGCCTCTGAGAATTTACTAAACGTCGCCACAATCCTCGATTTGCAACTAGTGTTGTGGCCTCATTTAGTTCTATATCTCTTATCTTTAAATCGTTAGAAATCGAGTCTAACCATCGTCGTCTTGGTCTACGTCTACTACTCTTACCCTCCATAACAGAGTCCATTATTCTCCTAGGTAACCTATCCTCCTCCATTCGCCTCACATGACCCCACCACCGAAGCCGGTTTATGCGTAAAGCTTCATCCATCGAGTTCATTCCTAAATTAGCCTTTATCTCCTCATTCCGAGTACCCTTCTGCCATTGTTCCCACCTGTTTGTACCAGCAATCATTCTTGCTACTATCATGTCTGTTACTTCTAACTTATGAATAAGATATCCTGAGTCCACCCAGCTTTCGCTCCCGTAAAACAAAGTTGGTCTGAAAACAGACCGATGTAAAGATAGTTTCGTCTGGGAGCTGACTTCCTTCTTATAGAATACTGTTGATCGCAACTGCGAGCTCACTGCGTTAGCTTTACTACACCTTGATTCAATCTCACTTACTATATTACCATCCTGGCAGAACACACAACCTAAATACTTGAAATTATCGACCAGTTCTAGCTTTGTATCACAAATCTGACATTCAATTCGGTTGAATTTCTTACCTACTGACATCAATTTAGTCATCGTGAGGCTAATTTTCATACCATACTCATTGCACCTATTTTCAAGTTCCAAGATATTAGACTGCAGGCTTTCGGCACAGTCTGCCATTAAGACCAAGTCGTCAGCATAGGCCAAACTGCTTACTACATTTCCACCTAAGTGAATCCCTCCCTGCCATTTTATACCTTTCAGCAGATGATCCATGTAAACTACGAACAGCAAAGGTGAAAGATTACAGCCTTGTTTAACCCCTGTAAGTACCCTGAACCAAGAACTCACTCTACCATCAATTCTCACTGAAGCCCAATTTTCATTGTAAATGCCTTTGATTGATTTTAATAATCTACCTTTAATTCCATAGTCCCCCAGTATAGTAAACATCTTTTCCCTCGGTACGCTGTCATATGCTTTCTCTAGATCTACGAAACATAAACACAACGGCCTATTCTTCTCGTAGCATTTTTCAATTACCTGGCGCATACTGAAAATCTGATCCTGACAGCCTCTCTGTGGTCTGAAACCACACTGGTTCTCATCCAACTTCCTCTCAACGACTGATCGCACCCTCCCTTCCAAGATGCCAGTGAATACTTTGCCTGGTATATTAATCAATGAGATACCTGGATAGTTGTTGCAATCCTTCCTGTTCCCTTGCTTATAGATAGGTGCAATTACTGCTTTTGTCAAATCTGAAGGTACCTTACCAACACTCCAAGCTAATTTTACTGCTCTATGAAGCCATTTCATCCCTGCCCGCCCACTATACTTCACCATTTCAGGTCTAATTTCATCTATTCCCGCTGCCTTATGACAATGGAGTTTTTTTTACCATCCTCTCCACTTCCTCAAGCGTAATTTCACCAACTTCATTTTCTTCCTCCCCATGAGCTTGGCTGTTTGCAACACCACGAGGATGATTTCCTTTTACATTGAGAAGATGTTCAAAATATTCCCTCCACCTATCCAGTAATTCCCTGGGATCTATTACGAGTTCACCTGAATTACTCAAAACACTGTTCATTTCCTTTTTTCCTCCCTTCCTAAGATTATTACTGTCCAGAAAGATTTCCCTGCTGCTTTACCTAGCCTTTCCAGGTTATTACCAAAATCTTCCCATGACTTCTTTTTGGATTCAACAACTATTTGTTTCGCTCTGTTTCTTTCATCTACGTACAAATCCCTGTCTGCCTCGGCCCTTGTTTGGAGCCATTTCTGATAAGCCTTCTTTTTACGTTTACAGGCTGCTCTCACTTCATCATTCCACCAAGATGTTCGCCTTTTCCCATCTTTACACACAGTTGTTCCTAGGCATTCCCTTTCTGTTTCTACTACAGCATCCCTGTATGCCACCCATTCAGTTTCTATACCCTGAACCTACTTACTGTCTACTGTTCGAAACTTCTCACTAATCATATCCATGTACTTCTGTCTAATTTCCTCGTCCTGCAAATTTTCTACCCTTATTCGTTTGCAGACAGATTTCACTTTATCTACCCTAGGCCTAGAGATACTTAGTTCACTACAGATCAGATAGTGGTCTGTATCATCGAAAAACAATCGAATAATAATAATAATAATAATAATAATAATAATAATAATAATAATAATAATAATAATAATAATTTTCTTTCACCGAGCAAGTGGGCTGCGTTGTTCAGGCCGTGTAAGTGTTTGCTTGCATTCGAGGATGGGTTTGAACCCCTCTGTGGTAGTCCTGAAGATGGATTTTCAGTGGTTTCCCGCTTTCACGCCAGGAAAAATGCTGTGGCTGTTTTTTTTATGAAGGCCACGATCGCTTTCTACCCAGTCCTAGCCCTACATATCCGTCGTCGCCAATAACTTACCTGAATTAGTTCAACGTTAAAAAGTCCATTTGTTATTGCGTACAGGAAAGCAAGAGCTGCTAAAAGTTTTCATAGATATTTCTGGATGGAGGGAAGGCAATAAATACAATGTCTGGGAATATGTCAATAGTCCGTAGTGTACTAGGCAGATCCTAGAATGACAGCCTCTTTCGGCGTTGCCACAGAGAGATTGAAACACTTGCTCATGTTCTGGGAGCCTGTCCAAATGGTGAATGTTAACGGGTAGCGTCATCATACAGCCAGTTCATTATTTCCAATGCCTTCAAGCAGAGAGTGTATGAAGCCTACACTCCACACCACAAAATTTGGCCGTCGCAAAGATGACTTTCTTTCAAAATCCTCTTGTTTGAAATAGGATGAGCATATTGTGCAGGTGGTAGGATTCCAAGGATTCCGGCTATCCACAGTTTACGAATATCCTCGCATTTCCAGAACGTACAAAATTAAATATTTATTTGCCAGCCAATTTCCCGTGTGGTTGGGTATACATAGTCTATTCAACGATGTTAGCAACAGATGGGCCGACATCATCGTCTTTCAGACACATAATGTCCGGCTCCTTGGCTGAATGGTCAGCGCAGTGCTATTCGGTTCAGAGGACCCCGGGTTCGATTCTCAGCCGGGTCGGAGAAATTAAACCTTAAATGGTTAATTCTCTTGGCTCGGGTACTGAGTGTTTTTGCTGTCCCAACATCCCTGCAACTCACACACCATACATAACACTATCCTCCATCACAATAATACGCAGTTACCTACACATGGCTGATGGCGCCCACTCTCATCGGAGGGTCTGCCCAACAAGGGTTGCACTCGGCTAGAAATAGCCACACGAAATTAAGACACATTTTCCCCAGGGATATATTATAGATCCCTTTCATCAAATTCAAGTCCCCTGATGGCAAACCTGAAGAACTTGACACAGGGAATCTACGAACCTACAAAAAATAGTTTCCAGAACGATTTTATCTCGAGTCTGCGACTCTAATGGGGTATAACGATTAGGAACAAAGGAGCCATCCGCAAATCCTTAGCCGATTTCTACGGAAGTCTTCAGTCGCACCAAAATCTTTTTTCAACAGTTGCTTTATTTTGCTCAGAGGTTCTATTTGTATGTTTACCAACTATACTGATGGACCTTAAGAGAATTGTTCCTTAATGGTTTAATCACGTTTTATTCATTTATTTATATTTCTTTCAAAATGCACAAATACGAGAATCATCACGTTCTAAAAGATGAACCATTCCGTTGAGGAATATCTGGATATTCGGTGACATTGTGGAATTTCTAAATTATTCTTGTATTCCATTCTCACTGGGTGTGCGCTTGGAGAGTTCTCGTTGAAGACGAGCCAAAGTAACGGGCTAAGAAGTTTGTGTGCGGAACAACCTCTAAGAGAATTGCTGTGTAACGGGGTGAGTTGAGCTTTGCCAGCAGATTACCCAAGTTGCTTCCCCGTCTCGCTTAAACCGAGTGGGAAGAAGCAGGCTGCAGCAGATCCAGCTATTTAGTATCCGTGTTACAACATAAACTGTATAATAGCCGGCAAATTAAATTTGGTGCTGCTGAAAACAAGGTTTAAAAAAGAGGACGGGAATTTTAAATAGAGCTCTAAGCTAATAAAACAAGGTAGAGTAGACACATATGCATATACAGCATCTATCTTCTAAATGTTTTCTACTGTGAGTGGCATTTTAGTCTTTATTGAGAAGTCAACAAGGCAGATTTGACTGACAACACATCAGTGTTGTGTACAAAAATAAATAAATAAATAAATAAATAAATAAATAAATAAATTCGCAGATGCGATCAACAGTATTCCATAAGAAAACCAACTCCTTGACGAAACTATCCTCTCATTGGTCTGCTTAAAAAATCCATAGCCTGTTTAGTCATTTGACCGGGTCTGGAATGAATGAAGCCCCATCAAGCGGCCAGGATAGGAATTGTGGCGGCTGTCGAAGCCTGTCGCAGGGGCAATGGTTAATGACTGACAGATGAAATGAAATTATATTGGAGAGTCTTACTGGAATGGAAGATGACAGGGAAAACCAGAGTACTCGGAGATAAACCCGTCACACCTTCGCTTGGGTACTGTTGAAATGCGCCAAAAGGCAAAAGAAACATACGTATAATTATATAGCATGTAGCCTATCAAATACTTTTAACAAATATCAGGGCAGTCATATTTGAAGGAAAATAAGACAGAGCGTGTAAGCTGCATATCTGGGAAGCGCTTTGTCTCGAACAAATCAGTATTTGTAAAAGTATTACCATGACGAATAGAATGCCTAGTGAGATCACTCACAAATTTCAAGCGAGCTCCCGTAGAGCGGCGCTAGTGGAGCCAATCACCAACGCTACACGGTCAGCTGTTTTAGTGGATACTGATACGCAAATAACCAAATACATCACCCAGTTGTTTAGACTGTCAGAGATTTGTGAATAATATGGTCAGTCCCCACTTTAATGCTAGAACATAGGGATAAAATGGAACATTACGAAAAGGGAAAGCAATATTGTGCTTTACATACTTAAAAATAAATTAAACAGAGCACATAAAACATTTTTTTTTTGCTAGTTGTTTTACGTCGCACCGACACAGATAGGTCTTACGGCGACGATGGGACAGGAAAGGGCTAGGAGTGGGAAGGACGCGGCCGTGGCCTTAATTAAGGTACAGCCTGGTGTGAAAACGGGAAACCACGGAAAACCATTTTCAGGACTGCCGACAGTGGGGTTCGAACCTACTATCTCCCGAATACTGGATACTGGCCGCACTTAAGCGACTGCAGCTATCGAGCTCGGTTACATAAAACATTAAACATTACGTGTTCTTAGTCTGCTCATGTAGGAAATTAATCCTAGCTTTGACTGATGAAAGAGACATTTAGCTCGCATAAAATTACGAGTTACATTCTTTAGTCGCCTTTTGATAGACACTATTGGCTTTTGGGCATCGGTAAGAGAACTAGACTGGCTGCGAGTCTGACTAAAACTAGGCTAACCTTCAAACTTACCGCTCGCTGTTGTTATCACTGCTTCACTCACATCGTGATTCTTGTTCCTTATCCTCTTGATACTGTTTTCATTCCTGTTCCTACTGGGTGTCTTCGCGATTTTACCTCAGTTGTGTTTGTTAAGAAGGAAGCCACACTTTTGAGTGTCGACTTAGTCAAATAGTCTGTCAAACACACAACATTTCAATAAAAATTATAAATTATATAGAATATAGAATATAGAATAGGATGTTCTTTTAGAACGAAACTTGTCATTCTTTGTGTAATAATGTATATTTTTAAACGTACGTTTTTACTGTTATAATAACCCACAAAATTTCAATAAAAATTATGGATGGCTGAGGTGAGAATCGAAACCCCTCTATTCAGTTGACCTCCCGAGACTGAGCAGACCCCGTTCCAGACCTCGTAGTACTTTTTACATTTAGTACCAGAGCCGGGAATCGAACCCGGGCCTCCGGGGGGTGGGGTGGCAGCTAATCACACTAACCACTACACTACAGTAGAATTCTTGTAGAACTGATAACATTCGAAAACAATTGACTATTCTGTCGTGAATTGTAAACACATTTAATGCGGATAAATTGGCACGGGTGCATGATATGAACGTTATTCATTTGTCATAACTAGAGCCCGGATTTCCATGCATTATCAAATCTCAAAATATGCATGCGTTCATGCCCTATCATATGGCAAAACATGCACAGTAAACTGGAAAATATGCACTATCAAAATTCAGTTCCTTTTGAAACATTGTACAAATTTTCTTGATTTAAGCTCATTCGTATGCTGACAGATAAACACAGAAAATGATCTTTGTACGTCATAAGAAGTGGCAGATGCAGACTTGAATGAAGACATCTGGGACAAAGTGAAGCCAAATTGGACGTATTTTGCATTTTTACCACTGCGTCTTATATAATTTTGACGAATTCACAGTCAGGATTTGAACGGATCACTTTGTTCGACCTATCTCCAGCTGCCGCAGCTACTTCTCCGTGCGATGATTGCAAACATTTTTGAAGGTCCTCACTAACTGCTGCGATAACGAAGATGTTTGAAGAGAGTTGCGGGTAGGAAATTCCAAGACGTTCGCCTCCGTGGTGTAGTGGTTAGCGTGAGGCCCGGGTTCGATTCCCGGCTCTGCCACGAAATTTGAAAAGTGGTACGAGGGCTGGAACGGGGTCCACTCAGCCTCGGGAGGTCAACTGAGTAGAGGTGGGTTCGATTCCCACCTCAGCCATCCTCGAAGTGGTTTTCCGTGGTTTCCCACTTCTCCTCCAGGCGAATGCCGGGATGGTACCTAACTTAAGGCCACGGCCGCTTCCTTCCCTCTTCCTTGTCTATCCCTCCCAATCTTCCCATCCCTCCACAAGGCCCCTGTTCAGCATAGCAGGTGATTCCGCCTGGGCGAGGTACTGGTCATCCTCCCCAGTTGTATCCCCCGACCAAGAGTCTGAAACTCCAGGACACTGCCCTTGAGGCGGTAGAGGTGGGATCCCTCGCTAAGTCCGAGGGAAAAACCGAACCTGGAGGGTAAACAGATGATGATGATGATGATGAACAGATAATAATAATAATAATAATAATAATAATAATAATAATAATAATAATAATAATAATAATAATAATGTTATTTGCTTTACGTCCCACTAACTACTATTTAAGGTCTTCGGAGACGCAGGAGTTCTTTTACGTGCCAATAAATCTACCGACACGGGCCTGTCGTATTTGAGCACCTTCAAATACCACCGGACTGAGCCAGGATCGAACCTGCCTAGTTGGGGTCAGAAGGCCAGCGCCTTAACCGTCTGAGCCACTCAGCCCGGCCAACAGATAAGAAAGTGCTTGGTTAATTGGTTTATAGGATATCTACCTGATGTACTTTGGTTGTCAGATAGGATGCCAGGAATACATTATCTCCATCTTCATTAATAGACATATAACGTGGAAAAAAATGGTCCCAGATTCTGCACACCAACATTCATAAAAGGCACTAGCATGCAAGTTACCATTATATATGCGCCAAAATCAGAAGAAAAATAATATTATGCAATATTAAACGTCCAAATATTCGCTATAAAAAATCCAAAATCTTCAAAATATGCATTATGCATGAATTTTCTCCTAAAATGGCCAAAACATGCAAACATGCAGGGAAAAATAACAGTTATTTGGAATCGTTAAGTCATAAAACGAATATTTGCAAAGTTTGAGAAGTGTAACCAGTTTATTAAGAAACATGCATTTGCATGGAAATCCGAGCTCTAGTCATAACCTTATGAGAAGCTTTCTTAAAGGACAATTTATTTTTATGCTATTTTTTAATTTGCTTTACGTCGCATCAATACACATAGGTCTTATGGCGACGATGGGACAGGAAAGAGGTAGGAGTGGGAAGAAAGCGGCCTTAATTAATGTACAGCCCCAGTATTTGCCTGGTGTGAAAAATAGGAAACCACGGAAAAACATATTCAGTGCTGCTGACAGTGGGGTTCGAACCCACTGTCTCCAGAATACTGAGAGAGGACAGTTTCTATGAAGATTCAGGTATCTGTCAGTCTGACTGGGAATGGTTGCCTAGTTCTACCGTAATGTTCACCAGCATCTCTGCCTGTTTCCATCTCAGTTTCTCGCGAAATTGGTTAGTTCTGTCGATATTTGACATTTTAAATTCCTTGTGTATATGATAAATATATCAAGAGTTACGTAAAATTAGAATCCTGCTTTCTAGTGAATTTAAATTCATATATCCTGTATATTCACTGGCTGATACGAAGTGAAACGAAGGAGAGAATGTTGCACGGATGAGAAGTGAACAACATTGACCAAGGTTTCTCGACAAAGATTAGAATCGCCAAGAGAAATAAAGGTATTGTTACTAGACGATGATTATCTTGGGTTGTCCTTCGAATACCGGTTGAGTCAGGATAATGACTGGCAAATAGCATGTACCTTATAAATACAGGGTGGGGAGGAGGACATTCAAATCGATAGTCATCGACAGTATACAGTGTACTTTATTGAATTACCTTTACAAGCAGTGAAGACGTGACTATGGTAAACATTACTCCTGCTTGTTCACTTATAGGTACGCCACTGTTACTAGCCCCTCCTCGGCTTAGACGGTTATTCACCGGTTTTTCACCGCTGGGGCCCTGGCTCACACGTCTGATAATCTACGTGACATTTCTGCTAGGAAAAGCAGGTGTAAGACTGGTTTATTCAGTATAATTCCTTTGTTGTACTTTACATAAATTATGGCTCAGCATGGTGCGGACAGTTTAAATATAACTTATCTCGTGAAGTTATGAGTATTCTAGCTAGATACTAATAATATAGGGGCCGATAACTTCTATACTTGATCCCCTTGAAACAGCAGTCATCATCATCGTCACTAATCAATATAGCCTATGCCAAACGCAATTTCTCAAAAGACCTGTTCTATTTTTCCATACAGCGGGCTTTATTGCTTGTTTGTATAAAAAAGTCCGCGTCTCTGGTGTAGTGGATAGTGTGATTAGCTGTCACCTCCGAAGGCCTGGGTTTGATCCCCGGCTCTGCCACGAAAATTTGAAAAGTGGTACGAGGTTTGGAACGGGGTCCACTCAGCCTGGGGAGGTCAACTGATGAGAGAGGGGTTCGATTCCCTCATCATCCACCCTCGAAGTGGTCTTCCATGGTTTCCCACAAGGCCGCTGTTCAGAATAGCAGGTGAGGCCGCGTGGGCGAGTCACTGATCCTCCTTCGCAGTTGTATCACCCCGACCAAATGTCTCACGCTCCAGGATACTGCCATGAGGCGGTAGAGATTGATCTCTCGTTGAGTCCGGGGAAAAAATCAACCCTAGAGGGTAAACAGATTAAATATTAACGACAAAAATATATAAATAAAATATATAGAAGAACTAATTGAAAATTTGTGAGACAGTGTCTGTCAGTATTACATTATGTTACTATTTCTTTTTTCTTTCTTTTCTGCTAGTTGCTTTACGTTGCACCGACACAGATAAGTTTTATGGCGACAATGGGACAGGGAAGGGCTAGGAGTGGGAAAGAAGCGGCCGTGGCCTTAATTAAGGTACAGCCCCAGCATTTGCCTGGTGTGAAAATGGGAAACCACAGAAAACCATTTTCAGGGCTGCCGACATTGGGGTTCGAACCTACTATCTCCCGTATACTGGATACTGGCCGCACTTAAGCGACAGCAGCTATCGAGTTCGGTGTTACTATTTCTAATAGCAGTCTATGCTGATGACATTATCAATTTGGATAGGGTATACTTTGTCTCTCACACAAAGCTGCCTTGGTGTATCAGTGGAAAAGTGTCCGACTCATGATCCCATTCTCGCGGGTTCGATCCTAGTTGAGGTAGATTTTTGAAGAGCGGTAAAAATCATCGCCCTCCTTGACATGATTGTTGACTAGTTAAGAATCTCTCTTGGTGTAACCGAAACAATTAAAGTAACTTACCCATTGAACCATCAGAAGAGTAAGAACCGAGTGAATGGCTGCGCGGTTTCGGTCAGGTAGCTGTCAGTTTGTATTCGGGTCTTTCCATTAGGTGCCCAGAAGCGACCTGCGCGTCTTTAAGTGGGATGATTGATGATGATAATGAGGTTGGGAGAAGGTGAAACCCGGTGTCGGCACGTATCATACTCCTGTCGAATAACACCAAGGGGTCTGCTCAAAGCTTTACGTCCCCATCAAACAGACGAATCACCACCATCAGCAGCGTTATATGTCTTAATTCTATATGACGTCCGGCTCAATGGCTAAATGGTTATCGTGCTGGCCTTTGCTCACAGGGATCCCGGGTTAGATTCCCGGCCGGGTCGGAGTTTTTAACCGTAAATGGTTAATTCCTTTGGCTCGGGGACTGTGATGTTTCCAATATCTCTGAAAGACACACAACACACTTAACACTAACCTCCTCCACAATAATACGCAGTTAGCTACACATGGCAGATGCCGCCCACCCTCATCGGAGGGTCTGCCTTACATGGGCTGCACTCGGCTAGAAATAGCCACACGAAATTATTATTACTCCATATGAACATTGCGGCGTCTTCCAGTGCTGGTACAGTTCCACTAGCCAGCAAACAAACTACAGTAGTTTACAAGACGAATAGCGGGAACATCAAAAGATTGTAACACCAAACACAGAATTGTTATAACATTACTCGAGACCTGCTGGCCTCCTGAACTGGAGATAACGGTATGTTTGTATACCTTGATGCTTTCTTAAACTTCTAATGCACAGTGGTAATGTCTAAGGCTTTCATTGCCATCTTTGATACATGCCATTCGCCATTTCCACCTGACATGATTCAAATATACAGTAGCCGAATATTTCCCTGGCGCGCAGCTGTAAGCTTGCATTCGAGAGATTGGTGGTTCGAACCCCATTGTCGGCAGTTCTGAATATGGTTTTCCGTGATTTCTCACTTTCACACCAAGCAAATTCAGGGACTGTACCTTAATTACGGCCACGGCCCTTTCCTCCCACTCCTAGCCCTTTCCCGCCCCATCGTCGCCATAAGACTATTTGTGACTGTGCGACGTAAAGCAATCAAAAAATATCCTTCTTGTTTACTAATTATAATTTTCTCTGTCTGGTTCAGGGCCACACCTTTAAATTCACGCACACTCAGTGAAAGAAACAGTGGCTGTGAATAAATACACTAACACTATTTTGAGGTGGAACGGATATTGTCGTACTGACTGTATTTTCTTCGTTGTTAGTAATAATAATAATAGTAATAATAATAATAATAATAATAATAATAATAATAATAATAATAATAATGTTATTTCCTTTACGTTCCACTAACTTCTTTTACGGTTTTTGGAGACGCCGAGGTGCCGGAAATTAGTCCCGCAGGAGTTCTTATACGTGCCAGTAAATCTACCGACACGAGGCTGATGGTTTTGAGCACCTTCGAATACCATCGGACTGAGTGAGAATCGAACCTGACAAGTTGGAGTCAGAAGGCCAGCGCCTGAACCGCTTGAGCCTCTCAGCCCGATCCTTCGTTGTCAGCCGCATAAATCGAGACCAAAGACTGTTAGAATACATACATTCACAGATTTTAAGACGCTTTTCTTGGATATAATATGTAAACAGGACTGAATGAGATAAATATTGAATAAAGCTGTGCCATAAGCTTAATTCCAATTCCTGCAATTAAAAGAGCGAGTTACAATTGCACATGGAATCGAAGGAAGGACATACCCTGTAGTGAAGATGATTGCAATCAAACTGGTTTCTGTTAATGTGACTAGTGCCAAGAATATGATTAATGTACCTGTCACAGAGCTGTGGCTCTTTCTTATAACATGCTTTAGTCTGGATTTATGCGGGTAACAAAGATGAAAAACAATCAGCATAATTGCGTCAGTGTCAAGACCGGTTTGCAGAGAAGCCACAATCTTCCGATGATAGGCTAATTACTGGCTACTTCACTTCCCGACATCGTAATAGAATGAGAGAAGGCAACATATTACAAGCACTGCGCTTTCTATCAGTATACTGGTTTTCGGTTCACAGATTCGATATTCCTCCTTTAGCGAAGGGATTTGTAAACTGTTAATAGACAGCACAACCTCCTTTTCCTATTTACATACCTCGATATGTTACACATAGTGACCAGCAATATCATTATTCCGTCCAATTTAATATCTTGCGTGTTCGATGTTTTATTTCACTCAGTGGGTAATGTGTGACGGCCTACATGATATATATAAATACAGTCGAAAAAGCTGCCTGTCAGTTTCTTATTTCGATCGAGAATAAACTTTTCTAAGCTAATTTGGTTACACTACGAATACTGGGATCAATATTAAACTTTCGTCTAACATGACAGACGCAAAAATCTGAATATTTATACCTGTCAATCAGGTACAGTAACTTACGGAACAAAGAGTCTGAACAGCTTTTTTTTTTACAATTTGCTTTACGTCGCACCGACACAGATAGGTGTTATGGAGACGATCGGATAGGAAAGGGCTAGGAGTGGTAAAGAAGTGGCCGTAACCTTAATTAACGTACAGCCCCAGCATTTGCCTGGTGTAAAAATGGAAAACCACGGAAAACCATCTTCAGGGCTGTCGACAGTGGGATTAGAATTCACTATCTCTCTGATGCAAGCTCACAGTTGCACGCCCCTAATCGCACTGCCAACTCTCCCGGTAATTATTTGTCTAAAATGTACAACGAAGTACTACATGAAATGAAGTATATTTCAGCAATTAATATTTTTAAACTAAGGAAATTACTGTTTCAGTCCTACGTGGTATAAAAAAGGGTAAACATTATTTTATTGTTATTAATTAGGCTATAATTTAGTTTCTTTCAATTTTATTCTAGTTTTTGTATAGATTATTAATGTAGTAGTTTCAGTTTTAAATACCATTGTACCTTTCCGATTTATTACATATCTTAAATATGTTCTATCTTTTGAATATTATGCATATATCTTCTATATATTCAGCCCCTTAGTATGAGCTTTGCTCTTTGGGACCTTTCATGAATAAATAAATAAATAAATAAATAAATAAATAAATAAATAAATAAATAAATAAATAAATAAATAAATAAATAAATAAATAAATAAATAAATAAGTAAATAAGTAAATAAATACATACATACATACATACATACATACATACATACATACATACATACATAAATAAATATTGGGAAATAAAGGGCGATATATCTGCCTAAATGAGCTATTGAATTAGAGACTGGTTGTTGTAGTGGGAAAATTGCGCTGCACTCGGCCTGGTGAATGTAATAGAAGGGCGTGACATGTAACAGCCAGGAAGTCATGCGGGTTATTTGAGTAACAGTTGACTGGAGGACGGGTAAGACGGAAGTCCTCAGCGCATTGTATTGTGGCCCGATTTTCCGTATCAAGAGTGTACCATAAGTACAATAATTCGGGTAAAACCACTGCCAGCAGGTCAACTGTCGTGGTGTACGATGTGTTGATGACAGGGGTAGCCGTCGGCTAGATCACATCGTAAGTGTGGATACACGGGCCACTGTGCAGCAGATCACTCGTCAGTTCAGTTCTGGACAAGAACGATCTGTGATCAGCCATACTATCCAGAACCATCTCCTCGCAATGAGGTACAGACCAAAGCGCCCCACGAGGGTAATTTAGCTCAACACCCGAAACAAGGTACGACTGGCATGGGATAAGGAACACAGCCTTTGGACGCGCGAAGCATGGAAAATGGTCGCCTGGGCAGATGAGTCGAGTTACCAGTTCGTCGTCAACTACATGAGGCAGTGGACCCCACTTGCTATCAGAGTGCAGTTCAGGCCAGCGTTGGTAGTATCCTCGTATGGGGACTGTTCACGTGGGATGAAATGGGACCCCTCGGATATGTGACAGCGTGCTTCACCAGCGAATGTTTCAGGAACATGCTGGCAGCTCATGTTCTGCCCTTTGTTCCCCTCCACCAGCCTGAAAGCGACCTGTAGGCTACCTACACTAAGACAGTGCTCCAGTCCATATCACTCCCGAATTGTGGCTGACTTGTTAGATGAGCTCTGCACTGATGAGAAAATTCTTGCCTGAACCCCAAGGAGTTACGATCTCAATCCCATTGAGCACATCTGGAATGATATCGACAGGGATGTGCGTGCCCTGGACCCTGCCCCGACTAATATTCGTGGAGGATGGGAAGCTGTTCAGCGATCATGGATCGGTATGGCTCCTTAACACTTACAGTGTCCTGTGCCACGCCGCATCCCCGTCATCAGGGCGAAAGGAGGTGCTACGCGCTACTAGGCAAGTATGTCTAATTAAGTTGCTCGTGAGTTTTTCAAGCAAGTATCTCTGCGGTCCACTAGATGACGGATACTCCGAGGGAACTACATCCATGGCTGGCGGCTGTACCATTATTGAACGGTATGTCGAACTTACCATTGATTGCGAACCGGCATCGCTAATTTTTTAAATGAATGTCCTTACCAGGCTGGTGTCCTACTCGTTGGCTGAATGCTCAGAGTACTGGCCTTCGGTTCAGAGGGTCCCGGGTTCGATTCCCGGCCGGGTAGGGGATTTTAACCTCCGTTGGTTAATTCTATTGACCCGAGGGCTGGGTGTTTGTGCTGTCCCCAACATCCCTGCAACTCACACACCACACATAACACTATCCTCCACCACAATAACACACAGTTACCTACACATGGCAGATGCCGCCCACCCTCATCGGAGGGTCTGCCTTACAAGGGCTGCACTCGGCTAGAAATAGCCACACGAAATTATTATTATTATACCATTCTGTTCACTGTGCCTGACTTGATTTAGCACGTCCATGACGACATTCCCAATACCATCTGAATACTGCTCAACGTGATGCACACACATTCCCATACACTTCCTTCATAGACCATAAATGTCGGTTCCGCTAACACTGTCTGCGACCGTAAACTGAATAACCGACGTTACGCAATTCTGAACGAATTTACGGCATAGCCACCCAGTTAAAACAGCACAGTAACGCTTTCCGACGATTCCAGATATCATCCTGACATACGCAGCCATCAACCGACGCAAACGCAATGTTCCCTTACGTTGAATAACGCCGCTCGTTCTCAAGTCTCTGTTTCATTTGGACAACACTTTTAATAAACGGTTTGGCCTATCAGGATGACTTTCTTCTTTGACTTTGACTTTGTTGACCCACTGTAAGTTCTTGGACCTTGAAAAGAGATGTCGCGAGTATGGTATGGAGATTAGTACTTTCAAGACTAAAGCGATGTCGGTTGGGAGGATAACCTGGAATAGTGAAAGTTAGGTAGGAAATATAAAAATTGGAATACGTGGATCATTTCAAGTAAATAAAAGTCATCTCCATACAGTCCATGAAGGTCCTCGGAGAGGTGCAAGGTGGTAGTAGAGTGGTTAGCTCTACTTCCGGCCGCCTTTGCCCCCAGAAATTAACCCCGGTACACAGTTTACGTGTATTCTGAGTAATCCTCAGGGCTATATGCAACTTCGGAAATGGAAAAATTGTTTCTTAAAATTTTCCCCTTCCTAGTGGAGAATCGAACCCACGTTCTTTAGGGTGAACCGAAAACGCCTTTACTGCCTCAATCAGGCAACCCCTGATCATTTCATGTACTTAGGATATGTATTTGCCCAGGATGAGAGTATAGGGATTGAAATTGGACCGTGGGGTAACAGGCTAATGCAGTGAGCTCTCGGATGATATTATCTTTACGATGGTTTGTTTTCAGACCAATTTCGCTGTACGGTAATGAAAGCTGGGTAGATTCAGGATACATTAAAAAGATAGACGTAACAGACATGAACATAGCGATAATTATTGCTACTAAAAGATGGGAACAATGACTGGAAGTACTTGGGTCGGATGGTATGTGTGTCTTTAAGTTAGGAATTCACTTGGTGGATGAAGTTGTGCATATAAAACAACTTCAGTAGTGAGGTACATAAAGTTCTTGTTCTTCTCATTTTTGTTCTTCTCCTTGGTGTTTCTTTCAATTTCCTGGGTCAGCATTTGAACTGGATCTACCCTGTTTTACAGCCGTATGTCCTTCCTGACCTCAAGTCCATGTCGAGGGATGTATTCACTATTGCGTGTTTCTGTGTTGGATGATAGTGTGTGTTGTGTATGTGTGAAGACAAGTGTATTGAGGCGAACATAAAGACACGATCTCCGCCAGAGTAATTAGCCATTCGCAGTAGAATTCCCGACCTGGCCAGGAATCGAACCGAGGGCTCTCTTAACCGCTAATCATTCAGCGAAGAAGTCAGACTACTACTACTATTACTACACCACAATTATTTTTTATTATTATTGTACCGGGCGGTACACCTCCACTCCGCTAATTTAAAATGTGCGCCAGTTGAAACTCCTCTGCTGGAGGAAGTCTGAACTTTATCTACGCTGTTAATTCTTTACCTTCTCAGAAGATGTCACCACGTGGAAAATTTTGAGTTTTTGAACTGTGTCATTTTTGATGTGTTTTTGTTTCGCTTGAAGTAAGAAGTGTAAACTTTCTCTCCTAGAGGACACTACTGAAGATCAACAATAGTGCAACCTAGTGCGGAGTCAAAGAACTATTTTGTTGGAGAAAATTTAATTTCAAGAGTTTGTTCTTTGTTAAATTTCTTTCAGTCATTGTTTAAGTTGGCAATATTCACCCCTTCTTTCCCCTTGTGTTGAACCTAACCAATCCCGAATTTCTTAAATTAATTTCTATCCAATCAGATGTATCTTCCCCCAACTTGAATATGTTGCTGTGTCCTACCCAATAAAGTGTTTGTGGGAGGGTGTTTTCATTCCCCTAACGCCTAGAAACTTCCGCGAGAGTATTTAAACTGCTGTTTTTTGGGTCTCTCGGCCACTTCTGTTCCATCTTTCAGTGTATTAAGTACATAGCAGGAGGCGGGAAGCGCCTCTTTCCTCGGCAGCGGTCAGCAACAAGGTAATGGCCGATTAATAAATTCTTTCTTTGCTAGCTCAGCAGTTTAACTTTCGGGGCGGGTTCTAAGCGTTCCACTATGTAACCTTTACCTAAAATGTAACTTCTCTTTTCATCCATTCTCTTGTAAAGCTACATACTGGGATAGAGAGTGCTAACCCTCTCGAGCTCCCACTCACATTGTCTTGAGGTGAACTTATTTTCTCAACCAATTCTTCCGTTATGTAATGTAAATTGTTATTTTCTTAAGTCACCTCTGTAGTATGGGATTAGCCCTTGCGCTAACGGCCTAAGGCCAAGTAGGTCTTAAACAAAGTGTATTGGGAGTGCAAGTTCGCCTCCCCTCAAATTGTATTTTAGAGGTCATGTATTAACCTTCTTGTCATTTAATAGACCTCAGTAGGTTGGGTATTTTACCCCTGTGTATATGTCCTTTGAGGACAGCTTAAAGGTGGAGTTTGGTGTGGCCTGGGACAGGCTTAAAATTGAGAGCGAGTGGCTCTTTTGAAAATGGTATATTGTATGCCTCGAGGAGGCTTTTCAGTGTAATTTGGAGCAAGGGCTCCTAGGTATGAATGGGGTTTTCTGCCCCTCTGTTAAAATTGTGTTTGGGGTAAAACTGAGCTGATTGCCCAAGAATTATGTTTCTGACTTTTGAAGCCCCAAATGGGGTACCTATGTAAATGTATTTTTCAATTGTGTTTCGGCTACTAAGTACCTGTTCTATTTGTTGTTACCTAATTTTGAAAAGAAAATATAACCTTGTTAAATTTTAAAATTAATTTCACTTTAGTAGCTTGAGACCTATTCACCACCCAGCACCTTCTTTCATGCATAACTACCACCAAAACACGGTAACAAGTGGTAGCAGAGCGTGGTTGAATGGGTCTCAATTTAGCCCCTTTTGACGGCTAAATATTGTTTGTTCCGAACTCTAACTATTTTCCCAGTTGCTGGAATTTTTTGAGTTTTTCAAAATTGTTCTGTCACCATGCCCGGCCCTCGCGATGTTCTCCTTCTTAACTATTTGCGCAAGGAGGAGTTGATCTATGAATTAACTATCAGAAATGTGCAATCTGGAGGCACGGTTGCAATAGACACTAACAAGCTTAGAGAGTCCCTTGATTTGCCCATTTCCATCCCCAATTTGGGAGAGAAAGAAATTGACGACTCTCTTTCCACGATCACGGAGAACGTTACTGGGCTAGCTTCTGTAGTTAGTTTTTTTGATGAAAATGATCCGTCTCCTAATCAAATTAAGCGTGTGCAAGGCAGGCTATATCATTTTTCGAATAGGGTTAACGATCTGTTGTCTCTAAAACTGAATGATGTTCAGAGGAAGGAAGCTAGTACGCTCCTGGAAAATATTTCCGAATTATCTAGTAAGGTCACTCAATTGTTAACTGGGGAAGTTCCTCCCAAATCTGATCAACCCACCATAGTGAATACTGGTAGTGAGGAAGCGCCTCCCAAGGGAGAAGTTAATAGAATAGCCGTTGCTGCTCAAACTATCCCTGCCCCATTGGACAACGAATCTGAACGTCGTGCATCATTGAGTAACATCCGTTCTGAATTAACTTCATTACCATTGAAACCTTTACCTACTATGTCACCCGGGTTTAGCAGCTTTCCTCATCCATTGGCAATGTTGCTCAGAGGTATCTCTAAGTTTTCCGTTAATACCACCAGTGATGTAATTTCATTTTTAAGATTTCTAGTGGAATTTCAGGATCATGCCCTTGTTTTTTCTCTTTCTCCATGTCAAATCTTGCAAATTATCTATCCGTATGCTATTGGTATTCTCTCTGATAAAATCGTAAGAGCTATTGCCGAGCAATCATCTATTGAGGATTTCCATGCCCACTTGCTAGCTAACTTCATCCCTGCTAGGGCCAGGTCCTCCCTTATTCAGAAGTACTATTATCGTGTACAGCGCTTGGATGAAAACTTGGCTGATTTCATACAGGACATTAAGTTTTATACTAGGGTGTTTGCCCTTCATTTTCCTGAAGATCAGATTGTACAGGCTATTGTAGAGGGAATTTCACCTCCCTATAGGTCATATTTGTGTTTCGCGGCGTGTCCGCAAACCTTCTCTGAACTTGAAGCATTGGCCGTCTCAGCGGAAGGAGTTAGATACGCCGATTCTTTGCGTGTCGCGAAAGAACCCCCGCCTTCCTTTAGTAACACTCGGCCTCCACCTCGCCGACCAGTCAATCCCCGTAAATGTTATGCTTGCGGGTCGCCTGACCATCTGCGCAACAAGTGTCCTCTGATCAAGTCTAGTAGGGCAAATAATGGAGCGGGTTCATCACAAGGCTGTTTTAAATGTGGGGCTTTCTCACATATCGCAAAGAATTGTCCCAATTCGAATAGCACCCCCTCCTGCTCAACTTCTGGTGTAACTTCCAACAACAATCAAAAGTGACTAGTGGCTGCGGCTGAGTCAACTAATTCTGCTTCCCAAGGCTCAGCCCCTGGCAAAAAGGTCGAGAATTCAGGGAACGATAAGTCTTCGAATACATCTTTTGAATGCCCCAAAGAGTGTCTTAGGATTGCGGCGGATACCCCCGCACCTGTTCCTTTTCTTAAGATTGAGTTAAATAACGAGCCTATAACAGCTCTCTTAGATTCAGGCAGTGTTTGTTCGATTATTTCGGCTGAATGGTATTCTAAATTGAAATCGGTTTGTAAACTACCTGACTACGTCTCATCTCCTATTCAATATGTTTCGGCTAATTCATCTCCATTAGAAATTCTAGGTTCCGTTCTGGTCAAAATTCGTATTTTTAAATTTACATGGAAAATTAAATTGTTTGTGGCTAAGCACTTGTCTTGCCCCATCATACTGGGAGCGGACTTTATTTCTCACACTGGTCTTGTGCTCGATCTTCAGAGTAAGTCGTGCACATTCAAATTTGCGTCCAATTGTAAAATTCCCTTGTTTAAGTGTAATTCTGTGTCATGTTCATCTATTTCGCCTACCCAGGATGAGATGTTGTTAGACCTTAGACATCTACCTGAGGAGCAGGCTGATAGTATTCGTAAATTATGTCAGTCATTTCCAGAGGTGTTCACTGATACTCTTGGTGTTACTGACCTTATTGAATACAAAATTGAGGTCACGGATTCGATTCCTGTCCGTTTTCCACCTTATAGGCTATCTCCACCTAAAATGAAGGCTCTGAAAGAAATTATCGATCAGATGTTGAAGGATGGTATTATTAGGCCCTCTAAGTCGGCGTATTCATCGCCTATTTTTCTAGTCCCGAAACCCCAAGGAGGCTTCAGGCCTGTCATTGATTACAGGGCTCTCAATCGGAAGGTGGTGTTGCATTCTGTGCCCCTTCCTGACCTTCATTCTTGTTTTTCATGGTTTCGTAAGGCCAAGTTCTTCACTATCTTGGACTTGAATCAGGCCTATAATCAAATTCCCCTTGCCGAAGAGTCTAAACACCTTACAGCGTTTGCCACGGACTGGAATTTATACGAATACAACCGCGTGCCTTTCGGGCTCCCCACGGGGGCAGCTGTGCTCACTAGGCTACTAGATAGGGTCTTCTCCGACATCAAATTCGAGTACTTATATCACTACTTAGATGATGTCGTCGTATTTTCAGAGACTTTTGAAGAACATCTAGATCATCTGCGAGAAGTTCTCGATCGCCTTCGTAAGGCTGGGTTAACTGTTAAGTTGTCCAAGGTTGCCTTTGCTAAGCCCTCTATGTCATTCCTAGGGCATATTGTGTCACCCGATGGTGTAGCAGTCGATCATTCTAGAACACAGGCCATCCGTGATTTTAAACCTCCCAAGGACATTAAAGGCATCGCCAGGTTTATTGGTATGGTGAATTTCTTCAGAAAGTTCATTCCTAACTTTGCTAATAGAGCGGCGCCCTTAAACCTCCTTCGTAGGAAAGGCATCAAATTCGAGTGGGGACCTTCTCAACAAGCCGCTTTTGAAGACCTTAAATTAGCTCTTTGTAATGCCCCTGTACTTGCTATGCCTGATTTCTCGAAGAAATTCATCGTCCAAACCGACGCGTCGTCGTCAGCGGTAGCTGCAGTCCTTCTTCAAGAGACTGAACTAGGGAGGCGCCCCATCGCCTATGCATCTAGGACTTTGTCGGCTCCAGAAGCCAAGTATTCCATCTATGAGCTCGAAGGTTTGGCAGTCTTATTCGCCTTAGAGAAGTTCCGTCTCTATCTGGAACATGTTAAATTCGACCTGGAGACAGATAATCAAGCCTTAAGCTGGGTCTTAGGTAGGCCGCGTCGTACTGGTCGTATAGCCCGTTGGGCCATCCGTATTTCTGCCTTCCAATTTGACGTCAGGCATATCAGAGGTATCGAAAATGTTGTCGCTGATGGACTCAGCCGTATGTTTTCAGACGACGTTGAGAACCATGAACAGGTCGACAGTTCATCACCTCCCGAGTCCATGCTATCTGAGGTTAATGCCATCCTAACAGATGCTCCCATGCTTTTTAGGGATATCGAGAAATACCAACGTGAAGATCCGACGCTGGCTCCGATAATGGAAACCCTTTCTTCTGGGGAACATGCTGTCCCTTATGTTCTGAGGAATGGTGTTCTATGTTGCCCTTCGAGGCATGATAAGTTGATGAAAGTTGTTGTTCCAGCGGTTCTTGTACCTATGATCTTCAAGTATTATCATGAGACCCCATTAGGAGGGCATCTTGGAATCTTTAAAACCCGTGAAAAGATTCGTGAAATGTTCATCTGGAAAGGTATGGACGGCGAAATTCGTGAACTTGTAAAAGCTTGTAAATCTTGTTTGCTCAGTAAACCCACCATGTCCACCAAGGTAGGCCTTTTGTCTTCGCATCAAGCATCGCGCCCCATGGAACGCCTGTATATTGATTATGTAGGACCCTTCCCCCAGTCAAAGGGTAATGCCAACAAGTTCATCTTTGTGTGCGTAGATGGTTTTACCAGATTTTCTTGGTTATTTCCGACTAAGCTGGCTACCGCTCAGTCTACCATTACCTGCTTAAATTCTATTTTTGCTTCTTTTGGTCCGTGTCAATATATTGTATCTGATAATGCTAAGGCTTTTACATCTAATTTATTTCGTAAATTCTGTTTTGACTTATCAATCTCTCATGTAACTACTTCTGCTTATTACCCTCAACCATCTCTGGCTGAACGGGTTAACCGTAATCTCAGGTCCGCACTTATTGCCTATCATCATGAAGATCATTCCAGGTGGGACACGTCCCTGCATTGGATAGCTTTTGCTTTGAATTCGGCGGTTCATGAATCTCACAAGTTTACTCCAGCTTCTTTGATGTTGAAGTTTGTTCCCAACTCGCCGCTCTCTAACCTCTGGTCTCTGAATGACATTCTACCCGAGACAATAGATCCGGATAACATTAAAGATCTTTGGAAGAAGGCTAAAGCCAATCTTAAAGTGTCTCATGAAAAGGTTAGGGAAAGGTATGATCGTGGACGGAGACCCACCCCTTTGAAGGTAGGTGACCAGGTTATGGTCAAAAATTTTGTTCCCGCGGGCAAGCTTGCCCCCAGATTTCATGGGCCATGCATCATTCTCGATTTTCTCACCCCGGTTACATTGTTAGTAAGTAATCCAGCCACCGAGAGGATATTTAGGGTTCACCTGTCCCAGGTGAAACCGGTGTAAATTTTGTGTTAACTTGCTTCATATAATTTGATAGGAATATGATGGTTATATTTTTTTTGAGTTCCACACTTAAGGCATTCTGCTCCTTCTATAATATTTTGTTTTATATGTAAGCATTTCTTGTAAACCTCCCCCGACTGTTAAACTGCCATCCTGTCCTTGCCACGGCCATTACCACGCTCCCGTCTCCTGCTTCAATACACACTGTGGCTTGATTTGAGTAAATGCCATGGATATCCGCACGCCGCTGGCCCCTCAACCTCTCCACAAGCCTGTACCCTCAAAGAAGATGATGGTCCAACACAATTCTGCCGCCAAGCTTTAATGTTTCAGTGCCCCCGCAGCCGCGCGGCGCCGTGCAGCAACTGGAGCAGAGGACGGGCCCCCTCGGCCCCAGCGAGAACGACGTGTGCACGGCGAGCCGGAGCTCTCCTCCCGGCCAAGGCTGATGTGCGGCGCACGACCTGCTACTTGCCCGCAGCCTGTATATGTTCACCGCGGGCGCGGCGTGCTTCAACACCTCTGCTCCCCTCATAGTGCGGGCGAGCGGTATCTCAGGGTACTTGAGGGGTCCGAGCGGCCTCCTTTGGACGCAAGCTGCAACGGCCGGTCTGGCCATCCAACTTCATTAACCGCAACTACATGAACAGTTACTATAAGTAATGACTACACTTGGGAAACCAACAAGCAATAGTTGGTGGACATTGCAAAATTCTTCATCACTTTTAAGTATTAAAAGTTTATCTTCAGAATTCTACTTCTACAAACTTAAAGACTATACTTCTCCTGCAACAACAAAATTTTGAAACTGAAACAAACCAAATCATGAAAATCTTATAAATTTTTTTGGGCAATTAATCTCCATATCTACATCAAAACTCGGACCATGTTTGCAAACAATTTCATGTGTCACCCCGGGAGGAACTTTTGGGGGGGGGGGAGGTCTGTACCGGGCGGTACACCTCCACTCCGCTAATTTAAAATGTGCGCCAGTTGAAACTCCTCTGCTGGAGGAAGTCTGAACTTTATCTACGCTGTTAATTCTTTACCTTCTCAGAAGATGTCACCACGTGGAAAATTTTGAGTTTTTGAACTGTGTCATTTTTGATGTGTTTTTGTTTCGCTTGAAGTAAGAAGTGTAAACTTTCTCTCCTAGAGGACACTACTGAAGATCAACAATAGTGCAACCTAGTGCGGAGTCAAAGAACTATTTTGTTGGAGAAAATTTAATTTCAAGAGTTTGTTCTTCGTTAAATTTCTTTCAGTCATTGTTTAAGTTGGCAATATTCACCCCTTCTTTCCCCTTGTGTTGAACCTAACCAATCCCGAATTTCTTAAATTAATTTCTATCCAATCAGATGTATCTTCCCCCAACTTGAATATGTTGCTGTGTCCTACCCAATAAAGTGTTTGTGGGAGGGTGTTTTCATTCCCCTAACGCCTAGAAACTTCCGCGAGAGTATTTAAACTGCTGTTTTTTGGGTCTCTCGGCCACTTCTGTTCCATCTTTCAGTGTATTAAGTACATAGCAGGAGGCGGGAAGCGCCTCTTTCCTTGGCAGCGGTCAGCAACAAGGTAATGGCCGATTAATAAATTCTTTCTTTGCTAGCTCAGCAGTTTAACTTTCGGGGCGGGTTCTAAGCGTTCCACTATGTAACCTTTTCCTAAAATGTAACTTCTCTTTTCATCCATTCTCTTGTAAAGCTACATACTGGGATAGAGAGTGCTAACCCTCTCGAGCTCCCACTCACATTGTCTTGAGGTGAACTTATTTTCTCAACCAATTCTTCCGTTATGTAATGTAAATTGTTATTTTCTTAAGTCACCTCTGTAGTATGGGATTAGCCCTTGCGCTAACGGCCTAAGGCCAAGTAGGTCTTAAACAAAGTGTATTGGGAGTGCAAGTTCGCCTCCCCTCAAATTGTATTTTAGAGGTCATGTATTAACCTTCTTGTCATTTAATAGACCTCAGTAGGTTGGGTATTTTACCCCTGTGTATATGTCCTTTGAGGACAGCTTAAAGGTGGAGTTTGGTGTGGCCTGGGAGAGGCTTGAAATTGAGAGCGAGTGGCTCTTTTGAAAATGGTATATTGTATGCCTCGAGGAGGCTTTTCAGTGTAATTTGGAGCAAGGGCTCCTAGGTATGAATGGGGTTTTCTGCCCCTCTGTTAAAATTGTGTTTGGGGTAAAACTGAGCTGATTGCCCAAGAATTATGTTTCTGACTTTTGAAGCCCCAAATGGGGTACCTATGTAAATGTATTTTTCAATTGTGTTTCGGCTACTAAGTACCTGTTCTATTTGTTGTTACCTAATTTTGAAAAGAAAATATAACCTTGTTAAATTTTAAAATTAATTTCACTTTAGTAGCTTGAGACCTATTCACCACCCAGCACCTTCTTTCATGCATAACTACCACCAAAACACGGTAACAATTATTATTATTATTATTATTATTATTATTATTATTATTATTATTATTATTATTATTATTATTATTATTATTATTATTATTATTTTGGAATACTTGGTAAATTTCTTGTAAGTATGGAGGAATAAATCCCCCTTTTCACCCCCTGCAAATATAAACGTGATGAAAATGAAAACCTACGACCTGTTTTCCAGTCATTGACCGGGTCGGGGATGTAATGAATGAAGCATATATAGGCTGTTAGTACGTTGGGGTCACCACTCCTAAAGTGATTTATTAATGAAATGAAATGAGAATGGAGAGTGTTGCTGGAATGAAAGATGACAGGGAAAACCGGAGTACCCGGAGAAAAACCTGTCCCGCCTCCGCTTTGTCCAGCACAAATCTAACATGGAGTGACCGGGATTTGAACCACGGTATCCAGCGATGAGAGGCCGACGCGCTGCCGTCTGAGCCACGGAGGCTCTATATAAACGTGATATTCAGTATTAATTATACACTGCCATTTGCCTGCGAGATTCCATAGTGTTTCGTAAGACATGAGCCTTCAAGAACTGTAGTTCCTCGGTCTAGCGGATAACGCATGAGAGCTAAGAAAGGCTTCAATTTGATATGCAAATTTTTACCTAATCTCTTTACGTGGGTATCCATTGGTGTTGCAGTGCTTCGGGGGACACTCATGTGAAGTACTTGATGCTTTCTCTCTCAGTACCCCGAGCAGAAAATGTCTCCTCTTCTGAAATAAATTAAAATACTAGTTTTAAACCTGTAATTGACCTGTTGCATGTAAAGGGACCGGAAGCTGGGAAATTAGATCTTATTGGAGTGTTGGTGTACAGTATATTTCCATTTGTTGTAATGTGTGATTCGTAATAACCACACTGGGCTTCTTAAATATGAAATTATTTGAAACATTTGCTAAAAATGACAAAGTTAAAACTTTCAACTCCATTTTTCAACAAAAGTATATTTTTACAATGTCGCCATGCATAAGGGTAAGGTAAGGTAAGGGTGTATTCTCCCCGAAGGCAGGTCGGAACCTCCGCAGAGGTGTGCCTGAGCCGGAGTTTACGTACGGTAGGGTAGCCAGTTCCTTTCCTCTCCTCCTTTCCCTTACCCCCACCAACAGTGCGTGGCAACCCATCCAAATCTTGACCACGCCCAATGTTGCTTAACTTCGGAGATCTCAAGGGACTCGGTGTTTCAACATGGCTACGGCCGTTGGCTCATGCATAAGCAATATACCCCAAACAGTATCAGCACCTGGAATGAAGAATATGAAATTTTTTGTATCCACACATAGTAGAACTTACAAATAATATTGCCTTAGATCAATTTTTCAACTGATTGTGTATACTTTAACCGGGATATATTTAGTTTAAGATTTTGAGTACTTTTTCTAGAGCAGCATCCCTGAGTTAGTGTGATTTTAAATAGACAGCTTATGAATTATCTTTGCCTCGTAAACTATTATCCCTTTGAATTAGGAGCACTTCTTTATACCAATTTTTTACTAATTGAAAGTGGTGTTGACGGATTTCAGGTTTTAATAGTAACATGTATGTTTAGTCCTCAGTCCGAAGGCTGGTTGGATCCTCAACAGCTCCGCCATCAGCTGGCATAGATGATCTAGACATCACTTAAGAGGCGTACTATGGAAATGAGGAGTGATGTAGTTTCCGTTGCCTTCCTCACCGAGCCAGAAGTTACTATTACATATCAGTCTGCCAAGCCCACTGAAATACATGCAACAAGGGACCCTATGAGCAACAATTCCACACCATTCATAACAGGGACTGGCTGTATAAGGAATGGCATTACTAGCATCGCTCATACCTCAGTCACTTTCATATTGTCAAAGCCAAGGATGGGACTGAGACAGATCAATGAAAGTAACAAAATTTATCTAGCCTATACCAGAAGACAGTGCACTGTAAACACTAAGTCCTGCCAGCAATGTTTCTAGTAACGCCCGATAATTATTTTTATGGAGCGGTCTGTTCTAAACAGGCCATCGTTCATTTACTGTTAACAGAAGCCCCTGGTCCTCTCTTAATTACATGGCCCAAGCCTCGGGAATGAAATCCAAACCGCAGGGACGTGAATTTTCATATCAGAAATCTCACCCGTCATTAACCCGAATTAGAACCGCGGCCGACCAAGTGAGAAGCCAGTGACAATGTCGCTTACCTATCATGTTTCTCTGATCAGTTATATCGTCATTGCGACTAGAAAAACAGCTATATGATAGTATTTCAGCTTAGAACTCTGGCCATAATGGTTTTGTCATCTGAGGTTCAATATTGCATGAACTGTGTCAATTAATTTACGTTCTAGGTGATACATGTGCTGCGGGTCAGTATTTCTCCCCTCAACACTGTCAAAGAGCGGCATTTCGAGGCGCAACTACGATATGTATAATTTTATTTGAATAACTTATTTTCAATGGCTGTGGATTAAGAAACTCAGCGGAGTATCTGAATTTCGTCCCACGGTCGTTATTGAACGTGCCAAAGAAGCCAGTGACAGGGAAATATTGCATTTTTAACAGTCTCAAATGCCACTGACCTCAGCGTGAATTGAACTCACTGTATTTAGAAAGGAAGGTAAACGATTATTATGTTGTCCTTCCTTCTAGCCAGCCAATGCTGGGGTGACGCCTAGAAGCGTTTACGGAACATTGATATGCCTGTCATGTTTTGGCGGGCTTCTGGCGGCGGAGAGGGGATCGCGATTAGACACGGCGGCCAGGTGTTCCACTGTTCAAGGTCACAGCTCAAAGGAATCTCGTCAGCCCACCTTACATCATCTTGTACCATGAATCATTTCATGCAAAATTAGTAATCTTTCGTTATTTGTTTCTTTTTTTAAAACATTAAATGCTGAAGTCTGATTGAAACTTGTTCCCGAAGGTGGCTTAATCATCTGTATCGTCAAGAAACCATTCCAAGATCTGGGCTGGGTGGACAAGGCCAGTGGTGTATCTAGATTTTCGGGGGCCCCGGTGCAGAAGGTCCAAATGGGGCCCCTAACAGAGGTTGCCAAACGCTTCTTTTTTTCCAGCCGATCATCGGTAGAAAAGCCAGAAACGAAGGGTCCACTAGTTGCTTTATGCCCTTGAACCGATTTGCAAGTTGTGAGCATATAGTACCAATAATGGGATAATACAAGACTGTCGGAAACAACGTGAACAGGGGATATGAGCGTATATATATTACTGTAATAATAATAATAATAATAATAATAATAATAATATAATAATAATAATAATAATTTCGTGTGGCTATTTCTAGCCTGTCGCAGCCCTCGTAAGGCATATCCTCCGACGAGGTTGGGCGCTATCTCTCGTATATAGGAAACTGCGTGTTATGGTATTTGAGGATAGTGGTGTGTGAGTTGCAGTGATGATAGCACAAATACCCAATCTCCGAGTCAATAGAAATAACCATTTAAGGTGTCCATATCCGCGACGTGACAGCGCTATTAGTCGCTGTTCTCGGAGGCCCGCTTTCGATTCCCGGTACTGCCAGAGATTTAACAATGGCAGGAGGGCTGATATGTAGTTTAAATGATACATGCAGCTCACCTCCACTGGAAGTTTACCTGCATAGAGCTGCACCATGTCGGGACGAGGATTCGAGCTTACTTTATTACCATTTAAGGTTAAAATCTCGGACCCAGCCGGGAATCGAACCCAGGGCTCCCTGAACCGAAGAACACTATGCTGGCCATTCATTCAGCCAAGGAACCGGACATATTAATAATCTCACTCAAAGCATATATAACAAAAAGTCCATCTCTCAAAATTCGAAAATTCGAGATTATCAAACTGTAATTAGACCTCAAGCATTATATGCAGCAGAATGTTAAACAGTTCGAACACATAGCCTCCTTGAAAAACTGGCAAATAAAGAAAGCAGGATTTCCGATAAACTCTCTGTCCCTGTCACAAAGATGGTGCTTTCAGACTTCAGAGCAACTTACACCCACACCTAATAGATATCAAGCGTAATCCGGAAAAGAAGGATAACATTTTACGCTCACCTCTACAGATTGCACGCTGAAAGAATGTGTAAACTTTTGTTATCCTACTTCAGAAGTCTCAAAAAAGATTTCTCCTTGGTTGGTCGATGAAGATCTTTAAAAGTATGGAATATCAGAAACAGACATTCAACTCCGACCACCACTCAAACACAAACTTCGACAGGCTCTCCAAGAAGAAGTCCCAACTCGACTGAAGCATGCCCATTGTGATGCATGGAAGAAAGCACACTCCGAAAGAATGGAAACCTGGTAGGACCGCAAGAAGACAAACAGTTGAGATCTCGCGGTTCTTAGTGGCCCTAATGAATAATAATAATAATAATAATAATAATAATAATAATAATAATAATAATAATAATAATAATAATAATAATAATAATAATAATAATAATAATTTTACACCGCATTAATTACTTTTGCTGTTTTCGAAGACCTCGAGTTGCCGGAATTTTGTCTCGCTGGAGTTCTTTGGCGTATTTAAGTAGGGCTGGAACCTGCCAAAATTAAGTCGAAAGGCTAGCGTTACTGTCTGACCTTCCGTACTTATCCCAGCAGATTACGAGTAGTGGAAGCCAATACCTACCACTCCTCCAAGGATCTTCATGGCCTGTACGAGAATGCTTTGCTTTGAATAACTAGCCTACCCGTTTACGGCTTGAGTGTATGAAAATAGACACTCTCTTCGTCACCAAATGTCTTTCTACACATTACGTGAGGCTTACCAATTCTGAACACGGTAGTTATTTGCAGAATAATTGAGGGTCTTCCACCAATTCGAGCCCATAATTCTACATTGCCGAAAGAACCGCCGCATGCCTATGCAGGACCAACTGGGAGAGAAAGAAGCGCGCTTCCATACTTGTGATATAGCTAGCTTCATGTTCCTTTGTTTGTTAATCACAGCATAGAGCTGGGGACGGAGCGGAGCGGAGCGGAGCAGTTGTTGTGACGTCATCACCCGGTAGTACCGAGTGAACTACCGAGTGAATGTCCTGACGCGGGACGTTTAAACACGTTATAGGCATGCACTGCGAAGTTATTGCATCCCTCTATTAATACCCTTCTCTAACAACGTAACAACTGTAAATAACTGCATATACAGGGTGTTAGGTGTATACGTGCAGATATTAAGCTAGTCGGCTAAGAAAAATACATCTCATAATATATGCTATGTACTTTTTACCTTGTCCTATTAGTTTGCCCATAACTGAGCCAAATATTTCAGGACCTAATGTGTTTTGAACGGCCGTAGCAGGATACGCCGGTGATGTCATTCTGTCCACGCGTAGCGGAAGTACAGTAGCCGAGTATAGGGCTTGTTGAACCTGTTTCTTATCGCAGGCCAACACATGTTGTTGTGCACTTCCCCTGAAGGCTTGGCAAGTAGAAGAGGATGATTCACGTGCCAGGTCACTTGCTGTACTCGAAAACCGGTGTAGGGTACTCTGTGTGAAAAGTACACAGAATCCTTACAGTGACGTCGAAGATCCGTACAAGCACATACGTGCGAATCAAGTGTTGTGTATTTGTGTGCGATTTTTAAGACGTCAATGGCATTACTCAGTGATCCAAGCTGACAAAATGAAAGGAAATGGTTAATAAGTAAATGAAATATGGGCGCAACATTTCTGTGCTGTTATTGCGACAGTCTACGATGAATTTCTGGCAATAGATAATGCGGGTTGTCTATGATTATTCATAAACTTTTTAGGTCATTGAAAGGACGGTGGACACTGAAAGAAAAGGCTATAAGTATTCAGTGAAATTTTTATTAATGAGACAAATGTCAAAAACCGTAGTTGCATCATCGTGAACATTGCTCGAAGGAAAAAGACCTACTGTGGAATTGCCGCCGGGCATTTCTAATAGAAGGCTTATTCTTCTTTTTCCTAATTTGTTTACCTTCCAGGGTTGGTTTTTCATGGGACTCAGCAAGGGATCCTACCTCTACCGCCTCAAGGGTAGTGTCCTGGAGCGTGAGACATTGGATTGGGGATACAACTGGGGAGAATGACCAGTACCTCACCCAGGCGGCCTCACCTGCTATGCTGAACAGGGGCCTTGCGGGGGTATGGGAAGATTAGAAAGGATAGACAAGGAAGAGGGAAGGAAGAGGGAAGGAAGCGGCCGTGGCCTTAAGTTAGATACCATCCCGGCATTTGCCTGGAGAAGGGGGGAACTACGGGAAACAACTTTCAGGATGGCTGAGGTGGGAATCGGACCACCTCTACTCATTTCACCTCCCGAGGCTAAGTGGACCCCGTTCCAGCCCTCGTCCCACGTTTCAAATTTCTTGTCAGAGCTGGAAATCGAACCCGAGCTTCGGGGGTGGCAGCTAATCACACTAACCACTGCACCACAGAGGCGGACGGAAGGCTTATTACTGAACAGTAAGTACCGATAGGTAAAATGATGACTGTAATGGACCCGTTTAATTAGAACTTCGGTAAAAATAATATTACTACTACTACTACTACTACTAATAATAATAATAATAATAATAATAATAATAATAATATCTTTACGTTACGTTTCACGGTTTTTGGAGACGCTGAAATGCCAGAATTTTTTGATCGCAGTATTTTTTAATGCAAATAAATCTACAGACACGAGACTGAAGTATTTGAGCACCTTCAAATACCACCGGACTGAGCCAAGACCAAGCCTCCCAAGTTGGGTTCAGAAGGCCAGCACTTTACGCAGTGCTGCACCAATCATCTTGCCGGGCTGAGTGGCTCAGACGGTTGAGGCACTGGCCTTCTGAGTCCAGTCTTGACAAGGTGCTCAAATACGTCAGCCTTGTGTCAGTAGATTTACTGGTACGTGAAGAACTCCTATGGTACTAAATTCCTGCAAATCCGCGTCTCCGAAAACCGTGAAAAGTAGTTAGTGGGACGTAAAGCCAATGACATTATTATCATCATCTTACCTGCACAGTTCATAGGGGTATCTTACCTGGAGTTCCTCATAGGTACGTTATTAGAGCTTTCAGAGGACGCTCCGTTTCGACTACGCCGAAACATGTGGTTTTTACACGATGGTCCACCACCTGATATAAGCCGCTTACTGCGTGATCATTTGGATCAGTCCTTTGGTCTATGGCGAATAGGACGACATGGACCCATCAATTGGCCCGCCAGATCTCCAATGGATATTACGGAAGACTGGATTCGGAGAAGTGATTTTCTTTTGTTAGTTGCTTTACGTCGCACCAACACAGAGAGGTCTTATGGCGACAATCGGACAAGGAAGGCCTAGGAATGGTAAGAAAGTGGTCGTGGCCTTAATTAAGGTTCAACCCCCGCAATGCCTGGTGTGAACTTGGGAAACCACGGAAAACCATCTTCAGGGCTGCCGACGTTGGGGTTCGAAGCCCCAATCTCCCGGATGCGAGCTCACAGCTGTGCGCTCCTAACCGCATGGCCAACTCGCCGGGTACGGAGAAGTGAAGCCTGCAGAGTAGTCCAGGGTGGTCACTTGAACAATTGCTACGTGTTTCACATTGGTATGTCAGATGTTACACCATTTCTGCAGCGTATTGAGTTGGGAGTTCAGTTCTCAATCGATGTAGTATTTTGAGTCTCGATAGTTCGATATTCTCATAAATCCGAGCAGAAAAATTGAAGTACCGGTAACAAAAATTATAAATCTAGAGTTTCAGTTCGCGATTGCCTTGTACGTGGCGCAAGCTGAACACAACACACGGAAGACGTGCTTGTTAAAACGCTAGATATTGACCTTGAACACAGCATGGCAGTCCTTCATTCTACACTGTACTGGTTTGGGTACATTGCGTGTGTATGTTTGATGTTTATACACAAAACCTGTTTGTCACACTTTGTCCTCTAGTGCTAACCACAATAGGAAGATACACCTGACTCATCGCAAAGAGACCTGGTTCTGGACTTACGTATACTATCCTGTAGTAAACTACTGCGAGCGATGTAGGCACGGGTGAAGTACATTTCATCTTGTTTCCTCCTACACCACGCATATTTTACTATTTTCTTCCCTGCCTTTCAGCTCCTAATGACTTGTTGATAATAATACCGGTAATGTTATTTGCTTTACGTCCCACTAACTACTCTTACTGTTTTTGGAGGCGCTGAGGTGCTGTAATTTAGTCTCGCAGGAGTTCTTTTTACGCGCCAGTAAATCTACCGACACGAGGCTGACTTATTTGAGCATCTTCCAATACCATCGGACTGAGCCAAGATCGAGCCTGCCAAGTTGGGGTCAGAAGGCCAGCGCCTCAACCGTCTGAGCCACTCTGCCCGGCAGCAAAAATTATTATTATTATTATTATTATTATTATTATTATTATTACCGGGCGAGTTGGCCGTGCGGTTAGAGACGCATGGCTGAGAGCTTGCATACCGGAGATAATGGGTTCGAATCCCACTGTCGGCAGCCCAGAAGATGGTTTTCCGTGGTTTCCCATTTTCACACCAGGCAAATGCTAGGGCTGTATCTTAATTAAGGCCACGGCCGCCTCCTTCCAACTCCTAGGCCTTTGCTATCCCATCGTCCTATAAGACCTATCTGTATCGGTGCGTTGCACCGACACAGATAGGTTTTATGGCGACAGATATACGGACTAGGATCGGGAAGGAAGCAACCGTGGTCTTAATTAAGGTACAGCCCTAGCATTTGCCTGGTGTGAACATGAAAAACCACGGAAAATCATCTTTAAAGCTGCCGACAGAGGGATTCGAACCCAGTACATCCCGATTATTGGATACTGTTCGAACTTTAGCGACTGCTACTATCAAGCTCGGTGATGATTTAAGAGTGGATTTCTGCCGCTGGTTAATTGATCAAGCACTCAATCCAGAATTTCTGTCAAGTGTATTAGTGACACATGAGGCAATTTTTATAGAAGGAGTGTTTAATATTTAGTATACCAAGGCAACCTCTAGCACCGGCTCTCAATTAATATCTGGATGGATGCAGTGGGAAGTCTGTCTCTTTGACCAATCGTCTTTTTATTAGCGTTATTTTGCTTTACGTCCCACATACTATTTATACCGTTTTCTGAGACGCTGAGATGACGAAATGTCATATCGCAGGAGTTCATTTACGTGCCAGTATTTCTACGACACGAGACTGACGTATGTGTGCCCCATCAAATATCATCAGACTGAACCAAGATTGAACCTGCCAAGTTGGAGGTCGGAAGATAAGGACCTCAACGGTCTCAGACACTCAGACCGGTACCAATCACCTTACTTGCATAAATTTGATCGGTGTAGCTTTCCTTATGGTGACGATGGGACGGGAAAGGGCTAGTATCGGAAAGGAAGCGATCGTGGCATTCATGACGTTACAGCCCCAGCATTTGCCTGGTGTGAACATGGAAAACCACGGTAAACCACCTTTAGGGCTGCTGACAGAGGGGTTGGAACCCACTATATCCCACTCATGAGCTGTGGAATATCCCCATTCAATAGTTTCCAGCACCGGTTCTAATTAATATCAGGATGGGTGTAGTTGGAGGTCGGTTACATCTTTTTAGTAATGTTATCTTGCTCCTGTACAGTAGATACAGTACGTTACTGGAGCTTTCAGAGGACGTGTCGCTTCGACTACGCCGAACCACGTGGATTTTACACGATGGTGCAGACATTTCCTCAACGGTAGACAGGACGATGTGGAACTATCAATTGGCCAGCCCTTATTCCAGTGGATTGTTATGCCTAGGGGGACATGAGAAACAAAGTATACCGAACTGAGGTAACCACTTCGGATGACCTCCGTGAACGTATGTTTAAGCACCAGAGGATATTCTGAACCACAGTGGTGTCTTGGCTCGAATGACAAGTTGCTTTACGTCGCACCGACACAGATAGCTATTATAGCGATGACGGGGCAGGTAAGGGTTAGGAGTGGGAAGGAAGCAACCATGGCCTTAATTAAGGTACAGCCCCAGCATTTGCCTCGTGTGAAAATGGGAAACCACGGAAAACCATCTTCAGGGCTACCGACAGTGGGGTACGAACCCACTATCTCCCGAATACTGGATACTGGTAGCACTTAAGCGACTGCAGCTATCGAGCTCGGTGTACCAGTAAATATACCGACACGAGGCTGGCGTATTTGAGCACATTCAAATACCACTGCACGGGGCCAGGTTCGAACATGCGAAGTTGGAGTCAAAAGGCTGGCACCTCAACCGTTTTAGCCACTCAACCAGGCAGGAAGCACGAAATGTAGGTACGTTTAATTTACTTAGTTGTATAATATGTCCATTTTTCGTTTGAAACAAAACGTTCGATGTGCTTCGATAATTCAATTCTGATTCTACTCATATGGATATCCTATGCCATGCATTTGTTCGTTGGCGCAAGGAACTGTCTTCCTTCTTCTACCTTTACGCAATGCACAACGGGGATCGTACCGCATTTCACGTCCCGGCGTGCGTATCCCAACCAATAATTATATCACACGCTCGTACAGGTCGCGCACCGACACAGGTTTTCAGGTCATTTCCATACTCACTAGACCACAGGGCTGACGACCACAGATATCCCTATCCCCTAAAGGACGTAACAGCAAATGAACCAGTATTAACGCTGAGAATTCAATCCATCTCCAGGGTCCGAAACCGATAACTAGTGTTGTCTGAAACCCCTAAGACGGAAACTAAATACTAACAACAACAAACCAGTCTGGCGATAATGTAACGTAACATGTTGTAGACTGGTAGCCTTCAGCTGTTACCGTAGGTCAGTTGCTCGTAAACATAAAACCAGTTTGGCAAGTATATTACGTAACATCTCGTGGCATTGATTAGGGAGCGCTCAGCTGTCACAGTAGCTGCTCTTAACATAAACAGAACAGAAACCAGTTTGGCAGGGATGGCGCGTGACTTGCCTGTTATCAAAGGAAAGCTATTCATTCACAAGAACAAGGCATACTACCTATTCTAAAAACATCGTACCCCTTTGCTCTCGAAAATAACTTCCGAGGATTACTAAAAGTTTGATATATAGTGGTTCGTCACATCGTTCTCTATTGCTACAATAAATATCTGCACGTATACACCTAACACCCTGTATATTCACTATAATTGTTATATAAGTAACTGCTAGGGAGTAGGAGGTAGTATGTGGAATAAATGTTAGTTACTCGTATAGTTAACTCATTCGAATAGTGAAACAAAGTATGGCGCATACCTACCGAAAGGGTTTGTATACAAGGGGATTGGAAGTTAACAGAAAAGTAATGTATTAACAATTATATCGTAAGTTCATGTGATACGGTACACTGTTAATGAGAAGAATAACCTGAATATAAAGAATCCTATCAGAATATAATGAAAAACACTGACATAATTTCATCTACAGGATGACAAAAGTAATTACGTAAATGAACGTTGACTGGAATGTCCTTCTTTGCAAATGTGATTACAAAACATATCTGACAACATACTACTACACGTCCCAATGCCAAACAGCTATCAGTAGAATGCTTCTATAAATACAGTTATTATATATTATATTATATTATATTATATTATATTATATTATATTATATTATATTATATTATATTATATTATATTATATTATATTATATTATATTATATTTGATGTGCCACCACCCGTCGCGTATGTGCGGCCACAAAATTTGCATTTTGCGTGTTTCCTATTGTCAGTGATGTCAAAAAACTGCCAGGCATCCGACGGTTTTCGTGGCCATTGTGGAACAACATTCTGTAAAAATTTCTTTAAATTCCTTTGAATGTTCTAAAAATATAACTACTATCTACGAATATGTTTAAATATCACACTAACACCACAAATATAATCTAACAGACTTTACATTATCTACAAAACATAACAAGCGTAGGAAATATATACGTACATTCGAAACAACATAGATTGAATACAGGTACTTTCGTACGTGTGTTGTGCGCTACACTGTGCTCAGATCCTCAGCGAGTACTCGCAGTTGTAAGCGGAGGGGATCGGTGGTGCGCTCTACCGCTACAACCGGATTACTCATCGGTATTACTCGCTCCGTCCCCACCTCTATCACAGCATTAGATGATCTAAAACATCGAGCGAGATCGGCACATTTCGGAAGACCTCGGGAAATTAATAATAAGATGCTGGCTAATAACCCCTGTTGGAAGAGATTTCGGCACTGTCATCAGCGAGGAAGTACTGCAATTAATTAAGAATTCTGGAATCATTTAATGAAGCTCACTTCACAGGGGGCAATATACGAAATTTAATTATGCCCAGAAGGAAGTTGTTTATCGACAAAGTGGAATTGCCATGAGGCGAGGTCACCCAGTCAAAATACGCGGGAACGTAACCCACGGAATTAATTAATTACGCCCGTGAAAGAAGCAGGAGAAATAAACGAACAACACCATTGTGATCAGAAAAATAGGCAGAATCTCTTGTGTGAGTCTCAGATAAATCGGTTTAGCGGTTAACAGATGGAATGATTGCACAATATTCGATAATGCGTGGTACCGCATCCCTCGAGTGCGTATAAATACCCTTTCTTCAAACGAGAGAAGCACTCAGCAATCATCGGTCCGGGAGGAGGAACCTGCGATGGTCGACGTCAAGAAAAGGACTCGCAGAAATTAAGGTGTTGGAAGCTGGACTTGAAAATCTCAAAAGTCAGTTGGCTTGAAGTGTTAATGAGGAATAGAGACAACTCTTATTTTGAAACACTTTATTTACGACAATTCATCGTGGTAGGTGGGAATATCATATTTGCTTTTTTGTAGGATTTATGTTCTGCGAAAAAGACAGAGAAGTCCCAGACAGCTCTTTTAAATTATTATTACACAGTTATTTTGACAATCTCTAAGGGAGAACAGCTGGTTTCTTGTGAGAGATAGCATCATTGTCCCACGGTCATTCGCGTTTCGTAAACACCCAGCAAAATGCGCTAGGAGCTTTCCACGATTTTGTCAGTCGACTGGCCGATAACGGAGCGGTGCGGTCTATTTTGTGTTGTTTGCATAATAAAATATGTTATTATGTTAGTTTAGGCTCAAGAAAATTAATTTGTGCTGCATCAAGACAAGTGTAGAGTCAGTGTGATTTATAAGTTACCGGTGGTATTTGAATGAAGAATGCCACCTATCATTATGAGGCATTAAGTCAGAGGTTGCTGGCTACATCTAAGATGACACCATATCAATCGGCACAATTACAGGTCTATCTAACTCCAATATTATGTTTTTGTAGTTAGAAATGTAAATGCTTGTCCCTTTAAATTAGTTAGTAAATCATGACACCGCGTTGTGTATGTGGCGTGTATAGAATTAAGTGTGTTGCAATGACGATTATGTGTCATGTCGGTTTTCCAGAAAACACTGTAGGTGCGATGGTCTGTTATTTATGTTGTCGCGAGGCTTTAAGCTGTGTGTAATTTCTTAAAATGTGAAGTTAAATATTACAATGAAAATCAGTTAAATCTGTTCGTGCCGGTAAAAGTTATAATAATGAAAAGATAACAATTATAAATGTAATAACGTCAAATAATAATAATAATAATAATAATAATAATAATAATAATAATAATAATAATAATAATAATAATAATAATAATAAATTTATTCAATTAGTTTTTAAGTCCATGTTACATCCAATGATTCTACGCATTTGTATACACACTTCTTGCACACCATTTACGGTACCAGGACCGCCTCCATCTGGTCCATCATTGTTTGCAAGTCCTCCGTCCACAACTCGTTATCCAAGTTGCTTCGTCTGAAGTCGATTAGCACACTCTCACATGTTCTTTTTAGTACAATGGTCTGTAGGTAGGCCTGTAGCTGTTTGGTCACTTCCAATTTGTCCATGTGCTTCTTGAACAAGTTGGTAACTAGCCCGTCCCATGTTATTACCACAGGGACCATTGTCACCTTGGCTAGCATCTCGTACTTTCTTCCTTTAGTGGTTTCGGTCTGTTTCAGGATATTTTTGTTTGTGATTCCAACTTCAATTAATAGGATTTCATTCTTTACAAGGTCATGTATCATCAGATCCGGTTTATTTTGTTCAATGCGAAGCTCAGTCTGTATGATGACGTCTGACTTTATTCTAATTCGCTGATTGGATATGACATTTTCAACTTTATAGTTCTTTATTTTCTTAGAATTATTCAGCCCATACTTTTTGGTGAACATGAAATGCAAGCATCTGACAACATCATTGTGGCGTTTCTTGTAGTCCAAATTAAGCATTCGTCCACATTGTGTTGCCAGGTGATCTAGTGTCTTATTGCCCTGGTTGCAGTGTGGGTACCTCTGGAATATACTCCCATGACTAAAGAAGATGTTTCTGTCTTGTATCTTACAGAACATTCCTTCTTCCTGTGGAGATATATTCCCCCTCATTAGCCATAACGATGACTGTTTTACGTCAACAAATTTCTCCTGTTGTTCACGGAACAATGTGGAATGCATTGACTTAGCCATGATTCGATCCATTCGCATCTGTTTTTGTTTCTGTTTAACTACTTTTACCGTGACATCGTTTCCTTCCTCAATTAGGTACTTCCGTTTCAAATGTTCTTCAATCAGTCCAAGATGGGTTGCATTTCTTCTTTCACTTTCTGCGATAAACTTCGTTCTTGTGTTTGTTGCCAAATATTTACATAGTTCTAGTAAAATCAATTCGGCCTTCTCAGAAATATTTTGTAGTCCTCTTCCTAACTCATGTCTTTCCAGGTACAGTCGTTCCATATTACCTGCTGTTCTGACGATATTATGCTCTCTCAAGATTCCTCTCACCTTCAGATCAATGTTGTTAAATTCTTCGTGCTCGTACGGGATCAGGCCAATATAATAGTTAATAGTTGATAACGCGTACTCATTTATTGCTGCAAACAGGTTTCTCGCGTTCAACTTTGTTTGGCATACATTTGTTACCCGTGATTCGATCTTGTTGGCTATGATAACTTTATTCTCGGGTTTAATTACATTTCTCGAGTCTTCTAATATTCCTAGGTATTTGTATCCTTCCACGTCATTTACCTTCTCTCCAAAGATATGGTTCGAATTGATACTGTTCGCTGACTTTTGCTGATTGATTGTAAAACCCATGTTGTTGAGACCTTGATTCGTCCACTGGCTCAGCTCGTTCAATGTCTGCACATCTTTGGCGAACAATTTAATGTCATCGATGAAAATGAGGTGGTTGCACTCAATTCTTCCATGTTAATCTGCTTGGATCTTCTCGCAGTTCTTATTTAAAATTCTGCTTAATGATTCCATAGCAATTACGAACAACTTGGGTGATAGAGCATCTCCTTGTAATATTCCTCTATTTATTTTCACGTCACCGACCACTTTATTTCCACATATTAATGTTGTTCTCTGTTTGTCAAGTGTTCTATTGACAAATTTAATGATGTTTTCTGGCATATGTATCTTCCGTAGGCATTCAATTAGGTATTCATGTGACAACGAATCATATGCTTTCTGAATGTCCACCCAAGCAGTACACAATTTATTATTGTACTTTTCATTTATGGTTTTGCTTATAAGTGCTTGTTCCTTAGCGCCTTGACATCGGTTGCGTGTTCCCATTTGATTACTTGAGATAATATTGTTCACGCCACAGAAATCATTGACTATTACCGTGAACACTTTGCTGATTAATTTGAATAAATTTGAAAGGCATGTAATTGGCCTCAGGAGCTGCGGTATGTTTGCATTCGGGACTTTTGGAATCAAATATGTTATCCAACGATCTTCTATCCTGAGCCAGCTGCTTGATTAATAATATGGACGTCGCCCTTTAATGCCATCGTGGAACCCTGCTCTTGGTCGTCCTCTTCTAGCCTTTCCTTCCAATTTCCCTTCAAGCATTGTGATACACCGTGATGAATGCCGGAGTAAATGGCCTATCCAAGTACATCTTCTTTTCGTGATCATTTTCTCTAGACTGATGGTTTCTTCAGCTCTCTTGAGAACTTTTTCATTTATTAGCCTGTGAGTCCAGGGTATTCGTAACATTCGACGCCAGCACCACATTTCGAATGCATCTATTCTTTTCTTATCAGCCCTTAATAGAGTCCAGGTTTCAGAGCCATAGCTCGCAATGCTCCAAATTAAGCTCTTAATGAAATGTTTCCTTACTGGTAGGGATATCCACGTTAGGAGTAAATTGAGATAATAACGATAATGCATTCAGTAGTTGTGTGATCGAGGTTTACAGTTTTATATCGAAATCGAACGAAGTGAGATAATTTTGGCATTTTGGAAATTTTATTTTGTGACACCATGTATTTGAGATATAGAATCACGGCATGCTATTTTGCTCCCGAGGTCTGGGAAAATTTAGAGAAGGTACTTTGAGATCATTATGAAGTTGTTTAGTTATGGGATAGCTTGTACTTAGAATTTGGTAAAGCAAGAAGAAATGAATCGTAATGATGAATGGAATATTATGAGAATAATTAGGAAGAAAGTCTGAGGCAGATTAAGCCCTGTATTTTATTAGTGGGAAGGTTTAAACAGGATACCGAAGAGAAAAGGCCCTGCAGTTTGATGGAGAGGACAGGGTGTATATGTTGATGTTTAATATTTCCGAGGCAGGCTGTAAAGAGGAGCGACATCCTGTAGCGATCCTGAATTATTTTAAACACAGCGATATTTTATGTACAAGCGATGGTCTCCCACGATTATTCATTTACCTAAGACTGTAGATAACGTCAGTTAAGTCAAGTTGACGATTCTGTTTGATACCAGCGAAGTGGATTTTTTATAGCCGACCTGACGAATAAAATACATTCTCACACACGGTCGAGTTAATACTTGCTTATTGGAAATTGAATTATATTCTGTATCTTTACGAGGCGAAAAACATAGCGAATTGGAAACATTGCGGATGAGAGAATGAATCTATCAGATTGAGGGCTTACCCTGCGTGTGTTGACGAGAGTTTACTTCACTGGAGAGTTTACAATGATACATGTTTTGAATGTTGACATTGCAGGTTATTTGGAGCCTCACACTGTAGGCTATGCCGCGAATATCGTGGTGGTTGTGATTATTGCTTTCAGTAATATCACGTAATATCATACGAGATTTGAGTTTACTTTTATTTAGCGAACTTCACTGCATGTGTTTAAAATTTAGTGAGTGATATATTTAACTATTCAAAACCGTTATTTAAGTTCGATTTCACACTTTATCGTAGGAAGTGCACATAGTTAATATTATTCCATATTCGAGTTCATTTCTGTAGCGGATTTTACTTCATGTCTTTGAATTTCAATGAAAACTAGATTGTAATATCCGGACATTGTTTTAAATTATTGATTCTGCCCGACGGTATCAGTGATGAGTATACACCATAGTGTTGGTTCAACGATAGGTTCGGGATGCCGCATGTACATGATTATTGTTAGCGGTAAGCAGACAATGTAGCGTTGGCTCAACGATAGGATCAGGACGCCGTTTGTACATAGCTAAGTCATAGGTTAGGCATTTTTATGAATCGACTTGAACGCTGATAGTCTTTGAGTATTCGATGCAGGTATAGAAGACATTAGCAGGTACCATTTAGGTCATGTTTCGGCATAACCTTTACTAGCTGGAAAGTGCTCCCATAATAGCGTTGCATCAGTAGTGGCTTAAATGTAAGGATTGTCCCACGTGGAAACCTGGCTAATAGAGATTGGTACCTACTACTTAGCCGTGTGCGTTCAAGCTCGATGAACTTTCGTTTTCTATTTGACATTGTTTTCCTTTTACTTCGAGATTTATTGTTCGGGTGTACGTTATGTTACGATAGTGTAGTGTGTTGACAATCAGTCAGTTTTTTGTATTGAGGAATATACATTACGAATGCGGTTTCAATTCGTCAGCTGTTATAATATTTTATTTTACGTTATTCACATTACTTAGATGAGAAGTTGGTCTACCAACCACATATAGTTAAGTTTAAGGGTGCAGGTGTAGGTAGAAAGATTTGTAATTATAGTTGTGGTTATGTAGAATTCGAAAGATTTCATGTTGTTGTTTTATATTGTGGACTTGTACTTTAACTGATTTAACGACGTAACTGTTTTATTAACTGAAAGTTGGTTTAGTAAGAGGACTTTTCGAATGATTTATCACTTTTATTTAACTTCAGTATTTGGCGTTTCTTCTAAACGCATAGTGAAGTAATGTTTGCCTGTATTTCGTAGTTTTGTTCCTTCAGAACGATGTAACGTAAGATCCCCTCGGATCAATTGATATTGGTTCATTCTGAACATCTGTTTGGGGTGATGCATGCTTCAGCATCGAGATTCTTCTGTAACTAAAGGGTGTCACGAGATGGTAACACATAGTGGAATTTTATTTCAGATTGTGGTAATTGTTGTTCACTTGTAATAAACACCATGTTTTCAAATAATATTTCGCAACCTATACAGAACAACTGATCCATTAAGGATCCATTCTGGAGATGTTCCGGTATCCGAGAGGATTTTCGATTGGTGGATAACCTTAATTAAATGTTAATCTGGAATTCTACTTGTTGAAGGTCAGATTTTCCTCGGATTGTGTGGGTTAACTCTGTTATCGTTTGGGTCAATGTTAGCCGATTTTCAGGTTTTCTGTTCCTTTTCTACTTTTGCTGTCTACAAATCTTATATTGTATTTTCACACTTTAGATAACACTAATGTAAATAATTTCAGGATACCTTCATCATTCTCATTATGTAATGTGACAGCGTTATAAAATTTTGTGACAAATTTAATTGTTTTTTCTTGGGTTATTCAGTAAATATGATTATCGTGATTCTGTTCAATTACTTTTTAGTAAGCACATTTCTTGCGCCTCATTTGAAGTAGTTATTCTCTCCTCTCATCCCTGTCGATCGGTCATTGATGCGACTGAAAAGAATCCGACGCGATCCCAAGATCTAAGAATCAGTATTGTTCTACCGAAGCAGTCGATGCAGACGACCGACCGTGGAACGGTTAAGTTCAATGGTTCAATATATCCCGAAGTTGTCACTACTATGCTGCTACTGCCGCTCCCGCCACATTCCTTGCCGCCGTCAGTACCACCACCACCACCGCCACCACCGCCGCCGCCGCCGCCGCCGCCACCACCACCACCACCACCACCATCACCACCACCACCACCACCACCACCCAGATTTTGTTTGCTAGTGAAGGAAGCGAATGCGGGACACAGCTCAGACTCAGGAGTTAGAGGGTTCAATACCAGTAAGCTCACAAACTATGTTTCAAAGAAAGCTAATTCATGGGGACCGGGGTAACGAGGCGGCTTTATACCTTTCCCATAAAACATATTTCATTTTCCTTGGAGGGACTGGGAATTTTGTAGAAAATATCACGCCCCAGTAGATTCGATACTACGTCATCCTGCAGGTTCTCTGCTGTTAAGCGTGATATAAACAATTACGTCAAACTGCAAGCTTTCTTCCTTCCCACTGTAGATAGAGGTGGTAGAATACTTCCACGGTATCCCCTGCTTGTAGTAAGAGACAACTAAAAGGGGGACCAGGGACTCTCAATATAGGAACGTGGTTTGGCGACCATGGTTCCCTAGATGAATCTGACATAGCTTCCACTTACTTGTGTCAAGCTCCTCAGGGTCATCTTTTCTGTCCGACCTTCCTTGCTCTCTTAATAACCCCAACCGCATTAGGTTTGCGAGGTTTAGAGAGACTTTTATACTCACGCCATTCGTGGCTTTTCCCTTTCTTTTTCCGATACGAGATGATGGTTACCCAATTTTATTTTCCTTAAAACAGTTTTCTTTCTTCATATCCTTCCATTTTCATTTATTCATTCCACCTTTCTTTGAGTGAACCAATTCCTTTCCCTTACTTTTTCACTTTATATCTCATGGGGCTGATAATCTCGTTATTTTCCTTTAATGTCTACAACCCTGTTACCACTATGGCACCACACTAATTTATAGATACTTTTCTGGTGATAATGACAGCTAATATTTCGGAAAATAGTGAGAATACCATCCCATGAATATATTTAAAGAAGGACGAAGAGAGATATTCGGAAGAGAGTGTATCGACCACAGAAATAAATTTTTCACGAAAGACAGGGAAACGAGATTCTCTAGGCCTCAGAAACTTAATACTGGGAAAGAAATAGTCGACCGCAAGAATTTGCGCAGTGAAGTTGTAAGAAATGATTCTGGTACAAGTAAGTAGAAGCGGTGCTTGACTCAGCCGGTGATCGATAGTTATGACAAACAGTGTATGGTGCTGATGGCTGAGATATTTGTTCTTTTTAAGATGACGCAGATATAACAATTTAATCACATTTTTGACTTGTATTTTGACTTTCTTTGGTGGTAAGTTAGCGCATGAACAGTTAGAGAGAGTTGCGCAACATCCCTGCAGCTTTATGGTTGAGAATCCTGGGCACTGCGTAAATACAGTAGACTAGAAACAGCTTGGATCTTTCAAGATGTGGCTCGAGAAATAAATGGAGAGCTAAACAGAAAGGAGATCCATTGAAAGCATTCTGAACAAAACTAAAGGCAAGAGAGTAATACTAACGATGATGATGGGAAAGGACAGCCGAATTCATTGGGCATGCCTTCTGCCATTGCAGCTTCCTGAACAATCTTACTGAGGGAAAGAAAAGACGAGGAAGACAAAGCGCCAAGTATCTTTAAGATCTGATGAAAAATCTTGTGTACTATACCACCGAGCGTGAGTTGAAGCACGAAGCTGAAGACAGAGGATTATGGTTGAGTTGACAAGGCATAGCCTTTAGAAACGAATAATAATAATAATAATAATAATAATAATAATAATAATAATAATAATAATAATAATAATAATAATAATAATAATAATACAGTACAGTTGTTAGCTGCTTACTTTCCACCCGCGTAGTAGAAGTTCAAATCTCAGTCGATCTTGGGTTGAAATTTTTACCCAAAAAATTACGTGGAATTAGGGGGCGTATCCGCCTTTAAATGTCAGCCAAAACCTAAATAAGCTTGGGTGGCTCCAGTGACCCCAGGAATAACTGGGATAAGCTGAACCATGTTTATTGAAAAATAATACCGAACGAGTCGGCCGTGCGGTTAGGGTCGTGCAATTGTGAACTTGCATTCGGGAGATAATAGGTTCGAACCTCACTGTCGGTAGTCTGAAGATGGTTTACCATTTACACACCAGGCAAATATTAGGGTACCGAGCTCGATAGCTGCAGTCGCTTAAGTGCGGCCAGTATCCAGTATTCGGGAGATAGTGGGTTCGAACCCCACTGTCGGCAGCCTTGAAGATGGTTTTCCGTGGTTTCCCATTTTCACACCAAGAAAATGCTGGGGCTGTACGTTAATTAAGGCCACGGACGCTTCCTTCCCACTCCTAGCCCCTTCCTATCCCATCGTCGTCATAAGACGTATCTGTGTCGGTGCGACGTAAAGCAAATAGCAAAATATACACTCATGCTCAGAAATTAAGGATAATGCTGATACATAGTGAAACAACGCTATGGTGGGCGGTTTGCGATTTTAAATCACCTCGGGGTATGACCATGTGGTGCATTTGACCTGCGGTCGTCGCACGGTGGCGCTGGCAGCAGTCAAAATACACAGAGGTGTGTTGATGCATGTCAGAGTACGGTGCAGCGAGTAAGTGTGCAGATGTTTTCAGACGTGGTAATGGTGACTGTGTGGTGAATATGGCTCAACAAACACGTTATGAGGGATAGAATAATAGGGCGACTGGTGGCTGGTCAAACACAGCATGTCGTAGCACGGGCCCTACGTGTTCCACAAACTGTGATCTCGAGATTATGGCAACGATTCCAGCAGACAGGAAACGTGTCCAGGCGCTACAGTACGGGATGTCCGCAGTGTACAACACCACAAGAAGACAGATATATCACCATCAGTGCCCGCAGACGGCAACGGAGTACTGCAGGTGGCCTTACTCGGGACCTTGCCACAGCCACTGGAACACTTGTCTCCAGACACACAGTCTACAGACGACTGAACGGACATATTTATTCGCCCGGAGACCTGAAAGGTGCATTCCACTGAACCCTGTTCAAAGGAGAGCCCGTAAAGCCTGGTGTCAAGAACACAGTACATGGTCATTGGAACAGTGGTCCCAGGTTATGTTCACGGACGAGTCCAGGTATAGTCTGAACAGTGATTCTCGCAGGATTCTCATCTGGCGTGAACCAGGAACCAGGTACCAACCCCGTAATGTCCTTGAAAGGGACCTGTATGAAGGTAAGTGGTTTGATGGTGTGGGGTGGGATTATGTTTGGTGCACGTACACTCCTGGATGTCTTTGACAGAGGAACTGTAACAGGTCAGGTGTATCGGGACGTCATTTTGCACCAGTATGTCCGCCTTTTCAGGGGTGCAGTGGGTCCCACTTCTTCCTGATGGATGATAACGCACGACCCCCACCGAGCTGCCATCGTGGAGGAGTACCGTGAAACAGAAGATATCCGACGAATGGAGTGGCCTGCCTGTTCTCCAGACCTAAACCCCCACGAGCACGTCTGGGATACTCTTGGTCGACGAATCGCTGCACGTTTTCAAACCCCTAGGACACTTCAGGAGCTCCGACAGGCACTGGTGCAAGAATGGGAGGCTATACCCCAGCAGCTGCTCGATCACCTGATACAGAGTATGCCAACCCGTTGCGCGGCATGTGTACGTGTGCATGGTGATCATATCCCACATTGATGTCGGGGTACATGCGCAGGAAACAGTGGCGTTTTGTAGCACATGTGTTTTGGGATGGTTTTCTCAACTTATCACCAATACCGTGGACTTACAGAGATGTTTCGTTTGTGTTCACTATGTGCCTATGCTATTAGCGCCAGATTTGTGTAGTGCCACGTTGTGTGGCACCACAATATGCAATTATCCTTAATTTATGAGCATGAGTGTATATATATATATATATAAGGGCTGTACGTTATATTAAGCCACAGCCGCTTCCTTCACACACTCCTATTCTATCGTCGCCATAAGACGTATCTTTACCGATGCGACGTTAAGCATACATACATACATACATACATACATACATACATACATACATACATACATACATACATACATACATACATACATCACGATACATCTTCATTATAGACTGCTGTGCCTTTGAGCGCGTAGTCTGCAAGCCTATGTGAATTCACTAATCGCCGCCAGAATCCCCTATGTGTAATTAGTGCAGTGGCCTCGTTTATTTCAACACTGTGATCATTAAATCGTGGTAAACTGAGTCTAATCACCGTCGTCTTGGTCTCCCTCTATCCCTCCTACCCTCCAAAACAGAGGCGATTATTTTTCTAGGTAATCTGTCCTCCTCCGTTTGCCTCACAAGACCCCACCAGTAAGCTCGATAGCTGTAGTCGTTTAAGTGCGGCTCTAGTATTCGGGAGACAGTGGGTTCGAACCACACTGTCGGAAGCCCTGAAGATGGGTTTTCGTAGTTTCCCATTTTCACACCAGGCAAATGCTGGGGCTGTACCTTATTTAAGGCCACGGACGCTTCCAGGCCACTCCTAGTCCTTTCCTGCTCCATCGTCGCCATAAGACCTAACTGTGTCAGTGCAACGTCAAATAACTTGTAAAATCCCACCACCGAAGCCAGTTTATGCGTACAGCTTCATCCATCGAGTTCATTCTTCCCCCAACTTCCAAGTACCCTCCTGCCATTGTTCCCACCTGTTTGTATCAGCAGTCATTCTCGCTACTGTCATGTCTGTCACTTATAAGTTTATAAATAATATATTCTGAATCGACCCAGCTTTCACTCCCATAAAGCGAAGTTGGTCTGAAAACAGACCGATGTAAAGATAGTTTCGTCCGGGAGTTGACTTCCTTCTTATAGAATACTGTTGATCGCAACTGCGAGCTCACTGCATTAACTTTACTGCACTTAGAATTATTCTCACTTACGAAGTAACTGAAACCAACTAAATAAGCTTGGGTGGCTCCGGTGACCCCAGAAATAACTGGCATAAGCTGAAGAATTTTTTAATAATAACAGCAATAGTAGTCTTCATCATCGTCATCATCATCATCATCATCATCATCATCATAAAAACAACAATAACTACTCCAAGCACTGAAAGCAAGCAGCTTGTCCACTCACAGGCCTTTCTGTTCTAGTCATGTATATCATTAAATGTTATCGTGCTCTTTATTTATCAGTTGATTTCAAAAGCCATGGCGGTAACCATTAGCACAGAGGACGTTTAATGCAGTGTTCCATTTAAGCAGAGTTGATTGTATTCCTCTGCCGGTATTAAGGTTTTATAGGCAGCGTGTTTCCACAGAAGCCATTTTTAATTAAACCATTTTCTCTAATGAACGATGTAGTGATTTCATTGGCATTAAGGGTGGTAACGTGCGGTTAATTCATTGGAGTACAATGTAGGTAGATTAATGGTTAGCGCGCTCTCTGTGTGAGCTTCAAAGAGTTTCAAATGAGAAATTTATGAATGGCTTCTCTGTGGTAGCCTCTCCTAGTGGATGGACCTTAGTTAATAATGTATCGCTGTTCTCTGGTGAATCCATCTCCCCAACGGTTATACCATAAGTAAAGTGGGATATCAAATATCCTTGTTAAGGGGGCAAGATAGAAATATCCTAACAGTTTGAGAACTCACATGTCTGCTTTTTACTTGACCGATTGCAGTGAAACTTTTTAAGGTGATAAATTATGACGTCAAAAATGTTTATTATAGTTAGGGGTGGATGTTGATGACCTAAAATCACTGAAACTGAACAATAAAATGCCCTTAAATTTACGAGAAAATGCGATAGAATAAGTAAAACATCCATAGTTCTAGCGCTTCAGACAAGCAAGTAATGTTGAAAACATCCTAGGAATATGAGCTACGAATTTTTTATTATATTTTATTTATATGAGGATATATTCTTTATTTATTCCTAAAAATTACAATCCTTTCAGTTTGACTTTTTCTACAACTACGAGCACTAATATGAATCAATGCAGAGTTTCACTTGAGCCCTTATAACTGTATTCGGTGTGGACATTTTTTAAACAAACAAAAAATCCGCCTGAGATTATTGAACCGAGGAAAACATTACGGAAATAATCATGTAAATAAGTTAATTTATCTAGAATTTGAATCAAAAAGAAAACGAGTACAGAAAGAAGCGATTTTATGCTGTTTTCCGGAACTGCATTTAGGAAGGAAGTCATTTTTAAAATGTGTGTTTTTAGATTGATAGAGCTATCCAAAGTAGTATAATTGGACAGTTCGGGCGCCGCCACTGCCACCGGGCTCCCAGAGGCCACCTCCACCACCACCACAGCCAGAGGCCTCCCAGATGCCTCCTCCACCACCACCATAGCCAGAGGCCTCCCAGAGGCCTCCCCCACCACCCGCGGGAAATTTGAATTTGTAAACAAAGCCACGTGCTTTTTGACAGCTGTCATCGACAACAACGCATCGCTAACCTCAGTATTGCCATCTTGACGGGCCTAAACCTCAGTAGTGCCAACTTAACCTAACTAGCGCGAGGTAAACAAATCCACGTGTTTTGACAGCCACGTGCTTTTTGACAGACAACAACGCATCGCTAACCTCAGTACTGCCATCTTGACGGGCTTAAACCTCAGTAGTACCAACTTAACCTAACTAGCGCGAGATAAACAAATCCACGTGTTTTTTGACAGCCACGTGCTTTTTTGACAGCTGTCATCCGCCATCTTTAAACCACAGAGCACTGTGCTGCCCTCTTTATCGCAGTAGCTGCAAATTCGTCACCTGTCATCCGCAGTGCTGCCATCTTGGCGGGCCTAAACCTTAGTGCTACCAACTTAACCTCACTAGCGCGAGATAAACAAATCCACGTGCTTTTTTGACAGCTGTCATCCGCCATCTTTAATCTATAGAGCACAGTGCTGCCCTCTTTAGCTACTTTCCTTTGAAATGTGGTGGCGGATAATTTGAAAAATTCTTTTTGACAGCAGCCATCTTTGAGCACAGTGCTGCCCTCTTTGTGGTGGCGGGAAATTCCACGTGCTCATGTTTGGAAACAAACTCACGTGCTTTTTTCTGACAGCTGTCATCCGACATCTTGCATCACAAACCTCAGTGCTGCACTCTTTAGCTAGATGCCTTTGAAATGTGGTGGCGGCAATTTGAAAAATTCTATGTGCTCTTGTTTGGAAACAAAGCCACGTGCTTTTTGACAGCTGTCATCCACCATCTTTAATCAATAGAGCACTGTGCTGCTATCAAGCGGGCAATTTCGTCAGCTGTCATCCGCCATCTTTAATTCACAGAGCACCGTGCTGCCCTCTTTATGACATGTAGTAGCGGGCAATTTGAAAAGTTCTGTTAGCTATCATCCGCCATCTTTAATTAAGAGAGCACCCTGCTGCCATCTTTAGCTAGATACCTTTGAAATGTGGTGGCGGCAATTTGAAAAATTCTATGTGCTCTTGTTTAGTAAACAAAGCCACGTGCTTTTTTGACAGCTGTCATCCACCATCTTTAATCAATAGTGCACTGTGCTGCTATCATGCGGACAATTTCGTCAGCTGTCATCCGCCATCTTTAATCTACAGTGCACCGTGCTGCCCTCTTTATGACATGTAGTAGCGGGCAATTTGAAAAGTTCTGTTAGCTGTCATCCGCCATCTTTAATCAAGAGAGCACCGTGCTGCCATCTTTAGCTAGATACCTTTGAAATGTGGTGGCGGCAAATTGAAAAATTCCACGTGCTCTTGTTTAGTAAACAAACTCACGCGCTTTTTTGTCAGCTGTCATCCGCCATCTTACATCGCAAACCTCAGTGCTACGCTCTTTAGGTACATACCTTTGAAATATGGTGGCGGATAATTTAAAAAGAAAAATTCTACAGCAGCCATCTCTCGGTGCTAATTGCACAATATGGTGGCTATACATGACTCTTTAAAGGTGCTTATGCAAGATGGCCGCTATACATAGGTTCTTATGAGACTCCCTTGGGATGCTTGCGCAAGATGGCGGATATACATGGCTCCTTATGAGATGCCCTAGGGATGCTTGCGCAAGATGGCGGTTGCTCTTATGAGGCGGCTTAAGGGTCCTTGCACAAGATGGCTAGAGACGCCCTAAGGATGCTTGCGCAAGATGGCGGACGCAAGATGGTGGCTATACACGACTCCTTATGAGACGCCTTAAGGGTGCTTGCGCAAGATGGCTGCTGCTCTTATGAAGAAAGCTAGCTTAGAGGCTAACGCGTCGTGCTAGTTCGATTCATTAAATTTGGGGCTTAAATGCAAAATGTTAAATATCTCGAAAACGGTGCATCGTAGAGCAAAACCTGATACCTAGGTTTGCAGTATCAGGAACAAGAAAAAAACATAGTCTAATGATGAGATCGACGGTTCGATCCCTACTTAGGCCCTTTGGCATTTGCAGCTATCTAATTCTACAAGATGGCGGCTATACATAGCTTCTTATGTGTCAGCTTAAGAGCGCTTGCACAAGATGGCTGCTGCTCTTATGAGACGCCCTAGGGGTGCTTGCGCAAGGTAGCAGCGACAACACGGTGACTATACACAGCTCCTTATGATACGGCCTAGAGGTGCTCACACAAGATGGTGGCTGCTCTGATGAAGAAAGCTAGCTTTGCATCGTGCAGGTATCTTTACAGCACTAAACCTCATACCTTTGAAATGTGGTGGCGGGTAATTTGAAAAATTCTACGTGATTTTTCTTAACAGCAGCTCTTTAAACAATAGCGGCTATACATAAGCTGTTAAGGCCTCCTCTTATGTCAAGGCATAGCTCTATCGAACAAGTTTAAACCTGCATCGGGATAACTAGAGTAAGCACGTGCTGCAGTGATGACGTCATTATGCATGTTTAGATTTGCAAATCACTAAAGAAACATAACAAGACTAGAATCGAACACTGCACTCTATGCCGTTAACTTTATCATGTGATCGGAACATTGACTGAAGTGTTTAGAACGCTAAATAAGTAGAACCGAACACTGTACTCGATACAACATGTGTTTAGAACATGTCAGGGGATACCTTTGCTCTAAGAAGATTAGGTTACTGCACATTCCTTGTAGGGCTAATAGGCTAAAGGGCTAATGGGCAAAAGGACAAAAGGGCTAAAGGGCTAATGGACTGCCACGTGCTCTTGTTTAGTAAACCAAGCCTCGTGCTTTTTTTGACAGCTGTCTTCTTGACGGACCCTAACCTCACATTGAAGGACAATAGAGCGTCGCTAACCTCACTGCTGCCATCTTTACGGCAGTAAACCTCAAGGCTGCCACCTTATGCATGTTATAGCGCGGAATTTAAAATCCAACAACAGAAAGTCGCTAACCTCACTCTTGCCATCTCGATGGGCTTAAACCTTACTGTTGCTACCTTGGTTATACGCTTTTGTGTTAGTTTACTGTTAATCGCTAAGCTGTTCGCATCATCGAAGTAGAGAGTAAGAAATGTCAAGTAGATTTAAACAAGAATCTGTTAGTAGAAGATAAAAGTCCGTCATGGAAAATCCCACTTCTAGGTATATTTGCGAAGAGTGTGGAAAAGCATTTTCCCGAAGCTATCACAGGAGACGTCATGAGATATCATGTAGGACAATTTTTCAATGCAAACATTGTAGAAGAGAGTTCAGGAACGCATACAACGCTCAACGTCATGAAGCCGCGTGTAATGTAGCTTCATCTGGTACAAAATACAAAGAGCTCAACCATATTCAAGGGAACACTGATTTATGATTAAAAAGTACACCTCTGCGAGAGATTTTTAATTCTCCCTTGTTGTCTAGACCTGCTGCGAGTTCTGTTACTAAGCACAAACTTCAAGATAAAGAGAGGCAAGATCATGATTATGATAATAAGGATAATGATGTTGATCAAAACAGTAGTAAAGGGAAAGTAGAAGAAGAAGAAGAAAATTCATTGCTATTACAGCTTGATGATTTTACTTCATTTCCTAAGCCTACTACACGTTCTGTCGCAGTGCAAACATCTCAAGAAGAGATGCAAGGTAAAGAAGGAGGAAATTTCAACGCTTCATCGCTATCGAAACAAGTTAAGTTTGTACCTAGAAACGCTACTGCTGAAGCACGTATTACATCAAAACAAGCCCCTACACATCAACTGTCTGCATATAGACTCCGCGAGTGGAGTGGATTAAGAGTGAGGAAGCGGTAAGGTCAAGCGGTCGGCAAGGAGATAGATACGATGAATTGGGTAGACGTAGAGGTTATGAGGAAAGTAGTAAGAGAAGTAATACAGGAGGTATGTCCGTTTGAACAATTAAAGAAAATGCTTCAAGAACAAGGCCAGGAGCAAGAAAAGACGAGACAGTGGATCCAGGATTATATGAAGAATACGAAGGCGATGATAGAAGGCAGCGAGAAAGAACTGGTGTCACTAAGAGAGAAAATAAAAAATATGGATGAAGAGATGGTAAACCTGAAGAAAGAAATCGAATTCTGCAGACAGGAGCGCAAGAAGAAATCCATATTTATTTATGGGGTGGAGGAAGACAAGGCAGAATCTAAAGTGGACATTATTTACAAAGTGGTAGATGTTATACAAAAAAAAAAAAAATGAAAATAAATTTCAGTGAGGTAGATATAGACAATGTGGAGAGAGTTGGCAAGGTGGGAGGGCACAGGCCCATAAAAGTGTCGCTGCTATCTTCATTGATGGCAGACATAGTGATAAGGAACGCTGGTAATCTACAGTGTGAGAACATTAGAATTAAGAGAGATTTCGGAAGAGAAGAGAGTAGAAATTTTAAAATTCTTAAGAAACATCTTGTGAAAGCAAAAATTCAGGGATTGAAAGCGTATATTAGTGGTCAGATACTCGTGGTGAGCGACAGGAATTGGACCCGAAAGTGGACAATATCGAAACTGAAATTAATGGATGAGAGTTTGAGGCAAGAAGAAACTAGCAGGGCTGACAGTTCGAGGCAAGAAGAAACTACCAGGGCTGATGTACATACTGTAAATGAAGGAACACTGAGTAGATGGGGTTCCTGGGAAGAGATCATGAAAAGAGCTGAAGAAAAAGTAAATGCAAGAAGGATGGAAGTAGTCAGGAATTTAATGGACGAATTAGTGTCGGAAGTCTGCGCGAGGGAAGAAAAAGAACCACATGGGAAGACAAGCGGACAGAATCGGAGCGAGAATAATGGTTTGAGGGAGGAAGCAGAAGTAAGAAGTGCCGTGATCAAAGGGAGAAGCTTGAGTTTGAAGGACCTATGGGACAAAAAAGGAAAAATGGAAGGAATAATTACGAGAAGTAAAAAGTCAAGTAACAGTAGTAAGTAACATAGTTTGCCTATGATGGAGGACAGAAGCGTAGTTATGGTGGTGTTTGTATGTGTGTATTTACTCAAGTAATGGTGCCTGTATGTGTAGTATAATTGTAATTGAAGTGATGGTGTCTTTAGGTAGAAGATGGATAGACCAAGTGTATGGTATTTATTCAAGTGATGGTATGACGGAGATCGTATTGGTGAGTGATTTATTAGTTAATGATAAGAGGTATATATGTAAGGATATGTGGTATGGAATTGAAGAGAATGATTGTGGAGTGCGATGGATGGATGATAAGAGAGGTAGTGAAGCTTAGAGGGTATTTATTCAAGTGAAGAATGATAAGAGGTAGATATGTATTGATGTTTAGAAGTTGGATCAGAGTTTAGATGGATGGATGATAAGAGAGGTAGCGAAGTTTAGATGGTACTTACTCAAGTAATGATGTCTATATGTGTAGTGTAATTGTTACGAGTTTGGAGATATAAAGGAGGTTGGATGGTATCTACTGGAATTGAAGTGTTAAATATGAAAGGTGATGATAATAGATATATTATGGATGAATGATAAGAGAGGTAGCGAGGTGATAAGGTGTTTTTAAGTGTATTGTAATTGTATGGCACTTATTCATATAATGGTGTCTTGAGATATAAGATGGATGGATTGTCGAGTTCGAAGGGCATTGTAATGGTTAAAGTAAAGAAGTGATGGTATCTGCATGTGTATGGTATGATGGATGAATGATAAGAGAGGTAGCGAGGTGATAAGGTGTTTTTAAGTGTACTGTAATTGTATGGTACTTATTCAAGTAATGAGACTTGAGATATAAGATGGATAGATTGTTGAATTCGATGGATGGATGAGAAGAGGGGTAGCGAAGTCTAGATGGTATTTATTCAAGTAAAGATGTCTTAATGTGTATTATAATTGTAAAGTGAATGAGGACTGGAATTGAAGTGTTAAGTATGACGATGATGGATGAATGTTAAGAGAGGTAGCGAAGTTTAAATGGTATTGGTAAGTGATTTATTAGTTAATGGTAAATCGGCAAGCAAAGTTGGTTTTAGATGATTATTTAATTAGATTAAGCATGGTTGAATAAGATGAGCAGGAATAGAGAGGTAGTGCAGTAATAAAGTTGCAACATGAGTAGAATACGTATTAGCAGAATGTGAGTGCAACGGAAGTATGGAATCAGCAACCACGAGGGAGTCAAGTAGAGGAAATGTAGTAGGAATGGAATGTGCTAAGGTTAGCGTGTATGGGGTCTGTGACATTCATAATACCGCTGAAGCATGGAATCAGCAACCCTGAGAGAGACAAGTAGAGGAAATGTAGGAGGAATGGAATGTGCAAAGGTTTGTGTGTATGTTCAGCAGGGGCATGGTGGCGAATGGATGATAAGAAAGATAGCGAAGTTTAGTGGGTATTTATTCTAGTAAAGGTGTCTTTATGATAAGAGGTAGATATGTAATGATATGTGGCATGGAAATGAAGTGAATGATTGTTGAGTTCGATGGATGGATATTAAAAGAGATAGCGAAGTTTAGAGGGTATTTTTTCAAGGGAAGGTGTATTTATGGATATTAGGAAAGATAGCGAAGTTTAGAGGGTATTTATTCAAGTGAAGGTGTATTTATGTGTATTGAGACAGTATTGGTTTTGATTTATTAGTTAATGATAAGAGGTACTAGGATAGAATTAGTATAGATTTAATGTTGTAATTAGTTATAGGCTTAATTCAGATGTAGGGGCTGCCCTAGCATGTGAGCTGGTCATCCGTCCATGTTAGAGGCAGCTTAGGATAGATTAGTATAGATTTAGAACTAGTATAGATTTAATGTTGTAATTAGTTATAGGCTTAATTTAGACGTAGGGGGTGCCCTAGCATGTGAGCTGGTCATCCGTCCATGTTAGAGGCAGCTTAAGATAGATTAGTATAGATTTAATGTTGTAATTAGTTATAGGCTTAATTTAGAGATAGGGGGTGCCCTAGCATGTGAGCCGGTCATCCGTCCATGTTAGAGGCAGCTTAACAGATTTAGCTAGGGGTGGAACCTTGCATGGTTGTCCGGTATTCCGCCTGTGTAGGGTCCACCAAGTTAGTAGTATGTAATTTGGCTTAGGCTGGACATTGTTATTTTTCTTTATAACGGATCAAATGGGTATTATTACTGTAGATCTAAAGAAAAATAATAAATCTAAATCTAAATCTAAAATATAGACTCCAAGTTCACAACAAGCCTCTGTTACCCTATGTAGATATAAGGTACTGTAAAGACCCCAACGTACTCGTAAAACGTTTACAACTGCTAAGAGCCTATCATGATGCTGGTTACACACAGTACAAAGAAGATATTTTTGAAATAGAGCATGAATTACGTCGTGGAGATATTATTAAGTAAGCGCTTACCCTCACCTAAGTCATCCATCTGTAGTATATAGTCGATCGAGTAGCTATATTCGTATAGATTATTTCCCAAAATTCTTCCTTCCTTAGGGTGTTAACTCCGCCTCTAGTTGTAGAGCCGGTCTCAAGCCCGGATAAAGAGAGGAGAGGCACCCTAGCCCTTTAGCCCCTTAGCCCATAAGCCCTTAGCCCATTAGCCCTTTAGCCCATTAGCCCTTTAGCCTATTAGCCCTACAAGGAATGTGCAGTAACCTAATCTTCTTAGAACAAAGGTATCCCCTGACATGTTCTAAACACATGTTGTATCGAGTACAGTGTTCGGTTCTACTTATTTAGCGTTCTAAACACTTCAGTCAATGTTCCGATCACATGATAAAGTTAACGGCATAGAGTGCAGTGTTCGATTCTAGTCTTGTTATGTTTCTTTAGTGATTTGCAAATTTAAACATGCATAATGACGTCATCACTGCAGCACGTGCTTACTCTAGCTATCCCGATGCAGGTTTAAACTTGTTTGATAGAGCTATGCCTTGACATAAGAGGAGGCCTTAACAGCTTATGTATAGCCGCTATTGTTTAAAGATAGCTGCTGTTAAGAAAAAGCACGTAGAATTTTTCAAATTACCCGCCACCACATTTCAAAGGTATGAGGTTTAGTGCTGTAAAGATACCTGCACGATGCAAAGCTAGCTTTCTTCATCAGAGCAGCCACCATCTTGTGTGAGCACCTCTAGGCCGTATCATAAGGAGCTGTGCATAGTCACCGTCTTGTCGCTACCTTGCGCAAGCACCCTTAGGGCGTCTCATAAGAGCAGCAGCCATCTTGTGCAAGCGCTCTTAAGCTGTCACATAAGAAGCTATGTATAGCCGCCATCTTGTAGAATTAGATAGCTGCAAATGCCAAAGGGCCTAAGTAGGGATCGAACCGTCGATCTCATCATTAGACTATGTTTTTTCTTGTTCCTGATACTGCAAACCTAGGTATCAGGTTTTGCTCTACGATGCACCGTTTTCGAGATATTTAACATTTTGCATTTAAGCCCTAAATTTAATGAATCGAACCTGCACGGCACGTTATACTCTCTACCATAGCTAAACCTGATCATGTTACGAAGACTTGCTTCAATACAAGCTAAAACAGAGCGAATGCCAAAGGGCCTAAGTAGGAACCGAACCGTTGATCTCATCATTAGACTATGTTTTTCTTGTTCCTCGTTCTGCGAACCGAGGTACTGGGCAGAAAAGTTTTTGTCCGTTTTGCTCTACGATGCACCGCTTTCGAGATATTTAACATTTTGCATTTAAGCCCCAAATTTAATGAATCGAACTAGCACGACGCGTTAGCCTCTAAGCTAGCTTTCTTCATAAGTGCAGCAGCCATCTTGCGCAAGCACCCTTAAGGCGTCTCATAAGGAGTCGTGTATAGCCACCATCTTGCGTCCGCCATCTTGCGCAAGCATCCTTAGGGCGTCTCTAGTCATCTTGTGCAAGGACCCTTAAGCCGCCTCATAAGAGCAACCGCCATCTTGCGCAAGCATCCCTAGGGCATCTCATAAGGAGCCATGTATAACCGCCATCTTGCGCAAGCATCCTAAGGGCGTCTCATAAGAACCTATGTATAGCGGCCATCTTGCATAAGCACCTTTAAAGAGTCATGTATAGCCACGGTCTTGTGCAATTAGCGCCGAGAAATGGCTGCTGTAGAATTTTTCTTTTTAAATTATCCGCCACCATATTTCAAAGGTATGTACCTAAAGAGTGTAGCACTGAGGTCTGCGATGTAAGATAGCGGATGACAGCTGACAAAAAGCGCGTGAGTTTGTTTACTAAACAAGAGCACATGGAATTTTTCAATTTGCCGCCACCTTATTTCAAAGGTATCTAGCTAAAGATGGCAACACGGTGCTCTCTTGATTAAAGATGGCGGATGACAGCTAACAGAACTTTTCAAATTGCCCGCTACTACATGTCATAAAGAGGGCAGCACGGTGCACTGTAGATTAAAGATGGCGGATGACAGCTGACGAAATTGTCCGCATAATAGCAGCACAGTGCTCTATTGATTAAAGATGGTGGATGACAGCTGTCAAAAAAGCACGTGGCTTTGTTTACTAAACAAGAGCACATAGAATTTTTCAAATTGCCGCCACCACATTTCAAAGGTATCTAGCTAAAGATGGCAGCAGGGTGCTCTCTTAATTAAAGATGGCGGATGATAGCTAACAGAACTTTTCAAATTGCCCGCTACTACATGTCATAAAGAGCTCAGCACGATGCTCTGTGGATTAAAGATGGCGGATGACAGCTGACGAAATTGCCCGCATGATAGCAGCACAGTGCTCTATTGATTAAAGATGGTGGATGACAGCTGTCAAAATGCACGTGGCTTTGTTTCCAAACAAGAGCACATAGAATTTTTCAAATTGCCGCCACCACATTTCAAAGGCATCTAGCTAAAGAGTGCAGCACTGAGGTTTGTGATGCAAGATGGCGGATGACAGCTGTCAGAAAAAAGCACGCGAGTTTGTTTCCAAACAAGAGCACGTGGAATTTCCCGCCACCACAAAGAGGGTAGCACTGTGCTCAAAGATGGCTGCTGTCAAAAAGCATTTTTCAAATTATCCGCCACCACATTTCAAAGGTAAGTAGCTAAAGAGGGCAGCACTGTGCTCTATAGATTAAAGATGGCGGATGACAGCTGTCAAAAAAGCACGTGGATTTGTTTATCTCGCGCTAGTGAGGTTAAGTTGGTAGCACTAAGGTTTAGGCCCGCCAAGATGGCAGCACTGCGGATGACAGGTGACGAATTTGCAGCTACTGCGATAAAGAGGGCAGCACAGTGCTCTGTGGTTTAAAGATGGCGGATGACAGCTGTCAAAAAAGCACGTGGCTGTCAAAAAAGCACGTGGCTGTCAAAAAACACGTGGATTTGTTTATCTCGCGCTAGTTAGGTTAAGTTGGTACTACTGAGGTTTAGGCCCGTCAAGATGGCAGTACTGAGGTTAGCGATGCGTTGTTGTCTGTCAAAAAGCACGTGGCTGTCAAAAACACGTGGATTTGTTTACCTCGCGCTAGTTAGGTTAAGTTGGCACTACTGAGGTTTAGGCCCGTCAAGATGGCAATACTGAGGTTAGCGATGCGTTGTTGTCGATGACAGCTGTCAAAAAGCACGTGGCTTTGTTTACAAATTCAAATATCCAGCGGGTGGTGGAGGAGGCCTCTGGGAGGCCTCTGGCTGTGGTGGTGGTGGAGGAGGCATCTGGGAGGCCTCTGGCTGTGGTGGTGGTGGAGGTGGCCTCTGGGAGCCCGGTGGCGGTGGCGGCCGCAGAACCATCCAATTATACTACTATCCAATACTCACAATTTGAAAATTTTCCGGGCCCTTTAGCTCTTCAACGTTCGCCGCAATTGAGGAAATTGCTTAATTTTACGTTTTTCATAGTATGGGGACCCGTACTTAGTCTGCGAAGAAATGTTTTTAACATTGAAAGACTCTACAATATTTGATTAAACTAAATTCTGGTCATTGCGTAACAATGGTTTTACAAGTAATATATCCATATCCCTGCATATGCCTTTTTTTTACACAACTAATTTTCTCCTGAGAGGGGCTGCCTGGCCGAGGCGGTAAAGGCATGCTTGGTTCGCCCGGAAGGACGTGGGTTCGAATCCCCGTCAGGAATTTGTAAAATTTAAGAAACGAAATTTCCACTTCCGGAGGTGCACATGGCCCTGAGGTTCACTCAGCCTACACCAAAAATGAGTACCAGGTTAATTCCTGGGGGCAAAGGCGGTCGGGCGTACAGCTAAGCACTCTACCCCATCAAGTGCCGAGGTTGTGGATAGTGGAAGCCTTTACTTTCCACCCCGCCATTGGCATTCACGGCCTGTACGGAGAAGACTTTGCTTTGCTTTTTTAATTATCTCCTAATGTCCTTGAAAGTGTATATACAGTAAATATGGACATAATGTTTTGCTGGATATATTGCTAGCACTTTGCTCCCGAAGACCCTGGAAACACATGTTCTTTGCACTCGTTACAGCTTTCCGAACCGGGCGAGTTGGCCGTGCGCGTTGAGGCGCGCGGCTGTGAGCTTGCATCCGGGAGATAGTAGGTTCGAATCCCACTATCGGCAGCCCTGAAAATGGTTTTCCGTGGTTTCCCATTTTCACACCAGGCAAATGCTGGGGCTGTACCTTAATTAAGGCCACGGCCGCTTCCTTCCAACTCCTAAGCCTTTCCTATCCCATCGTCGCCATAAGACCTATCTGTGTCGGTGCGACGGAAAGCCAATAGCAAAAAAAAAAAAAAAAAAAAAAAAAACAGCTTTCCGATGATTTTCTCGCTTAATGTGCTTTCCTACAACAAACCACCTTTCCATACTAACCTTAACACTGAACAATTTACAAAACAAAACACGCCCATCTGTTGTAAACACACCCACGTCTTTTCCAAATTAATTTACTAGCCAAATTAAATAATACACTATGTAACGGTTATTTTGGCTTTTTTTCTTGCACGGAATTACTTGGGAGGATAATTCTTTACTGAAGCGGGGAGTTAACTCTTGTTTCCTGGCTCCATGGCTAAATGGTTAGCATGCTGGCCTTTGGTCATAGGGGTCCCGGCTTCGATTCCCGGCAGGGTCGACAATTTAACCATCATTGGTTAATTCCGCTGGCACAGGGGCTGGGTTTAGGTGTTGTCTTCATCACCATTTCATCCTCATCATGACGCGCAGGTCGCCTTCCGGGGTCAAGTCAAAAGACCTGCACCTGCCGAGCCGAACATGTTGTCGGACACTCCCGGCACTAAAATGCCATAGGCCATTTCATTTCAAATCTTGTTTTCAGTCCCTTCTCATTTCTACTTATTCTTCGCCTTGAGGTACGTGGAGGTGACTGACTGGCTGTAGGGCGGGTACGAAGGCTGGTGCATTTCTTGTGATTAGGAAATACTTTCTCCTAATTATCAGGGTTCTGTGTTGTGTTCCGGCACATAATCTTGGAAACGCAAGCTCACAGGTATAAATCCTTTCCTTACACTTCTTTGGTCACCAGCAACTGCTGGTCAGGTTGCTTGGTTATTTTAACAAATTTAACCACATGTAAGAAACATGTATGGTAAGCTGTCACCTGTGAACTTTTGACAATCTGTCAGTGAAAAATACAAGCATAAATTTAAAGAAAAAACATTTAAAATGATCTAAACATTCTTAGAAATGCTTAATATTGACCAAAAACATTCTCGAAATTTGAAATAATGACTGAACATCCCAAATAGGCAAAATATACAAAACAATGCAAAATAAAATGTGTTATTATCGTTTGTTATACTACAGAATGAATTTCTATACTACTGAACAACGTCTTAATACAAAGTAAAAAGGATGACATTTCACCAGCATCCGCCTGCTAATGATAATTGTTATTCTGGCATAAAAGTATATTTACGCACTTGCTGCAGCAGCTTAACATAGCCTAGGATTACAATGAGACTTGCCGTGTGTAGTGGGGGAGGACCTCTGCTATCATACTATAATAATAGCGCTACCATAACAGTCGGGGTGGTAGCGTGTTTAGACGAAAGTACAAGTAACGATAATAAATCATAAGTACGCAGTGAAATATGCAAAGATATATAGCGATACAGTAGAAAGCTCAGCGTACTAGAATAATAATAATAACAATAAATGATGATGAGGAGTAGTATAAATAAAGGAAAATCGCGCAGTAAGGAAGAAACTAGGCCCAATAGAAGATCACCAAAATAACAATGCGAAATAGAATATATATTTAACAACCATAATTTAACAACAAGATAAATAATTGCAAGTAGAAGAAAAATCCAAAGGTGTGCCACATTTACAAATGATTATCCAATGGTAGATAAAAAGAAAGCCTGTTGAATACATTGGAAGTGTACAATATACATCGAAACTGAACCCTGAAAGAGAAAAAACATGTAAGGGAGGGGGAAGGGAAGTAGGATGAGGATTAGGACGGGGAAAGGATTTTCTTCACCGGGTATTCCTGAAGTTTAGTAATAGCATAGATCTAGGATGACGTCTGGAAATAATTTACAATCGTCCGTAGCGCAGTGCGTGAATAGAAGCAGTCTAAGTTATGAGTTTTTAAAGGAAAGCATAACCACACGACAGAAGAAAGTATTACAGCAGGCAATGGCCCGAATGAAAGTTTAGAGTCCAAATGCAGAAAAATAATATAAGTCTTGCTCACCAAGTCGCTGTAGATAGAGTCCAGATGAATTTGACATTATTACAATAAGCACTGTTTTAGTGTGTGGTCCACCACTCCGCTACGAAGCCCGACTCAACGGTGGAAAGGCGAAGAGAGCAATATATAGTAGAAAGGAAGATTCCAGAAAAAGAACCCAGGCTACAAGCCAGTGAGTTCTAGAAACATAATGTCACGTGGTTACACAGCGCACAGGCACAGCGAAGTGCAGCGAAGATGATGTAATCAGTCAAGTAGACGACGGGTGAGTGAGGTGCATGGTGCGGCGAGAAGGAAGTAGAAGCGAGCAGCAGTAAACAAGGTAGGAATATGTAGAGTAGATTCGGCGATCGTATTACGTGGAATGATCAAGTAAGATTTAAGAATATCGCTGCACCTTTGCTATTAATACAATATAGGGTGTCCTCAGAATGACAACATGGGTGATTGTGAACAGGAGTCTGACAGTTTTCTCGTTAGTACTAATAAAATATTCTAATAATAATTGTGTTACAGTAGAGGGTGGGGTTAAGGAAGTGGCATGGCTGAACGAGGTGAAGACAAGAAGAATCGAAGTCCTTAAATATTGATATTTTTCAAGTTTCACAATTTATTATCTTAAAAAGTAAATTTACAACATAACTGTTAATTAAATATCTTAGCAGGAAAACAAATACATGAATAACAAGAGTTCAAGAAAAAATGGTAACAATAAAGCTAATGAAAATTTAGGGAGAACCTGCCTCGCAATTAATTAATTGACAAGGTAAACCTAATTTTCGCAGACCAAATAGAGATAGGGTAAACAGAGGTCGAGCAACACCCAGTACGGGCTTCGCTACCCCATTTTACATGGTTAGATATTGCAGTCTGGTACGTTTTGGTACCGCAAAAGGAGTTTGAGTATTTAGAACTCAGTTACTCCAAACAGGGAATCAGGAATGCAAGAACTAAGCTCATACTGCATTACTGGCCTAAAGGAAAATTAATGCCAAACTACAAGAAAGAAGAGATTTAGGAAAGGCCGAATATAGCAAAAGGCAAGGCATTTCAAGATCGCATAAGATCCCCAAAGAATTACATAATGGGACAGGAGTGACCAATTTAATCAGGGGATAAGCCCACACAACACTGAGACTAGGAGAATAAAAATACTGGAATCCACAGCAGTAAACTGGGGTTTAAATTTAGAAAATACCTGGTCGCCGTAAATTAAAAGAGAAGAAGATACCGAGGGTAAAACACCTGCTCAATATTATGAAATTTACAGTTAGGGGAGAGAGGGGCAATTGCACGCATCTAAGGCAAAACACCTGTGTAAGGTACTATGTTGGATCCAAAATTTCTACAATACTCCAGTAAGATAGGAAATATAGTTAGGAATACGGAGTGTGGAATACAAGTACACAAGTAGTAAAGTTCCCGAGTATTCTACCAAAATGTAGAAATTGGTTTTGCGCGCCATTACCTACCCATGTGGGGCAATGGCACGCATGTACTTCTTTCGCGACAGAAGAGACAAACATCGTTGGTGGTATTCCTCCGTAGCAACCCAGACACCACTTCTTCCGTGTAATCATCATTATCATCATGTTGACAAAGTTCATCGTCACATATGTCATCTGATGAACTGTTGTTGTCTTGAAAAAGTATCTTCTTTGTCTTCTTCATTTTCTTGAATTTGCAGCTCGAGTGTTCTTGACCACTGTGTACTCGTTTCTCTCTCTTCTGTTCTAACTCCTCCAATATTGATTTTCTGGGTGTTGCTGTCAAAATTTCTGAGTGCTGCTTAGGCTTAGACCTTTGTGTTTTCTCACAAAATGTTAATGCTCTGATAGGGACAAGAGAGGAATTGATACAAAAACAATTCCGTATTCCTTGCAGAAATTAAAGGGAAAGTGATGTGTGACTCGAAAAGATAAGTTGGATTGTTCACTGATGATTGCGCGTATGCAGCGAAATGCTTGAGCCACGTCAGGAACACGTCCTCATGACTTGGAGAACACGTAAATACTTCCTGGAGGGCCTCCACGTGTTATTGCAGTGGACATCCTCACACGAGGATATATAGTATAAACATGGGTGGTATATAATTACCCGTAGGATTCATGGCGAAACATAGAGTATTAAGCTGGTCACTGTCCCTACTTGCTTTTGACCTTCGCGAGCAATTATTGGAGGTGGATTCTGGACGGTCGAAATGCTGGTTTCGTCAACGTTATAAATACGTGACGGAGGAAACTTATGTTTTTCACTGACAGTCAAGAGATTATTTTAAAGTCTGTCAACTTCTGCTGTATTATGTGATAAAATTTTGCTTACGCTAGTTGCTTCGTGCTTCCGCAGACTGAGTTCTGGGTTTCTTGTCAAGAAACCTTGCGGCCAGTCCTTGCCGGCCAGCTAATTTAGTCGGGTTATTAAAATTGTTAGAAAGATTGCTCCTGTCCGCAAATTCATAGGCAACACGACGTAGTTCAATCATCGCCATGCCGTAAAATAGCTTAGCCAACTGAAGAAGGCGAGAACAGAATTGTGCGCGCTGAAGGGGTAATGAGACGCAGCGCGTACGATTACCCCTCTAGACACCTTCTGTCCTGCCATTTAATATCCGATGAAGGAAAAATGGAAATCACGTGTGTATTACAAGATATCGCATTTCACGTTAAGAAAACTGAAGACTTTCGAGAAAAAAGCGGACAGTTTAGTACGTACATTAATATAAATTCATCTCTTCTGATGTAAGGTGATGTAACAAAACGAATATTTCTGCACAGCACAAGAAACACACGCAACTCAGGCTGACATTCTGCTCACATCAACGTTATGGTGACTCCTAATTATATTGAAGCAGATTACAGAATGCTTACTACCGTGGGAGGGGATTTACAGGGGTGCGTCCCATTGCCCCTCTCTCCCCTAAGTCCTTATACTGACGTTAGTTCCACATAGTGAAAAAGAACTAGCCGAATTATTCCCTATATAGCACTAATGTTTCCTACGAAATTTAGTTGAAAATAGATTAGAGCTGAGCCAAATTCATTTGATCCACCGGCGGCCTGGTTTACTGACCGGGTGAAAAATGTTGGGTTTTGACAGTTTAATGGAACACAACAAAAGGAGTAGAATCCTATCTGACGACTGTCGAAAGCCTGCTGGATGGGTGTCATTCTGTTTTGATTTATAGCAAGTTCAGCTACCCTACAGTAACAGTTATATGTTTCCTAACATTACCGTTTAAAACCTGTAAAATATCTCCCTCAACCAGGATGGAAGTTGCGGGGAAAGTATTTCAGTATACTTCAGCTTTCAGAATTTACCTATCTTCTTCTGTCCGCCAGCCATGGCGCGGTCCCACAATTACACGCGCAGTGTCCAATTTCCAACGAAGTATCAAAGACTTCTACTGAGTGAATGAAGAGCTCTTTTACAGTGAGCTGGATGGCAGCTGATTGGACACGCATAGTGCCACCTTAACAGTCCAGGAAGGGGTTATCAGCTCCAGAAACGAAATTTATCATAGTTACAAAAGGTTTCACGATGTAACGCTTGATGGCGCGGTTTAGGTGCATGAAGGGTGCACTAACTTCAGGGTAGATAACAAGTCATGGCCCCATCACGGCTACATCAAAGCACAAGAAGTGGAGCTAGATGGCACGCAGAATGAATGCACGAAGGGTAGACTAACGAGAAGGGGAGGTCGTATTTTCCTGTCACAAATACAGTAGAATGCACGCTTCTGTATAGATGGCAAAGATTTCATACTGCTTAATATTTTAGCTGCTATTATAAGTGGTATAGAATTACTAAAACCTTTTTATTTATAGGAATGTGATCCTCAGAGAGGCCTTTGTGCAGCACTTCTGAATTAACGCTCATGGGGGACCTGAGCGTCTGTGAACATTGGGCTCTACCTATGACGAAATATAATATTGAAGACAACATGAACACCCAGTATTCGAGCCGGAGAAAAAAACCAATGAAAATTAAAATCTCCCCAACCGAAAACCGAACTGAACCTCTGTGGACAGCGTGTTAACGACCAATCTCATTTTCAGTGTCTAGTGCAGAGTATTGTGTACGTTTGCCGGCTGCGACGTCGTGTCAGTATCTCTTGGGCCGATCAGTCAGCGCTTTCTTTCACTCTCCTGGTAAAGGCCCCTTCCGTCACCACAAAACCACGATGACCTTTCACAATCCTCCTGCAATTATCTCAGCCATTGACTTTTATCCTTCGCACTGCCTATCTCTCACAGATCTTTTTCGAATTCTTGTAACCATCTTAATTTGGATGCTTTAGAATTCAGAAAATTCCAGATCTCGTGAGCCGCTAGTTATTTAAATGGAGAACAAAAGTCTTGTCTTTTTAATTGCTCCCGTTATTGACTCCATGGCTAAATAGTTAACGTGCTGGTCTTTGGTCCAGAGGGTCCCGGGTTCGATTCCCGGCTGGGTCGGGGATTTTAACCTTAATTGGCTAATTCCAATGGCTCGGGGACTGGGTGTGTGTGACGTATTAGTATCAGATTTTCTTGCTAGTGGCTTTACGTCGCGCCGACACAGACCGGTCTTACGGTGACGATTGGATATAAAAGTTCTAGGAGTTGGAAGGAAGCGGCCGTGGGTGGCCTTTATTAAGGTACAGCCCTAGCATTTGCCTGGTGTGAAAATGGGAAACCACGGAAAACCATCTTCAGCGCTGCCGACAGTGGGATTCGAACCCACTATTTCACGGATGCAAGCTCGCAGCCGCGCGCCTCTCACCGCACGGCCAACTCGTCCGGTTCCGCATTAGAAATCATCCTAGGTAGGGCCCTCATCTTCACTGTCATGCAGGTCGCCTAATAGACTGTCTACGAGAAAAAGACCCACGCCGGGCCTTTCCGGATGCCATACGCCATTATTTTTATTATTATTATTATTATTATTATTATTATTATTATTATTATTATTATTATTATTATTATTATTATTATTATTATTCGAACATACACGTCAACCCATCTTTCGTAGCAGCCTGCGTTTTCTTTTATGTAATTGGTCGAGTTGTCTGTTTCGATTCATGCGCAGTCTCTAAAGCATACGAACCTTCTGGCGTACGAGCCATTAAATTTAGGATACACCTCGTGAATCTGCTGCCCCGTAGTTTTTAGTTTTAGGCCACACTCATTTTATAGACATCTTACAAACATCGAGTCCAGCTGGTGCTTGAGTGTGTGGTTGGTGCCGCGCACACTGTCTAGTGGCCTCATCGCATGGATTGTGGACTAACATTGCTCCTGAATTGACGCAATAACTCGCCGCTGCCGATTATAAAACGTTTGCCGATGTGTGCACGGTTAGCTCAGTTAGAACGGGCACGGTTAATCTATATGGGCGCAGGTTCAACTCCTCAGTAGAATTATTTTGGGTTTTTATTTTATGTCTTGCGCAATGTGTCACATGTTGACGAGATTTTGGAATTTTGTTCGCAGGAATTCTTTAACGCGCAGACAGACAGCGACATGAAGATGTCGGATTTGTACACTCTCAAATATCACCGACCTCAGCCTGGATCCAGTCAGTTTTCCTAGGAACGGATGATGAACGATGAACAGATTGTGCGATTGAGATCGGCAGATATAGGTTTAAGGGGAATTCCAATGTCCTACCTCGCTAATGCTTATTTTTTAAACTACATATTTCTTTTTTCTCAGAAACTACTAGTAGTCCTGCCACCACTGCTCTAATGCAGTTATAAAGTTAACGTTTCGATATTCATTTTATGTTCAATGCCTTGGTTATTTAGAAATAGAGATACCGTCTCTGCACGGAACCTGTCCTCCGTTACCACCCACTCTGATGTTTGGAACAAGCGGGCGAACTTGGGAGATGAACAGTGCACATCGGTTGGTACCTCTGCTTTAAGGAATATCTAATTAATCAATCATTCCTCTCTAACAGTGTGTTGGATCTCTATGGTACTGGAAGCACCGTTTGTGACAGGTGCCAGATCCGTTTTACCAGAGTTATTTGCTAATTGTGAGAAGATATCCAAAGTTACCAGCTGAATCTTTTGCTGGAAGTATTTATAAATAGTATTATTCGGTTGAACACACGAGGTTTCAACTAGCACGAATATCACATTGTCTACTACAAGTTCGAGTTCTGCTCATATATGAAGAACAGTCGACCAGAGTAAGGTTTGTCAGTGCCTCCATCAGAATGTTTTTTTTTTACACTTGTTCTTTCGTGTGCATCTACGGAAGGATGTGTGCAAATATATGTCCACTAGATTGAACAGCATTGTTATAAGAACACTCTTATAAGTTGAAGTACATAAGTGAATCTATTTAAGTCTTTGGGGGACCTAAAAGCAAAGCGTATGAATGAGAAAACGTGCGAGGTAAAATAAAATAAAAATTAAAGGAGAATATTAATTTTAACTTTTTAATTTTAATGTAAGAGTATAAAATAATGCGAAAATTGTAAGGTACTCTTGGGGTATCTAGGAGGTTTTGAGCTGTTTGCTTGATGTATTTTATAACCAGTATTATGAAAACTCAGAAGGGAACTGTTTCCCATGACAACTTACGATCAGCGTGAAACTGGTGCTGTGGAAAATGTATGAATTTGGGAACATTTCAGGTAAATATCTGGTGTAGATGCAACCCATCAAACATAGATGTTTAAGTGTTGTTTTGCTCAATTGAAGTGTCGGTGAGGGTAGGATGTGATTTAAATTATGGTAATAAACGTTAATGGTGTGCTAATTCAGAGTAGCCACTGGTGGTTTTCTCTCTTGTTCCGCCACAAGCCTGTGCCCAAAGCTCTTCGTGCCCAGAGCTCACAGACCAGTCATCTCGGCACACCACTTGTAGGACTACAGTGAGTGGAGGTTGACACTTCTTGAATATGGTTCGTTTTCATGCAATAAGGGCGATATGATTTGCTTATTTTTAGTGATTATTAATGTTAATTGTAATATTATAACTATGAAACAGACGCGGTACCAATTATGTTTGTGTTTTGTTCGCCCTGCTAAAGAGAATGTGGTTTGTATTATTATTATTATTATTATTATTATTATTATTATTATTATTATTATTATTATTATTATTATTATTATTATTATGCGTGAATGGTCCCTTTCGGAACACACGAAGCTTTATTTATGATTTCGTTTGCGGAGGATCCAGGATGCTTTCATCTGTTGACTAAAGATCCTTTTCCTTTCTTCCGTCCACTTGGTACCTGCTCTTTTTGGTACTTCATTCTCTGGAGTAACTTCCCAATTGTCAATTTTCTTTCTATATATATTTCGATTCAAAATGTCTTCACAGAGAATTTGTGCGTTCTTCATGTCTGCTTTTGTTTGTTGTATCCAAGGAAAATTCTTCAGTTTGTCAACTCTTCCAAGAACGTGGTGGGTTAGTCTAGTTTCTGGAAGCCTCTTAACATGTCCATACAATTTTAGCCTTTTTTTCCTGAGGTCTGCCGCAATATTAGATAATTTTTCTGTGGATTTCCGGGTTTGGAGGTGGTACCCTTCTCCCGTGTGTCTTGGTCCTAAAATTTTCCTCATGATTTTTCGCTCTTCTTTTAGGATATTTTCCAGTTCGCCCTTTCTATGAAGCGTTAGAGTTTCCCCTGAATATAAAGCCTCCGGTTTGATTACAGTATTGTAATGTTTAATCTTAACGTGGAGAGACATACATTTTTTGTTGTAGATTTCTCTTGTTCTCCCATAAGCTCTTCTGAGTTTTTGGACACGGTTGTTTTGGGCTATTTTGTCATGTCCGGTTGGTTCGAGGATTTCGCCCAGGTATTTGAAGTGAGGGACTCTGTTGATTTGTCCGTATTTTGTATTGAGACTATGCATTCAGAAAAGGGGTGGGGTCGAATCCCACCGTCGGCTGTCTTGGGAATAATTTTCTGTGGTTTCCTCATTTTCGTTCCCAGGTAATTGCCAGGGACAGTTATTATCCATAAGCCATAACCGATTCCTTCCACCTCGTTATCCAGTTTCATTCGCCATAATTCATTTTATCTTCGCCCGGCTCCATGGATAAATGATTAGCATGCTGGCCTTTGTTCACTGGGGCCCGGGTTCGATTTCCGGTAGGGTCGGGAATTTTAACCATTATGGGTTAATTTCGCTGGCACGGAGTCTGGGTGTCTGTGTTGTCTTCATCATCATTTCATCCTCATCACGACACTGAGGTCACCTACGGGCGTCATGTCAAAAGAGCTCCATCTGGCGAGCCGGACTTGTTCTCGGACATTCCCGGCACATTACATTTCATCTTCATTAACTCCTCAACTGAGGTTGGTATCAGAAAACTTCATCCCCGATCCAGTATTATAGGAAACAAGACTTTTTTTTGCTAGTTGTTTTACGTCGCACCGACACAGATAGGTCTTACGGCGACGATGGGACATGAAAGGGCTAGGAGTGGGAAGGAAGCGGCCGTGGCCTTAGTTAATGTACCGCCCCAGAATTTGCCTGGTGTGAAAATGGGAAACCACGGAAAACCATTTTCAGGGCTGCCGACAGTGGGGTTCGAACCTACTATCTCCCGAATACTGGGAAACAGGACTAAGGGGTAGGCAAATTATTATTATTATTATTATTATTATTATTATTATTATTATCCTCACCATCCAGCCTTCATTCATATGGATCCGGGTTCACTTCCCGGCCGGGCGAGTTTTGTGGGGTGGCGGAAATTGCCATGGCCCATCTTTTATGATAATATGAAACGTGCCCTTTATTCCGTTTAAACTCACGAACGAAATGTTTAAACTGTAAGTATATATATTGCCATGTAATCAGGTTGATTGATGGACATGCGTGAGAAGCTATTTTATTTTTGTCGATAACTTGACACAGAGGAAGGAAATATTGTAGTCGGGACAGATAGACACTGCTGTTATACATTTTGTCTGTAAGATGACAGCGAACTGCGCAGCTGAACGAATGTTTCCCGACCCGAATAGGTTGAGAGCAGAATGGCTTAGCAACTTGTCAGTTCTAGAACGACATTAACTACGAGGATTTGATAAACATAGAACATTTCGGGGCCTTTTTCGAGGAGTCATAAACTGAGATTGCAAATTTTATGGATACAAATGAGCATGGTCATTGAACACGATGGGTGGCATTTACCACCGGCACAGGGGCAGAGAAGACCTAAATACGCCACTGTTTAATCTGAGTTAGAGTGGGCCTGAAATAACTGGAAAAAATGTCCCTACACCGAGCAAGTGGTTGTGCGGTTTGGGTCGCGTAGCTATCAGCTTGCATTCGTAAGATAATGAGTTCGAACCCCACACTCAGCAGCCCTGAAGATCGTTTTCCGTGTTTTCCCATTTTCACACAAGGCAAATGCCGGGGCTGTACCTTAATTGAGGCCACGGTTGTTTCCTTTCCACTCCAACCTCTTTCATATCGCATCGTCGTCTTAAGACCTGTCTGTGTGGGTGCCTTGCAAAACAGATTAAAAAAAGTTCCTCTGTGATGGTACATATAAAGGATGGTTGCCTACTTGTACTTCCTCTTAAAACAATAACCACCACCTACACCACCACCACCACTGTGATGTTACAGCCTTGATGGGCCTTGGTCTACCAAGCGACCGTTGCTCAGCCTCAAGGCATGCAGATCACCAGGTGACACTTCAAATTTGAGGCCCAATGGTCAGCGCGATGAATCCTTGATTTGTGGGACTCAAGCCGCTACTTCACCGTCAGATAACTCTTCCGTTGTAATTTTTCTCACGGAGGCTAAGTTGTCTTCACCCAGCGCTCAGATGCAGATTAAAATTCCGGACATGGTCATGAATAGAATCCTGTAACCTCAATTCGCTTCCTCCAGACCGCGGGCAGGCAGGAAAAGGGACAGGATTATTATTATTATTATTATTATTATTATTATTATTATTATTATTATTATTATTATTATTATTGCGTGACGAATTCTTCAACAGACTTCGTCTCACGAATAGACCTAAATCTATACCACTACGTATGTTTCTCTCGACACTAGAACGTTTTGCTTGATATTCTTCCTTTCGCAGTACTTCCATATAAATATATACATTCACTCCTTTCACCCACTCGTGTAATATAAAAGAGTATTGTCGCCGGTATTTCTGCCTCTCTCTCTCTCTCCCTCTCTTCATATTTATTGCTTTCAGGTTTTCATTTCCCCGAACGTAGAGGCTGATGTAAAACACGAACCTCACACACCAGAAATATTCATTCCTATTTCAATTCAATATTGAGTTGGCAATATGTGTGAAATACAATGAGGGAAGTGTGATGGCTGTACATCGAGAGCAGAGGAAGTAATATTAACTTATAGCTATTCTGTCGGGAGCAACGCTCTGTTTGGATCAGTTAAATTCAGAGATGTACAGATCTCCTGTTGATATCAGTAGCTGTAAGGAACACTATGGCTCAATTGGCGGACACTTTTTCCAACGAATGTAGTTCGCAATATTGTTTTCCTCGATAAATGCGGATTTTCAAGTTTTAAAAACAACTGTGGAGATATGAACCGAGAAGAGGGTCTCCGATTAGATTTTATTTAAAAGTTGTCGTTAGTAATGCCTGGTTTACATGATGGCAGTTGATAAGACAATTGCCAGAAGACAGTTGACTGGCTTACAGTTATTGCTTGCGTGTGAACACTTGGGTCCAGTTGTGTAGGCAATTGCCCTCACAATTGCCCAGGCAATCCACTGTCTCGAGGATTAGACCGAGGACAGTCCGGCCCCGAGGTAGGGGGCAACGCGTCCGCCTGTCACCCAGCGGCCCCCGGTTCAATTCCCGGGTGGGTCAGGTTTTTTAAAATGTAAATGATTAATATCTCTGGCGTGGGGACTGGGTGTTTGTGTCGTCTTTAACGTTCCTTTCCTCACATTCAACACTTTACACTTCCACCATTTACAAAATACACGCAGGTTCTTCACATATGGTGCAAGTAGGGGCAAAAGATCTTTCTAGGTCGACGCCCCGAACAAATAGCATAAGAAAAAAAGAAAAAAAGAAAAAAGGACTGAGGACAACCAACTGGGCCCAGCTGCAACCCTCACTACACGGAGCTTATTATTGTAGGGACAGTTGGCGCCGTGTGAATGTGACAAGCCAGTAGCTGTATATTTATTTTGTGCCAGTTCGCTTGTACCAACCAAGAGATGCAGCCGCCTGTGTATTCTTGATAATTTAATACTTTAATTTTAAAATGTCCGGCTCCATGGCTAAATGGTTAGCGTGCTGGCCTTTGGTAACAGATGTTCCGAGTTCGTTTCCCGGCAGGGACGGGAAATTTAACCATCATTGGTTAATTTCTCTGGCACGGGGGCTGGGTGTATGTGTTTTCTTCATCATCATTTCATCCTCATCACTACGCGTAGGTCGCCTACGGGGTCAAATCAAAAGACCTGCATCTGGCGAGCCGAACTTGTCCTCGGACACTCCCGGCACTGAAAGCTATACGCCATATATATACAGGGTGAAGCGTAATTCGCGCACTCGGGCGTCGCAGCGCTACTCCTCACATGCCAGCAATAAAAAAATGTCTGTTACAAATTTTCGTCTTGCGAGTATATCCGGTAGAAAACGGACGTTGAAGAGTAGCATTCTGGCAACACTGTAACCATATGTAGGGTAACTACCACTGTCAGCACGTTCTCGTCGTTTCTGAGGTCACATGTTTCCTACATTTACAACATAATAATAATAATAATAATAATAATATTGCATTGAGATACGTACTAAACAGCATGCTGTTACCAGACGCAATGTTGAAAGGCAGAATTATTGGGACCATGGTGATAACACATACAAATTGTAACCGAGTTTGGACATTATTCGCAGAGCACGTTGCTAGGCCTACTGGTAACGTAAGGCCCTAACGAAATGTAATGGACCTGAACGAGGCAAGAATAATAGTTGGTACTAATCTATGGGATCATTGAAGGAGGGTACAAAGAAAACAGGTTTCATATCTAGTGGATGAAGTTGTGCGAATAAATTCACGCCCACGACGTGGAAAGGGCGCCTTTCAAAGCTGACCAATGAAAACGATTGTTCGTCCATTTCTAGGATCGTAGTATGTAAGTGCAAATGGTTTCTAGAGGACCAACTGCAATCGCTGTTGACGATTAAGATGCCAGATACCATACCACCTGGACTACATTTACGAAATAAAAAACATACGCCTCAACCCAGGATCGACCACTCGATCTCCTGCATGCTAACCCAATACTCTATACACTGCATCAACTGTACAGTACGACGAGAACGTGCTGACAGAGGTAGTTACCCTACATGTGGTTACAGTGTTGCCAGATTGCTACTCTTGAACGTCGTTTTTCTGCCGGATATACTCGCAAGACGAAATTTTGTAAGAGACATTTTTTTTTTATTGCTGGCATGTGAGGATTAGCGCTGCGACGCCCGAGTGCGCGAATTACGCTTCACCCTGTATATCGTGTAAACTAGGCATAAGATACGATTGACATCGGGGTGGGCTAGAGGTTGCTTGTGAACGCTAAGTCCATGGTAGTGCGCTTATGAAAGTCGTATTATTCCGTACGTTTGTAATTTCTGAAGCTCAAGTCTGAGAAGGGTTATAATGACACAGTTCAATCATATTCAAATTCCTCCTTCGAATAAAACCAAATGCGGTAATGTTTCAAAATATTTGGTACCTTTCGGAGTGCTTTACACTAAGTAACTTCGTTCCCTAATTGCTCTAATTATACCGCAATGGTATCGTTATGTTGAACGGACGATTCTCATCTCAATGATGCACAAATCAAGGGTCATAATTTACATTCAAAAGTCGATATGAGGTAAAGAAGACTCACACATATTGGACTCAAGCGTGGGTTCGTTCCTAAGGTTCGTAGGACAACCATTACGAAACTGTTATGTCGGGCTCAGCGAGAGCCAGTTAGCGGTATGCTATACGAGGGGTCGGAATTGACATTTAAACGCTGAAATTGCCAATTATTCATAAAAACTCCTACATTTTTAGGCCCATCCCTTACTATGTTATATTTTTTGGTTACAAACTATTTTGTTATGCAAATTTAAGACGTTAAAGGTGTTAAAATCTTTGGACATTGTGATAACAAACTTCGTATGTACATTGGTATTGGGGTTGCTATTCGTAATCTAATCGTCAATTTTTGGAAGTCCACTTCACCCCGTTGTATTTAACTGAGCCCCAGCGAGTGCCATATTTTATCTCATACCACACATTTGCACTTCGAAGCTTAGTTCCAGAATTTTGAGCCCGAATGTGACCACATGGTTTCGTTACACTTTTACAGTCAAGTCAGATGCCGTACCTACTGTGAGACAGCAAAATGCCACAAAACGTAAAAACAACCATGTACCACACTTCATAACAATTCTCACATTCTCACGTTGATAGAGTCGTGCCTTCACTATTTTGAAATACCCCGCGGTCACTGGGCGACACCTCAAGGTGATGGGAAATGTAACTAACCAATGAAGACGCAACCCTTAAGATGCCATTGTATCCATCCTTCTCACATTGTCTGGTATCTTAAGACTGTCGTTGCGGGTATAGTTTACAAACCATCAAACATAATTTATATACATTTCAGTATTGCTAAAAAGCAAAAGAAAAATCGCTCTTCAGAAATATACTTTAGTTTGATTGTTTAAACGCTACAAGTGCCAAGTCGACAATTGTACATTTCAGGGCATATAACTTGCTGATCTACTTAAACAAAAATGTCTATCTATCTATCTATCTATCTATCTATCTATCTATCTATCTATCTATCTATCTATCTATCTATCACCGGGCGAGTTGGCTGTGCGGTTAGGAGCGCGCAACTGTGAGCTCACATCAGGGAGTTAGTGGGTTCGAACCCCACTGTCGGCAGCCCTGAAGATGCTTTTCCGTGGTTTCCCATTTTCACACCAGGCAAATGCTGGGGCTGTACCTTAATTAAGGCCACGGTCAGTTCCTTCCCATTTCTAGCCGTTTCTTATCCCATCGTCGCCACAAGATCTGTATCTCTGTTGGTGCGACGTAAAGCAGCTTGTAAAATATTAAGGAAATAAAAATGTTTACCTAGCTTTTAAAAAAAATATTTTCAAAGAACTTGGAAATGTATCGAACATTTCCCTTGATAATTTATTCCAATCCCTTACTCCTCGTCCAATAAATGAATATTTGTCCCAATTTGTCCTCTTGAATTCCAACTTAGTTTCATATTATGATCTTTCCTAATTTTGACAGCTCCACTCAAGCTTATTCTTCTACTAATGTAATTCCACGCCAACTCTCCACTGACAGCTCGAAACATACCACATAGTCGAGCATCTCGTATCCTCACTTCCAAGTCTTCCCTTCCCAAAATTTGCTACATTTTCGTACTACTACTCCTTTGTAGAAAATCACCAGAACAAATCGTGCTGCTTTCCTTTGAATTTTTTCCAGTTCTCGTATCAAGTAGCCTAGTCCTCGTGAGGGTCTCATACATTGGAGCCATACTCTAACTGCGCTCTTACCAGAGAATTATGCGCCCTGTAATTTACATCCTTACTACAATCCAAAAATACTGTCGTAACCATTTGAAGAGATTTGTAACGTTTCTTAACGAGCAGGCCAAAAAGAAACCTCACACCTTTAACTCAGCTGTTAGGCTGAGTACATGTTAACATTGTACTCATTGGATCATCTATAATGCCTATAATGCCTGAATCTCTAAACTGATAACCAACATTTTCTTATTAGGTGGTATTATTGAGATGAACCGATCATGGATATTTTACGGCCTCGTTTTGAGTCCTTTTAAGATAAAGCACCGACATCTTCCTACATATCGCTCCTTCACCGAAAGAAGGTAACATAACTCACGTACGAATACAAAGCAAAGTCACCTCCGTACAGGCCATGAAGGCCCTTGGAGGAGTGGAAGGTAAAGGCTTCCACCATTGTTTACCTCGGCACTTTATGGGGTAGAGTGGTTAGCTCTACGCCCGGCCGCCTTTGCCCCCAGAAATTAACCTGGTACTCATTTTTGGTGTAGGCTGAGTGAACCTCAGGGCCATATGCACCTCCGGAAGTGGAAATCTCGTTTCTTAAATTTTGCGACTTCCTGACGGGGATTCGAACCCACGTCCTTCCGGGCGAACCGAGCACGCCTTTACATCCTCGGCCAGGCAACCCCTTCACGTACGAATACAGGAGAATAAAATACACTATTGTTTTTTTATTCCGACCGCAGCAAAAATAAGTAATAAAAATATATGTATATACTGTAGGCTATATAGAAATGCCCGTTACATTGGTGCCATTTATTAGAATTATTATAGTTGGAAGTGGTATTGGATTTCAAACAGTCCAAAATATGATTAATTTCAACACATATTAAGAGTCTTTTTATTGGACTGTATATATCGTAACGGGTTATTAACTGGTTTTAATGGGTTTTGCGGTGTCTCTCTATGAGAGTTTTGAAAACTGATAAATGATGAAATCTCTACTATGCACGTTCATTGACTATTTGCCTTTTAATGACAAATAATATCGGTTCAATTACGGTTTCTAAAGTTATAGTAATTGAGTATTTAACGGAGATAATTAAATAGTGCAGTGTCTTCCAACCGTCCGATTCATTGGCTGAATGGTCAGCGTTGAGCCCTTCGGTTCAGACGGTCCCGCGTTCGATTCCCGGCCGGGTCTGGGATTTTGATCGCGTCTGACTAATTCTTCTGGCTTGGGGACAGGGTGTTTGTTCCAACACTTTCCTCTTCATATTCACACAATACACCACACTAACAACCACCACAGAAACACGCAATAGTGATGAAGGAAATGAAATGGCGTATGGCTTTTAGTGCCGGGAGATCCCAAGACGAGTTCGGCTCGCCAGGTGCAGGTCTTTTGAAGTGAACCCCGTAGGCGACCTGCGCGTCGTGATGAGGATGAAATGATGATGAAGACAGCACATACACCCAGCCTCCGTGCCAGGGAAATTAACCAATGATGGTTAAAATTCCCAACCCTGCCGGGAATCGAAATCGGGACCCCTGTGACAAAATGCCAGCACCCTAACCATTTAGCCATGGAGCCGGACACGCAATAGTGATAACAACCCTCCTGGTAGAATTTACGTCAGGAAGGGCATCTGGCCGTAAAACTGGGCCAAATCCACATGTACTACACAGCTTGCACCCGCGAGCCCACAAATGTGCGAAACGTGGTAGAAGTAGAAGTGTCTTCCAACCGCCAGTCAAGGAAAATATTTTGCTGGTTCGCAAAACGTTCATTGACTACATTGATGTTGACATATTTTATTCACAGGAGGTTGGCGACGATTATGGAGTATTTTATCCTATGTTATGTTTGACATATCAGAGTTCTCTGTTAGCGTGTTGAAACCTGGACTTTAACAAACTCGATCTATAACAAGTTAGAGGCCCTTGAAATGTAGCTTTACAGAAGGTTGCTAAAGATAATCAATGGCTACACCGAAAATAATACTCTTCGGACGTACAGGTACTTCCCTATACACGTTACCTCGCGCCCAACACGGGACTGGCATACTCATCATGTGTCCCGTCCGCGCCTAACTTTCTTCCACCGTCCCCCTACCCTAGGTAACTCACTACCCGATATTAACATATTCACACCTTTCGCATCCTTCAAACACAAAATTAAAATATTCCTTATAAGTCCTCTCCAGGTTTCCATTTTCTTCCGTCCATCCACCTCACAACCTTTTATCTTCCTAACTCTATAACCGACCCTTGCCAGTTATCGTTGCCATTGTTGTTACATTGTTAGTGTTAATTTACCATTGATACTCGATATCGTTGTTTATACTGATTGTTATATTTGATACTTATTTAAAATTGTTATTAGTGTAAGAGAAAAGCAACGGGAAACTACCTCACTCCTAATTTCCCTAGTATGCCTCTTCAGTGACACTTAGGCTATCTATTACAGCTGTTGGTGGAGCTGTAGAGGATCAAACCAGCCTTCGGACTGAATACCCAACAACACATTAGTGTAAAATGGCCCTCACCAACAGCGAGAGTATGTTCACACTACCATTAAGATGAAACCAGAACTTTCACACACGAAAATACGGTGTTGCAATGTTATCTGTCTCACCCTGTTAACAGCTAAGATTCAGACTGGCGACTCATGCTTGTCAGGTCTAACTCTTGCAGGTTGCTCCTGCAGCTGCCGTAGCTCAGAGTACAAACACCATGCGTTCGGTCTGGGTTTATATGAGAGATCCTGTACCTCTCTAACACTAGACAGTAAGTTTGACATCCACATGGCCTCTGAGAATACCCGGTTGAGCAATTTTAAAGTTGGGAAATTAGAGTAAATTATCCGTATTTTATGGGACAGAAGTTATAAAGGGAATCATGTCCACTCATTTTAGTGTGACATGGAAAATCCACTTGTCATCTGAATCCAGCTGTACATAGCCAGCATCTGAATATGCTGGGTTAACCTGATGGTAAACAGGAAACGACGAATGCAATTATTCGTTCATCTCATTAGATTATCAGAAAATGATTGACAAAAAAGGATAATAGATTATACAGGATCAAATAACAAAGTTCCAACTAGCGCCAGGGTACCTTGTTATAGGCTACAACTCGGATGAAAAATTATTATTATTATTACTATTATTATTGGTAGTAATAGCGAATTCTGCCAATATTGGAAGACGTTAAGCAAATGACTCAATCAGTTCTTCTGTGGGTTCTACTCGTTGTTTCAACAGGCTTTCATTCTTTCCAAGAAGGTTTGTTTACGTTCTGCCGACCACTTTGATCTGTACTGTTTTTGTTGTGGTTGCTCTGATGGAGCTTCCCAGTTGTTTACTTTGTGTCTAAATATGTCTCATTCCCTAATGTCTTTTGAACTTATGTTTGCGTTTTTTAGGTTCTTTTAAAGTTCGTTAAGCCAGGATGTTGAGTTCTTAAGTGAGGTTATGTAATCTATTATCCTTTTTGTCAATCGATTTTCTGGTAATCTAATGAGATGACCGAATAATTTCATTCGTTTTTCCTAATGTCAGTTTCGATGTTTGAGAACTTCTCTTTTGTTTTGACTGATTGTAACCTGTAACATACTTGGGTGAATCTTACTCCTAAGATTTTCCTAATGAGCTCCCTCTCCTTTTATCTGTTTTTGTATTTCTTCAAGTTCTTGTTTTCTGTTGAGTGCCAATGTTTCACTTGCTTGAAGGACTGTTGGAGACGACTTTGTTGTGAGATCTTCTCAAGGGCTGTCGGTTCGATAAATCCTCCGAAATATTTAAAGTAAAGGATCCTGTAAATTGTACCATATTTTGTTCTCATGCTCTTCATATCTGTCTTTGAACGTACGAATTTAGTTTTCTTGAACGATATTTGTAATCCCACCTTTTCTGCACTTACTTTATCTCGAGCTGTTTAACGGCAGTCTCCTCATCTTCTCTTAGTATCGCCAGATCACCTGCAAAAGCAAGGTATGGTATGTATAAGTTATCTTTGGGAAAGTCCAGTCCGATTGGCTTTCAAAACTCACATTTCTTGAGTTCTTTCTCCCATTCTTCCATAACCTTGTCTAGGACGACGTTGAATAGAATAGGAGAGAGACCATCATCTTGTCTCACGCCTGTTTGATTGTAGAAGGGTTCTGAGATTTCCTCCATAAATTTAACTTTAGACTTCGTGCCAGTCAGTATTTGTTTTATGAGTTCCGGAGTTTTAGGATTTATTATTATCATTCTTGTTATTATTATTATTATTAATATTAATATTATTATTAAATTAATTAATTTTAATACATATGGTTATTTGTTTATTGTACGTTCAATTGCTATAAGTTTTAAGAGACACCAGGGTGTCGGAACTTTCCCCTTTCTGGAGATAAACAACACCGAGTTGCCTCATTTTAACATCCGTAAATGTTACCGACCGCAACCAAGATCGAACCCGCTCTCTTGGGACAGAAGGACAACCACTAACCGAACTGCTCCACTGAGATCGGCTGACGAATGAATGCCAATTGGAAGATACTAGAATGAAATGAAATTAAATGGCGTGTCCGAGGACAAGTTCGGCTCGCCAGGTGCAGGTCTTCTGATTTGACGTCCATAAGCGACCTGCGCGTCATGATGAGGATGAAATGATGATGAAGACGACACATACACCCAGTCCTCCTGCCAGCGAAATTAACCAATGGTGATTAAAATTCCCGACCCTGCCTGGAATCGAACCCGGGGTCCCTGTGACCAAAGGCCAGCACGCTAACCATTTAGCCATGGAGCCGGGCATACTAGAACGAGACTGGCTAGGAAAACTTAAGGTTATTTAGGAAACCTGTACAGCCAAACCCGTGGTGTTCTTGATATAGTGGTACTGAGCCGTATCCTACCGGCCCATAATAATAATTGGAATATTATTTGACCAAACATGTGAAATTTATTCATGAAAGTTACAGTCTAATATGTGAAAGCATCGTATCCTAAGGTAGTTAATACCGGATGTTGAGCAAGACAGTGGTTCGCTGGATGTTGCTTCATATTTCCGTATGACCGTGAGAAAAGATAGCGTACCCAAGCGTTGGCAAGGATCGACACGTGTATTAGATGCTGACCAAGCAAGATATTTCAGCCAATGGGAACTTAGGGATTTGGCAAACCTGGAGGCTACACCGCGCCAAATATTAATTCCAGGATGACCAACGTGCTCTGTGGATAAAGTCAGTTTCTGTAAGAAATCGGTTTTCCACAGTTTCTAAAGTCAGATATATTTGGAAATGTATTATAGAAATTGGTGGAAGAGATTTGCTAGTGTTTGAGCTGTGTTTTGTAAATATATTACAATAAGTATTATGTCATCATACATGACGAACTCTCTGATTGGTGGTTGGTTCAGACACCCGGGAACCCCAACATTATTGGCGTCACCGAAGCCTCCTCAGTAACCTTTAGCTCTGGAGAGCGTCAGTCCGTAGCAAAAATTTGAGCAGTGCGGATGCACCAACTTTGTCACTCTGTAGTAAAAGTTTGCACAGTGCGGATGTATTAACTTTGTGACTGGCGTTATTTCAGTAATAGTAACTGGTTATCATTGATACTGTAAATTGTGCAGTCACAATATTTACTGTACTTCAGTAAATGAAATAGTACAATTTTGGCAGAGTTTACTTTCAAGTGATAAAGACGGTGTTCAGTAACCGCTGAGTAACAAGTGTGGTGGAAACGTGCTATTGTTTTACTATTTCGCGACGGGCGCGTATTCGCGTGGAACTTCCGTACCGAACCGTGGGCTGCTTTAAAAACTGTGTTTTTACCCTTTAAGTGAAGTGTGTTATATATATGTGAATCAGTGTGTTAGCTGATCTGGTAAAAGAAAGGGTATCTCGGCTCGCAGCATTAAGCAGTGAAGAGGTTATCAATAATAGTCTTCTGTGTTCCAGTGAATTGTTTTCCAGCAAGATGATGGATACACCTGTAGAGGAAGGAAGTGCATTCCCACATGTTAATGCTGTGATTAACATGGAGTAAACACAAAAGCAGTGGGGATGGAAGCTGCTATCCTGGTTTCCCGAGAGTCACGTAGAATGTAAAGTAAGACGCATGTATTATTCACGGCATGTTATGTAAGTTATGTTAAGGTACTAGGGCAGTGTAGATAGAATTTTAATTTTCATATAAAGTAAGCTTGACGGCATGTGTTTGTTTAACTTTGTTACTATGATAGATTCGGATACGAGATTAATGCATGTTTATTTTATTTTCATTTTGCTTTATGAGTAGATGTTTGGGAAAATGAGGGATTGATAGGATTAGTTATTGTTGTAAATATAGTACTTAGCGTAGGATATTCCGAGTTTTCCTTAAATATATGCTAGAAGGGCTAGATCGACAGGTTCATTTTATATTACGCCAAACACGTATCAATTCATTTTATTTCGGTTATTCAGAGAGACAGGTATAGCTATTTTGCATGATGCATGGTTTTACAGAAGCTGCCAGAAGGAGCTGCAGAACGTCGTTGTTAAATTAAGATCTTTGAAGTTAAGTTGATTCTGTTTGCCTGATGGTCTGCCAAGGACTCGAACTGCGTCTCGTTATGTGGAAAGGCCAGTGGGATTCATGAGGAATAATGAGATAATAATTGCATGCTGAATTATAATGTATTGGTGCAGGCTGATGGTATGCCTGACAAGATAAAGAATATTATGCAGATGTGTGTGCCTGCTTAGTGTCTTCTGAGTGTATATTGTGATCAGAATGGACAGTGTTAATTCCAGACTATTGAGTCTGATGTTGTTAAATGGCCCAAGCATGCTAAGAAGCAATGAATATACGGGAGTTTCCGTGTAGTTGATGATGGGCGTTATCTCATGGCAAGCTGATTCCTGGCTGTGTTATCGCTATGTGTGAAAGAGACAGTATTTCCTTGTGGCGGCCTTGGGAGACAAAATCCAATTTTTAGCATAGTGGAGTTCTATATTTCTTTACAGCTCGTAATCTACCCGGAAGTACATGACGGATGACCGCGCTGTTGAGCGCTCAAACGCAGCAGAAGGAGGCAATGTTGCCCATTGCTTTCTTCATGATATCAAGGATTATTTATATGTTTTTCTCTTACAGGATGGTTTTACCTTATTATTTATGATTGTATACCCTGTCTCGTTGTTTTTTAAAGGGAACAGCCCGAGTGCTGAAGTATCGTTGGTTTATCTAGTTCTGTCTAGATCTTTTGTAGTGAACCGGGATTCACATTAGAAGCAGTGTAGCATTTAAGACTTTACTCGATATCCGATGTACATATATGTTTAGTTTGATTATTTGAATTGCTGTAAATATAGTGTAGGATTTGCCCCTAGTATTTTGCATACCTTACATAGCGTCCGGTGCGTCTTAATTATTTTTCTTTCCGTCGTAATTTTTCTTATTATGTAACTTTTATTTTACGGAAATAGTTTGACGACTCTCGGGAGTAACTTAAATTTGAAACCGTATCGTTGGGATGCGATAGTGTGAAACTCCATACGGAAATACCAAATGGCAGTGTTTGCGTACACTTGTTGCCATATAACATAAACATTGGACTATAAGAAGAAATTTAGTCGTGATTTTTATAAATGTTCTTTGTTGAACTTGTTTTTCCTTTAAATGTCAGATTTGTATTATCATTCCATTAACGTTTTTAATTTCGATTTGTTTCTATACTTTGAGATTAATTTTTTACAAATTTTTATTTTTCTTGATTCAATTTATTTTCGTGTGATTTGATCGGGGATATTTATTAATAAATCCATCTTACCCCCTATGATTGTTTCTCATTCGTGTTATACCTCCATTTCCTGTCATTGATTGCTATTTTAGTGTAGAACTTCGACTTTTTATCCTGACCCAATCGACAACCAACCCACACTCTGCCCAACCCTGAGTTAGTCGGATGTTCATACAGGAATGGAGGCATCGTCCTAGAGGGTATTTACCCCTGGGTACGGTACAGTACTAATCACAGGCAACGTAGACCCATTCTGAGCACGGAACCAAGCGGTGGAATGCACGCGATGATAAGTGACTTATCACAAGCAACGCCCAGACGCGTAGTGTTCCTCACATAATTGTACTGCTCCTAAGTAATGTACACCCATGGTTTTCCTCGCAAGGAGGTACTAATCGCAAGTATCGTCCACCCATGGTGTTCTTCACGTAATGGTACTAATCACAAGTAGTCTCATGGTTCTAATTTAATCATCCCTTGGTCTTCCCTTTTAATCGCCTCTTACGACAGGCAGTGGATACTGTGGGTGTGTTCTTCGACTGCGTGCCCCACCCACAGGGGGTACTATATAAATACATCAATAAATTGGACAATAAACACTGTTTAAAATGTGTGTTAACTAAGCATTTCTCCTTAGAAGTTTCGAATGTAACCTATTTGGAATTTGTAACCTACAGGATATACATATTATCTCACCTTAACAGGCTCATCTCTCTTTGAAAGAACTGCATAGCCATATAATATATGTAACGTTTTATCAAAATATTTTTAAAAGATTTTTAAACTTTCTTTTACCCTGCCATCATTTTAAACATTATTCCGTGCCATTAGCTCTTATTCGAAGCTACCAGCAGCATTACTTGATGAAATATTGCAGAACCTCGGCGCACAAGCAATTGGTGTGGAATCACCATTCTCAGCACGGGGTAATCAGCTGTAGTATATAGCACAGCGCTTCAAGAGTGCAGACGACTCTGAGGCTGATAAACATTATTTATAAGTTCTCGAAAATCTTTGCAGTGGATTGCGTGATACAAGCTGGATATTACAAATTATTATTATTATTATTATTATTATTATTATTATTATTATTATTATTATTATTATTATTATTATTATTATTATTATTATATAATTCGCTGGGGCCATCAAGGACCTCGTTAAGTCTTGTTGCATTCGACACTGAACTTGGCTTTCTTTAGAGCCCAAATTTCCCTCATTCTTTGTGAATGGGCCTGCTTACGCTCCTCTGTCCAAGGGGCACCGTGTCTTCTCTTCGGTTGCTCGTCTCGGTTTAGCCCGTTCGTCAATATTTTCTTGCGGAAGAGATCTCTGTTAAGGGCGTCTTCAGCTGAGATATGTAGCATTTTCAGGTCTTCTTTGGTATTTCTAAACCAGGGAATCGTGGTTTTGGGGTTTGAATAAAAAAAGTGAAAGATTTCTTTAATTAACTTTCTTCCGTCCATTCTTTTCAGATGACCGTAAAATCGTGCCCGTCTTTTTCTGATTGTGTTGGTAATTTTCTCTATTTTGCTGTAGACTTCCTTGTTGGATCTCTTTTGATGGATTCCATTTCTGTACTTTGATCCCAAGATTCCTCTCACAATTTTGCGTTTTCTTTTCTCCAGTTCTTCAAGGAGTCCTTTGTTGGCATTTAGGGACAGGGTTTCGGCTGCATATAGAACTACTGGCTTCAGAAGTGTTTCATAGTGACGTATCTTGGTGTTTTAGGAAAGGCATTTTTTGTTGTAGATTGTGCGGGATGTTTGGTAGGCTATTTCCAGTTTGCGTACTCGCTCCTGAAGTGCTTCTTTGTCCAGTCCATTTTTCATGATGATCTCACCCAGGTATTTGAATTTGTCTACTCTGGTGATGTCCCCGTATTTTGTATGGAGTTTTGGTGGAGCCTCTTTGATGTTAGTCATTACTTCTGTTTTCTCAAACGATATCTGCAAACCAGTTTGTTCGGCAATTTCCTTTAAAATTTCAACTTGAGCTCTAGCGGTTTCTATGTCGTTTGAGAGAACAGCAATATCATCGGCAAATGCTAAGCAGTCTGTTGCGATCCTATTGGATTTGGTTCCTATTCTCAATGGACTGTAGTTGGTTTCCTGTAATCTCACCCGCCAGGTTCTGATGATCTTTTCAAGAACACAGTTGAAGAGTATCGGGGATAGCCCATCACCTTGTCGGACTCCTGTTCTGATGTCAAAGAAATGCGACAGACATCCGTGGAAGTTCACCTTGGATTTTGTATCGGTCAGGGTGGCTCTAATTAATGCCAGCAGTTTCAAATCAACTCCATATTCATTTAAGATATTTAGCAGGACTTCCCGGTCAATGGAGTCGTACGCTTTCTTAAAGTCCAGAAAGACAGACACATACTGCTTGGACCTTAGTGTACAATATCTGATGATCGTTTTGAGATTTTGGATCTGTTTCTGTTGAGCGACCTTTTCTGAACCCTCCTTGGTATTCACCTATTTGATGTTCGACTTGTGCTTCCAAACGCTCCAGGATGGAAAGTGATAGAATTTTGTAAGTCACGGGTAGCAAAGGTATTCCTCTGTAGTTGTTGATGTTCTTCATGCTGCCTTTCTTGTGTAATGGATGGATCAAAGCTATTTTCCAATCTTCGGGTAAGGTCTCCTTGTTCCAAATTTCTTCTATTTGCTTTTGCAAGATATGAATTGATTCCTCTGGGGCATATTTCCATAGTTCTGCTACTACTGAGTCTTCCCCCGGCGCTTTGCTATTTTTGAGACGGGCAATGTGGCGCTTGATTTCATCTCTGTCGGGTGGTCTGGAATCTGGGTACCTGAGTAACCTTGGTCTCAATGGCGCTTTGCGGTTTAGAACAATCAAGTAAATTCTTGAAATAATCTGCCAGAATGCTGCAATTTTCTTCATTTGACGTCGCCAGTGTGCCGTCCTTTCGCTCAAAGCATAGAGATGATGGTTTATAGCCAGTGAGTTTGCGTTTGAAGGCTCTGTAGTACTCTCTGCTTTCATTCTTCCTAAAGTTTTGTTCTATCTTTTCAATGAGAGACTTTTCGTATTTACGTTTCTCAGTTCTGAACACCCTAGCTGCTTGGGCACGTTGGGTTTTGTAGGTTTCCCAATCATTTTCTGATTTCGTAGAGTAGTACTGTTTCCACGCATTGAGTCTTTCTTGGAGAACTGATTCGCAGGTACTATTCCACCAGGCATGCTTTTTGCTTCTCTTGATTTCTGCAACGTCTTTGGCGGTCTCAACAAGGAGACTTTTGGCGTTGTTAAAGTCACAGTCATTTGGTCTAACCTTCTCCTGGAACTCCTCGACCCTTTGCCGAAGTTTATCATTGTCGAAGCGTGTGATCTGTTTGGTTGTCTTCCTTGTATTTGCGGGAATTGGTTTGAATTTGATAAGAGACATATAATGATCTGAGGCCACATTGATGCCTTTCCTTACCTTGACATTCATAATCTCAGGGCTGTTTCTCCTGGAGATTGCAACATGATCAATTTGGAACTCTCCGAGAGCTTGGACGGGAGAACGCCAAGTCATTTGCTTTCTGGGTAGATGGCGAAAGTGGGTCGACATGACCTGCAGGTTGTGATTTTCGCAAATGGACACCAGTCTTTTGCCGTTGGGATTGGTTCCTTTGTGAGCAGGGTAATTTCCTATAACTTTCTTGTACTTCTGTTCACGACCTAGTTGGGCATTGAAGTCACCCAAAAGAAGCTTGACATGGTGTTTGGGGATTTTGTTTAATTTTTCATCCAGTAGGTCCCAGAAATTATCAACTTTGTCTGGATCAGACTTGTTCTTATCGTTTGTAGGAGCATGTGCGTTAACTAGGGCGTAGGTTTTGTTCGCGCATTTAATTGTGAGTATAGACAATCTGTCATTCACAGGTTCGAAATTTGCAACCGATTTAAGGATCTTGGTTCTAACAGCAAACGCGGTTCCAAGCATCACAGCTCCATTAAGAATTCCTCTTTGCGCTTTGCTCTTGAAAAATCGGTAGCCTTCGGATTCAAAAATCTCTTCATCTGGGTACCTTGTTTCTTGTAGGGCCATTATGGATATCTGATTTTCGTGAAGAGCTTTGGTGAGGGTTTTCAGCTTGCCAGTTTGTGTAAGTGAATTTATGTTGGAAGTTGCTAGAAAGGTTTTAGATTTTGGCCTGAGTTTTTGAGTCTTCGGGGTACACCGAGACGCTCCGACTCGTCTCTTGCATGATGTCGAGTCTCCCCCAGAATCCGAACGAGACTCGTGCGCCGTGGCGTTCACGACAAGGTATTTATCCGAAGATTTACCCCCTGGGGCATGTTTCTTGAAATGTTGTGCCATCATGCTTTTTGACTTGACTTTGCTTTGGACGGGTACCCATCCTTTTACAACTAGGGTTGTTAGCCCTAGAGGTTGCCTCAAGATGTTTTCTGGCTTCTGGTCATTTACCAGTCTTCGCCGTAACCCTGGCAAGGGACCAGTTTTTTTTCACGGTGGTATTTTATTTCCCTACTACCCTCTGACTGTGCTGGCGGAAGAGCCAACGAGCTTCCCCAATTCCAATGGGACGCGCCCGATGGAGGTAACCGGTAAATCCCCTCAGGGTATTATTATTATTATTATTATTATTATTATTATTATTATTATTATTATTATTATTATTATCGTTTATAGCCGATATTAAAAGAGTTTACTGAAAACAGTTTTGACAAATCTGTCTATCCGTTCTACAGGACCGATTTGCTTCACTTTAGTTTTATTCTCTCCGTAATTACTTGCCGGTGAATAATGGGACATTGGTAGGTGTCCAAGTTCAGCCAACTTTGTGTAATCATAAAATCACAACATTGAATGTTCACTCCAATAATTGCAGGCGGAGGCTTACCCTACCTCGCAATACATTCTGTACTTAGCAGACTGCTAAGCAACTAACACTTTCATTAATATTCTGATGTATGTGATTTTCCTTCTTAGTAATGTCATTACATGCAGCCATCTTTCATTACTACCTGTCAAGAGTATACACTTCCTTTGATCACGGAAGAATATTATTCCCTGCTAGATACTCTTTGATTCCCTAACCTTTCCCAGCTTCCAAATATATTCAACAGATGGCAGAACGTTCCTAATAACTTACATGCTGCTAAGAGAGGGCTGAGTGGCTCAGACGGTTGAGGCGCTGGCCTTCTGACCCCAACTTGGCAGGTTCGATCCTGGCTCAGTCCGGTGGTATTTGAAGGTACTCAAAACATCAGCTTCGTGTCTGTAGAGTTACTGGCATGTAAAAGAACTCATGCGGGACTAAATTCCGGCAATTCGGCGCCTCCGGAAACCGTAAAAAGGTACTTAGTGGGGCATAAAGCAAATAACATTATTATTATCATTATCTGCGAATACCTACCGAAGGATGATCTAGCTACCCTAGAAAGAGTGAAGGCCATATTTCTTAAAAAAATTCTCTGCCTGGCAAAAAAATACTCCTTAGAGACTAACCTGTGAACTCACAAGATAATCGTTCTGTATAGAAGTACTGCAGGTAAAAATACCATTGCCTTCTACGACACAATACCAAGCTTTACATCAATAACTGCAGGATACAAAAGCAAATATATTGATACATGTTTACCAAACAGACGGCATGATGACGTCAGAATGGATAATTTCTAACTACGAACTGCTGCATACCATAACGCGCTTCTTATTTGTTGTTAATAAAACGATTGAAAAGGGCAGGAAAAACTGTGTGACTACGACGGGAATATCAAGAAGAGTTATCTGACCTATTTATAACGACTGCTACGGTGCAGCATGGGTCTTCTAATTATTATTATTATTATTATTATTATTATTATTATTATTATTATTATTATTATTATTATTATTATTATTATTATTATACGACGGTATGTTCACGTATACGAAACCAGCTTGTATACATTCAGGAAAAGTAAAGAAATTAGATTTATTCCGTAAAATATTACCTTTTCTGCCAGAAGGCGGGAAGTGTAATGCGATATTGACCGGGAAATTAGAGCAGGAATTTGGTTAAAAATACAAAGAAGAAGCTCTACCGCCAGGATAAGTGTATTTTAAAACTGATTCACTAAAACAGTAGATTCATAACGGGAAGACAGTGTGTGTGTGTGGGGGGGGGGCGGAGTCGTGAGCTAATTTTACTGTTGACCTGGAGAGTTAACGGGATAATCGTGAAGTGTTAGCTGCGCTATCTTTCTATTCAAGAATTTATTTGGTGGTCCATCCTCGTTCTATGTTCAATATTTCCCCTGACCCACGAATTTAAGGGTGAAGGACGTGAAGCGGTTTACACATAAACTGAGGTAACGTAAATGAGAAGGAAAGAGAAGTAGGGGTCCTCTCTGGCCATGGTTCGAGCAGTGATGTGTCTGTGGTTAAAATTCAATATAAAGCTGGAGCCTCCTTGGCTGTTATCACGATATCGATAGCTTTTATTTTTATTTGTTTACAAGTTGCTTTACGTCGCACCGACACAGATAGGTCTTACAGTGACGATGGGATAGGAAACGGCTAGATAGATGGATAGGTAGATTTATCATCAACAGGTTATTTTCCCAATTATAGATGAATCAGTAAAACAATATACACAACAACACACCTTAAATAACACTAATTTCTTAACATAATACCGAATTTAAACTAAACCTAGAGACAATTATATATCCATATGCAGAACACCTTAAATAAATAAATAAATAAATAAATAAATAAATAAATAAATAAATAAATAAATAAATAAATAAATAAATAAATAAATAAATAAATAAATAAATAAATAAATAAATAAATAAATAAATAAAACTAATCTCCTTAAATAATTATCATGATTAAACTACATTTATAGACATTTACGTACACATGTTTACATATTTTACAGAGAGTACTGATACCTTACATTCATGAGGTCGTTAGGGCACGTCTAATTATAGACGGGGGTGAGTGGAAAATGTCCACTGATTCACCCACCTCATTAAGTGACTTAAGTGCCCTCAGCAGCTATGAGTGGTTTTTTTGCTAGTGGCTTTACGTCGCACCGACACAGATAGGTCTTATGGCGACGATGGGATAGGAAAGGCCTAGGAGTTGGAAGGAAGCGGCCGTGGCCTTAATTAAGGTACAGCCCCAGCATTTGCCTCTTGTTAAAATGGGAAGCTACGGAAAACCATCTTCAGGGCTGCCTACAATGGTATTCGAACCCACTATCTCCCGGATGCAACCTCATAGCCGTGCGCTCCTAACCGCATGGCCAACTCGGCCGGTGGCCATGAGTTTACCCGAGCCACAGTTCTCACTTTAGGCTAGGAGTGGGAAGGAAGCGATCGTGGTCTTAATTAAGGTACAGCCCCAGCATTTGTCTGGTGTTAAAATGGGTACGAAAAACCATCTTTAAGTCTGCCGTTAGTAGGATTCGAATCCACTATCTTCCAAATGCAAGCTGATAGCTACTTGACTCAAACCGCGGAGCAAGTTGCTCGGTTTTCGATAGTTACGTATGTAAAACTACCAGCTTCATTCCTTGGTCTTTTAAGATTTGCCAATTCATCTTGAACGAAGTTAGAACGATCCGCACGATGTGTATCACTGCTCTTTCATTTTCCAGATCATTTCAGTTACGTACGCCACTGCGTGCATAAAATCTATAGGGTTCATCAAACTTCATCCACACGACAACAAGTTACTAATGTTGACAGACAACGTCCTCGGACCCTTACATTGAACAACAATGACAACTTAATTTGATATAGTGCTGTCTTAACTGTTGCCATTGCGAATATAATTAGAGTAAAAACTGCTCCAATATCGGAAGTTTCCTTCTGTTCGATATTTTGAAAGGATAACTAATGTCTACGACCACTGTTGTCATGAACGTCTGGTTTTCTCATTTGTGCTACCTTTTCACAGATAAAATAATGTAGTATACACATCTGCATAGATGTGAACAGAAAAATCTAATTGGAAGTTAAGTTTAAAGTTTAAAGTTCAGGTTATAAATCGCCATCAGTATTAGTGTAAGAGACAGCAACTGTATGTGCCTCCATCTACCAGTTCGTTCGGAACTACGTGGTGCTTGCTGGCTTTGCGGGCTGCTTTATCAAGTTGTTCGGGGTTTCCCATACATGCCTTAAAGTCATCATGCTAAAACTGATTTAAAATTAAAATATTGTTAAAGCAAAGCAAAGGCAAAGATCAGGAAGGCTCCTAAAAGAGTGACAGATACTGACTTCCCTGTGCGTGATCTAGGCAGTAAGTGGGATAAATTGGTTCGCTCTATGGCCTGGCGCCTTTGCCCCCAGGATTTAATTTGTTAGTTTTTCTAGAGAACGCCGAATGAGACTCAAGGCCACGTCACTTTCTAGAATTGGAAATCACCTTTCTATTTTTTCTGATAAGGAATCGAACCCACTTCCTTAAATGACCCAAGATTGCCTGTATCGCCTCAGCTAGGCATTCTCATTTCTGTAATTTTCAAGGTAAACTCAATATTATATATTTTTCTTAGGGAGCGCTCTGGTCCAATCGTTTAGTCACTCAGATCCCAACTCGGGTTTGAATTCCAGCAACTTTCAGTGGGGCTTTCAGTAGGACCGGCTAGGTTTGACACGAATGACATCTGACCTTAAGTGTAAAATAACTTTGGGTATTCCATCGATCCTATACAAACGTAGGAAGGGTTCAGTGAGAGGCAAAAATTCCTTCAGGCAAGCAACTCAATGTTGAAAATATACTAGAGATATGAACTACGTATTTTAGGTAAATAAATTATTATAATAATATATAATATAATAAAATATAAATATAATAAAGAAAATATAATAAATAAAATAAAGCATGAGAATATATTATTTATTTATTGCTAAAAAGTAAAATCCTTTTCTTAATTATCGTTATCTGGTCGATTAGATTAACAGTGCGCTATTATGAGTCAATGCATTGTTTCACTTGAGCACCACTACGAGCGCTAATGTGAGTCAATGCAGAGGTTCACTTAAGCTCTTATAACTACATTCGGTGTGGATATTTTTTCAGAAAATCAAAAAATGCTGAGGGGATTGAATCAAGGAGCACATTACAGAAGAAATGATGTAAATAAGTTAATTTGGCCAGGATTTGAATAAAAAAGTAAACAAGTAAAGAAACAAGAGCTTTTAGGCTGTTTTATCTGCTGAAAGGTATAAAATTGCAGAGGGGGATTCAGTTATGTGGAAATGTAGTAAGCAGTTTGGCCTATGCTGACGACTTGGTCTTAATGGCAGATTGTGCCGAAAGCCTGCAGTCTAATATCTTGGAACTTGAAAATAGGTGCAATGAGTATGGTATGAAAATTAGCCTTTCAAAGACTAAATTGATGTCAGTAGGTAAGAAATTCAACAGAATTGAATGTCAGATTGGTGATACAAAGCTAGAACAGGTCGATAATTTCAAGTATTTAGGTTGTATCTTCTCCCAGGATGGTAATGCAGTAAGTGAGATTGAATCAAGGTGTAGTAAAGCTAATGCAGTGAGCTCGCAGTTGCGATGAACAGTATTCTGTAAGAAGGAAGTCAGCTCCCAGACGAAACAGTCTTTACGTCGGTCTGTTTTCAGACCAACTTTGCTTTACGGGAGTGAAAGCTGGGTGGACTCAGGATATCTTATTCATAGTTTAGAAGTAACAGACATGAAAGTAGCGAGAATGATTGCTGGTACACACAGATGGGAACAATGTCAGGAGGGTACTAGGAATGAGGAGATCATGGCTAATTTAGGAATGAACTCGATGGATGAAGCTGTGCGCATAAACCGGCTTCGGTGGTGGGGTCATATGAGGCGAATGGAGAAGGATAGGTGGCCTAGGAGAGTACTTGGACTCTGTTATGTAGGGTAAGAGACGTAGAGGGAGATCAGGACGACGATGGTTAGACTCAGTTTCTAACAATTTAAAGATAAGAGGTATTGAACTAAATGTGGCCACAGCACTAGTTGCAAATAGAGGAATGTCGCGACGTTTTTAAATTCACAGAGGCTTGCAGACTGAACGCTGAAAGGCATAACAATCTTTAATGATAATGTACGTTATTATTATTATTATTATTATTATTATTATTATTATTATTATTATTATTATTATTATTATTATTATTATTATTATTATTATTATTTGAAGGTAGGCACGTCGTTTAGTGAAGAAACCCGCCAAGAGTCGGATCTCCAAGGCTGTTTAATTTGTGGTCGAATAATTCATATAGTGCAGAAACCCGTCAAGTTGTGTTCGAGGACATTCCTGTGATGGGTACTCAGGTACTTTAAAACAAGTAACGTTTGTTGAGGCAATTTGATCTCAGGAACACGCCTTAAGGTCTGCATACACCAACGCGGGACGCGGGAAGCGGGAGCGGGAGCGAAACCTACAATCCCGCGGTCGCTGCGAAGTTCGTCCAATACATTATGTCCTTCATGGCTATCTCTTTGAGGAATTTCGTGATGGTTTCCTCACGTTCTGTTGCTTCCGGGAGTGAATGTAGCAGGCGGCGACGATACTTTCTTTTTAGACATTCCAAAACGGCCTGATCCATAGATTGATTCAAACTTATTACGTTAGGGGGAAAAAGTAAAGCACGAATTCCATCACATACAGTACTAGTTCATGTTCGTCTGGATGTGGCCCTGCATTGTCCAGCAATAAAACTGCTTTAATAGGCAGACTTGGTCTCAGCAGAGGCGACCCACAGTACGATGACATGGCGGAAATACGCAGGGAATGAAATGATGTAGAAAAATCATTTTAAATTTGCGAAAATCAAAATTGTTTCCATATATTGCTTTTTTATACTTCTCCTTTCGTTATCATGCCATTCCTGGTTTTGTTATAATTTCTTCAATTGTCTTGCTTTCATATAATTGCTTGTCGTTAGGTAATGTATGTTTTAACTTAACGTCGTTCCCATATTATTGTTAGAATATAGATCCACCGGGATATCTCACAATTGAAATTTATTTAATAATAATAATAATAATAATAATAATAGTGACGACCTGCGGCGTACTCTGTAATTAGACTACCCTTCTTACTTCTATACTGCACACCATTTAGCCCTAATAATAATAATAATAATAATAATAATAATAATAATAATAATAATAATAATAATAATAATAATAAATGCATAACAACAGTGTATATATAGTTTTAGTGTAGCCTACATATTACATGTATGTGGAAGTTTACGAACGGAGAAATGTGTACAAAAAGTCACAAACAAACAGGGACAATTAAAGAATTGATACTTACCAGGTACGGTTCTAGGACATTTCGTACCACGGACATTTCGTACCACCGGACATTTTGTACCACTTGACCGGCTGATTACCTGCGAAGTGCCAGATAATGACTTTAAAATATTTAGGAGAGGACATTCCGTACCACTTGAAAGAGTGGGGAATATTGCGAAGTAAAAACGATATACATTTGTATATCCATTGTCCACTACTGGCGGCAGAAGCCTCCACACGATGTGACCACTACTGATGTTAACTTTCCGTCGGGCGTAACTGAATTGAATGACTGATCTCGTATTTGTCATTCGCGGTGACGTAGCTACTTCCACCTTTAAGTAGTTTCCTGTTTCCGCGTGGCCTTCAAGCACGTATCGTCCAGTTCACCAGAATATTTTATTTAGTTAATATTCACAATAATAGTAATATTATCCATCCTTGTGCTCGTCAGGCACATTGCGCCCCAACACGATGTGTATTTCTATTGTATTGTTTCGTTTCAGGATTTTTTTTTTTTTTTTGCTAGGGGCTTTACGTCGCACCGACACAGATAGGTCTTACGGCGACAATGGGATAGGAAAGGCCTAGGAGTTGGAAGGAAGCGGCCGTGGCCTTAATTAAGGTACAGCCCCAGCATTTGCCTGGTGTTAAAATGGGAAACCACGGAAAACCATCTTCAGGGCTGCCGATAGTGGGATTCGAACCTACTATCTCCCGGATGCAAGCTCACAGCCGCGCGCCTCTACGCGCACGGCCAACTCGCCCGGTCGTTTCAGGATTTATACTTCAAAACCTCGACTTTCTTATGATAATATTTACGTAAACATAACTGGTAATTATAGTTTAAAGGGCAATTATTAAAATAATACACAGTAGAAGTTTTCTTCAGCAGATGTAAATTATTTTTGTGTCTGATTTCTAAAGTGTGTCTGTCAGACTCATTACGCCCGCTGGCGTGGAAATGAAATTCCAATTTGACATGAAGTGGTACGGATTGTCCTGGTTTAAATATTTGAGGATTATAGGAAAACCGTTCACAGGTAGATAACGACCTAGGTGGTACGAAATGTCCTCAAAAATCAAGTGGTACGGAATGCCCATGGTACGAAATGTCCGGACACCACCAGGTACACGCCGTTCTTTTCCTATTTCATCTCATGTTCATTACTCATGTCGTAAAGTATTGGATGTTTCTTAACGCACACTATCAACAGTTCAGTCGCCATTGCTACTGTCACAATGAATGCGGGACGCGGGAAAACGCTGCATGCTGCGAACTGCAAATGGTTCACGTTGCTTCCGACCACTCTGTATACGCTAAAAAATATGCTGAAGTAATCCTACGCAAATGTCAAATACCATTTTACAGTTTACCAAGTAAAAATAAAATTTATTATAAGTTTCAAGAAATGGTGGCTCCAGTCGTTCGAGAAAATTACATATTCTAATGAAACATCTCGAAGTGGGGTTCACCGAGTGAGTTGGCCTTGCGGTTAGGGCCACGCAGCTGTGAGCTTACATGGGAGTGGCTTCGAACCCCACTGTCGGCAGCACTGAAGATGATTTTCCGTGATTTCCCATCTTCACACCAGGCAAATCCTGGGGCTGTGCCTTAATTAGGGTCACGGCCGCTTCCTTCCAACTCCTAGGTCTTTCCTCTCCCATTGTTGCCATAAGACGTGTCGGTGCTACGTAAAGCAACTAGCGAAAAAATGTTTTTTCTGATAATGAGTACGTTGGTGGTTCACGGGTTTGTGAAATAATCGATACTGAGTTTAATGTACGTCGTGATACTCTGGTTGGGCTCGTGTAGGCTTTTTTTTTGACAAAATGTTGAACTTACGTCAATCATCACATCTTAAGCGTTTTTCAGACTTTCACGCTTGGTACCGTCCAAATCATGGATTTTCGGGCCTGGGTCCTGTCTTGAAATCTGATCAGTTTGTCGTCCCACATAATAGGCTAAGCCAGGTATGTCAAAGTCTCAAGCTGACAGTTCTGCGTGCATGGGAAGAGCTGTAACGAGCGCTAGTCCAGGACGTTATCAGATAGCACAAGACCGGAGAAGTGTACATCACACGTTCATAACTACGGTACTCCGTGCAATACATCTATAAATAATTCTTTCATATAAGGCCGTGCATAATTAAATGTCTTAAACACGGGTTTTGTATAAATTGCAGGAAACAACATGCTTCATAATCACCGTGTACCAGCAAAATAAGTCACTAACTAACCCCATAGCACTACAGTTCTGAAGGGCCTCGGCCTACCAAGCGACCGCTGCTCACCCCGAAGGCCTGCAGATTACGAGGTATCGTGTGGTCAGCACGAATCCTGTCGGCCGTTATTCTTGGCTTTCTAGAACGGCCGCGCTCTCTCACCGTCAGATAGCTCCTCAATTCTAATCACGTAGGCTGAGTGGACCTCGAACCAGCCCTCAGACCCATTTAAAAATCTGTGCTGGCCAGGAATGGAACCCAGGGCCTCCGGGTAAGAGACACGCACGCTACTCCTACACTACGGGGCCGGCAGCAAAATTAAGTAATTACTTTAAAGGTTGCCATAAGCAATGAATGTCTGGCTGAGTGGCTCAGACGGTTGTGGCGCTGGCCTTTTGACCCCAACTTGGCAGATTCGATCCTGGTTCAGTCCGATGGTATTTGAAGGTGTTCAAATACGCCAGCTTCGTGTCGGCAGATTTACTGGCTCGTAAAATAACTCCTGCTTAACAAATTTTCGGCACCTCGGCGTCTCCAAAAACCGTCCAAAGTAGGTAATGGGACGTGAGACATTCTTCTTAAATGCAATGAAGTACAAATTAAAAGGCATTTATTTTTCGGGGCTTAACATGCTCAACTTTCCTATGCATCGTTATGGAGAGGAATAGGCCTAATGCTGAATACTTTGTCGCTACTATATTGCTTGTGTAGCAAAACGTCATGTTTCTATACACTTAAGCAAAAGAAAATAACCTATGATAAAAGTAACATCTCTTCAAGCAACCATGTTGATACCGAAGTACGCAAACACACACTAACAAATTACTGTCAGTACTTACGGTAATGGTGGGGGAGGTGGTGGTGATTATTGTTTTAAGAGGAAGTACAACTAGGCAACCATTCTCTATGTAACACCAATCAGGGACAAAAAAATGGACGGGATCTGCCACTTCGAAAAATGAAGGTATCGGCCAAATAAAGACAAGGGCCACGAAGGACGTGAAAATGAGACTCCCTAGGCCTCGAGCGTTCTAATACCGTCGAGGTCGGAAAAGAACAAAGAATTGACCAAGGGAGGTCGGATAGGATAGATGAAAGCGAGGAACCTGGCACAAGTATGTGGAAGCAATGCCAAGACTCTGCTCAGAGCCACGTGGTCGCCAACCCACTCTCCCAAGTTGAGACCCCTGAGGCCCCTTGTAGTCGCCTCTTACGACAGATAAGGGATACCGTGGGTGTTATTCTACCAACCCCACCCACAAGCGGTACAGTCCTTATACCACAGTCTATACAGCTGTATGTTTCAACCACTACTTGTAGACCAAACCAGGTAACTGGGGTCTATCACCGGTAGGCGTGCACAGCCCTGTATCAGCAACGTGAAGAAGTACAAGTGACTGAGGGGAAGTGACTTGCACCCTCGTGCACACATATTTCTGGCACGGGCATTTCGCTTACAGCGGGCAAGCTTTGAAATGCATATTCTTCTTCTTTTCCTACCACTTTTTCCCACACCTGTAGGGTCGCGGGTGCGAACTGCGCAGCACATGTGGATTTAGCTCTGTTTTACGGCCGGATGCCCTTCCTGACGCCAAACCTATATGGAGCGATGTAATCACTATTGCATGTTTCTGTGGTGGTTGGTAATGTGGTATGTTTTCTGGATGAGACTGTTGATACGGACACAAAAAACCAGTCCCCGAGCCAGAAGAATTAATCAGAAGCGATTTTTATCCCCGATCCGGGTGGGAATCGAACCCGAGACCCTCTGAACCGTAGGCCAGTACGCTGACCATTCAACCAATGAGTCGAACTATGAGTCACTGCATATTGAATCCTGATAATTGTATGACAGGGATTGAGGCTTCTGAAATCAACTCGGTAAGTGGCTACCACTCCTTGTGAATCACCCTGTAGAGTGTAGGTGGTACGGAATTACGTCATTTCTTTGTCAGAGAAATGGAGTGAAAGTTATTCCTTGCTGCCCTGTCGATCAAGTGCCTTTAATACTCTTGCTCCAAACTGACAGTAGCAGTTAACTCATTATAAATACATTAATGAGGTCATCTGGGTCAAATGAAGCAGCAGTAACTAAAATAGGTCATTATGCAGCCATTTGTCTTGATCTTATTCACCCTGTCAGAGTGTCGGCTCCCCCAGTGGACCATTAATATTAGCTCCTGCTGTTTACTCGAACAACTTAAAGGAGTTCTCGTTTAAAATAAAGTTTATGGTCAGGGTATTTGAAAAATTAAAGATCTCATTGATACAAAGCTTCAGATATTTCTTTTCTCCTTCTTTAAAATGTTGAGCAATAAATATGTGATACTCTTGTACTAATTGGTGTTCTTAAAGCTTATCTCCTGCAAAATAAAAGATGACCTTTTTTAAAAAATTCCCGTAACAGTGTCAAACTTCGTACCACGGAGCTTATTAGAAATGTAAAATAATACTTGAGAGAGAGTAAGGTTGTAAACAAACCTCTTATTTCTTATAACTAGGGCCCGGATGTTTATTCAGTAATAGGTTAGAATGCAAACTTACTGAAGCGAGTAACAAGTAGAGTCTACCCGCACGACGGTAATGCTATGAGGTTTGGATAAACATTAAAGGTTTGGCCCATTAGAATCCCCTAAAATTTATGTTGCTTCCACTACATTACGTTAGAGCGGGCTAGTCGACGTTTTCTACTAAATAATTTTGTTACTAAATAATTTTGTTAGTAGGAAATGTCGACTACCCCGCTCTAACGTAATGTAGTGTGAGTAACATAACTTTTAGGGGTTCTAATGGGCCAAACCCCTAATGTTTATGCAAACCTCATAGCATTACCGTCGTGCGGGTAGACTCTACTTATTACTCGCTTCAGTAAGTTTGCATTCTAACCTATTACTGCATAAACATCCGGGTCCTACTAACCACCTCAGTTCAGTACGGATCGTATCGATATCCCTGATATTATTTCCCATTTTTATTTACTTTTTCATGTATGTATCCTTATATCCGGAATATTTTCAACCTAGGCCTATACTGCTCTATTGCAGATTTAAACATCGTAAAACAAGTGAAAAGCAGAGCAAGTTGGCCGTGCAGGTGTGAGCTTGCATTCGGGAGAAGTGGGTTCGGACCCCACTGTCGGCAGCCCTGAATATGGTCTTCCGTGGCTTTCCTTTTTTACAGCAGATAAATGCTGGTGTTGTAGCTTAATTAAGGCCACGGCCGCTTCGATCCCACTCGTAGACCTTTCCTATCCCATCCTCATCGTAAGACCTATCTGTGTCGGTGCAACGTCAAGCAAATTAAAGAAAGAAGAAAGGCAAACATCTGCAAGACACAGCATTATATTGCGCAGCTGGTTAGACTGTCGTCTTCTGTATACTAGGCTACAGAATTGATTCCAGAAATGATAGACTTCTATTGGTGCTGTTACAAGAGTCTCATCACTATATATATATACCACCGTGTTGAGTGGTTCAGAGGGGTGTTGATATCGTTGAAAAGTCAGGGAACATCTAGTTCACTGGGCGAGTTGGCCGTGCGGTTAGGAGTGCGTAGCTGTGAGCTTGAATGCCGGATGATAGTGGGTTCGAATCCTACTGTCGGCAGCCCTGAGATGGTTTTCCGTGGTTTCCCATTTTCATACTAGGAAAATGCGGGGGCTGTACCTTAATTAAGGCCACAGCCGCTTCCTTTCAACTCCTAGCCCTTTCCAATCCCACCGTCGCCATAAGACCTATCTGTGACGGTGAGACGTAAAGCCACTAGCAAAAACTCATCTAGTTCGCATGCTCAGTATTAGCTGCTAGTAAAATTTCTTGCCTGCAGGATAACGGTGGAAAGTTGGTTGATGAGAAAAACATGTGTTACTGAATAAGCAATGTTCTGTAGGAGGAATGAGCTACATTTCAAAAAATTATGGTTGTCCGAAATATGAAAGTCTTTTAAGTTGTACCATGACCAACGAATGAAGAACGAATCCTTGCATTTAAGTTTCACTCCTATTAATTTATATTGTAACCACTCTAAGAACGCGCATTGAATCATACCGTTAGACAAAAATTGATCATCCTGAATCGTTTACCGGACCAATTCTGCAATTCTGCTGGCAAAGATAATCAATTTGTAATCGATTTGTATCTTCGTACTGGCAATTTCCCGTCCGTATGGAAGAAAACACACGCGATACTACTGTATATTATTCATCGATCTTGCAGATTAAGTAGTTCTTACCTCACTCATTTCCAAAGTAACATACTTAGTCGTATACAAGGTTATCCCCTAAATTTTGTCCAAGCTGGTAAAAGCGTTTTGAAATAATAGTGGACTTTCGTAGCACAATTCTAGGTCTGGACCACAAGACTTCTTCCTACCCGCCGATTTCGAGGTTTTACAGACATGCCGTTGGAGCCACCGACACTGAATTCATTTTTCTGAATTTTACGGTCGGAAATATATAGTTAAGACTGAGTGAATGCAATTTTAGAAAAATATCAGTGAAATTATCTAGCATTTTATTCAATGAACTAATTGATCTTGATTTTAAATTACATTATTTTAAAGTTTGAAGGAGGTAGGTCAGTATTATACCTCTCGCTGATTCTTCATGGATGCAATATTGTAACATCTATTTATTGACACTCATCAGAGCTAACTGTAGCTTCCACTGAAGTCTGTGACAGCAAGGAACCTGCTAAGGTCTGGGTAGAGCTGGGTAATGCCATTTGCAATACGACTAGTCCATCGGGATAGGTATTATTATTTATATGGTCAGTCGTGATGTAATAGTATTTTCTGACTAATTGAGGAAAGCGTTGAGAAACTACCCCAGTCCTCATCTATCACAGTACCCCACTTTACAGAGCTACCATCGGTATTTCCGGTTTTCCGATAACGGCATATCCTTCAGTGATGCTGGTTGATGATCCAAATGAGAATCCGGGCTGATGATTTGACGTTAGTCAGGTGAACTTTATCTCATCCTCCGGACTGGACATCAGACAGGTGAACTTAATCGCACCCTCCGGGCTGATGACTTGACATTACATAGGTGAACTTCATCTCAGCTTCCGGGCTGATGACTTAACATTACGTAGGTGAACTTTATCTCAGCTTCCGGAATGATGACTTAACAATACATAGGTGAACATTACCGCAGCCTCCGGAATGATGACTTGATACCTGATAGATGAACCTTATCTTAGCCTCCGGGTTGATGAATTAGGTGAACTTTATCTCAGCCTCCGGGCTGATGACTTAACATTGCATAGGTGAACTTTATCTCAGCTCCCGGGCTGATCACTTAATATCAGACAGGTGAAGTATATCTTAGTCTCTGGGCTGACAACTTACCATCAGGCAGATGAACTTTATCTTAGTCTTCGGGCTGATGACTTAACATCAGGCAGATTAACTTTCTTTTAGCCTCCGAGCGATGACTTAACATCCGACTGATGAAGTTTATCTTAATCTTTGGGCTGATGACATCAGAGAGGTGAACTTTATTTTTGCTTCCCTCAATAATTAGGATTCTTCTTTCAGGAAGATGGTCAGGGATTCCTGTTTTCAGCATTGTACTGTAGGTAATTATTTTGTCAGATTATAACGACAACTCAGGCTAGTGTCCTCAGCTTCAAGGTTCTGACAGTTTCCTTAGCTCATTACACCTATATTTCACATCTTTAAATAAAGCCTCACTTTCAGCAAGCTGTTGGTTCCTTGAAGGCTAGTCATATTGCTTCCCATTTCTTCCTCTTCCGCAGCGTCCCCTTCTGTTCTGTCTAGAAGCTTGATGACTATATTAGAATTAAGAATGTCGTCGTTATTTGAATACCCTATGAATTAAAAAAATATAATAATGTTTTCTGTCTGATATTCCTTTAATTTGCCATAGAGTATGAGACGCAGGAATGTCTGAATTTAGTCCCATGGAAGTTCGTTAGTGTGTCGTAAGTTAACGATACAAAATTGTCGCATTTAAACAACCTGAAATGGTGCCCACTGCAAGCTAGATCGAATCTACTATCCCACAAACAGGAGAAATACGACTAACCGACCGCGCCATTAAGGCCGGCATACATATACCAAAAATAAATGAAGTGAAAGGTAAGTTATTAGTACAACAGATATATGTTAGCCATACGTTATCGAATTTGTACGTTGATCTCATTTAAGGTTTTCCTATATATACATTATTATAAATGACACTATATGAGATGTAAAACCAACCATGAGTTCTAACCCATTTCAAAATACAGGTAGAGTCCTTCAAGAGGGCATTCTGTCACGGTGTTCTATTTTTTTAAACATTATCTATAGACCTATATATTAAATCCCTATTCCGCCTTTCATAGTCCACCGTTCCCGCGTCCAGGTGAGGATACATGAGATCCAGACTAGCTCTTGATAAATGATTCTATCTGATTAATATTGCTGGGTTGTGGGTTCCGCTTGAGAAAGTACGCCGATGGCCTATGGTAAATCTCAACCTACGCAGAAGGACGTCTCCAGCACGCTATCAGTCGGATACCATACTCGCATGTCGCCGAAATTAATCGCAAATTTCAGGTTACTACGATATTTCAACTGATTCGCATGTGTCGCCAACGAAATCGCAATAAAAAATGAGTTATTACAGTCTTACATCTAGTTCTTATAATAAGTAGGCACTAAAAGAATTATGGAGTTTCACTACTCAACTTTTATTGACTATTCAATCCAAATATTAAGGAAATGCCTCACACAACGTAGATAGCTTCGTAATATTATGAATATCCCAATCAGTTACAGTTAAGTTGAGATAAAGACAAATAAGTTTAGAAAAACTCGTAATAAGTAGCTGAAAACTAGGCCCTAATTATCGATTCATTAACCCTGGCCTGTTGAAAATCTAAGTCATATATAAATAATGTTCGAAGAATCAATTGAAAAAAATTAAAATGTATTAATCAAATAAAACATGCTAAATAGAGTTGTAAGAATTAGATGCATCCAATTGGTTAAAAATGAAAAGAAAATTATACTCATTACTATATACATCATTTCAGATTATAGTTTTAGAATGTAGAACGCAGTGAAAATAGCCAAATAAATAATTCATTAAGATCTGGAATCTCTTCTCGCTGAGCTGAATCGCTCCTCAAAATCACTTAAAGTTCTGTCATTTAACCTTTAATTCAAATATGACTGGTGAAACGAATGTCACTTTGCGCTAAACCTAATATCTATGTCCATACACAGTAGAAAATCATATGGGGAAGCAATATCTGTTTTCTAAGGACTTCAGTTAAATAATATGCTTGAAAGTTCACTTTGTTTTTCATGTTTCATAAGATCTGATCTCCATATAAGCAAATTCAGATCCGCTCTAAGTCGTGATTGATTTCAAATTAATACTATCATATGGCTTATGTGGTTAATTCACATAATTATTATCTTAATCCATGGTTAAAATTCAATTTAAGTGCGTGTCTGGCAGAATGTAGCATTGCCAAGTGTAATTAATTAACTTTTTAACAAATTATACCACAAGTGGAAAAACTGACATGTTAGAAGACTCTACCTTCATCTAAAAATCCGCACATGAATGACTAAGCCACCAGTGATGTGTCAAAATACTCACATAAAATCAGGAATTAGGTTACCATGTGTGAGAGTACTTTAAAATGGTCATAAATAACTCAGTGAAGGCCTAAATATTATCGTTATTAGCCTCTTGGCTCATCTGATGATCCTACATACTCAAACAACACTGTATTGATGGCATTGAGATCGTATCCTAACCTACTTTGTGTATCTGGGAATAAAAACAGCAATTGGAAGCAGTACGTTTCAATATATATCTTAGAATGCGTAATTTGCACGTACTATCATCTCACGGAAGACTACTATGACCAACCTCTCAAATAAAAATAAATATCACCATCACAACTTAACATCCGCTTATATTATTACTTCATTCACCATTTACCATTCCAAATATCACGTAATATCCATATCAATGCATTTCAACCACCCATCTCATTAAATACGATGCATATGTGCCATAACCTTCACATATAAAAACATTATCCTTACCGTCATAGTGTCAAAGAAAAGTGTATCACAATACTAAGCTGTACTACTATATTTCGTCGTAAACATTCCCTAAATACGATCTCTAAGCTTGCTATTCCGATAAAGCCATCACACATGTATATTGACATTCATATTACACTTTAACACTTCACTGATAACGATTAAAAACATCTATTACTTTCTCTCACACCACATTGATAAATTTGCGAACGGCTTTCACTGGTATATTACGCCTATATATGGGATTGACAGTAACATCAGATGAATACCTACATCCATGTAATTACACTTCAATATTATATATGCACGCACAGTGTCACAAAACATATTAACACATAGCCAAAAATAAAGGTTTCTACTTACGAAAAACGACTCATAGCGGACTGAACTTTGCTTATTGGGCCCTATTTGCCATCTCGCTGTTGGTCATCGAAAATGGTAGGCCTCGCTCCATGGTTCTGCTTTTGGTAATCGGGTCCATCTCGTCTTCTCAGCTGACTTTCAATCCTCCTGGGTCATCAACCTCGTAAAGCGCCACCATAGTCGGAGTAGTCTCTGCCTTGATCTTTTACAACATCATAGTGGTCTCTGGTACGTTAGGAACAGAATAATACAATGTATTAGTTAATGTTGTCATCTTGCAATTTATCTTCGTTTCGTAATGCCTATGATATCAGAAGAAAATGTGCTCTGGGACGATTAGTTTCGATATAGTAGTTCTAATTGTGCTACTATTTGTAAAAACTCTCTCGCTTGCCGAGCTAATGCGATTTTTCCGTGCTTATTAGAAATGCACTTGACAGCTGGTTGGACTCTGCTGTCTACGATGTGCAGTATCAGACAAATATAAAACTTCTAAGTCCAGCCGTGACGTATTTGTTGTACCAGACTTGCTAACTCCTTTTTGCTGGTCTTTAAATTTCGCGCAGTTATTCAATCTATGAAGTTGACGTTGAGCGGGCTGCCGCGGATTTTATTCTCCGTCAATATTTGATCTTAAAATCAGATAAGCTGGCTTCTTTCTTTGCTCGACTCCGTCTTACTTGCCGTAGTGCTGAATTGTGTAGAATATTCTAATGGAAGTCTCTTTTTTCTAAATAATTGGTTTAAATAATCCGCTTATGTCATTCTTTTCTCACAGCCTTCTAAGTGTGGTTCTTTCGGTGACTACCGGTTGAAAGGATCATCATTTCGGTTCGTACCGATGTTAGTTGCTTTCACATTGACCTTTTAATGGCTTGAACGCCATTTTTATTCCTACTGATGCAAATATAGAACGGTGAAATGGCACAATAGCAATACTGAAAAAAACAAAACCGTTTTCACAGCTGAAATTGATACTAGTTATGGGCTGTTTCTATTCTTTACAAAAAATACAATGAACCTCTCATGATCGCGACTTTTCTACGTTTTTAAAGAAAAATGCGTTTCTTTAAGCGAAGTTATTGTCTCATATTTGCCGCGATGACTTGCACAGCTATATCCATTGGAAAAAATTCGAATTTCATATATCCTGAATTCTGACATTTTCCTCAGAGATACTGAGAAAATGTGAACGATTGGAATACTGAAATTGGCGCCGGAGATACGTTACAAGAACAATACAATGATAGTCATCATACTTGGATAGTTTAGTGAAACATAGTATATTTCAGTGAAGTGAATTAATCATCTTCACCATTCTGGCAAATGCAGTGATATTACCTCCATTTACAACCACGGGATAGAGCACCTACCGCTGTGTTTGGGGATTGAGATTTAAAAACAATTGCTCGGAGATGCTTCGACGTAGGTGTTGAATTTCGCATGTTTAGTTCTTTCTCGGTAATATGTTTCTCATTCAGTGAGGTGAGTTTTTCATTTAAAAGCATGTGGCAACATAACATTATTTACTGGTAGAAGAATGAACCAAGTCCTGCCGCCTGCTTTGAAGTGTTTTCGCAAATATAGAGCGGTATTAACAGATATCAGTATTCTGTACTTTTAAGAGACTGCGTAGTAGTCCTTGTCTCGATTTATTCGTACAAAACTGACCGATTTAATGAGTGAATTGGGACCTGGTGATTATTTGTTATGATATTATGTCAGTTTGTTTAATGATGATGTATCCAGAGAAACCAATTTTAGGGCGCAAAATGAATATTCCTCCTCACTGGAGTTCTGGACTTCATTGAACCGGATATACTTCCCCATATACGGATAATTAGAGGACATGTCAAAAGCGCCGATGTTGTTACGCACTGGATATGTGTTTTTCGTGATGGATTCAATATAAACCTTTACTGTGCTAATACTTTGCTGCCAGAACAGCTGGATTTTATATCTAGGTGGTTCTCGATCCCTGTCCCAATTGTTTCATCACCGTGCAGGTCGTCAACCTAATATGATAGGCTGTGGAATTAACTCCATCGCTTTTGCCACAGCAATCATCTTTGGCAGAAATTTATCAGAGGAGCATTATATCCATGAATTCTTAAGGTCTCACTTGAAAAATAATTTTCGATCATCACTGTCTGTATGAAATTTTTTCGTTAAAATCAACAAATTGTAAATGAGTTGACTAGCCAACGCCCTAAAACTCCACGAGGATGACCGAAAGGGGTAATCAAAATTAGAAGCGGTGAGCCTGAATTAATAATAATAATAATAATAATAATAATAATAATAATATTAATAATAATGGATTTGTGTGCCTATTTCCTGCCGAGTGCAGCCCTTGTAAGGAAGACCCTCCGGTAAGGGTGGGCGGCATCGGCCATGTGTAGGTACCTACGTGTCATGTGTGGTGGAGGAAAGTGTTATGCGTGGTGTGTGAGTTGCAGGGATGTTGGGGACAGCACAAATGTCCAGTCCCCGAGCAGAGGGAATTAACCATTTAAGGTTAAAACCTCCGACTCAGCCGGGAATCGAACCCATGACCCTGTGGACCAAAGGCCAGCACGCCAACCATTTAGCCATGGAGCCGGACGAACCTGAATTGGTTTATCATAACATTCATAACTGTGATAACACACACTGTAACGTACACTACATTTGAAAAATTGAAAATGCGTATAGCTTTTAGTGCCGGGAATGTCCAAGGACAACTTCGGCTTGCTAAGTGCATGTCTTTTGATTTGACGCCCGTAGACCGGTGCGTCTAGATGGGGATGAAATGATGATGATGATGATGATGATGATGATGATGATGATGAAGATGACGTATAGGCCTACACCCAGCCCCCATGCCAGCGGGCTTAAGGAGGGAGACCCAGCTTAACAAAGGAAAAAGAAAAGGTTAATATTCATTCGATTGTTAAATACGCAACAATTGTTGTTGACAATTGCTGCACGTATCCCAGTATTGACATGCTTCCTAGCAACCAGAAGCAACTTCAATAATGTCAGAATTTTAATATTTTAAAATAAGTTATTCAAAATTTCCCGCCTTTTGAACAGTATATCACTGTTTCCCTTATAAATTCCAAGTTTATAAGAATTTTCGTACTTTTCCTTTTTTAAAGTGTGTATCAAAACTCCAGCTACAAAATGAACCTCAATCATTAACATAGACTGTGATTTGGATTTTTGTCGCGTTTTTATTCCGAGCACCAGAAAATATTCATAGCTTTTTAAATAAAAATATTATATAAAATCGAATTTAAATCCTACTGATCTGAATGAGGTACAGATTGTAGTACAATACTATGGGAGAAAACGGAAAAATCATAATTATCCGTGAATCAGTAAGAGAGTTATGAAGGAAACCGTGATATATTGTTAAAAAGGCGGGAAGTTTTGAACATTTAATTTTAAAACGTTATAATTAGAATTTTGACATTATTGAAGTTGCTTCTGATTGCTCTTAAGCATGCCAATCCTGGGGTATGTGCAGCATTTGTCAACTACGTTTGTAGCATATATAACAATCGAATGAATATTGGCCTGTTTTCCCAGTGTTGACTTAGGTCTCCCCCCTTAACCAATTATGGTTAAAATTCCCGACCATGCCAGGAATCGAACCTGGGATCCCTGTGACCAAAGGCGAACACGATGACCATTTAGCTATGAAGCCGGACTCTACATGTGAAGAATTCGTTTTTTTTAAGTAATGTGTTTTTGGTGTAATTTATTTCCTTGACGCAGACATTTTCATTTTATGTTCCCTCCTTAGCAAGAGTTGAAAAGGTCTGTTTTATAACAATAGCTTCATTTTCAATAAAATCAGAAGTTTAGATTGGCAGCGCTAGTCGTCCTCAATTCGGCGAGAACGGAGCTTAAAGGGAATGAAGCCGTTCATCACAGCGTACACTCAGCTGTCAGATACGGCATCCTCCTTATTCTTGACGAGCCAAGCAGAAAGAGCGGCTTTCTGAAAACATTCTGTGAAACCAAATGAGGTATCTTCCAAAAGAACTCAGAGTTTTAATTTCTCTCATCATGGAAATAACTACGTTTTGATTCAATGAAATAAGAACATTTCACTTGGCAATGCAACGGCTGTATCGAACGATTATTCATCCTTATCTCACACAATTAAATTTTGGCATGTCTCTATTATTTTGTGGTTTGGAATCGTGGTGACTCCAGGTGAAGTTTACAATACAATACAATACAATACAATACAATACAATACAATACAATACAATACAATACAATACAATACAATACAATACAATACAATACAATACAATACAATACAATACAATACAATACAATACAATACAATACAATACAATACAATACAATACAATACAATACAATACAATACAATACAATACAATACAATACAATACAATACAATACAATACAATACAATACAATACAATACAATACAATACAATACAATACAATACAATACAATACAATACAATACAATACAATACAATACAATACAATACAATACAATACAATACAATACAATACAATACAATACAATACAATACAATACAATACAATACAATACAATACAATACAATACAATACAATACAATACAATACAATACAATACAATACAATACAATACAATACAATACAATACAATACAATACAATACAATACAATACAATATTCACAGTCTGTTTCCAGTTATTGGACCGGGTCAGGAATGGACTGAAATTAAGTACCCACCTAGTGACGAGGATAGTAATCGTGCCGGCTGCCGAAGCCTGTCGTATTCCTCTGGGGCAATGCTTAATGACTGACAGATTAAATTATATTGGAGAGTGTTGCTGGAATGAAAGATGACAGGGAAACTCGGAGTACTCGGAGAAAAACCTGCCCCGCGTCCGCTTTGTGGAGTACAAATCTCACATGGAGTGAACACGATCTGAACCACGGAACTCAGCGATGAGAGAACGGCGCGCTGCCGCCTGAGCCACAGAGGCTCCAGGTAGAGTTTGTGCTAATCATAATTTTGCGTTGGCTTTTCTAGTCTGACTTAAATTACTTTTCATTAAGTGAAGTAAGTGTTTTTAATTTCGTTTGGGTTGATTACTGTATTAGTGTCTACGGTCCTTACTGCTTTGTCTGTATTGAGGTTACTTAGTTTCTCGCCTGACATCACTGGTCTACCGAGTGAAAAGCTCCCATTGTTTAAAACCCTAGAGCGAATGTTCTCAGAAGAACTAGTTGACTACAGGTAACTTCCATGTATACTTTCTTGAATCTTCTTTGTGTGATCACATTGTCTCTGTTTGTATGGGGAATAACATTCAATCGTAATTATATTCACTGTGTGTTTGCGTGTGTGTTAATTAAATTTGCCAAGACAGTGCACTCGAAGAAAGCGATAGCGAAAGATATATTTCATTTACGGTTGGTGGCTGGTAATGTTCTAGAAACGTGTAGTCTGTATCTTGTGGTGTACCTGAACATCATAATAGGTAGAAACATCATCATCTACTAGACACATATGTGCAGGCACCGCCAATGATGCTTCGTGGAAGTAAACAAGGGAAGAGATCGGCTTGACCTTCCTATGCGTGGATTTGAAGGGTAAGGATGCGTTGAGATTCCGTATGTTGATGCTTTGAGCGAGGTAGGAGGCAAGTTGTTTAGAGTTTTAGAGTTTGGAATAAGTTTATCATTAAAATCATGGCAAGTACCATTTATTTTAAACAATGTGGAATACATTGCATATCTATGTTGTTCAATATTTTTGTAGGTTTAGATGATATTAATTGCGCATAAGTTGTATGAATGTAAAAACTGTATAGAAACTTGCACAATTCAAACGAAAGGAATTTACTATAAATGCCTAACACTACAACAGATTTAAATTTGCATTTTACGTAATACTTCTTAAATATTTTCAAGCAGAAAAATAGAACTTATGTTGCATTTATTTCGCATAAAACTTTCAAATTATGTAATAAAAATAATAATGTTATAATGCACTTTTGCTAGTAACCCTGTCCCCTGTCCCCTGTCCCCTGCAGCAGGCAGGTACCCTGCGTTTGTTCATATCGACCTAGCATGTCTGCACATTGAATTTAAGATTATGAATAAATTAGATTAATTGAAGTGTAGCGAGTCTAAGCAGTTTGTCCCCTCTCCTTTTCAATGTTTACATAGAACAGACAGTAAAGGAAATCAAAGAGAAATTTGGAAATGGAATCACAGTCCAAGGAGAGGAAATCAAAACCTTGAGATTTGCGGATGATATTGTTATTTTATCTGAGACTGCAGAAGATCTCGAGAAGTTGCTGAATGGTATGGATGAAGTCTTGGGTAAGGAGTACAAGATGAAAATAAATAAGTCCAAAACAAAAGTAATGGAGTGCAGTCGAACAAAGGCAGGTGATGTAGGAAATATTAGATTAGGAAACGAAGTCTTAAAGGAAGTAGATGAATATTGTTACTTGGGTAGTAAAATAACCAACGATGGCAGAAGTAAGGAGGACATAAAATGCAGACTAGCACAAGCAAGGAAGAGCTTTCTTAAGAAAAGAAATTTGCTCACTTCAAACATTGATATCGGAATTAGAAAGATATTTTTGAAGACTTTTGTGTGGAGCGTGGTATTGTATGGAAGTGAAACATGGACAATAACTAGCTCAGAAAGAAAGAGAATAGAAGCTTTTGAAATGTGGTGTTACAGAAGAATGCTGAAGGTGAGATGGATAGATCGAATCACGAATGAAGAGATACTGAATCGAATTGGTGAGAGGAGATCGATTTGGCTAAATTTGACGAGAAGAAGAGATAGAATGATAGGACACATCTTAAGACACCCAGGACTTGTTCAGTTGGTTTTTGAAGGAAGTGTAGGTGGCAAGAACGGTAGGGGTAGACCAAGGTATGAATATGACAAACAAATTAGAGCAGATGTAGGATGCAATAGTTACGTAGAAATGAAAAGGTTAGCACAGGATAGGGTGGCATGGAGAGCTGCATCAAACCAGTCTATGGACTGATGACTCAAACAACAGCGAGTCTAAGAACGCAATGGACTGCATTGAAAACAACGTTTTGTGTAAATGTGTCGTAAATAGGGCACGTATGTATATAAATTATTTATACATATACATACAAGATATATTATGTGTGGTAGGCCTACGCAAAATATAACAAGTCGTTTAATGGTTATTCTAAAAGTTTCCAATAGTTGTAATAATAATGTTACTTTTACGGTTTTCAAAGAGGCCGAGGTGCCCGAATTTAGTCCCGCAGGGGTTCTTTTACGTGCCAGTAAATCTACCAACACGAGGCTGACGTATTTGAGCACCTTCAAATACAATCGGACTGAGCCAGGATCGTACCTGCCAAGTTGGGGTCAGAAGGCCAGCGCCTCAACCGTCTGAGCCACTCAGGCCGGCTTACAGAATTCAGGAAGAATGGTGTTTGTTCTTGTGCTCTGTACGCGGAGCCCTAACCCATCTCGACAATATTATTAATTGTGAACCTCTTCAACTAATTACGTGAAACTTGAAGTGTAACATCTAGAAAATGTTACAGAAACAAACAAGTGAAAGGAGAAGAGAGTGAAATTATTGTTCTAGCTGTTGTTGCTGCAGATCCGCACGCTAGATCTCGTGCAATCGCACGAGGAAATGGATGAGTCAGGCAAGTTAATTACGCGTTCTCCACCGTCATAACTTCTATCCGTATCATGTGTCTGTCCTTCAAGAGCTGCATAGAAACTATTTTGAAAACCGTGTTAACTTTTGTACATAGGAATTAATGCAGGATTCACCAGATATACCATACATCTTATTCAGGTGATGAAGCAATATTTACAAATCATGGCCAAGTAAACCTCCAAAACATGTACTATTCGTCCGTTAGTGTGATTTGCTGCCACCCCCGGAATCGAATCCGCGCTCTGCCAAGAAATTTGAAAATTGGGCTCGTGGGCTGGAACAGGGTCCAGTCAGTCTCGGGAGGTCAACTGAATAGAAAGGTGGGGGGGTGTTCGATTCCCACCTCAAGCATCCTCGAAGTGGTTTTCCGTGGTTTCCAACTTCTCCTCCAGACAAATGCCGGGATGGTACCTAACTTGAGGCCACGGTCGCTTCCTTTCCTCTTCCTTGTCTATCCCTTCCAATCTTCCTATCACCGCTCCCCGTAAGGCCCCTGTCCAGCATAGCAGGTGAGGCTGCCTGGGTGACGTACTAGTCCTCCTTTCTAGTTGTATACCCTGACCCAAAGTCTCACTCTCCAGGACACTGCTCTTGAGGCGGTAGAGGTGGGATCCCTCGCTGAGTACGAGGGAAAATCCAAACCTGGAGGGTAAACGGATTAAGAAGAACAAGAAGAAAATGAAACAATCCTCCATTGCTTTCTTCAGGTGGAACTTCAGCGTCCATGGAGTTTGAATATGTGATTTGGAACGGTAAACCACCAGCTCTTTGCCCATTTTTTTCATAAAAAGAAGACTAAATCCTCAAAAGTATGTCATCCTCTAAGAGACTAACTTGCACAGATGTTACAAGACGTTCCACTGCAGACTAGAAAGAACAAGTGCTACCAACATGATGGCTCTCCAGCTCATAGTGCACGACTTACTGCAGCTTGTCTTTCCCGATTGTTTCCAAATCATGGGAATGGACGAATTCCACCTCAACCTTGGCCGGCCCTTTCACCAGATTTGACCCCTTTATTTTTATCTCTGGGTAAAGTTAAAAAATGCTGTTTACAAGGACATACCGACTACACCAGATGATATGAAGCGACGCTTTACTGCTGCCTACGCTGAAATATCTGATGAAATTCTAGAAGGTGTGCATTATTCTTTACATAGCAGCCTGGAAGCTTGTATTGAAGCTGCTGGTAGTCATTTTGAACACAAACATTCTTCTTCAGGTTCCAAAGAATTTGTCTATTCACTTTTTTATAAGTTAGTTCTGACACATGGAACAGGCAACTGCCGGTATTTAGACTTTTTAAAACTACGATAGCTCGTAAACTACTTGTACTATCCTATAGCAACACCATTGACATTGTAATTTTCTCTAATTTTATTATTTTGTTAATGTCGATGAAAATTTTTCCGTTTGAAAATGTAACTTCCTAAAATAAGTACTCATTCTAAAAATTATTAAAATGTGTGTATGAACTAAAATTTTGAGCCCTTAATTACACTTCATTTCTGTGAAAACGGCATATCAATAGCACCTTCCATTTCAGAAATATTTGAGGTTCATATTTTAGGCGATTCACTCTGCATAGCCAAACACCCCTCAAGTGTAGAGGAGGAAGTAATTACACAACTGTTCATTCATTCACAGTATATTATATGCGTTATTATGTTCCTATTCCAGTTTTCTTGAATATGAACCGTAAATAGTAATCAGATCAACTATGTCTACGATTCTTTACGAGGACAGCTTTAAACTCTAGAAGAGGTGAAAGCTTTTGTTCTGTGTTGTTTACCATCATACAAAACAAATAAAAGCCCAGTTACAGAACTTCAAGGTCTCTTGAGTACGAAAAGTAAAAAATTCCATAATCTGTAAACTTGATACTTAGTGGAATTTGGTGATTATTTGTATATCTATCCACCTACGAACCTAGGAATTAGCGTAGTACTTGATCTGTTGTAGGCTGAGTGACCCCCATGGTCATGTGCCGCTCCAGAAATAGTAGTCTAGATTCTAAATTTCTCGCCTTCCTAGCAATGAATCGAATCCACTCTATTGCTTCTGTTTCACGTCACAATTACTCTTTCAGATTTTCGGCTACGATGGAATAGGAAAGGACTAGGATTGGGGAGGAAACGGCCGTGACCTTAGTTAAGGTATAGTCTCAGCATTTGCCTGGTATGAAAATGTTAAACCACAGAAAACCACCTTCAGCGTTGCCAGCAGTAAGATTCGTGTCCACCATCCCGAATGCAAGCTTATAGCAACACCGGCTTTAGCACGTGACCAACTCGCTCAATGAATCGAATCCACAAGCCACTGAATAAATCGAGCATGTCTTTAGACTATACACAGCAGTACAGATACGACAGTCACGCAGGTTTGTAGACAGAGTACACTCAACCTGAAAACACAAAGTCTTCATATTTTGAATTAACAACAACAACAACAACAACAACAACAATTAACTGTTGTAGATTAAACTACAATTATGTTTTATCGCTTTAAGGCATGGTTTCGTGACATAAGCTTAATTCCATAGGTTTTATTGTCTTAACGGCAGACCTTGAGTACGGGCAAGTTTTAATAAAATGGTTGTTTTAAAAATGTATTATACAAAGTGCTGAAGATCTTATTCCTGAAGTTAGATTCGCCATGTTAGTTATTAACTTTTGTGCAACTCTCCCAAACTTCTAATTGATATTAAATGTTTAATGATAAGTAGGCCAAATGGAACTCTGTCTTGTGTAATATTCTCTTTAGTCATATTATATTTTGAGGATTTGCTCCTGTGTTTGGTGTCTTAGTAACTTCGCAAGGACACTTGTGAATAACTAAAGATCTTTCCCTTGTAGCTTCCTTCTTGCGTTAAGCGGATATCCATATTGAAATACAGTGATGCATTCCGTCCACTGTTTCAACATACAGTAGATTCTAAAACAGTCATGTTCTACGACTTTCTTTTCGTCTTTATGACCGACTAAGTAGCATGGTTAGTTGATACACGTTCATTACATGTTGCGGGATCACATCCCAGCTTTTATTAGCATTGAAGAATTCGTAAGTTCACGAGATACTTGCCAGTCAATTCTCAGGTCCGTTACTGAATTTACACTCCAACATCTCAGATAATATACAATAATCTATGGCATGTTAACCATACAGCGTCCTTAACCCGCCTTTTTGTTTCTACTTTTGTGTGATCAGCATTTTGTAGATCTTTCTCTGATATACCACTGATTTTAGATCACTAGTTTGAGTCATCGGTTGGTGCATTTTAAAGTTAATATGACTGAGTTTGTTTAAAATATCAGTGTTTGAAAGTTTGGGATGCATCCCTAGTGAGCAGAGATTTAATTTTGTGAAAAAATGGTTTATCTATTTTTGAATTACAGAAATTTTAAGGGAAGCTGAAAGTGAAAACTAAGTGGAATGCTGTTTGAGTTTCCAGTAGTTGAGTAGTTACGAAAATGATAATCAAGCTTTCAGTTTTTACTGTGGAAATGACCGTTTTCTTTCGCTTGCGTGAGTCATGAAGGATATGGAAAAGGTTGAATGTCAAGGTCATAAACCTTACCAGATAATGATGACGATGACACCACGATTATTAGCCCCTCTTATTCCGTTTCTGTGAGTATGCCGATTGATTAAATCAAGCGGACCGGGCGAGTTGGCCGTGCGCGTAGAGGCGCGCGGCTGTGAGCTTGCATCCGGGAGATAGTAGGTTTGAATCCCACTATCGGCAGCCCTGAAGATGGTTTTCCGTGGTTTCCCATTTTCACACCAGGCAAATGCTGGGGCTGTACCTTAATTAAGGCCACGGCCGCTTCCTTCCAACTCCTAGGCCTTTCCTATCCCATCGTCGCCATAAGACCTATCTGTGTCGGTGCGACGTAAAGCAAGTAGCAAAAAAAAAAATCAAGCGGTAGAGCGCTGGCCTCCTGGGCTCGGTTGACACTGTCGATCCCAGCTCAGTCCCGTGCTCAAATATGCCAGCCTCGCGTCGGTAAATTACTGAGATATAAAATAACTCTTTCCAGACGGACATTCTGGAACCATGACATCTCTGAAAACTGCGGGACGTAAAACTATTATTATTATTATTATTTAAAAGAAAAAATTGCACAAAACATAAAAAAATAGAAAATTATATGTGCACATATTTTATAATGTAGGTTACAGTTTTCCGATACACCTAATACTGTATTAACAGAGTAGTTACTGAATTCAAATACCGAGTTTCATGAAATTTCGTCGAACCATTTCACCGTGATGTGTAGACAAACATCCACATAGACAGACAAAAATTGAACTGAATCAACTTTTGAATTTTGCATACCCAGTCCGAGATAAAATTGAAGTATGAGGCAAATAATTGAATTGCACAGCCAAAAATGTAACTTTATTTATATACATGATGTCAACAACGGAGAATAACTGATCACTTGGACATTTCAAAGTCTACATTCAATTTTTATGTTCTTTTGTGACAATTTTATGTGTGCAAATTTTATGTTCTTTTAAGCTAACTTGACACAAATTCTAACAAGTGATTTAAATTTATTTGATAGTAGTAGTACGCCTTACGTGTAGCGCTCGCATTGAAGTCGATATAAGTATGATTTGAACACTGTTTGTAACAAAATAGGACAGCCCCACACATATATTTTCTCTTGCTCCACATTTGTTTGACGTAAATATGTCTAATGGCTGGGATTCATCTGAAATTAGTGATATAAAATGTGTGACGCTGTTACCTAATAACCGTACAGGCTTTGATGTGAATTATCGATGGATGGTCATGACTGAGAGACATACTGAATCCTACTCGTCGACTACAAATTACATTCAAATGTCTCTAAAAAGCGATTCGTTATATGCAAATGCATTAAAATGTAGCAATTTGAGTTTCATTTATTGAAAGACACGATCATTGTTTCTCCCAACGGGAAATTTGACACCATTTTTATTTTCATTACCCGCCGTCTTCCACCTTGAAGAACGTTTCTCTCACAGAGTGTAAAAGTGTTATATTCACGCCACTAATAGATATTAATAACGATTTTCATCCTAATCTACTCAGCTGTACCACGCTCGACCTGCGAACTCTCCGGGCTGTATGCCACAAAAAGCTTCTTTAATAAATAAAAGTGCTATTATCTGGGAAATTGCCCAAATTTCATAGGAAATACGTGTGGGCACTTCTCTAGGACATTCAATTCTAAATCCTGCATGTATGCGCTATTTTGATACAACTGACAGTTCATCTGTTATTGTGGTCCTTATCGGGTAAATCATATGTAAAAAATACCGAAAAGCACTTTTCCTGTAAAATTGCTGAAGTTAGGAAATTAAATTCTAAGTGTGCATAGTATCCTCGTCCCAAGGTGGGTGCAGCTCTTTTCAGGCCACCCTCAATGCAGGTAAGATGCATGTACGATTCTTAAATCTCTAACAGTACCCAAAATAGAACTTAGACCTCCGAGGACAGCAGCTAATAGCGCTAACCGTGGACTCCATTCTTGAATATTTTATGTTTTTGCTATTTGTTCTAACGTCGCACCGACTCAGAGCGGTCTTTTTTTATCCGAGCTCGATAGCTGCAGTCGCTTAAGTGCGGCCAGTATCCAGTATTCGGGAGAAAGTGGGTTCGAACCCCACTGTCAGCATTCCTGGAGACGGTTTTCCGTGGTTTCCCATTTTCACACCAGGCAAATGCTGGGACTATGCCCCAATTAAGACTACGGCCGCTTCCTTTCCCACTCCTAGCCCCTTTACTTCCCATTGTCGCCATGAGACCTATCTGTGTCGGTGTGACGTAGAGCAACTTGTAAATATTATTATTATTATTTTTTTTTATTTGTAAGTAGTAGTTACTGAATTCAAATACCGAGTTTCATGAAATTTCGTCAAACCGTTTCACCGTGATGTGTTCGCCGAAGTCATTATATTTATATTTGAAAATGAGGGCTCTAGATATAAACGCGGTAATTTCCACCTGACCCCGTTTTACAGAAAGTATGATTTTTTTCAGAACTCCATAAACATAATGTCTTCAGGTCTGCCGACATTGTGGCTCGAACCCACTATCTCTCGGATGCAAGCTCACAGCTGCGCGCCCCTAACCGCACGGCTAACTCCCCGGTCGGAAATGTCTTACGGTGACGATGGGATAGGACAGGGCTACAACTGTGAAGTAAGTAACCGTGGCCTTAATTAAGCCCAATCATATTCCTAGTGTGAAAATGGGAAACAACGGACAATCATCTTCAGGGCTACCGACAGTGAGGGTTCGAATCCGCTATCTCCCGAATGCAAGCTAACAGCAACGTAGACAACTTGTTCGGTTATTCTTGAATAGTAATAACTGTTTTGGTAACCTATTCACTTTAAAAGGCCGTAGACAACACATTTTCCGGCTTGGACTAGTTTCTTCAAAAAACAACTTCTCCCCTGCTAAAATACCTTAATTATAACCTACAGCAATTTTGAAGGAATGTGCTTTTTATTGGTGGAAGAATTAAAATCAGGTGAGTTGTTCCTGCACATACAACTTTCTCTCTTTGTAATATTATACTACCGATACTTATTTGTAGAGTGTCCTGTGTAATTTAGATATAGAACAACCTTACATCCTATGTAAATAGAATTAGGGAAGAGCCGTACGAAATGGTTCATGGTGCAATTTTGTCGCAGGGACGTATATCCACTCCGTATTCAATTTATTGGTACCTGAAAAGCACTTACACGTGAATGATGGGGCTTGCAGGGCAGTTAAGTTTAAAGATCTATTGAATTCCGTAATCCATTACCACTAAAGCAGAACTATTTGATCATTTGCCAACTTGATGTGATGATATTTGCACGAGTGCGAGTTATTGTTTCTCTGATGGGCAGAGGACGTCATGATAACAAAATCGATGAGTTATGCTGCAGACTGACCCACTCAGTTGCACATCATAAGCCCACATATTGTGACATTTATTGTGAATTTGAGTTGTTTGAAAATAGCTGTTTGCCGAAATAATTATATTCAGTACATTTCAGCTTTTTAAAATGAGGGCTCTATATATGAATGGGGTAATTTCCACCTGACCCCGTTTTACTGTAAGTATGATTTTTTCAGAACTCCATAAACATACAGATAATTTTATACTTTTGTCCGACATGTCTCTGTATGAATCATCACTCATGTGTGAACTGGTATCTTCCGTAACACTTCAATACTACAATAATGAGAGTTGGAAATTCTTAAATTCCTAGCCACTTGGAAGCTGTCGAGATTGTAAAAGAACCCGAGAATTTCAATTAAATATGTTGTGCTGTGTAGATTTATTAAAGGGAAACGTGTTTGTACGTCAAATTTAACGGAATTTTGAATATTTTGCTTACACTTTTGTAAGTTGTACCGTTGTGAAGCAATTTCAGGATGCCAACTTCACTCTTAGAAGAGTTCTTCAGCGATCCAGCAAATATAATGACACACCTCTCTTATAGGCTGTATTGCTCCACGGAGATTCGATGCCGAATCAGGAGTAATAAAATTAACCCGTATTTACTACCATGGCATCTATGTTGCAATAATAGCCCATGGACGTGTGGTTCCATCTCTTGGCACAGGCCAGAATAAAGTGTAGCTTTCACCGAAGTCCCAGTCTCATCCATGGCTGTGACAATATGGAAGCTGCTGGGGTATGGGTGGTGCTGAGTAATGACATTCAGAGCACGACTAGTGCATCTGAGTGTTATGAAACGTGTTGCTCATAGGGTCAGTCGTACTGCAATAGCACTTTCTGACCCAGTGAGGAGAGCAATGGCAAACTACCTCACTCCTCGTCTTGCCTAGTATGCCTCATTTTGGTACTGCCATTGGTTTTTGCGGTTTCCTTATAACCACATAACTTTTGGTGGTGCTATTTGAGGATCCAACTAGCCTCTGGGTTGATGACCTAACAGACAGACAGACAGACAGACAGACGGACGGACCGACAGACAGACAGACAGACAGACAGACAGACAGACAGACAGACAGACAGACAGACAGACAGACAGACAGACAGACAGACAGACAGACAGACAGACATGTGGTCCAGAGATCATGCTCAAGTTTCGGATTATAATGAGTATGGGTATTTTAAAATTTAGAACAAAATGGGGTAATATATTTTCATTCGTATTATATTTGTATTCACTAAATCTTAAACGAACTAAAAATAGAACAAATGAGTTTGGCATAAAAATGTACAATCATTTAATAAATACGGACAGACAGTGCTGCTAAAAACTAAATATAGTAAATATTAAATAGTTTACATTTTCTTAAAATTTACTGCCATGGATCAACCTTCAATATACACATACTTTAACATCCACACACGCAGCATTCTTACATTCATAGCACGGTTTTATTTGGAGACAATATTGTGAGATGGTTAAACGTCAGGTTTTGAGTTTCTCTAATAGGAAAAGTCCTTTCAGTATTAATACTGTGTTGATGGGGTGAAAGTTCCTTATGCTGATCGCTGTAAGTACCTAGGTGTTAATATAAGGAAGGAAAGGGTAGAGATCTCTGAACATGGTTATGCGGGTATTTAGGGGTTTTAGTAAGAATGTAAAGGAGAGGGAACAAAAGTCTCTGGTAAGACCCCAATTACAGTATGGTTCCATTGTATGGGACCCGCACCAGGATTACTTGATTCGAGAACTGGAAAAAATGCAAAGTAAAACAGCTTGAACTTGTTCTGGGTGATTTCCGACAAAAGTGTAGCGTTACGAAAATGTTGAACAGTTTGGGTTGGGAAGACTTTGGGAGAAAGGAGACGAACTGCTCGACTAAGTGGTATGTTCCGAGCTGTCAGCGGAGGGATGGCGTGGAATGACATTAGTAGACGAAAAAGTTTGAGTGGTGTTTGTAAAAGTAGGAAAGATGAAAATATGAAGAAAAAGTTGGAATTCAAGAGAACAAATTGGGGCAAATATTCATTTATATGTAGTGAGTTAGCGATTGGAATAATTTACGAAAGGAGATATTCAATAAATTAAAAAAAATCGTTGCAATCATTTATGAAAAGGCTAGGAAAATAAGAGGTAAGGAACGTGCCACCTGGGTGACTGCCCTAAATGCAGATCAAGGTTGGTTGGTTGGTTGGTTGGTTGGTATGCCACACTTTCCTGCTAGGCTGTGCCTTTATAACCGGTACTCCTGTTGAAGATCTAGTCTGATGATCGTTGCTGTAGATTCTCTCATCAATAGTACACGTCAGAATTTATGATTTTCATTAATAATAATAATAATAATAATAATAATAATAATAATAATAATAATAATTAGCGTCCGGCTCCGTGGCTGAATGGTCAATGTAGCAGTCTTCGGTTCAGAAGGTCTTGGGTTCGATATCCTGGGGATATTATCTGTATGTGGTAAATTCCTTTGGCTCTGGAACTGGGTATTTGTGTTAATACAAGCCCGTTCACTAGGACACAACACACTACTCTACAAACCACCACCAGAAACAAGGAATGGTAGAATACATCCTTCTACGTAAGATTGACTTCAAGGAGGAGATCCGAACTTAATACTGGAGCAAGTCCACATTTACGACACAACCGGCACACGCGATCACACCTGGATTTGGGACACGTGGTATAAGAAAATTATAATAAGCGTTTTTACACTCCTGTAACTTGTAACGTTCTCAAAAAGTTCCAAGATGTCAGCCGGCATTTGACTATCAAGTTTCTCCTTCAACGATCCAGTAACTAAAATTATATGCGTCCCGCAGGCCTACTCGTAGTCTACCTGTGCAGAGATTCGATACTGAAACTTAGAAGCTACACCTAATATTATTATGCAGCACACGCCGGATTGTTTCTCCTAACTCTCGGCATTGGTCACCATAATTTCGTGCCTCACAAGAAAACATCTACAGGTATAGTTTCAAGTTATAGCTATCGTGGGCTTCCGATCAGTTCTGAGATATAAATGACAAATAATTCATTATTATTCCCTGCAGGCTGCACTGTGTGATCCGCACGGAGCAACAAAACCCGCCAACAGCCGGCTTTTACACCACAGTTCCCACGTGGGTTCGCCGGGAATCGATTTCAGCTCGTTTCCATGAAACGTCAGCGACGAGACCACAGAGACGTGGCTGTTTTGCTCTACAATGTGACGCACCATTTTATTGCATGAATCTCTGCTTTTGAGAGAGCCAGTCTGCTCCAACAGTAGATAGACCAAAGTACTCCTTCTCGGAGGATAATGTGACCTTTGAAAGTTCGCTCTAAAATATAGCAGTTCCAGAACTGCGGAGATTAAACTGCTCCAATAACCTGAACAACATTATCAGGTACATCATCTTCCTTGTCATAAATAATAAGTAAACATATTTTGTACAGAGAGATCTTTCAATGGACTTTCTCTGCTACACACAAAGAGACGAAATACACTCCTTAGTGAGTATTGAGTATACAGTATATGCTAAGAATGCCATAGGACGATAAGCACAACGTGGAATTATTTTGTTATCCACAACCTCTACTTCGAATGTACGAACAAATGAGGTCCATTCCCAATTCACATCTGCTTATTTTAGACTGGTAATGCATACAAATATGAAGTTCGTTCGTGCAACATCGTGAAGCTTCGTGGACAGGTGTGAGGCAGTGGTGCGATGGTGAAAACATCCAGGAACCTCTGTACGTACAGATCAGCACAGGGTGTCACCATCCTGAGCTACAATACATTGCTGCATCGTGTGCGATAAGGAGTCAACAACATTCTGGATCACATCTTGTGTGACTGAGTCCCATGCTTAAGACAACGTGAGGGCCAATTCGTCCACAGTTCGGGGTGGATGAAGAGAGTTGTGCAGGTGTTTACCCATCATGTTCCATTCATGTTGAAAAGGTTTTAGGTCTGGGGACCTGGCGGGCTGCTTTAAAATCGTATTGTCTTGGATAGCTTCCCTGGAAATTACGGTGTAGTGGTACATGACAAAGAGTTATGAGATTCTGGATAGTGAAGGTGCTTCAGGTTGGTCTGTGGGCTTCAGTTCCATTTTTACCTGAACGCATACACTGCAAGCGTAGAAGTTCAGGGCAGATGACGCAACAATTATAGTAAGTTTAGTGAGTAGATATAGTAGTGCAATCAGAATGTTGTTGGCAGGATAGGAGAGGTGGTGGTATACTATTTCTAATTACTAGATTGCGTGCTGACAGCCTGTATTAAATTTCAAACTTCTCATCAGTGTTCATATTGTACTTTTCATGGTGATTCGTCCGTCGGATGATTATGTTAAACGCTTAGCAGACCGCTTGTTGCTATTCGACAGGAGTAGTCTATGTGCCGACCCTATTCCTATATGATGATGATGATCAACATCATCATCATCGCACAATGAAACGCGTGTGGACGTCAAACCAGTACCAAGTGAGCTAAACACGTCTTCGGATAATAGCGCATGTGCATACTTAGTAAGGCCGCCTCGCAAAGCCCATTTGAATTTGCCTCCGAAACGACCTTATTGGCTCATTTCAGCAGCCCGTAAAAAGACAACGGTGCGAGATACATATTTCTTTTTGTGTTTTTGCTACTTGCTTTACGTCGTACCGACACAGATAGGTCTTAGGGCGACGATGGGACAGGAAAGGGCTGGGGATGGAAGGAAGTGGTCGTGGCCTTAATTAAGGTACAGCCCCAGCATTTGCCTGGTGTAAAAATGGGAAACCACGGAAAAGCATCTTCAGGGCTGCCGACAGAGGGGTTCGAACCACTATCTCCCGGATGCGAGCTCACAGATCCGCGCTCCTAACCGCACGGCCAACTCGGCCGGTATATATATATATATATATATATATATGTGTGTTTCAGTAGGACCAATCCTCTAACTCTCGTGTACCAGGTTCACGTTGTTTCCGACCTTCCTGTATATAAATAATAATAATAATAATAATAATAATAATAATAATAATAATAATAATAATAATAATAATAATAATAATAATAATAATAATAATCGATTATTAGAAAATATAAATCAAGATTATATAACTTTGTTACGACACCCATAAACTCGTCGAACCATTAGTAACAAATAAATATTGCTATTCTACAGGAAAAGGTCGAGACTTTTGAATCTTGAAGGTTCCCTTATAACGTCTTCAACTCATTAATATTTTCCCCTTGTAGTCCTCTGGTATTCCTCTTATTTTAGTTCATTACTACTCTTCCTCGCATCCTCGCTCCCTCTTTCCTGCCCAACGGCTTCCCGTCCCATCTCCTTCAATGTCTGCTCATTTCCTGATTCATTTCTCGTTTTCTTAAACTGCGAGCTGGAAATTCAAGAACGATGGCATTGTTCAGAAACAGTGAATAACTTGATCTCCAACGGGACATATTTGTTTCAACAGTTGTACAGTCATGAGCTCATTATGCTTATTGACCGAGTGGACAATAACGATATTTTGTGCTGAGTCCTCGATTCAATAAATCGATCATTAACTCTCACGGAAAGCCTATGCGCCATTGACGACACGTCGTTGGAAGAGAAAGAGTAAGATACGTTCCTGTTCCTTTCCTTACCACCTGCCGGGCTGAGTGGCTCAGAGGGTTGAGGCGCTGGCCTTCTGACCCCAACTTGGCAGGTTCGATCCTGGCTCAGTCCTGTGGTATTTGGAGGTGCTCAAATACGTCAGCCTCGTATCGGTAGATTTACTGGCACACGTAAAACAACTCATGCGGGACTAAATTCCGGCACCTCGGCGTCACCGAAAATCGTAAAAGTAGTTATTGAGACGGTAAGCAAATAACATTGTTATTATTCCTTACCACCTCAGTTGGATATATGGCTTATTATTATTATTATTACTATTATTGTTATTATTATTATTATTATTATTATTATTATTTCGAAATTTATCATCGATGAACGACGTAAATTAACCCATTGCTATTATTTGCGTTATTTTACCACTTATATTTTTGATCGCCCTAATTATTTATTCTTTCCGCTCTTCAGTCCAAATGTAAATTATTTTCTTGCTTTCTTTCTCCTGGAAACCCTTACAATATTGCATTAACCTTCCACAAGTTGTTCTGTCCTGTATTATGTCTTCAGTTATCCCCACTTCTTCCATGTCTTTGTTTATCCCTTGAACCCACTGATTGCCATTCTTACTCCAGTAAACATGCTTCAACACTTGTTTGGTTAGTCTCTGGTCGTCCATCCTCATTATAAAGAAAAATATAAAACTCTCCTGTTCCTGACTATATCCGACAGATTGTCATTATTATTATTATTATTATTATTATTATTATTATTATTGTTATTTGATTATTATTATTCCTGGACTCTGGCTTCTTTATGAATTTATTGGGATCGGCACTTCGTGTGAATTTGGCCCTGTTTTTCTACCGGATGCCCTTCCTTGCGCCAACCCAGTGTGAAGGATGTATTCGGTATTGCATGTTTATGTGGTGGTTAGTAGTGTGATGTGTTTATTTTGCATGTGTATGAAGAAATGTGTGTTAAGACGATAACGAACACTTCGTCCCTGAAACAGAGGAATTAACTACGTCCTCGCCCCTGGCGGGAATCAATCCCAGAGTCATCTGACTCGGGAACATTCAGCCTAGGTGATAGATTATTATCAGGGCCAGGATTTTTATGACCTGAAAAGTTAGAAAATGATCTATGAAATAATAGGAAAAATTCAGTAAAATTACTCGAAAACTTTAAAAAATGATAAATTTTAAATGAATTTTTACGATTAGTTTTCTAATCGAGTTGATATAGTCTATATTTATGTTATAGACATAAGCATTTGGTCTTTTTCCGTGTCAAGAAAATAAGGTGAAATTCTTTACGTTTCGCAGAGAGCTTTGCTCCGCCTCTTCAGAAGAAAATCTCGGTTTTTCACGAAGAAGAATTCTCCAATTCGAGGTGTCTCTCCTGGAATGTGGACATTTCCAAGGAGTAAGTGGTGAACAAAGTTTCTTTAGTCCCATGATTCTCAAGTCTCCGTATTCATCCTCACTTGCTTGCATCCGGGAGATAGAGGGTTCGAATCCCACTATCGGCAGCCCTGAAAATGGTTTTCCGTGGTTTCCCATTTTCACACCAGGAAAATGCTGGGGCTGTACCTTAATTAAGGCCACGGCCGATTCCTTCCAACTCCTAGGCCTTTCCTATCCCATCGTCGCCATAAGACCTATCTTTGTCGGCGCGACGTAAAGCCCTAGCAAAAAAAAAAAAAATCCTCACTTAAAGTTGCGATAATATCAAATAGGCCTACCACACGCGTAAATGCTTCAAAATCCTCAAACATGTAACAAAATGACACTAAATTCCACAAAATCACCTAATAATGACGTATCATTCTAGACAATTTTCTAAAAATACAAAATGAAAACATGACAAAATGGCCTAATAAATCAGCATTTCTACAATGTGGGAACTATGATCGGGATTTCTGTACAAGTTACCAACGTCTGTTGTGAAACAATTAAACGATGACATCTCATCAAAATCCTAGCCGTGATTATTATTATTATTATTATTATTATTATTATTATTATTATTATTATTATTATTATACTACCTATAGAGCCTCCGTGGCTTAGGCGGCAGCGCGCTGGCCTCTCACCGCTGGGTTCCGTGCTTCAAATCCCGGTCACTCCATGTGAGATTTGTGCTGGACAAAGCGGAGGCGGGACAGGTTTTTCTCCAGGTGCTCCGGTTTTCCCTGTCATATTTCATATTTCATTCCAGCAACACTCTCCAATATCATTTAATTTCATCTGTCATTCGTTAATCATTGCCCCAGAGGAGTGCGACAGGCTTCGGCACCCGGCACAATTCCTATCTTCGCCGCTAGATGGGGCTTCATTCATTCCATTCCTGACCCGATCGAATGACTGGAAACCGGCTGCGGATTTTCATTATTAGACTATCTATAGCGTGAACACTATAGGAATTTGATTAATGAGCGATAGAGATCATTGACCATTCTTGAAGGGCAAACGGGTAATTTTGAGATTATACTATCCGTTTGTCTTCCTTGAAAGGCATTATTAAATAAATAGCTTGTGTTCTTTTAAATGATGGCCACTTGCTAATCTATGCCATTATCCTTATTTTCAGGTAAGGTGGTGTGCAGTTGGCGGTGGCGAAAAATGTCCCTATACGTAAGTAGATTAATGTTGTTTGCTACAGTGAAAAGGAAGGAAGGTGTAGGATTCTTCATGACGCGCGTATTCATCTCTTCCTACTGTCTCTGCGCGGAGGTCATCGTTGAGAATGTCTGACGACTCACCTGTCACAATTTATTGCATTGTTAAGTGCACCACTACCGCTAAAGGTAACTTGCACGAAGGGGGGTCTGACTTGTTTACAACACATGCCAGTGTCGCAGTGTACCCAATTTATGCCTTGAGTGCTCTCTGTAGAGGGATATGAATCGACCATGGAATGAGGAATATTGAGGTCCAGTACCATTTCAAAATTGTGGAGGATATGCTTTAATTACTATAGGGTGGATAAAATAATACTGGCCTAGATAAAAGTATAAGAATGACGCGGAACTGACACTTGTTAATGAGCAGGAGAACTGTCCTTCACAGGAAACGCTGGAAATCGTCATTTCGATGCACCAATTTGAAATCACGACCGACACGTTGGGAGCCAACTAGCTAGATCACTAGACCAGTAGAGAACAGCACTCATTCCGGAAAATTTATAATTATACAGTATTTTTATATTGGATATGAGAGGGATGAACACAGAATCCACCTTCGGTTTGTCCAGTATAACTTTCGTGTGGAGTTGCCTATGTTGAAAACCGAGATTGAGCGGTGAAATACCGATGCCTAACAGCTGAGCTGTGGAGTAGCTTAAAGGTCTATTCTATTAGAACAACCATATCCATTTGGTGTATATTCCTGAAGAAGTGGATCAAAGCCTCCGTGAGACGCACACTTTCCTGAAGTTTTTTCCCACGATATAAACCCAAAACAATATATTGTGTGTTATCCTGGATGTGTCCTGCTCCATGGATAACTGATCATTGTAATGACCATCGGTATTCAGAACCCCGTGTTTGATTCCCGGCCGAGTCGAGCGACTTCAATATTCAACCATTAATTCTCTTGGTTTGGTGGCTGTGTGTTTGTATTATCTTTCCAACATCCCTGAAACTCACACACTACACACAATAACACTGTTTTCTATACTTTCGGTATATGCCGCCACCCTCGATCGTGTTTGCCTTAAAACGGCTGCACAACGTTAGCAATAACAACAAGAATTTTTTTTTTTGCTACGGGCTTTACGTCGCACCGACACAGATAGGTCTTATGCCGACGATGGGATAGGAAGGGCCTAGGAGTTGGAAGGAAGCGGCCGTGGCTTTAATTAAGGTGCAGCCCCAGCATTTGCCTGGTGTGAAAATGGGAAACCACGAAAAACCATCTTCAGGGCTGCCGACAGTGGGATTCGAACCCACGATCTCCCGGATGCAAGCTCACGGCCGCACGCCTCTACGCGCACGGCCAACTCGCCCGGTAACAAGAAATTATTATCATCATTACCTTGGCTGTGAACTGATCAATTTTAATGATCATATTTAAATTTAAAGTTGCTGCTTTCTAAACAGCAACAAAGTGTCTATTACGTAAAGCCGAGACAATAAAGCGTCCTCAGTTCACCCGGACGGATACCCCTGTGGGTGGGGGCGGTAAAATAACACGGTATCCCGATTAAAAGAGGCCTCAGTGCTCTTAACTTGGGGGTGTGGGTTGGCTACCTTGGAGCTTTATCTGAGTCCTGGCATTGCGTCCAGTTACTTGTGCCTGGCTCCTCATTTTCAGTTATCCTATCCAACCTCCCTTGGTCAACTCTTGTCCTTTTCCGACGCCGACGGTATTAGGTGTCGAGGCATAGGGAGCCATTCATTTTCACGCCCTTCGTGGCCTTTGTCTTCGCTCTGCCAATGTCTTCATTTTTCGAAGTGTCGGACACCTTTCATTTTCCCCCCTCTGATCATTGTTAATAGGGGATGGTTGCCCAGTTGTACTTCCTCTCAAAACAATAATCGCCACCACCTGCACTCACCCAAACGGACATGGTTTCAAATTACCATCAGTAGGCAGAAGAATTTAGAAAACGAGTCTTCCAGTTTTGAGAGGCATATTATTGTGAAGATCACTCAGCCTACATAAAATAATGAGTAGGCCAATTTCTGGAGACAAAGGTGGACTCTCACTGTGTCGCACTTGAGGCCGATGTTTCGAATAGCGGAAGCCTTACCTTACAGTCCTCTAATCGCCTGTATGTCCGACTCGTTGGCTGAATGGTCAGCGCACTGGCCTTCGGTTCAGAGGGTCCTGGGTTCGATTCCCGGCCGGGTCGGGGATTTTAACCTTCATTGGTTAATTCCAATGGCCCGGGGGCTGGGTGTTTGTGCTGTTCTCAACATCCCTACAACTCACACAGCACACATAACACTATCCTCCACCACAATAACACGCAGTTACCTACACATGGTAGATGCCGCACACCCTCATCGGAGGGTCTGCCTTACAAGACCTGCACTCGGCTAAAAATAGCCACACGAAATGATATTATCGCCTGTATGGAGGCGTGAATAGTCTCAAGGAGAATAATGGATAGGAAGAGCTTTGTGGAATACAAAGTTTTACCGGTGAAGCGACGATATATTTTTATATCGACAGTTCACTGTATATTTTTTCGAGTATTATCCAAAGAGACGAGTGAATAACTATTTCCCTTTAATGTAAATTGTGTTTCTTGAAATGTAGTTTTCTGACGACTTCATGAAAGCAACATTATCTTAGGAGTGTTGTTGTCTTCATTCGATGGTATATCTTCCATCGTCTCAGATCTTCTGAACCAATATATTGCGTCGAATAATGGATGACTATTGAAGTTTTGTTTTAGCAACATTTATTTCCATGCGACATATTTATGCTAGAGTGTCTACTCAAACATCACAGACATTAAGAAAGGGAATCTCTTGAAATTTCAGCTCCTTCTCCCTGAGACAGATGTGCACTGTGAAGTTACTAATAAAAATAGCGTTTAAGTACATATTTTTTATATTTTTAAATTATATGAAATGTATGTTGGAAAAATCTCCTAGCAAGTTAATACTTTGTGAAATATTGCTGTTCACTAACTCTGATAAAACAGGTATTGTATCAATAAATTTATTTGGCGGAAAGTATAGCTTTCGATGTATGATAATCTCTGTTAGTCCTGCTACCAAGTTTATTGAATAACACAATGGGCTGCTCTTCACATATTGTTCTCGGATGATGTAGTGGAACATTATTTAAATAGACAGTGCCGATATGATCAATACCCGGGGCAGTCTAGCGGTCACGGAACTCTACCATACTCACCCCCTCATTATTAACGAGGTACTATAAATGTCAGCCCAACTTTACCTTCTGATTGATGCGTATAGCCTGTCATATCACGTAACAGGTGTTCAGCAGCGGATCTGAGTATCTCTCCATAATAACGGAAATATTAATTTGTTGCTGATAATTTGCTATGAAGACTCAAAGGAAGGTTTGTCTCTAATTTTATAGTGAGGAAAAAGCTCACCGTATTTTATCCTGTTTTTATAGGCAGCATGTTCATAAGTGCGTTATTTATCATTTAACTGAACACAGGAAGATAAATCGCTATCATGATAATAGAGTTGGCATTTTTTGGCCCTTGAGAACTATTCAAGGTTGAATAAAAGTAAATATTAGAGAATGGGTATCATTTATAAGAGTGTTAGTGAACTATTTTACGTACTTGCTGTATACAAGCCATTAAGCCCACTTCCCTGCGCTACACTGCTGTAGAGAGAGTTGCTGGAGTAACAGGGGTGCTAATAGGCCGTATCGTTAACGTTCATGATATTGATGTATAGTAGATTACATACTACTCTTTAAACAATAGCATTGCGATACATCCTTGTAGTGCTTAAAATGAGGATCAGATTGAAGAAGAGTTGAGAGACACTGACCACTTAGGACTGGAATTCATTTCAGAAGTCGTTCAGAAAGTAAATATGCCGGGCTGAGTGGCTCAGACGGTTGAGGCGCTGGCCTTCTGACCCCAACTTGGCAGGTTCGATCCTGGCTCAGTCCGGTGGTATTTAAAGGTGTTAAAATACGTCAGCCTCCTGTCGGTAGATTTACTAGCACGTAAAAGAACTCCTGCGAGACTAACTTCCGGTAAATCGCCCTGTCCGAAAACCGTAAAAACATAGTTAGCAGGACGTAAAGCAAATAATATTAAAGTAAATGTTATATCACATATGGCACAACGTTAAATCATTTAAATAAAAATTCAACGTATTAGGTCGTGTTCATCGCCTATAGTGCATGTTCTTATTCTTCTTCTTCTTATTATTATTATTTTGCTAGTTGCTTTACGTCGCACCGATTCAGATAGGTCTTATGGCGACGATGGGACAGGAAAGGGCTAGGAGTGGGAAGGAAGCGGCCGTGGCCTTAATTAAGGTACAGCCCCAGCATTTGCCTGGTGTGAAAATGGGAAACCACGGAAAACCATTTTCAGGGCTGCCGACAGTGGGGTTCGAACCTACTATCTCACGAATACTGGATACTGGTCGCACTTAAGCGACTGCAGCTATCGAGCTCGGTCAATATAATTATTATTATTATTATTGTTATTATTATTATTAATTTTCTACAAGTTGTAGGTACAATCAGGGATGGTCAATGGAGAAGGGGCATAGCCCCACATACACGAAAGTGCCTCTATCCTCACTTAAACTTACAATATTAAAAAAATACAATTATAGTCTTCTACATAATGTGCTTATATACAGTTACCGTATTTACATAATATTCATAAGGCCTGTTCAACATTCCAGTAATTCTACACACACACTCTCTCTCTCTCTCTCTCTTTGAATCCCGACATATACTTCGGCTAGACCGGCTCGTTCGTACCTACTTGCAGAATCACTCGGGATCACATAAACTTTCATCCGTCCTCCTACGCACGCTCAGCATTTACACAGTAGAGAATTATGTTACGCACAGAACGTTTCGTTATGTATATCTTATTTTTACCTTTTTACAAAATGTTTCAGCAGGTAGTTTTCTTGTGTGCGGCGAGAGTTCATTCCGTAGCCGAGCAGAACGAATAAAGAAGCCACTTTGCTAGGATGCTGTTCTTGTAGTGGAGGGAAAAGGGACGTACCTCGACCTCTTTAAGCGGAACGCTAGTTAAGCTTTAAGCGGTTGTGAGGGTTGATATGAATGTTACCTGCGAGAGATTTTCTCCGAAAAGCGATATATGTTTGTTTGGAGAGATGTTAGTTAAATAGAGAACAACAATGGTCAATTGGACACCAGTGGTATCCGAACCCAGGCCCTCTAAATATCACGTCGGTTGCTCTATCAGATTGAACTCTGGTGGCCTAGGTCATATTTGTTCTGTTGGAAATAATCTAAGCTACAGGTCTGGCATTACTGCCATCATATACGGAGCGAGTTGGCCGTGCAGTTAGGGGTGCGCAAGTGGTTCGAACCCCACTGCCGGTAGCCCTGACGATGGTTTTCCGTTATTTCCCATTTTCACACCAGGCAAGTGTTAAATGAGTCCACGGACGCTTTTTTCCCACTCCTAACCCTTCCCCATCCCATCGTCGCCATAAGACATATGTCGGTGCGATGTAAAACAGCTTGTGTACTATCGTCACACTGTAGAATGCGTGGAAGTCGCCCGTTGTGGAACAAGTCAGTGAATGTCAGAAAGATATTCTTGTAATTAGAATGTTAGCAGTAACGAATTCATTTGTAGCAGAATATGTTAAGTGGTATTCTACTATACAGTAATACATTGTAAAGATTATAGATGCAATTGACTAAGCCTGTAGGGATTTTAATTCTGGATTGAGGAAGTCTGGAGCAGCTTTCGCTCAGACTCGTGACACCAACGGAGGAGCTGTTTGATGCGAGAGGCAGCGGATCAGGTCAAGAAAGCCAAATAGTAAGGCTTAAGATGCCTTCTTGGCAAGCCAAGTCCCGTAATAGGCCGTTACGCCACAGGGTACAGTGACTGCTACATTCTTCAAATTAGTTTCGGATAGTCTCTTCCTACTCTGTTGAAGACTCACCTTCCTTTCTCATTCCGTTAACGCGAATTACTGTCCTCAAGCTGCTCATCACCTGAAGGCGGGACATACTACGTTCTGTAATTGATTAGACATTCGTCTCCAATGTTGTTGCAGGATTTAGTGTCTAGCACAATTGGTTGACTCTTGAGATTTCTAAATATCACTGAACAGTACCGTAAATGGAAATATGCATGTAATTCGTATGTTTACATGTACATTAAATACAAAACATCTCCTATTGTTTTACTATCTTATGAAACAAATTTGCATGTCAAGTTCATATGTACCTCTTTTAACAAATAACCTATGGAAAATTCTTCACTATACTCATCACTCTCCTCCAGAACTTCCCGGTTTGAAAGACGGTGCTATCACAGAGTGACAGAGTGACTGCCGTCTAAGGGTTCACATTTTTCTACTCGGGTGTAAGATATATATATAGGAGCGTCAATTGGACCAACTCGGGCTATTCGTCAAGTGGATGTCCTAATCCAACGCACCCTGTCAGTTGTATTCAGAATCGACTGATACTGACATAATTTGAAGGTTTTTTTTGTCTTAAACTGTGCAACTTTGGTCCTCGCCTGCATTTGGGGCTAAATATGGACAATTATGTTCTTTCACGTGATGATAATAAGATGATGATAAGACTCTCTGTCATTTATTAGTATCCGAAGCAATACATCATATAAATTATTAGTTAAGAATGAAAAACAATACTTAGAGAGGTAAAAAAACACACATTTGTACATTCAAATTAACAATTATATCATATCATATCGGACCAGAATTTGGAGAGATATGGACCACTTGGTGTGGCCTTCACTAAATCTTGCATAGTGCAAACGAGATGGCAGGAATTTCAATGCGGGCTGAGTGGCTCAGACCGTTGAGGCGCTAGCCTTCTGACCCCAACTTGGCAGCTTCGATCGTCTTCTTCCTCCATGCCTCTTCCAAGTAAAATGGCTTTCTAGTTGCGCCCCTCAAGTATATCCTGTCACCTTTGTAGAATCAGCAGTAAAATATTGCAAATTTTTCATAACTATAGATTTTTGGTCATTTCAGCGCAGATTGGCCCTCTAATGCCACTCTCTAGGTTTTGTGAGCCTCACACTGCTCTTGTCTCCTTTTCAGTTAGACCAAACCATGTTAGTTGATTTTCTTTTGAGCTTTCTGAGATAAGTATTATTCTCAGAGATTACCGGGTAACGTCAATTAATTCTATGGAATAACATATTTAATTACATTCAACACTTGAAGAATTAAAATACAACCGTTATCATTCCATAAACATTATTTATTCATTAGGTTTGTTTTTGAATCTTCTTTCATCATAAAAACACTGAAAACAGGTCCATGTTAAATAGCGCGAGGTGCAGTCTGGGAACTCCTCTACTTTATGCCGTCACATCCCTTTTGCCGATGCTCTGTAGCAACCCAATTAACAGAGCAAGACTGAAATGTAATATAGGAAGGTGTCTGGTAGTGAAAGTTACATCAAGGTGGTCTCGTTTGATGATGTAGAACGGTGGAATTCAATATTCCAGAGTGCAGCCAGAAGAGGCGGCACTGTCACCACACCACATGATTGCCTTGATTAGTTTCAGTGTCTCCTGTGGGACACATGAGAGAGGAAGAAAAAAGGACACTTCCCTGCAGATTTGAGAAGAAGTAATAATTGCTTTACCCTTTATATGGCGGAGTATGCAGTATATGCTGTAGAAAGTACTGGGTGTCCACAATTAAATTGTGTTCAGTGCGATACAGCACGGGATGAAATTTCGTAGATATGCTAACTAAGATATACGCTCGCGAATTATGCCACAAAATATGGCGTTGCAAGCAGTCAGAACGTGCAGTTATCTGTAAAGGCTCCCACACACCAGAGCGATCACTGTGGCGATCAGGTCTTTTTTACACCAGACAATGCAGTGGTGCAGGTAAAAGTGGAAACAACTACATCTAGTGTAAAGGCCGCACGCATTCCACATAATTATTTGAGTTCAACAAACTCTGGAATGAGGCTCGAGCATTTACTAGAACTTGAAGAAGTAATAGAGACTCTTGGAAACCTACAACTAGAAGGAAGGGGGCAATAAATTTATCTGTTCAGATACAGGATAGATTTGTTACATATTTCAATATATAAAAGGCTGTACTTATATACTGTTTATTTCAGTCTTCCTTTATGAACATGACAGACTTATTTACAAGAGCAATATTACATTTGAGGCGTCTAGTATCAAAACCGGCCAAGTCACAAAATTTACGAAAATGAGTTAAGGTTATCAATTTGAAGTAGAAGTATAGCACTATCAGGTGAAACAAGAATATGCTTTAAAATCGTCCATGTCTTCATGTTATAGAGCACTGAATTCTCGGTCGTGCAACAGAATCGGCCAAGTCATGCAGCCAGTGAATTCAAAACCGGCCAAGTCAAGGAACGAGCGACAATCTTTATGATGCAGCATTATTGTCTGGAATCTTGTGTTGTTACATTAAGCAACAATGTGATAATATCAGTAGGCAAAATCGTTCCTTGTAATGTATATTCTTTGAAGTCATAATATTTTGTTTTTCGTTCGTTTGCAACACTGATTTACGTATTCGCGGGCTTCTTACCGTCACTGGCGCCAAAGCAATCCTATTTCCGGTGTGCTCGTATTTTGTCATTATTGTGTGCTGTAACGTGGATATTGTTCCGAGTGGTGAACTGAAAGATTTACTTTCATACCTTGTGAAATTGTACAAAATTGCAACAAAAACGGCCTAGTCAAAATTTAAATTAACAAAAAAGATGGGTTAATTATGAGTTAGATTTCTCAAAACAGCGGAACTGAAATATTAAACCATTAAGGATATAACTGTGAAAGAAAATCTTTTCTGACTATCATTGCTTTGCCTCTACATGTTTTTCGTCCATATTGAAAAATATGCCTTGAGTGACTTGGCCGGTTTTGATACTAGACGCCTCATTTGTATATTAAGAAATGTTGTTTGTTGTCAGAACATAAATATGAAAAAAACTCTATTGCAGTGTTTAAGTAACTTACTTACTTTACGTAATTAACGTGTATAATTGTTCCGTTAAAGCGATTTTCCATATAACAATGCATTGCACGTTACATAACAAAAAATCGATGAAAAATGAGGGCCTATTTGTTCCCGAACTTCATTCTACTTTCTTAAGTTTTTATAATCAGGATGCGACAAATCAAATAACACATTTTCAGTAGGTTTCTCTATTGATGTACTCATTGTACTCATTGCTCATGCCAACACACAGTGACGCGGGCAACGGGCAAACTCGACAAGCAGCATCTGATCGCTACCGCGGAGTAGAACGCTACACTGTTCGGAACGCTGCCCGCAAGATCGCTGCCTGTCTGGAAGCCTCCATAAGTTCAGCAGGAAATATTTCATCGCCATTGCGATCGTTCTGGTGTCTGGGGGCCTTAACTCTGACGTCAGAATATTCTTCCGATGGAATTGCGTTGTGTCAGTTCCATGGTTGTTGCAGAAACAACGGGTGTATAGCGACATCTGCACGTTATAGGGACCTGTAATTTCAGCCATGTAAGACCGCAACTGTGACCGCACCGTAATTTACATAAAAGATGGGGAAACTCCACCTGTCGCTAGCCAGGTGAAATATTTGCTGCGAGAAACCTTCAGTAACGACCGCATAATCTCTGGCCATTTCCAGATGTGTGACCTTCAATATCCCCCGGCTTAATCAATTCGATTTCTGGTTGTGGGAATGGTGTCGTGCCAGATGCGACCATGCCGCATGCGACCGCATAATCTGTAATCGTGCCGAATGCGACCGGTGTTGACAACCCAGTTTTAATTTAATAAGCTATGGCATCATCCAAGATAAGGTAAGCTAAATCAGAAGAAGAAAAGGTTAGAAAATAGGCCAAACATTTATAGCACTCCTTACCGGGTTGGGGAATTAAATTGTTCTTTGTTCTGCTCAAATAGCAAACTACTATAGCCGAAAACCGTGCACAACATGTAATTATGTAGCCGACACTGAATTAGTCGTCGATAAAAAAAAAAAAAAAGAAAAAAAAGAAATGGCGCATGGCTTTTAGTGCCGGGAGTGTCCGAGGACATGTTCGGCTCGCCAGGTGCGGGTCTTTTCATTTGACACCCGTAGGCGACTTGCGCGTCGTGATGAGGATAAAATGGTGATGAAGACGACACATACACACAGCCCCCGTGCCGGGAATCGAATTTCGGACCCCTGTGACTAAAGGCCAGCACGCTAACCATTCAGCCATGGAGGCGTAGTTGTCGGCAAATACAGCCGATATAAATCTTCACGGAGAATAATCCCAACGACTGCGTGAAAAGTTTATAAATAATAATTAATGAGTACATTTCTATGACGAAAGTTCAAATGAAACATGCATACATCGTATCATATCACCCACAAAGGTAATATCTAAAACCAGCTCAAGAACTCGTCGGTGAAAACTAAATCAGTGTAATGTATAGTTTGTAATGCCATAAATAAATGTATTCCTCCCCAACAGAAAATATAGACGGGTTATAAATAATGCAAGAGATATTTTAAGATCAAAACTCTAAAAATGCTGGAGGGGGGGGGGGGGGTGGGAATTACATACAGGTAATCCTATACTGAATACTGCGATAACATAAGTTCAGTTATATTTTAACGAATATTATGTTTGTAAATAATAATAATAATAATAATAATAATAATAATAATAATAATAATAATAATAATAATAATAATAATAATGGCTTTACGCATCACTAACTAATTTTACGATTTTCGGAGACGCCGAGATGTTGAAATTAGTCCCGCATGAGTTCTTTTACGTACCAGTACATCTACCGACACGAGGCTGAGCACCTTCAAATACCACCGGACTGAGCCAGGATCGAACCTGCCAAGTTGGGGTCAGAAGGCCAGCGCTTCAACCGCCTGAGCCACTCAGCTTTTACAGTTACCATATCTATAAACACAGTTCTTACGGATCCTGAAGTTCAGTCCCTGGATTTTCGGGAAACAGAAATGACAGACATCTTCCTAAGTTGCTTTGGAAGAATTTACTGCGAGAAAGGGTAATTTTTTACAGCACAATGTATGGTGATGCGTTTACATTTTATCTTGCATGTCCATATATAGAGCTGCGTGTCCATGTCTGGGAGAAGTTACCAAACAGGTTATCTCAGTATGTTACGGCACTGCCTGTTACGGCTATTTAGGGAGACGGCTGGGTTCGAATCCCCCGTCGGCCATTCTCGAAAATGGTTTTCATGGTTTCCCATTTTCATTTCCTGCCAAATGGTGGGATGGTACCTTTCCCATGGCCACGACCACTTTCTTCCTACTCCTAGCCCGTACAATTACAATTACACCCACAGACACCCTCACACAGTAGTACATACAGCTCACTCCCATGGGATGTACCGGGGAAAGGAGCTACAGATCTGGCGAGCGGAACATGTCCTTGGACACTCCCAGCACTAAAACATAAAATCTGAAAACGTTCACGGTAATCATAATAAGTTACAGCAATTTTTCAGATACTTAGAAATTTCGTGAGATCAGCTTACATAATCAATCCACATTCCAATATTTACAGGATGGAAGGTAACTGATGCACCAAATTAACACAGTACGTCTTGGAGAGAGGATCATAGGTCTCTTGCTTGCACAGTTACGTTAAGACTTGGGAGAAAGGAGACGAGCCGCTCGACTAAGCGGTATGTTCCGAGCTGTCAGTGGAGAGATGGCGTAGAATGGCATTAGTAGACGAATAAGTTTGAGCGGTGCTTAAACAAGTAGGAAGGATCACAATATGAAGTTGCAGCTCAAGAGGACAAATCGAAGCAAATATTTGTTTATAAGAAAGGGAGTTAGGGAATGGAATAATTTCTTCCTTTCTTTCTTTATTCATCTCTTTACCCCTGGGTTGGTGTTTCCCTCGCACTGAGCGAGGAATCCCACCTCTACCGCATGAGACTTTGGGTCTGGCGTACAACTGGGAAGGAGGACCAGTACCTCGCCCAGACGGCCTCGCCTACTATGTTGAACAGGGGCCTTGTAAGGGGATGGGAAGATTCGAAGGGTTAGGCAAGGAAGAGGGAAGGAATTTGCCATGACCTTCAGTTAGGTACCATTTCGGCATTCGCCTGGAGGAAAAATGGAAATCCACGGAAAACCACTTCGAGGATGGCTGAGGAGGGAGTCGAACCTCCCTCTACTCAGTTGACCTCGCGTGGCAGAGTGGAAACCGTTCCAGTCCTCGTATGACTTTTCAAATTTCGTGGCATAGCCGGGAATCGAACCAGGGCCTCCGGAGGTGGCAGCTAATCACACTATCCACTACACCGCAAAGGCGGACTTGGAATAATTTACCAAGGAGAATGTTCGATTCATTTCCAAATTCTCTGAAATTATTTAAGGAAAGACTAAGTAAACAACCGATAGGCAATCTGCCACATCGGCGATTCCCTTAATAGACAACAGCGGTAACTGATTGTTCGCATGACCACTTGGTTGCTAGCGGCACGATGTCAGCGTGGTCGTATCCGGCAAGGTCGCTTCTGGCACGTAAACCGTGGGGATATTTGAAGAAATGTGTCCATCATGGATATATCCGGTGTCTGCCTAATCTAAAGCCTCTGATTTCATTCGACATGCTGCAGGCAACTGTTGACCATGCCATGTTACGGATGCAGCATGTTGCTGAGGTGGGAGGCCATATCAGACAGTGTTCGTAACCAAACATCCTAATAAACGTGTCAGAACCACCGTTATCATGTGTTTATCATCTTTTCTGCCTTTTTCTTCGACTCTAGCACAGCTTACAGCGCCACATTTTCACCTGATGGCAAGGTTTGGAAGTAATAATTTTTGTGGCATAATTTGCGAGTGCATTGCTTAGTTAGCGTATGAACGAAAATTCACTACTCCAACGATCATTACATCCCGTGCTGTGCTGCGATGAACACTGTCACTTTAATTGTGGACACGCTGTATGTATGTCACTCTTAAGTGAGTACCACTCCTACATGCTATCCCGCGGGAATATCAATACTACTTTTACGATTTTCGGAGACGGGAAGATACCGGAACTTTGTTCCGCAGGTGTACTTTCTACGTGCCGGTAAACCTATCAATAGGAGGCTGACGTATATGAACACCTTCAATACCAACTGACTAAGCCGGAGTCAAACCTACCAACTTGAGCTTAGAAAGCCAGCACAGTACCGTTGAAGTTACTCAACGCGACTCGTAGATAATCGTGACGTTCTCGCTAAAGTGATTTATACATTTCTGCTATATCGCAGGTTCTCAAAAGCAATGCACATCATTTCGGGAAAGTATTTAACGTGACAGCATGCATCAGAATTTGCGTTCAGAGCTCATATACGATATTAAGTTTGGATGATGATAATAACAATCTAATATTAAAAAATGCAAATAAATGCAACACGCAAGCGCCATATTCATCATGTGTCACGTCCGCATCGCTCTATCTTCCACCGTCTCCCTGCTCTTGGCAACTCTCTACCCGACATTGATATAATTTACACCCTATGCATCCTTCAGACACACAAATAAAAGATTCCTCTGAAGTCCTTCCAAACCACGACCCATCCTCTTGCTATCTCTGTTAACCAACCCTTGCCAGTTATCGTTGTCATTCTTGTTATTTTGTTATTCTTGTTAACATTATTGTGGGTTCGAACCCCTCTATCGGAAGCCCTGAACATGGCTTTCCGTGGTTTCCCATTTTCACACCAGGCAAATGCTGGCTGGGACTGTATCTTAATTAAGTGCACGGCCGTTTCCTTCCCACTCCCAACTTTTACCTATCCCATCGTCACCATAAGACTTATCTGTGTCGGTGCGACGTAAAGCAACTTACAATAAAAGTGTTTCTTTGACTGATACCTTCGTTTTTCGAAGTGTCGGACCTCTTCCGTTTTCTCCCTGATTAGTGTTAATAAAGGATGAAAGGATGGTTTCCCAGTTATAATTCATCTTAAAACAATGATCACCACTACCACTTTACGTGACAGAAAGTCTAATGACTAGAAAGGAGGTGTATTTTGCACTTACAAATACCATACGACTGGGCCGGTATCAACATTATCAACTTGGTCTCAGAAGTTTTCTGCCGACTGAGACACTCAGACTAGCATTTTGGATGAATGTGCAGATATAAATGTTAATAGGATAGTTTTTCTCCAACATACCACGTTAAGAGATCCTTTCATGGACTCTATTGAAAAATCAAGGACACGAAGGAACATTTTACCGCAGTAAGTATAGTAAACATCCCTCGTTTGTCTATTAAATTGTTTGCCATTAATTCAGCTTGCGGTTGCATGCTGTACTTAAAACTTTATCGCCAATCGATGTCGATATTTTAAGTACCACGTTCATTAGTTATTATTACCGATGAACTGATCCCCAGCTACAATCTGTCAGTACTCTACGGTATTATATAATCTATCCCACGGGAGATTTTATTTTCATTATTAGTATTGCTGTGTGAGTAATTAACTGATGGCAGCTCCGAACCTTGTATCTCTTGCAGTGCAATGTTTTAAAAGCTAATTTACTACATCATTCACGCTCCCTGCCTCATGTATCGTTTAGTATTATGCAAATAACTGTTTCAGGTAATAGGAGGTCCGTGGAGTATTGGGCAGCAAAGCATTCTGCTGCACAGTACATGGATTACAGTGTTTAGCTTAATATCCACCTCCAGGATTTAACCTGGCAATCATTTCTGTTGTGACGGGCATAATAGATTAATGATATGGACGCTAACTTTCCCACCTAGGTGGCTGTGATTCGAATCCCGATATGAGTATTTCAGAATGAAAAGAAACCTGTTTGTTATTCGGTTTCCATGTAGAATTTGGATTTCTCTTGACAGTGAACGTGCCATCAGAATACTCGTAAATGTCTAATCATCGTGGCCAGAATTAATTAATAACTTTTTCCTATTTGCTTTACGTCGCACCGACACACGTAGGTCTTATGGCGACGATGGGATAGGGAAGGTCTAGGGGTTGGAAGGAAACGGCCGTGGCCGTCTTCAGGGATGCCCACTATCTCCCGGATGCAAGCTCACATCTGCGTGACTCTAACCGCATGCCAGCTCTCCCGGTAAATTAATAACTAATTAAATGTCGTCCGTTTAAGCCTGTTGTCCGGCTCCATGGCTAAATGGTTAGCGGGCTGGCTTTTGGTCACAGGGGTCCCGGGTTCGATTCCCGGCAGGGTCGGGAATTTTAACCATAATTGGTTAATTTCGCCGGCACGGGGGCTGGGTGTACGTGTCGTCTTCCATCATCATTGCATCCTCATCACGACGCGCAGGTCGCCTACGGGTGTCAAATAAAAAGACCTGCCTCTGGCGAGCCGAACTTGTCCTCGGACACTCCCGGCACTAAAAGCCATACGCTATTTCATTTTTTTAAAGCCTGTTTATTATGGACCCCAATTACAGTGTACCTATACTAATTTTTCAATATAATGTAACATTTTTCCAATACAAATGGATAACCCAGTTAACTGGAGTTAACTTTACTCAGTGAAATAACACATTTCTTACACACCATTAGATACGGTACCTTACAAACTTCTGTACAGTAACAAAGTAATCAACTAACTTATTATCAGTTCACACAACGTTACATACCATTATTTATCTACATATTATGTAGTAATTTTTATTGCTAGGGATTGGCTTCATTTCTGTTCAGCCGGGCTGAGTGGCTCAGACGGTTAAGGCGCTGGCCTTCTAACCCCAACTTGGCAGGTTCGATCCTGGCTCAGTGTGGTACTTGAAGGTGCTCAAATACGACAGCCTCGTGTCGGTAGATTTACTGGCACGTAAGAAAGCTCCTGCGGGACTAAATTCTGGCACCTCGGCGACTCCGAAGACCGTAAAAGTAGTTAGTGGGACGTAACGCAAATAACATTAAATTATCATTTCTCTTCATGGGTTTCTTTTTTTTACAATTTGCTTTACGTCGTACCGACACAGATAGGGCTTATAGTGGCAATGCTGTAGGAAAGGGTAAGGAACTGGAAGGAAGCGACCTTGCCTTAATTAAGGCACAGCCCCAGTATTTGCCTCTAGACCACGGAAAACCTTCAGGGCTGGCGTAAATGGGTTTCGAACCCGCTACCTCCCGAATGCAAGCTCTTAACTGCGTGACTCAAACCACGCAGCGATCCGCTCGATATACGCAATTCGTGAATGAACAGAAAAGCATGGAGAGAAGTACTGAAATATAGGCTCTGGTTCTTACCGACAGCACTTTATTACGCACTGCACAGCCCGTAAATGTGAACTATTTTGAGAAGCAGTTCTTCCTACAGTGGTCTTTAAACGCCAAGGTTCACTTGGCGTAATAAGGGGGACACCGGAATTGAGGAACGATATGGGAACTGGGTTATGAATTTTTGCATAGATATTTGTATTTCCTGTGGTGGTAACATCAGCACATTTTAAGGCTGAAATATCTCACCTCTTTTCAAAAACCAATGATGAATCCTATATTCCCTACAGTAAAAGCGTAGAAATAATGAACAACGGATGAACGCTTCTACAGTTAATATTTAGCTGCTTCAAAAGGCAAGGGGTTCTAATGACACCTTAAAGTTCATTTTATGTATGACGTAAGATTCTGGAATGAGATCTCTCTGGGAACTTAAACATAAGACCGCTGTTCTCCTCATTAGTAGCACAACCAAATTCGTCAAATGAGACAATTCCAACTCATGTTGAATTGTAGCCTGAGGAGCACTTTGCTGAACTTCAACCGAATAACTGTGATTTCTCTTAGTAATGAATCGTACTGTGTTGATAAATATCAAAACCCTAGCATCTTAATTCTTATTTTTAAAGGAATGTATTTATTATCTATATGGCAGCGTTCACAAGCATAATGTTAACATCATTTCAGTTGCTGTAGATGTTAATAGATGCTGGGCTGTCGTAACCAAACGAATTTCTTAACGTGCCGGGAGCCAACAATAAAGAGTTGCGTGTTTAAAAGCCTTAAAATATTACCAGTCTCAGTCGGGGTCGAACCCAATATTTTGGAGCAGAAGTACAACCGTCTTCTCCACTGAGATGGTAAAATTAGCTTCTTATTAAATATCAAAAACTGGGATTACATTTTCCTAATAATTACCATTATCAAGAAGTAAGTATAAATAACCACCTAATCGATACTTTATTAATGCCTCAGGCAAAATTGAATAAAATTAAAACTTACAGGACATGTTTCGACCACTTAGTGGTCCTCTTCAGCTGTATAAATAAGGAACTGAAAAGAAAAACATTGACAATAAGCACAAATAAAAGTTCTTTGGAGACTCCTTTGTTAAAAATGGTGGTCGTCAGAATAGGTCATCTTGCCTTTCGTTCTTGTTTGGAAAAGATGTTTATTCTGCGCTGTCTAGAGGGTCTGTCTTTGAGCGCGACCTGGTGAAGTAACGATGTGATACAGTTTGACAGTTCATGGAAAGCTCTGGAAAGAAGGGAAGTAGAGTTTCATCGTCATCTAAAATAACATGTGAGGGAGGAGGGAGATTGGGCTGTGCTTCTGCGATGTCGTGTTTGATTATATCTCTTGTTCGTCTAGTCTTCGCAGAAGCACAGCCCAATCTCCCTCCTCCCTCACATGTTATTTTAGATGACGATGAAACTCTACTTCCCTTCTTTCCAGAGCTTTCCATGAACTGTCAAACTGTATCACATCGTTACTTCACCAGGTCGCGCTCAAAGACAGACCCTCTAGACAGCGCAGAATAAACATCTTTTCCAAACAAGAACGAAAGGCAAGATGACCTATTCTGACGACCACCATTTTTAACAAAGGAGTCTCCAAAGAACTTTTATTTCTGCTTATTGTCAATGTTTTTCTTTTCAGTTCTTTATTTATACAGCTGAAGAGGACCACTAAGTGGTCGAAACATGTCCTGTAAGTTTTAATTTTATTCATTTTTGCCTGAGGCATTAATAAAGTATCGATTAGGTGGTTATTTATACTTACTTCTTGATTAAACATCGATACGGTCATGAAATGGACAACTTGTAATAATTACCATTATGTTCGTTGGCGTCTGGCTATTTTAAAATTATTTTCTTTATAGTCTTCACACTCGGTATGAATTAGTCGTAACAGGTCCCTTGTTTCTGTGTCTCTACCTTACGCAATGAAATAAAATGACCTTTGGCTTTTAATGCTGGGATGTGTCCGAAGACATCCGCTTGCCAGGTGCATGTCTTTTGATTTGACTCCCGTAGGCGACCTGCGCGTCATGATGAGGATGAAATGGTGATTAAGACGACACATACACCCAGTCCCCGTGCTAGGGGAATTAAAACCAATTATGGTTAAAATTCCCGACCCTGCCGGGAATCTAACGCGGGACCCCTGTGACAAAAGGTCAGCACGCTAACCATTTAGCCATGGAGCCTGCTATGCAATGATGTCGCTTACGATTAAAAACCAGTATAATGAAGTTGTGAATCGCTTTACCATTCCGACTGCGAGCATCAGATAATCGTTGTTCATTAATGGTCGGTCACCCCATCACTCGTCATGCAAACTTCGACGTCCTTCAGTAATGTTTCCAACTCATTTACTTATTAGCGAATAAGAATAATTCATCCATAAACATTACCACGCGTCTGTTGCATCTGAGACATGCGTTACAAACTGCATTGCATAGAACATTGACCTCAATTCCTCTTAACATGTTAAAAATATGTAACGTTATGTCAGATTTTACTATACTATATCTTCCCAATGGATACAGGGAAGTGACTGCAGCACTAAGGCAGCATCATTCGTTAAGATGATTTATTTCCTGGATACTCAAAGTGTACATTTATTGGCTGCCCAGCTAAGATGATAAAGACATGCTTGGTTCATCCGGAAAGACATGGGTTCTATTTTTGTCAAAAAGTAGAGAGATTTAGAAACGAGAACTACTTCTGGAGGGACATTTGGCCCTGAGGTTCACTCAGCCTACATCAGAGATTCGTGCCAGGATAATTTATCTGGGGGAAAAATAACCAGTTGCCGTGACTTCATTTTCCGAATAGAAGTAAGTGGCTGTGAGGTGGTTTCCCATTTTCACACCAGGCAAATTCTGGAGCTATACTTTCTTCCCCACCCCTAGCCCTATCCTGTCCGATCGTCGCCATAAGACTTGTCTTTGTCGGTACGACTTAAAGCAAGTTGTAAAACAAAAGTAATAGAAGTACCGACGATTCAGTGCCTTTTTCAACGGACCACACTCCGCAGAGCCCTGATATATCGCCATGTAACTTCTATTATTTTTGATCTGTTGAAGGGTTGGTACTTTTACTCGGATAATGCAGTTCTGGGCAGTATTCGCAACTGGTTCCAGTCTTAGCCAAAGCCAAAGAAGTTCTACGAACAGGTTGTTCACCGCTTTGTGAAATAGTAGAACAAGTGCTTGTGTAGCTTTGGAGATTACTTCTGAAATAAATCTTATTCATTTCATTCTGAGGCCCCTGTTCCGTCTTCATTTGATAATTCAGTCAACCCTGAGACTCCAAGCACTGGTCACTGACCTACACTGAATGTGGTAAACTCATGAGAAGAAACACGCACTGATGAACGAGCAGAATATCATCTTGAACAGTGATCGAATCTCTCAACCCTTGTCGTATACGTGTTAGCTGTATGAGCGATGTTATGAAAACGAAATCAGAACACATGAATGTAAATTTAACTTAACGGATGTAGTTGGTCCGAATTATATCGTATATAACGCATAAGTCGTCTATATAAAAAGATGTAATTGAAAAGGATTAGGCCTACTTTTGTCCGCTACGTGTTTACAGAGAAGCGGTCACTGGTATCGTGCTGAGTATTCCACCCACCGCACACCTCCATGACTCTACATTTGGTGTCCTGGTTCATGTACCGGTGACTGTATTGATGAAGGAGCCAGGTGGTCCATAATGAAAGGTCATTGTCCCACGCCTCTCATAGCTGCCCACTTTATTTTGTTGGCCAAAAGTGGTCGGTACCAATTAAATTCGAGCCTGCAATTAATAACGTTATTTGTATAACATCATAGGCTACATTCCTGTCTGATGATGTAAAGATAACACGGTAAGTTGTATGTTGCCATTCATAATTTTCAATTCGATTTTGAGAAAAGATATAATGTGATGACTTGTAACGCAGAGTGATGATATTACATTTACCTTTATAGCTAATTATAAGTAACGAGCCAGGGATTATTATTTTTTCGACGACTGTCTTAAATATATCAACCAAGAGCATTCATAGAATCCTACAGTGGCTGTTCTCTTCGAACTCCAGCAATGACGGGGTCTCCAATGTGAAGGATAAACAGTGTGAGCAAATTATCAGTGAAACATGCCGCTGGCGGAAAGTTCCTGGGCGAGGTATGTTCCAGCCTCCAACATGTTTTCGGTGAAACTCACAAAGCTACAGTGACTACCTGTGTGAGTTTATAAGGGTCAGGTTTCCTTGGCACTAGATTTCCATCTCGCACATATTTCACTGATAATCGTACCTAAATTTTCTTCAAACTTCAGCCTTTCATCTCCCTTCAGAACGTTCATTTCCTTATTCTTGTAGAGGTCGAAATCTTTCTTTGACTTTTTTTTATCCTGATAGCAGTCTTGCTTTTCGCCCCGCGGGCACTTGGTGTATAAGCGGGGGGCAGGGTAATCAGTGTAATCATAATTTTATTGTTTTTGCGGCCCACTAACTACTTCTGAAGGTTTTCGGAGACGCCGAGATGCCAGAAGTTTATCCTGAAGGAGTTACTTTACGTGCCAGTAAATCTACTGACACGAGCAGGTTCAAATACCACTGGACTGAGCCAAGTTCGAACATGTCAAGTTGGGGCCAGAAGGCCAGCGTCTCAACCGTCTGGGCTACTCAGGTCGGTGGGAATCAGTGTATGTGTGCGTACGCGCGCTTCAGCCACAGGGACTTTGTGGTTATGTCACAGGCCGTGAAGGTCAATGAGCGATTAATGTTTATTTGATTATTAAGGGAATAGTGCGATTTTTTATTTCCAGTGGACTTAAAATCTAGCTAATTTTCAAATATTGTATGCTGAAACTTACGTTGTAAGAAATCAGTTATTTCTGTTCATTGTATATTGACCAGATACAGTAATGAATTCACCTCATTTTTTTCTGCACGCAGTGAATTAAAACTTTCACTATTATATTTTTAGTGGCATGTGCTTTAGAAAAATTCCTAATAATGAGTTAAGCGGCTAGGCTGTGGCTTGCGGTTGATGATCTGATAAACTCATCAACAATCCGGCTATGTTTACCGGTAATGACATTAGTTAGATTATTTGTTTCAAGGCCTACTGTATATCAACCTGGTATTGCATATCAATATTGGTTAATAAATATCTGTGCTTCTACTCGTGATTAAACTAACTCGCCATTTAGAGGCTGTCGGGCATTTGATGATAAGTTTCAAAGACTATTTTCAGAAGCTTAATGAATAGGGAAAGTCGCATGACATTACAATACTGTGAAAAATGAAACATTAAACTTGTTGAATCTACCTATTACGTTCTACTGAATGAATAATAGGAATTTTGTTTTTCTCAGTGGAAATTGTGTCATTCCCATCAAAGAAATTGTAATTCGTAGCTTGCACACTTAAACCACAAATCTTTGTACAGTGTAAGATGAACATTTTTACGTGTCACTTTTCTTAGAATGTGTAAATATAGGAGTGTAAAACCATGTCTGCTAATATCGAGCACAGCAGTAATCAAACACGAATATTTAAAAATATAGGTATTCTTGTGATTATAGTTTTTTTTGCACACTACTCCAGTCAACATTTCGTTGAAAATGATGCGAGGAAAGCTTCATAGTCACAATCGAACCCCACTGCTCGCGAGCTGTGCCGAGTGTGTTCGCTCTCCGGTACATTGACCGACGATTTTTGCTTTATGAGTGGTAGAAGCAAGACCCACTTCTACCGAGGTAGGATGAATTTTTAAATTCAGTTCTCGAGCGATACGGACATCTATAAAACTCAGATTACTACCAGAGTCAAGCATGCCCGAAATAGAATGTCCGTTAATTATCACGTCAATCTTAACCTTAGATAGTTGAGAAGGGACGGAGCATGGCGTGATCATTGACAACGGTAAAATTTGCTGCGTTTAACAGAGGTAGGCCTACGAACTGCAGCCGAGTGACCACATTTTGCACAGGAATTGTAAATGGAATGCTTGGCAGGGCATCTGCTCCTGGGATGCCTATGCACAAAAGTTGCATATAGAGGGCGATGTTTGCCGCTGCGAGATCGGGAGGAAGGACATTGTCCTCAACTGGAAAGTGAGTATTTACTTTATCTGTATCACCAACAGGGCGAAGCATTGTTGTATAAGTGAGAGTGCAATTGGGCCTATTCTAAAGAACATGTGTTCTCTAATAAGCGTTGCCGAATAACAGGACTGACCAATCCTCTAATAAATGCATCTCGTATGCAGTCATCACAATTAGTTTCAGCACTCATGGTTTTAAATTGACAATCTCTACTGAGAATTCCTAGCGATTCTAGGTAGTGGTCGATTGATTCGTTAGGTTGTTGCCGCTGAATAAAAAGTTGATGTCTAGCGAATATTTCGTTTACCGGCTTGCCATATCATGTCTTATAAGAACAGTAACGACTTACGTGCCCGTAGACGACACGAGAAATACAGGTTATTAGCAAACGGAGATTTTACTCTTCTGTAGCTTTCGGAAAATGTCTTAGGAAGTTTTGTAATTTTTGGAACCAATGATTCCAGCGAGTTGTGGCTGTCAGTGAATCCGGATTCAAGTTTAGTATGGGCCCTAGGGGCTCTGAATTTGGAATATGGGTTGGTGACCACGGGGCCCTTATCTGAGTACTGGCATTGCTACCACTTACTTGTGACACGTTCCTCACTACCATCTATGCTTTATTGGTCAACTCTTGTTCTTTTCCGACCCCGTCGGTACCAGAGCATTGGAGATCTCGGGAGTCATTTTCACGCCCTTCATGGCCGTTGTCTACCTTTGGGCGATATCTTCATTCTTCGAAGTGTCGGATCCCTTCCATTTTTTCTCTCTGATTAGTGTTATATGGTGGCTGGTTGCCTAGTTGTACTTTCTCTTAAAACAATAATCACCACCGCCACTTACAGGTACTGAAGTTCCACGTGGTCACAGTGACGACATATTTAGTCCTATTGCTTGGCGTACTTCCTCATAAAACAATAATCACCACCGCCACTACTTAGTGTCTCGTTTCAGACAGATCCACAGTTGATCTTCTGAGGATGAGTGAAACCTGTTGCATCCCTCAGTCCAGAATTAATATTGCTCTACTGGCCTGTAATCCAATTCATGACTTCCGGGTAAGAGGCAGGACCTTTACTCCTATTACAAGTGATGTATATAATCTTCAGTACAGTATATTGTTAGTTGATTAGAGCTCCTATCAACTCTCAGCTTACTCGGACTTGAAAAAAACAAGTCGTAACCAATATAGTAACTCCCTGTCAACACATTATGTGACGCTATGATCTATCACAGGGTATACACTTTATCGCTGTCATCATAACGTGAAAATATGTGGAGTCCATCTGCGATTCGTGACCAGAATCTTTCGTTACGGGGCTTACCTCGTGTGATAGACCTATGACCAGGAAGTAATATATGTCGCGATGAGATTCGTGCAATATACGGCCCCTACAGCGTAATGAAAGGTAGAGCCAGAGTAAGGATTTGGAAGGGTGATGCTCAGTATTCCAAACCATACAGCACGCTGTAACGGATATTTCATATTAATACTTAACCAAGTGAATGGGCTGCGTAGGACGCTCTAAGCTTGAATTGGGGAGACGATGGATTCATTTCCCATCACCGGCAGCCTTAAAGATGGTTTGTCGTGGTTTCCCCTATTGATACGAGGCGAATGTTGGGACTATACTTTAATTCATGCCATGCCCACTTCTTCACCAGTCCAAGATCATTGCGATCACGTCATCGCAGAAAACCTGTTTGTATTGGTACCACGAGCACAAAAATCATAATACATGAGATTCTCCATTCTCAATTATGCCTAAATTGCTCCTTAAACACACTTTACTACAAATAATTTAATAATAACTAGTGGGCCCATGCTGTTCCGCAGCATTCGTCAAAAATAGATCAGGTAACTCGTCTTGATAAACCTGTCGTATCGTAGCCATAGTCTATTGTTTTTCCTGACCTTTTCAATAGTTTATGAACATTATTTTAATACCGGTAGGCCTATATAATAACTGATTCATTCGCAATGTAATTTATAACAGCTCTTTCCCTACAATATTCTCTTTGCGTCGAACCATTCGGATGTATCTGGATCTTAACATTTTCAAATGATCTTGTCCTTGATAGTGCAATATACCATTAGCCGTGACTGAATACTGGTTCGAGTAAGTAGACACACACTTTCCTCGAGAGTTTGTCTCTGAGCTTTATTAATGGTCATACAGAAGGCTAGTCGACTTGATACTCTCCCGTTTGCGCGTACGTCGACTGTGTCCTCTGAGCAACATGTGAGATACAAGGTCTGTCTAGGGAGGTCAAGTCACGAATGCTACTTATGGAGCCGCCATATTGGGTCTTTAAGCGAGCGTAACCAAAGACAAGTCTATACGAATTTAGAGGATTTCGATACCGTATATTGAAATAGAAACAAAATACCAACTATTTTTCATAAAGAATTTAATTGGGCATCTACTGTTCATGTATAGTATATATAACTGTATAACACTTAAATGATATGAATACATTTACAGCTATTTGAATAGGAAGATAATTAACAGAGCCTGAAATTCTTTTCTTTCTTTTTTTCTTTTTTGAGGAAGAAGAATCGACATAAAAGCTGATGTCCTACTCTTTTATTTTCTTACAACTTGGTCTTACTGTGTTTCTTATTAATATCATCTGTCAAATACGTAATCTTATTGACAGAAACATTGAAATCTGTACAGTACCTGTGACATATCGGTACGTGAAATACTGAACGCGAAGTACTGTACTTAAAGACAGTTGTAATAAATTACCTTCAGCGTGTTCTTTAAGAAAGTAATTACCGATACTGCGTTTCTAAAAGGTTACCACAGTATGTTGACAAACACTGAATGCGTCTTGAGTTGAGTGCATTAAATAATGTATGGTAACTGTTATCCATTCATGAGGTATTTCTTTGGGTTCTAAGGCAAAAATATTCTGCAAATATGCAACAAAAGTGATGTTCTTAGCTACTCTTAACTAGTTTATTGATAACCCATGCAGCTATATAGTACAAAGTGGTAGTTTTGATTATTGATTTAGAGGTATCGGCAAAAGAAAGATGAAGGCCACAAAGTGCGTGGAAATGAAAAACTTCATAGGCCTCGAATGCGCTAATACCGTCGCGGTCGGAAAAGAACAAGTGTTGACCATGGGAGGTCGGATAGGAGAGATGAAAGTGAGAGCCTGGACACATGTCAGTGAAAGCAATGTCAAGACTCAGCTAAGGGCCTCGTAGTCACAACCCAAAATAGATTTCCCCCTGTGGGTGTGGGCAATAGAATAACACCCACAGTATCCCCTGCCTGTCATAAGAGACGACTGAAATGGGCGTCAGGAGCTCCTAACTGGGGAGCGTGGGTTGGCGACCACGGGGATCTTAACTGAGACCTAACATTCATGCATATAATAATAATAATAATAATAATAATAATAATAATAATAATAATAATAATAATAATAATAATAATAATAATAATAATAATAATAGTTAAGAAAATTAAAGCTATTGTTAGACACGAATCCATAAGAAATATCATTTCAGTCACTATTAAGCTGAGTTAACCTAGGTTAGGCTATTTTAGCGATTAGATTGGATATTATGGTAGGCTACGGTACATTAAATTACAGTATATAGTTGGTTAGTGCGAGTGAAGCGAGTGTTGTGATTTTTAAGTATTTTTCCAGCCATGTAATATACTCCAGAGAGCATTTAAGATAAATATAGCTGTAAATAATAACTACAGTACAGTATAAGACTGCTATTGACAATTGTTGTAATGATGGCAAGCTGGATACAAATTGTTGGTTTGAAGTGATAGGCCTGTTGTTTGTTTTTTTTTGTTTTTTTTGCTAGGGGCTTTACGTCGCACCGACACAGATGGGTCTTATGGCGACGATGGGATAGGAAAGGCTTACGAGTTGGAAGGAAGCGGCCGTGGCCTTAATTAAGGTACAGCCCCAGCATTTGCCTGGTGTGAAAATGGGAAACCACGGAAAACCATCTTCAGGGCTGCCGATAGTGGGATTCGAACCTACTATCTCCCGGATGCAAGCTCACAGCCGCGCGCCTCTACGCGCACGGCCAACTCGCCCGGTTGTTTGTTTGTTGTGATTGTAATTGGTAAATGAACAGGAACAAGCATTTCAAATATCGGTGGAAACACCAGGTTAGAAAGATACCGTCTGTAGTTTACATGAAAAGGAATGGAATGAAATGGCGTATGGCTTTTAGTGCCGGGAACGTCCGAGGACAAGTTGAGCTCGCCAGATGCAGGTCTTTTGATTTGACTTCCGTAGGCGACCTGCGCGTCGTGATGATGAACACGACATATGCACCCAGTTCCCGTGCCAGCGAAATTAACCAATTTTGGTTAAAACTCCTGACCCTGCCGTGAACCGAACCCGGGACCCCTGTAACCAAAGGCCAGCACGCTAACCATTTAGCCATGGAGCCGGACACATGAAAATAAAATTTTCATAAACATCAATACTAACTTACTATTACACATTTCCTGTTACTTTTCTTGCTTGTTTTGAAAGGCAATTCTCTTTCTTTGGGAGGTTTCCCATTATATGTCAAAGACTTGGGTGGATTAAGGACGTTGAAAATTGTTGGGATGGAATTCCACTTGAGTAGTCTCCGTCCATCTGCCCTCTTTAGTTCAAATTGCGATTCTTCAAAATGATGCTAGAAGAAAATAATAAGACCTACCTATAAAAAAACATCGTTCATACAAACATATTATTATTCAGGAATAATACGAATGTATAACTTCACTAACCTCGCACAAGACAGAATTATCTGTAAATTGCCATTTGCCACGCCTACATTTTTGTACCCACTGAACTCTCCTTTGCTTATCTCTCGGGAAGCGAAACACTCTGTTGTCTTATTTTGACAATGTGGTGCGGCACAGTATCCCATTTTCTTTCAAAATACAAGTAATAACACGCATCATTACATCGGACACACCCACATAACAGCGATATTTAAGACCCAATATGACCGCCACCGCAAAGGATTGTGGTAGCGTGACCAGACCTCCCTGGACAGACCTTGCTAAGATATTAGGAACATTCTGCCATCTGTTGAGTACACTTAGAAGCTGAAGAACGTAAGGTAATCAAAGGGTATCTAGCAGAGAACAGTATTCTTCCATGATCAGAGGAAGTATATACACTCTGGTAATCGTACATGGCTGTATGCAATCACATTATTAAGGATGAAAATCACATATCGGAATATCAACGAAAGTGTTGGTCGCTTAGCAAGCCGCTTAGTACAGAATGTATTGCAGGTTTGGGCAAACGTTCGCCTGCAATTATTGGAGTGGTCATTTAGTGATTTGATTTTAGGATCATTCAACGTCGACTGAACTTAGAGACCTATAAATGTCTGATAATTCATCGGCAGGTAATTCCGGAGAGAATAAAAATATAATGAATCAAATCGGTCCAGTATAACGGCCGGACGGACTGGACAAAGCTGTTTCTGGTAAACATTTTTCATAGATAATAATAATAATAATAATAATAATAATAATAATGTAACGTCCCACTAACTATTTTTACAGCTTTCGGAGGCGCTGAGGTGTCAGAATTATGTCTAGCCGGAATTTTTTGAACTTATAAATCTACCAATACGAGGTTGGAGTATTGGAGTACTAAGGCGGGATCATACCTACCTACCACCTTAGGGTCAGAAGACTCTCTGAGCCAACTAACGCGGCTCACAAGAATTTACTTCCATCGTCTTCATCATACAGGGTGCCTCATAACAAGTGAAGATTTGAAGCTTGCACTCGGAGAACTAATTTTATAACGTTACCTCAAGATACATACATTTAATAAAAATATACGTTGCTTTACGTCGCACCGACACAGATAGGTCGACGAAGGGGTAGGAGTGGGAAGGAAGCGGCCGTGGCCGTAATGCACCACCATCACCCCCACCAGCAGACTGGTGTAAAATGGAAAGCCATGGAAAACCTTCTTCATGCTTGCCGACAGTGGGGTTCAAACCCAGTATCTTCCGAATGCAAGCTTACAACTGCGTGACCCTAACCACACGGCAAACTAGTTTGGTATCATAATTATTTCTGGTGGCTCAATTTTCATTCTGTTGTTATAAAATAAGTTTGAAACAGGTTCACTATAGGTAATAATAAGGGTTGATTAGCCAAGGCGGTGAAGGAATGCTCGTGAGTTCAATTCTCCATCAAGAAATAGAAAAATTTCGAAATGACTCTTCCATTTCTGGAGAGATAACGGCAGTTTTGAATCCAGCCATTTTCTTCGGCGGGGGTGAAGGAGGGATATCAGGTTTAACGAAGGAAATGTGAGAATGCAAATGTCATATTTGCAAATTGTATTACTCATAAACACAGACATATAGTAAATAGACTGGTAGCGCTGTAGCATTGGTGCTAGTGAAGCCGGGAACATCTGGCCACCGCTATCTTACGTTACTACAGATCCACTGTAAAATGTATGTTACAGTGTTACGTGCACATTTCACTTTTATTTTTGGCAAACTACTGTGTGGTAGAATGGTGAATACCTGCGTAGTGTTTGGGTGTGATTTTTCCATTTACGAAGAAAGAAGAATGAAGGAACAGGAGTTTCAGTACACCGGCTCAGGATTTGTGGTAAAGATGTTGGTCATTTCTCCACAATGTGATTCTTGTAAGGAAGCAGCTGTACAAAAAGAAAATTCTTATCCATTCATTTACTTGAAGAATAGGGGTAAACTCGATGTTCCTATGAAAGATGTTGTTCATGTGTGAAAACTTACTGAGATGTATTTTAGAGAGGATACATGTAATAGTTTTAGCTCGGTCGTGAAAGGGAACATACCTAACGAAGCCACAGCTCATTTGTATGAAATACATTTATTTTCGAGGTTATGTTCACTTGCATTAAGTCTAAACCCAATGGAGACGCATGTTTATCGCCTTATTAGCATAATTTCATCACTGTTCTTGAAAATACCTGTGAATAATGCTGTAAGAAAGTTGAATGGAAACAGATATGGCCATAGATCGGTCTTAAGCGGATGGCGATTTTTCAGCATTTGCAAAATGATATACCAATATTTGTTTAACAGTAAAATAAAGGAGCTAATTGATCTAATTACTCAGTATTATTGTTATTATTTCGTTGTGCTTTTAATTATTTTAGTTATATCCTGTCCAATATTCCCGTTTCGTCTACTATGTTACAGTAATTCATCGGGATAGTGTAGTGATGTAAGATGCGGCGGCCGCACGCCTCCGGCTTCAGATCCTGCTGCTCATTGCCATTCTAAATTTATTTGTCAGTGCTAATAAAACAATAATAATGTTACGAATAAAACTCCATCTCATGTATTACTATAATTTATTTCAGAATGACCCAATAAATACACACACGCTCATATACACACGCAATTCTAATTAAGCATGAATGGCCACATTCACTAATTGCTGTCTATTTGCAAGTCCCTCTTCCTTACGGCACAGCAGGCGGTCCAGCCCGTTGCTACACCTGGGATGCTTAATCCTTAATTTCACTTCTCCAAGTCCAGTCACCACATACAGCAGTTGTGTGTAGACCACTGTATCTGAACACAGGGCTACGGGCCACTCGACACATGATGACTGTTCGTTGGTTGGACTCCATAGACAGTCCAGTAATTCACACAATCACATGCAGTGAACAACTAAACAGCTCAATAGTATCCAACAGCAGGGCGACACTCACAACAGCGAACATTAACACAGGTCCATTTACCTCCACACTCGCTACGCCGAGCCACAGTCCACAGAAATACACGAACACACGTTTCCAGCACACCCACTGACTGGTCTCTCGGACACCACAACAACAACTCCTGGTTCAGATCTAGGTGGGACACCAGCGACACCTAACACCTCTGTCGCCCTCATCCCAGTCACCGAACCCCAACACACTGAGTCTCACACCAACTCCACCACGGAGCCCAACTGTTACTGACTGTCCGCGGCTAGCCTCCCTTTTTATAGTTCGGGTAATTTGAGCCAGAAGTTTCGCGAGGTGACTAGAGGTGGAACACTCCCGTTGAATCTCCAAGAAACTCACAAGTAAGCCGGCCGACGAGAACAATACACGGGAAGGCTGGTCCCACCCCACAGTCCGGCTGGGAGATCCCAGGTCGTGAGAGTGACCAGCCCCTGAAAGGAGCTACCACGGGACTGGCGCGTAACAATAACAGTTTCCCTTACCATTGGCACATGCTAAATCGAAGTTGCCATACTGGCTATTTTATTCGCAGAAAAAATTTGAAAAAATTAGAGACATTACTGGATTTTGGCAGGAATACAACAATTTGAGCCGGGGGCGGGAATCTTATTGATCCTCGGAGGAGAAGAATTTCCCCCTGGTATCTCCGTTGGATTCAACACTGGGTACATGGCCCCAGGGTCTCTTAACTTCGGAGTATGGGTTGGTGACCACGGAGCTCTTAGCTGAGTCCTGGCATTGCTTCCTCTTATTATTTTCCGACTCCGACGATATTATGTGTGGAATCTTAGGGAGTATTTAATTTTCACGCCCTTGTTTTTCTTTGGCCGATATCTTCATTTTTCGAAGTGTCTGATCCCTTCCGCTTTTTCTTTCTGACTAGTGTCATATAGAGCAGCGGTATTCAAACGTTTTGGTTGGGGTACAACCAAAATCCAATTGTTTTATCTTCGTATCCCCCGAAGTATGAGTATATTGCGATTATACGGGAAATAATAAATTGAAGTGAATGAGTGGATTTCAAAACAAACATTAAAAAAGGTGCAATGCAGCATAGGTAAGCATTTTTACACATCTAGTCAATGGGAAGTACAAACGTTTTAGAATCTAGAGTTCGGAGGAGAAGCCTCCGTGGCTCAGGCGGCAGCGCGCCGGTCTCGCACCGCTGGGTTCCGTGGTTCAAATCCCGGTCACTCCATGTGAGATTTGTGCTGGACAAAGCGGAGGCGGGATAGGTTTTTCTCCGGTTACTCTGGTTTTCCCTGTTATGTTTCATTCCAGCAACACACTCCAATATCATTTCATTTCATCTGCCAGTCATTAATCATTGCCCCAAAGAAGTGCGACAGGCTTCGGCAGCCGGCACAATTCTTATCATCGCCGCTAGATTGGGGGCTTCATTCATTCCATTCCTGACCCGATCAAACGACTGGAAACAGGCTGTGGATTTCAATTTTTCAGTTCGGAAAGGGGACTCTGTGAAATGGTAGACAAAAACACTCAATTTAAAAAAAATATATTTTATTGAAAATGAGTTAGCTCATCTCTTTTCTGAACTTCTCACCGAAAACCGTTAGAAGCTACGATAACTTTGCGCACCCCTTGAGACGAATGGCTGAAGACAGAACAGCGTGGAGAATACATGCGAAGACCTGCCGATACGCAGACCACCAGTGATGATGAAGATGAGACGACCCCGCGTAAGCCTAGCGTTAGACTTCGAATACCACTGATATAGAGTACAGTTGTCCAGTTGTACTTCCTATTGAAACAATAACCACCATCACCCTGGGGTCACTCAGCATACACCAGATGTGTCTGTTTATTAGGTGATCAGCCCAGAGGATGGTTGGGTCCTCAAAAAGCACCACCAGAAGTGTATGTGGTTATATGGAAATCACAGAAACCGATGGGGGCGCCAAAATAAAGCGTGCTGAGCAAGATGAGGAGTGAGGAAGTTTGCCATTACTTTCCACACTGTGCCAATATGACTGGCCCAGTGAGTACGTACCAGTCGTTATTTAAATGTCATTACTCAACACTACCCCATATCACAGCTGCATCCATACTGTCAGAGCTATAAATGGAACTGAGACTTATGTGGAAGCTAGATTTTGACACAAATGCAAAAATAATGCATCTGTCAAAAATGGCACCAAGTACGAAGTTGTTCTTGGGGACAGAGACGGCCGGGCATGGAGTTAACCACTTCAGTGGCGAGATTATGGGCAGTGAAAGCCTCTACCTTCCAGTTCCACTTCTCCAAGGGCGTTCGTAGCTTGTATGGAGGTGGATTTGCTTTATACTGTAAGTAATGAGCGGAATTACCTGTTCTTTGCGCGGCGTTTGTTTCTTAATACCGGGCGAGTTGGCCGTGCGCGTAGAGGCGCGCGGCTGTGACCTTGCATCCGGGAGATAGTAGGTTCAAATCCCACTATCGGCAGCCCTGAAAATGGTTTTCCGTGGTTTCCCATTTTCACACCAGGCAAATGCTGGGGCTGTACCTTAATTAAGGCCACGGCCGCTTCCTTCCAACTCCTAGGCCTTTTCTATCCCATCGTCGCCATAAGACCTATCTGTGTCGGTGCGACGTAAAGCCCCTAGCAAACAAAAATGTTTCTTAATAAAACCCACCACTTGTCGTCAGTTCACAAGTTGTGCCGAACATTTTAGGCTTGGACATCTCAGCTAAGTACTTGGCCTTGTTATTTTACTAGTCACCAGTTGGTATTACAGAATACGGCACGAAATTACACCGTTTGTAATATCCGTGGTTTACTACATTCACCCTAACCTTCTTTTAAACAAATATTACTACCTTAACGGTGCACTAACACATCGAAGTTCTTAGGCGACGGAAGGATAGGAAGGTAGTGGTCGTGACCCTAAAAAGGTACAGCCGCAGCACTTTCCTGGTGTGAAAATGGGAAACCACGGAAAATCATCTCCACGGCTCCTTACGGTGTGATTCGAACCCATCAGCTCCCGAATGCACGCTCACAGCTTCGTTGTCCTGATGGTACTGTCAGCTCTCTCGATCGTAACCTCTTCGCTACACTTATCTTATTTCTTCCTGGTCTTATCCCAGTTACTTGAGGTCATAACTATGTGTGGTCAAGTTTTTCTTTATGACTGGATGCCTTTCCTGACGCCAAATCTAAGCGGAGGTTATGTGTAAGTAAAAATGTATTTAAAAAAAACATAACCACTGCCATAAGCAAGATGAATTAACAGGATGTGGTTAAAAATCTCCGATCCGAACAGAAATCGAACCTGGGTCCACAACGCTGACCATTCCTACAAGGAGACGGGCGCTCTTGACTACACTCACCTGTACAGTGTTCTAAATTAGAAAGCGTGGAGAAAAGACAACTACCGTCTCTTCTGATAACCAACACATGATGAGGAACCGCTAAACCATCTAGAAGTGTACTTTCAAAAGTTATATTTAAATAATGGATTATGGCATTATTTGCTACGTCGAACGCGTGAAATCCTTCAACCAATAGAACAAAACAAGTTGCAGATTTGCCACCTTGTTCGATTTCAAAATATGATTTGCCTACCATAACACAGAGAAAGACACGGCAAGATATGTTATTATTACTGCTCTACGGGGCCTAACATCAAGGTCATCGGCCCACATATATGAAAGCTGGTACTAAGCAGCATAAAAAATTACCTATCATAAAGGCCAACCACTGATCGCTGTGCTTTTACCGCTCTTCGAAGGGGTTTAGAATAGTTTCGGGTAGAAGTAAATAAAACACTATAATTTTAGTTGCCAGGTTTCATCAAATAGAAAAATTTTCGAACATTTCTCGAGTGTTGCCTTATATACAACAGAGCAGGTCATACGGAAAGGTCACTTCATAGCAGTCTAGTGGGAAGTGCAGCGAGAAATGAAGGCAACAAAAATGTTTCACTATTATTATTTAAAATGTTTACAGGTGTGATACAATTTCGAAACATCTTCTAGAGGCTTGATAACATCAAAATATTTCTATACATTTATTTAAAACTAGTTATTTAAATTTAAAAAATGTCATTCGAGTGTCATGTTTTTAATTTAATAGTTAGTAATTGTTCCCTTTTCTCCTAATGCCAATTTTAATATACCTTAGCGGGGCTGCGAGTTATAACTATACCGAACGTGTGGATTGGTCCTGTTTTACGTCCGGATGCCCTTTCTGACACTTATTTGTGCCAATCACCTCACTTTCACCTAAACTATCCAACCTCCTTTGGTCAACTCTTGTCCTTTTCCAATCCAGACGGTATTAGAGCATTCATGTCCCTTGTCCCAATATAATTATTCGAAGTGTTTGATCCCTTTTATGTATCCCCTCTAATTAGTGATAATAGAGGATGGCTGCCCAGTTGTATTTCCTCTTAAAACAATAATCACCACCACCCTCACTGTCGCCAATCCTATATGGAGACATTATTCACTATTTCTTGTTTCTGTGGTGGTTGGTAATATGGTATATTGCCTGCAAATGAATAGGTATGCGTTGGGACAAACACAAACACTCAATCCCTAAGTCAGAGAAATTAACCAGAAGCGATTAAAATCCCTGACCTTGGCTGGAATTGAATTGAAGCCGGAGCCCTTTGAAGACCTCAACGCTGATAATTCAGGAAAGGAACTGGACTTCGATCTTATTTATATATCATAGGTTTGTAGCAAATCACATGAAGTATGAAAGGAGGTTTTTTTTTTTGCTTTACGTCGCACCGACACAGATAGGTCTTATGGCGACGATGGGATAGGAAAGAGCTAGGAGTGGGAAGGAAGCGGCCGTGGCCTTAATTAAGGTACAGCTCCAGCATTTGCCTGGTGTGAAAATGGGAAACCACGGAAAACCATTTTCAGGGCTGCCGACAGTGGGGTTCGAACCTACTATCTCCCGAATACTGGATACTGGCCGCACTTAAGCGACTGCAGCTATCGAGCTCGGTGAAAGGAGGTTTTTGCAGTCTTTCATCGCTAAAATATGCTCTCAGTATGTTAATCTCTAAAATCATGCAGTGGGTTTGTTAATGAGTCTAGAATAACGCTGTGGAGCTGAAACTAAAAGGTGCCACTGACTTAATGCATTTTACCTGCTATAAGTAGTTAATGTTCTTCACCATTTTACTTTTCACTGCATGCAGCCCTTAGAGTAGTTACGACAGAACTTGTTAGCTTATTCTGAAGGTGATTTATATTTTAAAGTTAAGTTTTTACCAATAAATTAGAATAATGCCACGAAAAGGCACCTTCAACTAACAACAATAATAATAACTCAACAGTTACCAACAATGTTCAAACACGTTCAAACAATAAGTCTTCTCACTGCACCAGGTGAACTCAGACTTCTAATACTCATAATGTATTCGATAAACTATGCTGGGTACCTCAGGTGTTAGAGCGCTGACCAACTGAGGTCAAGTCGGCGGGTTCTTACCCCTGTCAGTCCGGTGCTATTTGCAGGTGTTCAAATGCGTCAGCCTTGTGCCGGTAGATTTACTGGCACGTTAAGGAACTCGCGAGGAAAAAATGTAGGCACCTCGGCATCTCGATAACAGCAAGAATAGGTACTGGGATGTACAATTCAATAACATTATTATTGTAATCAATGATACGAATAAGTCAAATAGAACATTAAACTTTGAATGGAAGAAAAATCTAACTAAAACCCAACCCAGATGGCAATTTAATCTGGTTAAACACATAAAGTCACGTAATATTCCACATGAATGGAATTTCTCTCTTGAGATTTAGCAAGAAAATGGAAATTCGAAAATTCAGTAACCAAATGACCTCGTACGACAAATGCACTCACTGTAAGGAAATAATGAAATAATGTTTGTTATCACTACGAACTATTTAAAAATAATTTTTATCAACAAGAATGCGCGACAGGTATTCGGGACGCAGTATAGCAGGACACAGAAATTTGGAGACAAAAGTCTGAATATTTTGTTTACAAAAAGGAATCGCTTATTTCTATTACTTCTATAGGCTATGAACAATGCACGTAAGCATTTCTCTTTCAGACTATGTACGTACAGTATATTTCAAACATGATCCGCTTGAAATGATAACAGATGTATCAAAACTGAAGACAGACAGTGATCTAATTTAAAAAAGGGTATGTTATTGGTTTACGGAGACGCCAAGGTGCCGAATTTTGTCCCGCAGGCTCACGTACTTGAACAGCTGCCAAGTTGTGCTCAGAAGGTCAGCGCTATACCACCAAAGCTACTCACCCCGGCAATAGTACATCTTTAGGCATGAATTGTTTAAACACTTACAATATTCGGACAATATAATTCGTGTTTTCCGTCTTATTGACTTTGTTTGGACTGTAAATAATTGATTGATGGTGCAAAATGTACTTAAAAAATTAAAACTACAGTTAACAGATTTACTGAAAATCTTCGAGGAGGGAACTGCTTGTTACCACATGTACAGTGTAAATGCAAAATACACTTTATTGAACATAATTGATTATATGCTTTTGTATTTCTCTTAGTTCACACGTGATATTGACACCAAATACCTGAAATGATAAACTACAAGTACCCATTCAAAGAGTCAGGATTACCGGGTGAGTTGGTCGTGCAGTAAGGCCCGCGAAGATGTGAGCTTGCATCAGGGAGATAGTGGATTCGAACCCCACTGTTGACAGCTCTGAAGATGGCTTTCCGTGGTTTCCGCCTTTCACACCAGGCAAATACGGCTGTACCTTAATTTAGATCACGGCCATTTCCTTCCTATCCCATCGAAGCCATAAGACCTATTATCTGTGTCGCTGCGACGTACCTACAATCTGGGTAAATCAACTACGATGTATGTGCGATCGTGAGCTTGTATACTTAGAAAATGATTGTGCATGTTCTTCTGGAATAGTGCAGTCCCCATCAGTTAGAGCTGGTGGTTTGGTGCGTTATCCCCATGAACATTCTTGCTAGTCATTCAGCGTTGCACAAATGCATGTAGGTTCTCGGCGACGCTGGCGTGGGAATAATTCAGAAGGAAGCAGATGTGGCCTTAACAAATGTTACAGGCGTCAGCATTTGCCGGGGCTGCCAACAGTGAGATTCAAACCCACTGTCCTCCGAATGCTGCCTCACATCTTCAGAACCACACCGCTAGCTCTATCTTGAGATATTTTATTGTTACTGTTTTTACTAGGTATTAGTCGTAATGAGGTCTCCTGAAAAAAAAAGTCTTTAAATTCGTACCCGAGCCTGAAATAATATTCTAACCTTTATAACGTTAAGTTTATTTATTTTTATATTCGTTGTACGCTGTGTTATTGGTATTAGGGATTTTGAATAATAATGTAGTTTTTATATTACTACCAGCCTGCATACCATGTTTTTGTAGTAACAGAGTGACAAGGAGTATGTTGAGGGGACCATTAGGCTATAGATCTGTGCGTTCTACTCACCAACAAGGAGCACTGTGTGACGTTGATGGTTTTCAGTCAAACAATGCATCTCTCCAATCCTATCTCGGGACGGGTCAAGAAAATAACGTCATGAATACGAGAGAATTAACGACGTCCTGTCCACAATACTCGATGCCATCAGTTTGGGTAGTAAACAAGATTTGTCGCTTCATAAATATATACTGTAGATTGAAGCCTAATATAAGGAACAAGGAAAAATAGAGGTCAATAAGTACTTTTGCCTGCTCAGACGACTGCTGCTCAAACAGGTGGTGTATAGATATTGGAGTGTCACGTGATCAGCGTGACTGTTTCCTTAGCCGTATTGCTGCCTCTCATACCAGACAGCACATCATTTGAAATTACGAGGCTGAGTGAGCCTTAGACCAGGATTTAAATCCTTCGACCAGAAAAATCGAACTTCACCACGGAGACTATTTCAGACTTCTGTCTAGACCTGTTTGTAGAAAGTTGTTTATAGTGTGTTTGTCAAGTAGATATAAGGCATTTATATTGCCTTCCCTTCACCCATCTTATGACAACCGTTTTAAAAACAGAGCGAAATGAGTCTCTTTGCCCCTGTGGATGGAAGACGCTGACCAAAAATACACCTACGGTATTCCCTACCTGTCATAAGAAGCGACTAAATGGGGCGACCAAGGGATGATGTACTTAGAACCATGAGACTACTTATGCTTAGTACCATCCGTGAGGAACACCATGGGTCGAGGTTACTTGCAATTATTGCCACCTTGTGAGGAAAACCATGGGTCTACGTTATCTAGGAGAAGTACCATTGTGTGAGGAACACTACGCGTCTGGGCGTTGTCTGTGATTAGTACCATTGTATGCATCCCACCGAAGTGGGGAAGTGGGCGCTCGGCTGCATACTGTAGATTAGTGTCTAGTAGGAAAAGGTGCCAAGCGCTGCGCTCGAATGTGTTGGTTCCACCGTGTTCAGAATGGATCTGCGTTACCTATGAGTAGTAATACCACTGTATGAAGAACACCATGCGTCTACTTTGCCTGTGATTGGTACACCACGGGTTTGCACGTTGCCCGTGATTAGTACCTCTATGTGAGGAACACCATGGGTAGAGGCACGAATTTTCCGCATTAATTTATGTTCGATTTCGCGAAAAGGGAACAATTTTTTGTGTTATTTCGCGACATAGGACTTTAATCCTGTCCTAAAGTTATTCATAAAAAGTTTAGTTCGTGAGATTCGTGAATTATTTATGTGAAATATAGATAAATATCCAGAACCAGTTATTCCTTATGTAATCTTGTTTAGAACTATAATATAGCCCTAATCAAGATTACGTAACAAATTACCTTTTCACCCTACATGGCCATTTTTTTCACTCTATGTGGCCATACCATTAAAGTATTTTATAGAACATTGATACGAAGGATACTTCTGTCGAAATGAGAAATCCTTATTCTGCCTTCTGTTTTCCGTCACACGCGTGAAATTAGAATACAATATCAAGATCGTTATTTTCCATTCATTTCGCTGCATTTTCGCTCTTATCCCAAAATAAGTAAATTTCGCTTTACCCTTTCCTTGTCGCTTTAATTCGCTGTAATTCACGAAAATAAAATCACTACTAATTTCTTAACCAGAATAATGTGATTCGTTAAGATATTTCAAAATCGCTTCAAAATATTTTTGTCGTGTTTATCGTTAATGTGAAAATATCATGTCTGCGTTACCTGAGAGTAGAACGATTATGTGCGGAACCCCATGGGTCTGTTTTGCCTGTGCGTGGTACCATAATGTGTGATGTATCGTGGGTCTACATTGCCTATGATTAGTACCACTTTGTGAGCAACACCATGCGTATGCGTAGCTTGTGATTACTCCCACTATAGGAGGAGCACCATGTCTTCTTTACCAGTGATTAGTACTATTATGAAGGGCCTGTGACCTGGAGTTTGGACCCCTTTGCACAACAAGCATCATCTCAAAACAATAAGGCACTATGAATTGGATCCACTGATTGTTTTGGTTCATGGTCATGTTTGCAACATGATTCGTTTTAGATTGCAGTCAGTGGGTACATTTGGAGTTGTGCTTATCGTGTCATTTCGTTGCACCTCGTATCATCAGGGGCCGATGACCTAGGTGTTAGGCCCCTTTAACATAATCGAGGCTCTCTTCTCGTCACACACACTACATCACAATCCCTGCAATTCCAGGACCTAACCGTTATTTAATTCCGTAAACAATTCTAGTTATTGCAGTTTGGATAGGTACCGTTAGGTTCTGTGTTGCTACCGTCTGATAAAGAGTTCAGGTCAACAGTTCATCTCATTCCGCTGAGTTGTGTAGCTACACAAAAGATCATTTCATCTTTAACGGCCTTGCGGGCCATTACATTCCTGCACAGTATAACAAGCAGGTGATGGTCAGGTATGTATAATGCATTCCATTCTGTTGAATATGAGGTGAGGTGAGGTGAGAATATCTGCAGCCTGGCGGCATGCTATTACCATACGGATGTCATGTCATGTCATACCCATCTCCAGGTCAGGATTACACTGGGCGAACATTTACAAACACGAAGGAGTGGCCTCTTTCACAACACATGTAAATTGAGCCTGAATTTCGGGACTTATTTACTGTATGGGTGAGGCAGGCTTTCCACCTGAGTCACCTCATGTCAACTTATTCATGCTGGAATTAATTCACATTCTCCTACTTTTTACCAGCACGTGCTGGTTGCTATATTACGGAACGTTACATTCAACATTGCTAGTCTTCTAAAAAATATCACCAGACAACAACTATGTAATGTGTTCCTGTTTTTTAAAGATGCGCTGAAATGCCAGAATTTTATCCGGGAGAGTGTTCCTTTAACGTGCCAGTAAATTACTGACTCGAAGCTCCTGCTAGCTGGTTTTCCTCATCCTAAGGGAATCGTCATAATTATAATAAACCGAGAGAGTGGATGCGAGGAATAGGTCACGTAGCTGTCGGCTTACATTCTGGAGATAATGGATTCGAGTCCTACTGTTGGCATCCCTCAAGTTGATTTTCGATGGTTCCTCATTTTCACACCAGGCAAATGATGCATCTGTACCTTTATTAAGGCCACTGCCACTTGCTTCCCACACCTAGTTTTTTCTCTATCCTATTGTCGGTGTGACGTAATGTAAACTGTAAAAATAGATAATAATAATAATAATAATAATAATAATAATAATAATAATAACAATAATTGCTTTACGTGTCACTAACTACTTTTACGGTTTTCGGAGACACCGAAGTGCCGGAATTTACTCCCGCAGGTATTCGTTTACGTGCCAGTAAATCTACCGACACGAGGCTGATGTATTTGGACACCTTCAAATACCACCGGACTGAACCAGGTTCGAACCTGCCGAGCTGGGGTCAAAAGGCCAGCGCCTCAACGGTCTGAGCACTCATCCAGGCGCTGTGTCTTACACATGCCAGCATCGAATGAGCTGTTCTCCGCCCTCCAATAATCCGACTACTTCTGGTGGTTTGAACCCGCGATCTTGGTATTCGGAGGTCGACATTCTACAACTGATCCACAGGGGAAGAATCATGATCCCACGGCCCTGTTACAAAGTTATTAAATCTTCTTTTTCTTCTTCATCATCATCGCGTTTATCCCACTTCATTGCGGGGTCCGCTGCTTTGCTCTTTACACATCAACCTATCCTTGGCGTCGTTTGGAGTGACACCAACCAAAGACATGCCCTCCTTCAGAGTATTTTATTTTTTATTTTTACAATATGCGGTACGTTGCACCGACACAGATATATCCTATGGCGACGATGGGATAGCAAAGGTCTAAGAGTGGGAAGGAATCGGCCGTGGGCTTAATTAACGTACAGCCCCAGCATTTGCCTGGTGTGAAAATGGGAAAACATGGCAAACCATCTTGAGGGCTGCCAACAATAGGGTTCGAACCCGAATATAAGCTCACAGCTGCGCGCCCTTAACCGCACGGCCAACTCGTTCGGTGTGAGATATTGTTTGAACATATTTAAACATTGTTGGTAATTGTTGGTTGACGGTGATTCTTGCATACAATAGTTGGCTTAGTGTCTTTGCCAGGATGTGTAAAATGCGCCGCTGGCAAATCGTGTACAGCCCACTGTCATGGTCATTTAAAATAAATTAACTTGTTATATTTGCTGCCCACGGAATAAATCGTAATGATCGCTAACACCACATTTCAATTACGTCGATTCATTTCTCATTTGTCACTTTTCATTTCCATGATTGGGCACCAAAGAATAGTCACCTGAGTTTCCCTCTTCATTGGATATTTAGTTACCTGCATTGCAAAGAATGTAACTTTTGGTTTCAGCCTCGTAATTAACCGGGCTTTAAATTTGTGATCCCAGAGGGGTGAAGTCATTAACTACTTCAATGTGGGGCGGTTAATCGCGTTGACCAGTATAGAAGCGGTATCATCTGCATAGCATAAAACCTCCAATCGATGCACTCAGGGTCAGGGCTCGCCGTACCATGAATTCGCCATAAGCATTGTAAAGACTGATAAAATTCAGCCCTGTAGTACTCTGCCTTTTACGATGTTGTTTTTCATTATTATTTTCTATTTTCACAGCTGTATCGTTCATACCTTTCATAAGCAAGACTTAAGTACCTGATCCAAAGTGGTGTTTTTTTAAAACCAGTCAGTACACTTAGCTAGGTCAAGGTACACTGACCAAGCCTTCTGATCCGTAGTTTACTTGTAATAGGGTGGTTAGTTCCTTTCTGCTTCTCCTGTAGCCAACAGCACGTGGTTACCCACCCAAGATCTGACCACGCCAAATGTTGCTTAAGAGAACTTCAGAGAACTCCTGTAAGATCAAGTGTCTTACTATAGCTACGCCGTTGGCTTCAATAATAACAATAACAAATATATTATTATCAATATAATATCCTATTATTATTATTATTATTATTATTATTATTATTATTATTATTATTATTATTATTATTATTATTATTGTTATTTCATTGACCTTTCCACGCTTTGTCATGTTCGAGGAACTTAATAACACACTAACTGAAAGTGTTTACAGGGAATTTCTGTTGAATATGAAAGCAATATGTGACTGTTTAGAGATACAGAACTGGAAAAATATCACTAGAAAAGTTCTATAGGTCGCTAGTTATTTTTTTCTTTTAGAGGAGTTTATCTTGCTGCAAAGACATCCGAAAAAGCGAAACAGCTGGCTTGGTTTAAAAGTGCGATGTGACGCTGACGGCTGCTGCATTGGTGATGCCACACGCTGCGGTCTAGTGCCCTCTTATCAATCTAAGAGTGTAACATCTGCGGCTCTCCGGGTGCTACCACTCTGTTTATTGACCAAACTTTAGCTCCTCCCTTTATTCTTACGATTTCGGAGAGAAAGCAGAATCTCTGTGTGGCTTGCTTTGTACCTCAAGCTACAGTGTACAGCACATACAATACAGCCCACATCACGGGTAAAATATAGAAAAACACACACACACACACACAGAGCGAGAGAGAGAGAGAGAGGGAGAGAGAGAGAGAGATTCTCTCTCGAGGCTTCTTTAAATAGAACTACATCCACGTTCTGTCCGCTTTTCTTTCTAATGTATGTGTAATTCAAGTGAGATTTCGCAGGTAGAATTAGCATATCCACACTTGAATTATGAACACTAAAATTTATAGTCATCATTGTTTCTTCTACTTCACTCCGACTCGTTGGCTGAATGGTCAGCGTTGAGGCCTTAGGTTAAGAGGGTCCCGGGTTCGATTCCTGCAGGGTCGGGTATTTTAATCGCCTCTGACTAATTCTTCCGGCCCGGGGACTGGGTGATTGTGTTTGTCCCATCATTTTGCTCTTCATATTCAGACAACACACCACACTATCAACTACCACAGAAACACGCAATAGTGATTACATCCTCCATATAGGGTTAGCGTCAGGAAGGGCATCCGGCCGTAAAACAGGGCCAAATCTACATGTGCTATACAGTTCACAACCGCGACCCTACAGTTGTGGGAAAGCGGTGGAAGAAGAAGGAAAAGATTGTTCTTCTACTTCACACCTATGGATTTACTCCTCACTCGTGTTGTTCCCTTCACTTGTTGGCGTATTACTGTCTGGTGCAAGTTCTCCTTCAAGGTGGTAGGGCCAACCTGGACAAATATTCCAGACTATGCTTGATTCTGGATATTGTTTCATTTAAGAACGGGGGACATATTGTACCGGTTACGACCTGTACATAAGTACTTTTTGAGCATAAGTTACGTTTATTTACCACGCGTAATGTTCCGAGCGCGGATGGTTTGTTTCCCAGCAGCGAGGACCATCTAGCGAAGTGTATGACGACTGTGAGCTGTGACGTAGCCACAGGGGCTAGCTAGGCCGCCCGCTCGTCTCAACACGTGTTACCAGCCTTGACTGGTATTTTCTGGATTCCACGTCACTTGTTCTAGTGAGTTCGATGGAGAAAATTTGGAAATTTCTATAATAATTGTGCTAGCGAGTCGAGCGATATGTCATCTTGTTTGGGATCACCTAAACGTCCCAATGCTCGAGTTTCAAGCAAATCCATCGAGGGATTCGGGAGATATTCAATCAAACCGTATTATGACGTAGACATCCCGGATTGAATAAAAAGGGGATCTACTGTAGCCTATTCACACAGTCTCAGCTGAATAGTCAGCGAGGACACTCTTGCTGCTACTATCATCGTGGAACTTTGTCATTATACAAGTGTAGGAAGACGATTCTTCCAAGTTTTATTAAGTGGACTCATAAGACTTCGAGTGTTGTGGAAATTTTTTCTAAGTCTTCGTAATTGAACTTGGAATATTTACAAGTGTTCATTGAAGGGACTTGCATTATTTACGTGTCATCGAAGTTGGAATTTTTTCTAAGTGTTAACTAAATGGATTTGTATTATTTCCATGGGTTCGAGACCCGAATTCTTCTAAGTGTTCACTGAACATTATTTACGTGTCTTCGAAATTGGAATTTTTCTAAGTGTTAACTGAAGGGACTTGTGTTATTTACGCGTCTTCGAAGCTGGAATTTTCTAAGTGTTCACTGAATGGACTTGTATTATTTTCATGTGTTCGAGATCAGAACTTTTCTACGTGATCATTGAATGGACTTGTGTTTTTTTTACGTGGAATATTTGCAACTGTTGAGGAACTCATTCTTCTAATAGACAGTGATTCATTAACATTGCCAGTGATGAACTTTAACTTTCCAACGGCTTTGAACAAAGTTAGGATTTCACTTGCATTTACTCAAAGACTTGTACATTTGCCAGTGTTGGTTTAAAGGACTTATAAATTTCGTCAGTGAATTTATTTATGCGAATGGACTTGTGTTTTTGTCAGTGGTCACTCAAAGACTTTATGAATTTCACCAGTGATTAACTTTAAATATATTCAGACTTCCAAGTGAATGGACTTGTGTTTTTTCGTTCGAGTTTAGGCAAAGACTTGCACCTTCGCCAGTAATGAACTTTGAGTTTAACTATAATTTCAGAAGAAGGGACTTGTATTTTTCGTTGCCAAACGTTATTCAGAGACGAAGATTTTCCTAGTGATGAACTCTAAAATTAGTAATACCACTCATATCATTTTAGGAGTGTTGGAAGTCTTGATGTACAATTATCAAGATCTCTGCTCATAAGTTGATCATCCAAGGTGTTCATGGACTCAGTGCTACTAGTGACCTTGGGAACATCAATCCTCTCAGTCTCATTGGGCTGAGGTAGTACATGACTATCTACAACATCGCCTGGATCATCGGGCTTCAACCCGGGCCTCAGAGTTCGAGACATCTCTACTTGCCGTCAATCCAGACAGTCCAGCTGCCTCTGTCTGGAGTATCTGGAGTCCCTGGAATCCCTGGAGTCTTCTGGAACGTGCTTCAACCAGCTTGGCTTGGCGAGCTGGAGAACCCAAGCCGTACTATTGGAATACGAGGAAGACAGTCCATTTCTACTTAGAGGTGATGTGCAAACTCATGACTTATTTGAATAAACTCTTATACAATCAGAGTCAAAGTTTTCTGTAGATAGGACCTTACCTCCTGTACCGAGCCCTAGCTACAATTAACCCAGTTTTTCACGCTGAGAACTCTATTTCATGCCCCTATCAAATTTAATCTGAGAGTCGGGCTCTTTTACTGGTACAATATGTAGTTATGAGCTCCGTATTTTGTAGATGGGAGAGTTATAACCTGTGGCATTGTGCTATGTTTAATAAATATTAGGAGTCGTCTTCTTCCTGGCCTTCTTCGCAAGGCATTCGGCCCGGTTTTTCTGTCGGATAACTTTCCTGACGCCGATCTGATGTGGAGGTGGTATTCATTATAATGTGATCCTCCTAAGGTGGTTGGTTGCGTGACGTGCTATGTGTGGATGAAGAGAAGTGCATTAAGACGAACACAAATACTCACTCCCAGAGCCAAAGGAATAGACTGACCGAGAATCAAATCCGGGCCCCGCGACCAGCATGCTGACTATTTAGCCAAGAAACCGGACATAATAAAGCTTCTGAGCCGTTTATCTAAAAGTACGCCGAGCAAGATGGCTGTGCGGTACTGGCCACATAGCAAAGGTCTAGCATTCTGGAGATGGTGGGTTCGAATTCCATCGTCACTAGCATTGAAAAAGGTTTTCAATGGCTTCTTATTTTCACACTAGGAATATTCTGGGATTATACCTTAATTAAGGTCACAGATGCTTCGTTCCTTGTTCTAACCCTTTCGTATCCCGTCATCGCCGAATACCTCCCTGAGTTAGTGCGACGTTAAACCCGTAGAAAAACAGTAAAATTCAATTCTATCCTAGCATGTTTCTGGGACTTGTAGTGTAGTTGAGTCTGCAGTATGGCGGGCATCGTATTGTCAAGCATTAGAGTGGATAATCTACAGGAGTCCATAGTTAGTACCTATTTGGAAATCCTCCGGAACGGGCTTTTTCGAGATTTTATCGCTTCAGTATATAATTACTGGTTATAAGCCATCATATAAGACAGAGCTTAGAGCCTTCTCATGGCATAGTGGTCAAGATGCTGGCTACGTAATGTAAAAAACATTTCCGGAGGTCGCCTTTGCCACCAGGAATTAAATGGTACTCATTTTTAGTGTCGGCCTAGTGAACTTTAGGGCAACGTCCCTTTCCAGAAATGAACATTTTGTTTCTATATTTTTCGACCTCCTGATCGGGAAATCCACGTCCTTCCGTACGAACAGATCACACGGTTACTGCCTCGGCCAGACAGTCATTGGCACTGTAATGTGAGGTGTATAATTTGTCTTTGATATATCATATGTTCTCAACAAGGAAAACTGCAATTCTAAGGTATATACATAAAATAATGAAGTAAAATTAAGAAATTAATCATCTGAAAAGGAAATATCCATAAACCTCGAAGAAAATTAATTAATTCAAACCTAGGAAGGAAGTAAGGAAGATTGTTCTTGTACATAGCTTTTGATTTCATGATTATAGCATGTTTTGCGTGGAATACGAACAAGGGTAGGCATACGTATTATTCATTTTAAAATATTCGTCGGGTTTCGAACCGCAGCCGCCTTGTAGAGAAGTCGGAGATTTTGCCACTCAGTTATTACGTCTCCAATTGAAACTTAAAAAAAAACATTTATTGAATTCTTCTCCGTAAGTTTCATTCCTCAAGTAGAATGCATCATTTCCGTTACGGAGCTCACAGAGTTTGATGAGGCCATTTGCTTATCTATTAGGGAAAGGTCAGTAAAATTTTAAAGTTCAATGAGTTTCCGAGATTACATAGCTGGCCGTGAAAGGCTACATCCCTACATTTTCATGTTAGATCAGATGTTCCCGTATACGTGAAGTCGTCACCGGTGCATGCAGAAAGTTATCATTTGAATGATTTGTCGGAGCGACGTGCGCAGGTCTTTTGGACGAAGAACACGTCACATGGATGTTAGAAAAAAGTCGGCAACTTGCATGAAAAGTTGGCATTACGAAAATCAGTTCCATCTATCACAGGCTGTTTCTGGCAATCTATAAGTGATACTTTCGATATTCAGATATTGCTAGATAATTCAGGGTCTCAGCTAATGACCAATTTAGCGCGGTGGTGAAACCTTTCCCCTTTGTGATTAGTGTTTTAAGAGGAAGTACATATGGGCAATCAACCTCTAGTAATTCTAATCACAGGGAAAAAATGGAAGGGATCCAACACGTCGAAAAACGAACGTAGCGGACAAAGAAAGACAAGAGCCACGAAAGGCGCGGAAATAAAATTTTCCTTAGGACTAGATGTATTACCGTTAGGGTCTGAAAATAACAAGAGTTGACCAAGGGAGGTCGTATGGAATAACTGAAAGTGAGGAGTCTGCCACATGTAAATGGAACCATGTTAGGACTCAGTTAAGGATCCAGGGATCGCCAGAGGACGCTCCAAATTCAAGAGTCCTTGGGGCCCAGTTTTGTCACCTCTTATGGCAAACAGGGGTTGCCGTGGGTATCATTCTAGCGCCCTCACCTGCAGGGCGATATGTGGCGTTATACTGAATACAAGTGCTCTTTGTGACTAAGTGACTCTAAACTTTAAAAATTTGCAGGAACATTTTGACAAAAAGGTGGTTTTCCTCATATCAATGTCAATTCCAATCCCTTACGTGGGTTATCAATAGAAATCTCTCTCCAATCCCAAGATGACGGCACCACAATGGCTGGTAATTTCTTAATTTCTTTCATATCGACTACAAAGTGTAAACTCCAACCTATGATGCGTGTATAACGGTACCATTGTGGTAGACTTCAGACATGTGTTATGCGGTGTACGAGGCTTTTCTAACGTACAAAATGCATTGAAATACAACATGTAGTAGGGTCATTAAATTCGTAGACTGGCGGCTAGAGTGCAGGCTGCCAGCAGAAACAGTGAGTCGTACATGTTGCCGCACAACACGGTGAACACTCACACAGAACCACATCCTCCGTCAAAATAGTCGCCGTTGCTCGCTATGCACGTCTGCCAACGTTCGTATAGCTGCTGGAAACGCTGCTGACAGATATTGGCAGGAAGGTCCCCTTCGACTTCTCTTATGGTAGTAATGATTTCCTCGAGCGAATGAAATCCACACCCACGCAGCTTTCCTTTCTATCTAGGAAAGAGAAAGAAATCGCATGGAGCGAGATCAGGTGAGTACGGTGGATATGGCGAAATGGTGACCTGTTGCCCTGCGAGCTCCTTTTGGACAGCACAGGGCGATGTTCCGGCGCGTTGTCATGTAGCAACAACCAGTTCTTCAGACGCCATAGCTCAGGACGCTTACGACGAACTGAATCCTATAGACGGCGAATAATTACCTTGTAATAGGTCTTGTTGCATTTGGCTGGGCCAACGCTTCACACACAACTGACTGATAGGTTTTGACGAACAGCTATCCAAATGGTGAGGCGCGCTTCCACCAGGTATGAGCGCATACTGATTTTTGGACTTATAGTTCACTGTTGTTTTCCGAGACGACGAGCTCCTTAACTGTTATTTGTTGTTGCTCATTCAGATTATCTATCAAATTTTAAAACCAAAAGCAAAAAGAAGGAAAGAATTGAAATATTCAGTGATTTAACTTATGCTCTGGTTATTTTCCTGTCCATCCATTCACCCCGGCACCTTGTTACACCTCTGTGTTACACGAAATCTCCGGAAAAAGTGGTAGAAGAGCGTGGTTGAATGGGCCTGGACAAAAGCCCTTTTTGACTGCTTTTCTAAAAACTTGACAATGGACACTAGAAATTTGTCTGTTTTGTGATTTTTCTAAATTTGGTCAAGATTTTCGTTCGTCTAGTCCTAGAGTGGTTCTTGCCCGTTGGTATTTGCGCAAGGAAGAACTTAGCGTGATTAGCTGCCACCCCCGGAGGCCCCGGGTTCGATTCCCGGCTATGCCTCGAAATTTGAAAAGTGGTACGAGGGAGGACAACTGCGTAGAAGTGGGTTCGATTGCCACCTTAGCCATCCCTGAAGTGGTTTTTCGTGGTTTGCCACTTCTCCTCCAGACAAATGCTGAGATGGTATGTAACTGAAGGCCATGACCGCTTCCTTCCCTCTTCCTTGTCTACCCCTTCAAGAGGGTAAACATATTAAGAAAGAAAGAGAGAAAGAAAGAAAGAAAGAAAGAATGAAAGAAAGAAAGATTATTATTCTACAAGTTTCTTTACGTCTTACCAACACAGATTGGTGTTATGGCTACGATGCGATAGGAAAGTATAGGAGCTAGAATGAAGGAGCCTTGGCTTTAATTAGAGTACAGCACCAGTATTTGACTGGAGTGAAAATGGGAAAGCGAGGAAAACCACCTTCAGGGCTGCCGACTGTGGGGTTCGAACCCGCTATCTCCCGAATGCAAGCGCACAGTTGCCCGCCCATAACCGCACAGCTAACTCGCTCTTGAACAGAAATCTTCATACAGTGACTATACCTCTCAGGTGATGGGCATCCCTTTGTTCCTGGAAGGGCCAAAAGTCTGCATCTCTATCCTGTCCTTCTCATTCCGGCCTTTTCTCCATGATTAGTAAATGAAATGGCGTATGGATTTAAGTGCCGGGAACGTCCAAAGACAAGTTAGGTTTGCTAAGTGCAGGTCATTAGAATTGACACCCGTAGGATACCTGCGCGTCGTGATGAGAATGAAATGATGATGAAGACGACACATACACCCAGCCCCCGTGCCAGGAGAATTAACCAATTACGGTTAAAATTCCCGAACCTGCCGGGAATGGAACCCGGGACCCCTATGGCCCAAGGCCAGCACAGTAACCATTTAGCCATGGAGCCGGACTCAATTATCAGTAATGTAGATTGAGTTCATTTGTATGGCCCGGTGGGCTTCCTGACGCCAACTCTACTATGTGTTCCTGTTGTTGTTAGTGTGATGTGTAGTATATGAATGAAGATATGTGTCTCCGATGTAGATCAATTAGCCAAGCGCGGCTAAAATCCTCGGCTGGAACGAAGATCGAACCCCGCGCCCTGTAAATAAGGTGAGGAATTACCTCAGGAGCAATCCCTTTTCTTTATCCTATGATTATAAGGACTTAACGAAGAGAATCTCTTTGTCTTTCCTCTTTAAACAATAATGAGCACTCCACCACGAAATAAAAAATGTTTTCAGTTCGCTGTGTTATCATTGGGGGCTGTTCACACCCGTGGATGCCGAAATCTGGGCTGTAGACAGAACAGGAATCACTGTACGGTAGTTTGAATACAGGATTCTGGTGAATTACTCAGCTTTGACGGCGGTGTCGAGCGCTTCATGCAGGTCGATAAAATAATAAAACACCGAGCTGAGCTATCTGTTTCCATTGCCGGGAACATAGCATGTCGAGCTTTAGCCAGAGGTGTATTATGTGGTTGGCTTGGTTAGCGAGACCTTGTTTAGTTTACCTGCTAGTTATAACAAGAGATAGCGTCATAAAATGGGTGTAAAATACTTTATACTTTGTCAGTCTATTCCCACACTTTATGACACCCCAGTTTAAAATTTTAACATCTAGCTTACAGTCTCCTGTGATAACACTTCACATGTATGTGCACGATTCATTCAGGTCACACTTTCTCTCAAGTCGTCCTCAGCGACACTGTCACTTAGTTGTTAACGTTGTACTCCTGACGTACTGGTGGCAGTCCCGGCTGAAGTAGGTGGAATTGAGGGCATTTAAGTCATTGGGAACTGGGGCTTAAAATAAATCCCCTGCCTGGCGTCTATCAACATCTACCGCGATTCAAGGAAGCTTTCTTTTTCTTGTGCTTCTTCTTCTTCTTCTTCTTATTATTATTATTATTTCAGTGACGTTGTCGCCGGCTTCTTACCAAGTCAGCCACGGTTCGAATCCCGACCAATGCATGCAGTATTTTTGAAAGAAAAATTATTTTTACGTCCCACTAATTACTTTTAAGGTTTCCATAGACGCCGAGGTTCCAGAATTTAGTCTCGGAGGAGTTCTTTTACGTGCCAGTAAACCTACTGACACGAAACTGACGTATTTGAGCTTGTTCAAATACCACCGAACTGAGCTAGGATCGAACCTGCCAAATGGGGACCAGAAGGCCAGCGCATCAACCGTCTGAGCCGTTCATCCCTACATTTTTAAAAAGAAAAGTCACGTCGCTGTAGTTCGGATTCTACGTAAAGCTGGAGGTTTCGTGATTATGATAACGGAAATCAACTATTATGCTATGTAACAAGTTTGTTTCCTTTCTTGACTGTATATAGATGTAATATGTGTGTTTAGGTATTGCGACGATTTATATAGTATAATTATATTATTTAAGAGAACTATTTTTTATTATCGTCGCACCGACACCGATAGGTCTTATAGCTTCGATGGTGTAGGAAAGACCTAGGAGGGGAAGGAAGCGGCCGTGGCCTTAATTACGGTTAACCACAGTGGGGTTTGAACCCACTATCTCTCGGATGCAAGCTCACAGCTGCGCGTCCCTAACCGCACGACCAACTCGCCCGGTAATTGTTGTATTATTGACATAAAAGTAAAATGACAGTGGACTTACGTTTATATGGCACAACTTTCATAAAAGGTGACTTAAGTTGATTTGGCTCTCAGATACAGATATGTTGCTAACTGATTAACAAACTGATATGAATCTTGCTACGGATAGTTACTCTTAATGAAGATGTCTCTTGCTGCGATTTTATCCGTCTTCTTGATCCCTGACTGTGAAAAATAGAGTCTGGAGTAGTTCCACACTTTTATTTTCTGCTTTCAGCGAGCAAGTCTTTGTACTAATGAACAGAAAGCCATAGAATAGAAATCTCCTGTAGTTCTGTAAGTTGATAATGATACCTTTAACAACATGTTAACTGAGTCATCTCCGTAAGTCAGACCTCACCTGCTGCTCATGATGCAATACTACAGAAAGCAACGTATGAGCATATGTGTTAAGAATGTCTGTAATCATCTACAACCTTACTTACTTGCGCCGCTCACTTTCTGTTTTGTTCTATTCTCTGGGCTGAATAATTATCTTGTCCGTGAATTTCATCTTGAAGAGAGTTAAGCCAAGCCCACATACGCCTGTGCCCAACGTAACAATCGTGTTGTGTACTTCCCTAATGAAGCACTTTAAGTAGTTTGACGTTCTTCCGGAACACACTGTTTTATCTGTTTCTTTCATTTAAATTACCTTTTGCTAAGAAATCAGGAATACTGAATAAAACTATTACGATTGTATTATACCAGGCAATCAGCTGCTTGAATCATTATTTTTTTCTGTAGCCCAATAAACGCGTGATATCGTCTTGAGGTCTACATTTCTATGCTAGCATCCCGGACGGTACTAATGCGCAGGGCCGAATTTAAAAACTGCAACGCTTCTGGGCCCGAATAATTTTGCGCCCACTTCCATAAACTTGATAAGACAAAATTGTTATTTCTAATATGTTGGTATAATAATTAAACTAATACAACATAATACCTCCAAGGTAAAATATCAAACATTAATACCTTCTTTTTTTAACAATTGGCTTTACGTCGCACCCGATAGAGATAGGTCTTATGGCGACGAAGGGATAGGCAAGGCCTAGGAGTGGGAAGAAAGCGGCCTTGGCCTTAATTAAAGTACAGCCCCAGCATTTGCCTGGTGTGAAAATGGGAAATCACGGAAAACCATCTCCAGGGCTGCTGACAGTGGGGTTTGAACCCACTGTCTCCCGAATACTGGATACTGGCCGCACTTAGGCGACTGCAGCTATCGAGCTCGGTCGTATGTCAGTCTACCACGTTCCTAGGTTAAGATGCCATTCCAAATGACCGGGTGTAGCAAAATGCGAAATTGACGGTTAAAACCACGATACAATGACGTGGAGAGGGAACGAATGTTGATTAATTCAGATCCTACATCGAACAAATACTGTATTTTTATAATGATATGAAGCTAGTCGCGCGAAAATTATTACGTTACTAATCGCGCACGGAGGTAACCTCCGGGATTAAAAATGCGCGTCATTTTCGTCCTTTGAGATGTTGTTTTGGCATGTTCGTTCGCAGTATTCTTCGGTGTAATTAAAAGAAACCCTTTTAAGTACGTGTAGGTTAGTTTTACACAGTTTGTTTCATTTAAAAGCATAATACTGTAGACCTTAACTATGTCGAATGATCTTATGATATTAAATTCGTGAGACTCGCCATTACCTACGACGATCACATGATGTGAAATATGAAATTATATTTTTCTAAAATACTTTTAGAAGAACAAAACAACAAGGCCATCGACATCCAAAATAAAAAAATATGCACTGAAATATAAGGTAATTTAATCTCACAAGGAGGAAACGTCCAGGCGATGCCACTCGTCAAAACAATAATAGCACACTCGCACACAGGATGCACGATCGCGCCAAAATGCTGACAGGACGAGTCCAAATGAACAAGGAGAAAGGTAGAGGGATGGGGAGACCCACAGTTCAACTGGGAAGTTCAGTACCGTGCAAAATGTAATCGGACCGGAGGAAATCTCGTGAGCGACTAATTAAGTGTTAAACACAGACCAGTGTGTACCGCACTATTATTATTTTTATGTGCTGCGTACATTGCATTGCTGTACGGTATGAATGCAGTCTCTTCAGTCGTTCGCCATGTATTCCACGAACGAATACATCGACATGCCTCTTCTATAAGGAGGGAGCAAGAGATAAATGTATGATGTGAAATGCTGAGTGATCGCCTTGTTAGATCGTATTGAGCATCATACAACAGGCGCACGCTACCTGCAGTTTCTACACCATGAAGTCCCATTTATGCTGGAGGGATGTGCCACTTGGTGAACGTTTAACAATGTGGTTTCAGGATGGAGATACACAACATTGGACGTCAGCCGTCCGTAACTAACTGAATGAGTCACATCCAAGGAAATGGGAAGGGAGAGTCGGACCTATGTCTTGGCCCGCCAGATCACCGTCATTCGGCGGGTGCATTTGAAATAAACAGTTTACAACCATAAGCCAGAAAATCCCTAGCGCCTTCGACAACTCATTGCCAAAACCTACACATCAGTAATATCGGCTATACTACAGCACACTACAATATTCATTCAGTATCGTGCCCGGACCGCGCGGTCAGCTCGATCCATAGGAATGTGTTAAAATCATTGCTAGTTTTATTTACAAACCATATGGGTTTCAGGGCTCGTAGTTCAGCGATCCACGAGTCTCCGGTAATTATGAACATTATATACAAATGAAACCGAAATTGATCGAAATGGTGCTTCCCTTACAAACTCCACTTTGTGTACTAAGGGCCAGGCTGAGTAGCTCAGGGGTTAAAACGCTGGCCTTCTGTCTTCAAGTTAGTGGGTTCGATCCTGGCTCATTTCGGTGGTATTTGAAGGTGCTCAAATAGGGCAGCCTCGTATCGAGAGATTTACTGGCATGTAAAATAACTCCTGCATGACTAAATTCCAGCACCTCAGAGTCTACGCAAACCGTAAGCTACACCTCCAACTATTAGTTTATCTACGAATCAGCTATGCGTTCACATTCAATTTCCTTCATTTGTTAGATTAGACCGAAATTTGTAAGATCTTGTGATAACATTTTTCTAAAACACTATGCATACATACTATGGTCGCCTGATGAGAAGTCCTGTGGTTGCGGGGTAAAGAGTGCGAGGGATAAGCATGGCTGTCACGCATGCACCTACCTCAAGTCTTAAGGCCTGACAATAAACATCTCTGTTCTGACAGGGGTGACTCTTGCGAATTGAGGTGCTGTTGTGAAATTTCAAAGGGGTAGAGCAATTGTGCTTTAGATACACATTCATGAGTCCTGCGTAAGGAATATTTTAATAATGAACATTCGTGTGTTCCTTCTGTTACGACTAATGTTTGAAATGAGTATAGTATCTGTTACTCATGCCTGGAGGCAAGGATTTTCTCGCATTAATTTTTGAACGATTTCGTGAGAAGGATACTCATTTTCGCATTATTTCGCGAAATAGATATTGCCGCATCGCTTTAATTTCGCTTTAATGAAATTCTAAAATTAATCATTAAAGGTTTCCTTATTGTGGTTCTGAATTATTTATATGAATGGTTGGTTGACTGTGGGATGGTCTCCAGTTCCTAACCAATAGAAAAAAGAAAAGTATTTATCAGAAAGAGGTCTTAGAGAGTCTAGTCTCACTGATCGTTGATCATGGAGGTTTAATTGATAGACTGTACTTACCTGGTACATACTTTTGAAGCCATTTCCGGACTGCATGGTCGTCTACCTTCTCCAGCGGGATGTTGGCTTTGAGTAGCATCGCTGTTGTTTCGTGAATAAATTCTACTTTTTCACTCTTAGCTTTCTTTTGAATATATAATGAGAGTTCTATTGTTGCTTGCCGTTTCACTGTTGGAGTGCTAAATTTACGTTCTGAATGTTCCTTATTTTTGAAACAGTATCTTTTTTCTCCCACTCGATACGAACATTACAAATTTTACACATTAAAATATTGCTTTCGGAAACATATAAACCTTCACTCGCAAACTGTTTAGCTCTGCTGTGCACCGTGTTTATGAATCTTTGTTCGCTCTTCCTTTTCTTTTCATACCTAATCTTGGAACAAAATGTCAAGTTCGTAATTCATTACAGATTTCGCTGTAATAATTGAATTTCGGTTTAAATGGCCTTATTGCTTTAATTCGCTGTAATTTGCGAACATAATATCCATATTTTCTTAACCAGAAACATATTCGTAATGATATCGAAAAATTGCTTCAAAATATTTTTGTCGCCTTTATCGTTAATGCGAAAAATTCATGACTCTACTCATGCCATACCTACAGGCTGCTGCGACTTCTCATCAGACGCAGAAAATACATACATACATACATCTTCTTTACAGACTGTTATGCCTCTCAGAGTTCAGTCTGCAAGTGTCAGAATCAAAAGGATGACATTCTTCCAATTTTTATTGACACAATGCATGTTTGATGATTAACTAGCTGCTTCTGCATTCCTCTACTTGCAGCTATATTTTGGCCTTGTTTCATTCTTCGCGCTTTATTTTTAAATACTTAAAATGTCCAGTCTAACCACCGTGACCTTGGTCTCGCTCTACTTCTGTATCCCGCCATGATTGAGTCCATTGTTCTCATTTTACGAGTAGCTTTACGTTGCACGGACACAGATAGGTCTTTTGGCGAAGATGGAATAGGAAAAGGCTAGGAGGGTGAAGGAAGCAGCCGTGGTACAGCCCCCAGCATTTTCTTGGTTTGAAAACGAGAAACTGCAGGAAAACTAACTTTAGGGCTGCCGCCAGTGGGGTTCAAACCCACTATCTCCCGAATTCACAGTTACGCACTCCTAACCGCGCGGCCAACTCGTTCGGTCCATTATTTTCCTTGGTAACCTATTCTCCTCCATTCGCCTCACATGACCCCACCATCGCAGACGGTTTAAAAGCATATCTTTATCGAGGGCGTTCGTTTCTAACTTAGCCTTTATATCGTTATTCAGAGTACCCTCCTTCCATTGTTCCGAAGTATTTGTATCAACAATCATTCTCTCTACCCGTCGGTTACTTCCAACTTATGAACAAGATATCTGGAATATACCCAGTTCTCACTCCCGTACTAGTAAAGTCAGTGTGAAAACAGAGAATTCACTACTTTCATACAGAATACTTTTGACCCCAACTGCGAGCATTACAATCAATCAATCAATCAATCAATCAATCAATCAATCAATCAATCAATCAATCAATCAATCAATCAATCAATCAATCAATCAATCAATCAATCAATCAATCAATCAATCAATCAATCAATCAATCAATCAATCAATCAATCAATCAATCAATCAATCAATCAATCAATCAATCAATCAATCAATCAATCAATCAATCAATCAATCAATCAATCAATCAATCAATCAATCAATCAATCAATCAATCAATCAATCAATCAATCAATCAATCAATCAATCAATCAATCAATCAATCAATCAATCAATCAATCAATCAATCAATCAATCAATCAATCAATCAATCAATCAATCAATCAATCTCCACAGATCTGCATTGAGGGCTTTCGCCCAAGGGGCATATTTCCTGTCGTTTGTTTACCTACTTCCTACATCTTGATTCGTTTACTGGACTACCATCGTTGAAGAATACACATTGTAAGTACTTGAAATATGTTACCAGTGACTGTAAATAATTATTGGGTTTACTTTATTTATCTGTTTATATTACGGCAAATATCTTCCACCGTAGGTCTTCCCCTCTTCTTCAGCTCATGTTTCTCTGGGAGACAGCCATCATCTAAATCCCAACGTGTGAGATTTTTAGAGATCTCTGGTCTCAACAAGAGGTCAAACCTTAAAGCACTCAAGCCATTGTCTCAACAAGTTGACAAGAGATTACTTGCTTGTTATGGTTAGTTACATCCTTGTTTGGACAGTTTATACTCTCTGGAACGACAGTAACAAGTTAGTGTTTACTTCAGGTGAAGGCGGGACGGCGGTCAAGGAAGTTGGGGTGGTAGTGTCTCTCGAGCACAGACCGTCATATCTTCCAAATACGATTGAAAACTGCGTAACGTGTAACCCGAAAAATTTACAAACACCTTTTCTATTTCTGGAGAGGCAAGTGGCCCTGATATTTACTTTGCCTACACCAAAGGTGAGTTCAGTTTAATTCCTGAAGGCAAAGATGGCTGTGATAGATCTAACCACTCTATCCTAATTGGTCCGAAGTTACGGATGGTGGAAGCATTTACATTCCACTCCTCCAAGGGCCTTCATGGCTTGTAGAGAGTTTCCCTTGCATGCACAATACATGGTGTTCTATAATTCACTTCATTCTTTGTTTTTACGTCGCATCTATACAGACAGGTTAGTGTGAAAATGGGAAACCACGGAAAACTATCTTCAAGGTTGCCGGCAGTGGGGTTCGAACCCACTATCTCCCGAATGAAAGTTGATAGCTACGTGACCCAAATTGTGCGGCTACTTCCTGGGTAATTCACTTTGTAAACTGACATTAGTGCCTCTGAGTTGAGAAACCAGTCCCGTGGTGCAGGAGTGTTGTGTTTCCTTCTTACCCGGAGGTCGAGATTCGATTCTCCCCCCCCCCCCCCATTTCCAGCATATATTAATCAGGACTGAGACCTACACCGGGGTTCAACTCACCCTCGTGACACTGACTGAGTAGCTGGTCTTCACTGAGAGGTAGCGGATGCGGTCATGGAACATGGAAACCAAGCAATACGGCTGAAGATGTCGGCATGCTGCCACGTGGTACCCCCACATGTATAGAACCTCTGGTTGTTCAGCAGTCGTCTTGGCACGTCAAGGCTAAAAAATGGGCTAAATATACCGCGAGTCAAAATATGCAGAATGTTCGGTGCTCGGAAGGATTAACTAGAAAATATTTTGGGTAGAAGCATGGCAGACGATGCCATCGGCCGTATGTGAATGAAGACCACTTCATTTCATTGTCAACACTGCATCGTCCACTCATTGTTTGCTCCATCCCTCCATGCCAGCTATTGTTCAAGTGACTGGCTTGTTTTGTCCATCTCGACTGACGCCTGAAGCGCACTATTGAAAGCGCCGTTTAACCTCGCCTCGTCATATAATAACGTATAATTTATCCCTATTCCCTTTCTTATCGAATTCATGAAGAGGCATCCATGATGTGGAGTTACTGGTGGATTCTTTATGCGTTTATTATCTTGATTTGATCAGCCAAATGGAGAGTACGTTTTCCATGTAAATCGAATAGATGTCTTACGAGGCTCTTCTACCATTTTTCCATCAATATACGCTAGTTCATTTGAAATTGCCTGCCTCGGTTGGCGTAACCAGCTAGTTGTTGTCCTACTGCTCCCAAGAAAGTGAGTTCAATCCCAGAACGGTCTGATGGCATTTGATGGTATTTAAATGTGGCAACTCCGTGTCAATATAACTGCAACTCTTCTTCTCCTTCTTTTGCTACCACTTTTTCTCACACCTGTGGGGTATGGGTACGAACTGTGTCGCACATGTGAATTTGGTCCGTTTTACGGCCGGATGCCCTTCCTAACGTCAACCCTATATGGAGGGATGTAATTACTAATGCGTGTGTCTGTGGTGGTTAGTAGTGTGGTATGTTGTCTGAGTATGATGAGGAGAGTGTTGGGACGGGCACATACACCCGGTCCCCGAGCCTGAAGAGTTAATCAAAAGCTATTAAATCCCCGACCCGGCCGGGAATCGAACCCGGGACCCCTCTGAACCGAAGGCCAGTACGCTGACCATTCAGTCAACGAGTCGGACCAATATACTGCAAATCTTGAGGGAACGAATTTTGGATACCACGACATTCTTTAAAATGTTATCAGTATAAATTAGCCTTTAAGACAAATAAAGCCTAATATTGTTGTTGGTTTCAATCAATCAATCAATCAATCAATCAATCAATCAATCAATCAATCAATCAATCAATCAATCAATCAATCAATCAATCAATCAATCAATCAATCAATCAATCAATCACCTGCATTTAGGACTGCCATCCAGGAGGCAGATTCGCTATCAATTGTTTACTTAACCTTTTCTTATTTTTTTTTCAGAGAATTTGGAAATGTATCGAACATTTCCCTTGTTATTCCGATCCCTTATTCCTCATCCTGTAAATGAACATTTGCCCCAGTTTGTCGTCTTGAAATCCAATTTTTTCTGACAATAATATAATAATAGTCCGCCTGTATGGTGCAGTGGTTATTGTGATTAGCTGCCACCCCCGGAGGCAAAGATTCGATTCCCGGCTCTGACACGACATTTGAAAAGTGACACGAGGACTGTAAAGGGGTCCACTCAGCCTCGGGAGGTCAACTGAGTAGCGGGGCGGGGTTCGATTCCCACCTCAGCTATCCTCGAAGTGATTTTCCGTGGTTTCCCACTTCTCCTCCAGGCAAATACCGGGATTGTACCTAACTTAAGGCCGCGGCTGCGGCCTTCCCTCTTCCAATCTTCCTATCTCCACACAAGGTCCCTGTTCAGCATAGCAGGTGAGGCCGCCAGGGCGAGGTACTGGTCCTTCTCCCCAGTTGTTTCCCCCGACCAAATGTCTCACTCTCCAGGATACTGCCCTCGAGGCGGTAGAGGTGGGATCCCTCACTGATTCCGAGGGAAAAACCGACCCTGGAGGGTAAATAAATAAATAAATAAATAAATAAATAAATAAATAAATAAATAAATAAATAAATAAATAAATAAATAAATAAATAAATAAATAAATAACCTCGTATATCCGTGGCTAACGTGTGCAAGCATTTTAATTTGACGCCATCTGCCTGCTTGCTCGTCAATTTTGCCGTTCCGTTTTACTCTAGGCCTACTAGATGGCTGAGTAATCCGAATATCTCATGGGCGTCTATGGCTGAGTTTTAATTTCATTCGCCTGGTGAACACCAGATGTGTTTTTGTTTTCCGACATCATACGACATAGATTGTCGAATGGACACTATTTCCGCCCTTAAAAATCCGACTTCCTCTGCCTGGTTTGAACACACTATCTTCGGATCCGGATGTCGACATTCTACCACTGATCCACAGTCGGTGCTAATAACTACAGAGTGATCCCTATGAAACGGTTGGTCTAAAAGGAAAATCTTATCACAATTTGGTCTGAGATTCATACAGCATGTATTTTAGTGGTTCCTGTTTTGCTGATGATGCTTGTTGTTTTAAGGGGTCTAACATCGAAGGTCATCGGCCCCCGGTTTCTGTTTTAAACGACATTGGAACATATGGGAGTTCAGTTTTGTGAAGTATCTGAGTGGTGTCGTCGTAACGCATACGTTACATTTCATAGACTGTAAGGCCTTCCTGAACTCTTCACCTCACGCCACCAGATCTTTTCTTGTGGTGTTACGTTAACGATCGAGGTTTATACACTGCTGTTAAAAACTTGTATGGTTCAAGTTTCATGGAGTTATGTTAATTGACACCATGCGAAAGTTACTTTTGTCCTTAAATTTTGCACAGCGTTGTGGTAATCAGCCATGAACAATTGATTTAAAGATTATTATTACTGCAATCAACAATGCTGACCCAGAGGTACTACAGAGAACTATCAGGAACATGCAAAGAGGAGCCTGGTTGTGCCTAAAGGCAAGAGGAGGTCATTTTCAGTATGTGTTGTGAGAGTAAGCCTTCCCCATCCCCTCACAGACACTGTATATTTAGAAAGTTATATACATATTTGTAACTATCACCAAACAGAAATGGGAGAGTATTGAATGTCATCCATTTTTTATTAAGCACTCTGTACTTTTGCGGTTTCGGAAGTCGTCGAGGTTCCAGTGCAGAAGTTATTTTATGTGTTGATAAAATCTACCGGCACGATGGAGGCGTGTTTGAACGTATTTAATTCTAAACACGAACTACCCAAATTCCAGCTAATACCCAAAACAAGCGTAGCTCGTAAACCATCGAGCGTAGGGCATAAGTTCATGTGGACTTACTGAATTGTTCTGAGATGGACTATCCATCTCCCGATTATTTCTAACCAGTGGCGTATCCTAATCCTGATAACGAGGTGTGCCTTAGGAAATTTTGATTTTCAATCATTTTACTGTAATTCGATTATTTATTAATTCACACAGTGTATATGGATACATTGTAAGTATTCAACTCAGTTACAAGCATTCCTCACCATCTATTATTATTATTATTATTATTATTATTATTATTATTATTATTATTATTATTAATACCCTGTTTCGCTACGGTATTCTACCTTGTATACGGATTTGTACGTAAATAACTGTATACGCAGTGAGTAAGATTATATTAAATTGCATGTCTCTTAACGCTATCCGAGAAACACCATGGGGGAGGACCCCAAACGTTGTTTCCGATTTAAGGTGCGCGTTGGGTACTTTGGTGATAATGGCAGGCCACGTTTCCTACTGCCATTCACAATCGAGTTCGGGAGTTTCTACTATAAAGACAGCCTCACTTGCCTCCTGCAGTTCATAATCGAGATGGCAAGTTTTCATTATAAAGACAGACCCATTTTCCTAATGTGCACAATCGACTGGGAGAGATTTGATTATAATCGAGAAATGCAGCGCTATCTAACGTATAAGGGATCGAGATACGAAAAAAAAGGTATATGACCAATGTTTTAGATCTCTCCCAATTGAGTAACGATTCTGTTACCTATTTTGTGATACGACTTACCGTTCAGCCACCTACTCCGAAACGGAGATCCCCACCGTCATTCAAATTGCCTCCATATTTCGATATTTGTCGGGGCCAGAAAGTTATACATTTGAACAGCTTGGAATTTTTCCTCAAAGGAAAGAGTGTCCAGGTTTCGCGATTAGCACTAGCATACGTACGGAGAAATTAAGGAAGGAAATAATACATTAATTGAAATAGGATAATAATTGAGGACAGCCGGATAGGATAAATGTGTAAATACCAAGTGGATATATTGGAAGAATGAAATGCCCTTCGCTAAATTGAGGTGATTTAACTTACCGATTTAAGAAAGCGGTAACAGAGGAGAAATTTATGCGTAGGGTTTCTTAGGTAAACAGATAGGAAGTTGACTTACGGTGTTATTACTTAAGTCTAATAAGGCAAGGAAGACGCAAGAAATTAAAGCAGGAAATAGAAGGAGAAGAGATGTCTGTCTGTTAGGTCATCAGCCCAGAGGCTGGTTGGATCCTCAAACAGCACCATCAAAGGCTATGCGGTTATAAGGAAACCCCAAAAACCAATTGCAGCACCAAAATGAGGCGTACTAGGCAAGATGAGGAGTGAGGTAGTTTGCCATTGCTTTCCTCACTGGGTCAGAAAGTACTCTTGCAGCATGACTGACCCTATGAGAAACACCTTTCGTAAGACTCAGATGCACTAGTTGTGCTCTGAATGTCATTACTGAGCACTACCCATACCCCAGCAGCTTCCATATTGTCACAGCCACGGATGTTGACTGGGACTTCGGTGGAAGCTACCCTTTACTCTGGCCTGTGCCAAGAGATGGATGCAAAAGTACTGTATCCATCAAGAAATGACAGCAGGCACGGAGATGAGATATACAGTAAAAATTATAACATATGCCAGAAAAGAACCTTATGGTGTAAAATAATGGGCTACACTCCGTGGCACTGTTCAAGTATTAACTGCTACCCTTCGTGTAATTAATTCTAAGACGACTGTAACCTCCAAAGGTATTCCGCAAATATCCAGCAGAATGGCAGCTTGACGTCTCTCTCACCTTCACCCAAGGAACAACAACGAGTTTACAGGAATGAAGACGGAAATGGCATTACGATACTTCCGTGCTGGCAAGCGGCCAGGAACGTTACCATGATAATCGGTAGGTACGTTGTCGGTTTGCGACCGTGTCTGTCATCCAAGGCAGATAATAGTAATACTCTCCGTCATTTGAAAAGAAAGCGAAATTATACACATTTAAAAAGTTGTTTAAAATGAATGGATGCTTCACATATGCTCTACGGATTTTACAGGAAATCAATAATATAAGAGAAAATTGAAAAAAACCTGTTCTGGTTTTCCTATAAATCATATTCATATCTAAACCTGCTCCTGGATGAGCATACTCTAAATATGAAATTTGGTCGAGATCTAGCTAGCTGTTTCGCCGTGATATCGGAAGATTCGGACAAACAGGCAGATGGACAAACAGACACGAAAGCTAAAAACCACTGATACGGTCTTGAGTTGACCTTAAACGGATATCTCATAAATTAGCAAAACAAACGAATATACCGACAGCGAACCTCTACAACTTTATTTAGGTACGTCCTAATTATCATTTTTACGGTCTTCGGAGACACCGAGGTGCCGGAATTTTGTCCCGATGGATTTCCTTTACATGCTAGTAGGTTTTCCGATACGAAACGGGCATATTCTAGGAACATCAAGTACTACCGGATTGAGCGAGGATTGAACCCATCAACTTGAACTTAGGAGACCGGGCTATCGCTTCTTTCCTTACTATATTCTACAGTGAGATGGATAAAAGGAACCTTGAAATCCTCAGTCAAGGTGATAAATATGGAGTATACCACACTCTATTGTTACCTCGAAGGCTTTCCTCATATTCGGTTCGTATGTTAATAGCAACATGCACCTACTCGAGCACTTAAACTGATTATTATTCTCTGAATGTTGTCTTCATTCTATACTACAACTGATTGTGCAGGGGGCGTGGGGGACTGGAAACAGTAACAAAATAACGTATTGTTGGAGCTACTGGGCATTGGGGACGTCGTTATGGGGGATTATTGGTAATGCCGTCTGCGTCACGTCTCTCTTTCATGGATGTTGGCTGCGTTCAGCACGTGTCGTCTGTCCCCCTCATAATTGCTACTTCTTATTACTGTCCCACATAATGGAAGAGTGGTTTTGCAAATTGCTCTCGCAACAGCTAACTTATATTTCTGTTCCTAAAATTTATTTCATGATCGATGCATTTAATTTATTTTGCTCGTCTACTGAATGATCACCTTAGAGGTCTTGGCTTCAGGGGATTCTGGGTTCTGTTCATAGTGAGACCGGTGATATTATCCGTGTTTAATTAATTCCTCTGACTCGCAGACTGAGCCTTTGTGTTCGTCTTTTTAATATACACATACCATACTACAAAGATACGCGATAGTGTATACATCCACTCCACATAGGGTGACTTCCTTCCAGCCGTGATGAATCCACATGTAGGGCTCGTCCTAACTCAGATACTTGGGAAAAGATGAAAAATAAGAATATGTTTAATTTGGTGTGTTAAACCGGAAACTCAGTCACCACATTTGTTTTATTATTAATTTTTTGTTGCACGAACTCGGTGGGTTTTCGCTGACAATAGGGTAAGAAAGTGCTAGGACTTGGAAAGGAGCTGCCTTGATCTTAATTATGGTACAGCCCCAGCATTACCTTGTGTGCTAATAGCATACATGGTAATCATCTTCAGGGTTTGAACGCGCTATCTCCTGAATGAAAGCTTCCCATACCGCACAGTCAATTCGCGTTTACTAATTTATTTAATTCAATTCTTATGCTAAGCAGAAATTCAGGCAGCAAGTGATAGATCAGTGTCATCACACGTAGTGTCACATCAAGGTGGTCGTGATTCGAATTCTGGGCCGATTTAAAAAATGAAAAGTCACATTTAAATGGTTTGGATTCAAAATTCCAGTATGCTTTCAGGTCACGTGATCTGTGTCCTGTAGTTAAGTCACGCAAAATTTCTAGCTTCATTAATAATAATAATAATAATAATAATAATAATAATAATAATAATAATAATAATAATAATAATAATAATAATAATAATAATAATAATGGTCTGGAGAGACCTTGAAATGTATTGTATCCTAAATTCACTTGTTATTAAAGAACATTTCGTTTGTTTAGCCAACCTCGTACTGTACCCATCACATCTCTGCCTTTCACCTGTGCACCAAGGGTTCTATTCTCATCTCTCGTCCAGGGATGTTAACTTTATTCTGATCTGAGGATTTGCGTTAACGGGATCAACTTAGGAGCTGTCTGATATGAGAGGCTACCAACTCGATCGTAGAAACCAAACAATAGGGCTGAGAATTCAACACGCTGACCTGATGGTTCCTCAATATCTGCAAGTCATCTGGATGAGTAGTAGTCGTCTTAATATATTTACCTGTTTGATTTCTTTTTCTTTTGGGGGGTGAGGGTATTTATTTACTTCAAAATACTTTCATAACAGAAATAATTGCCTCAAAAAGACATCATCATTCTTTTCATTGCCAAAAACCACTGCATCCTTGTGTACATAGAAACTGTTCCGGAGGGGGGGGGGGGAGGTTGCGTGAAGGCCGAGTGGAATTCTTACTACCGAGCAAGTTGACCGTGCGGTTAGGGGCATGCAGCTGTGAACTTGCAATCGGGATATACCGGGTTAGAACCCCACTGTCGGAAGCCCTGTGGATGGTTTTCGGTGGTATCCTATTTTCACACCAGGCAAATGCTGGGGCAGTACCTTAATTAAGGCCACGGCCACTTCTTTCCCACTCCTAACCCTTTCCTATCCTATCGTTAACATAAAACCTGTCTGTGTCGGTGCGACGTCAAGCAGAAGGCGGCAGCGATTCGAATCCCGGTCAATAAATGCTGGACTTTTGAAATGAAAAATCACGTCGTTGTGGTTCAGATTCTACGTAAAACAGGAGGTCTCGCGGCTATGATTACGGTATCAGCATTCACGTAAATACGTTTGCTTGGTTTAAGTGTTCAAAACACTGCCTGCAGGCTCTGCCTTGGCACGTGTGATAGCATTAACCGAATCTCTGTGTTGCAAGGAATCATCCATTATTTTGTTGCGGATCTGATATGAAGTCGTATTTCAAGAATTGGGAATAGAGAACAATAATCCTTCTCAACCAAGACCTTGTCCATCTTGCCACATCTCCGAGCCCTTCTCTCTTCAGTCCAGTCTCTTAAGGTAGTAAATGTATGGTTTATTACGATAGAGTTTGCCAGTCTTACGTTTCTATGCAAGTACCGATGCTGATGTGGTATACTTTTTATAGTTTATGCACAAACGCCATCGTCCACATTTTCAGTAGAATAGAGTAATTCATTTCATGCACGCTGATATCGAAGTAACGAACGTGCTGTGCCTGAGGTACGCCCACAAGTTTTATCGCGAACAATACATCTTAGTGATGCAAATGGAGTAGATCCAATTAGATGCAACAACAATATTTTGTAGACTATCATTTTAACATTTCACTTAGTGAGGTTTAGATTAATCTACCTATTACTGAGTAGATGGTAATGCGGCAAACGGTGAACAGGAACATTGGGGAACGGACTTCAGTCGATTCCCGCAAGTTCGCAAGTTGCGGGATCGAATCGCGATATAGGCAGTCAGGTGCGCTCTTCCCCCTCATATGGCCTTCCAGGTGATAGGGTAAAATGGAAGAGGTTTATTTCCGTACGTTCATCCGGTATAGCGAATATTATTGTTCAGTGATTGATTATTTTAGAATCTTTATCGTAGTATGTGAGTAGTTGTAGTTATTTCTGATTGAGAGAGTTATGCTTTTGTTCCAGAAAGTGCCTATCTAAGAGGTCACCCATCCAAGGTACGGCCACAGTAAATTTTGTTTTACTGTGCGGGATGTATTTGTTGTGATACTGATAATTTGAGTTTGAGGTGGCATTGTTCGAAATTTTGTTTTTGGTGTTCTCTCCTAACACCAGTGAAAGAATATTTGAGAGGTGGCCCATTCAGGAGGTAACCACAGTAGTTGTTGGTTAATTGTTGTTTGTGAACATGCCTCTTGTATCTCAGTTTATATTGTGGAAGCAAACACGGACCCGTATGGAGGTGATATTTCTGTCTGTGTTATGGTGTCGTTGTATTAAATTATCCGCAGTGACGTTTATTGGGTAGGGGTAGAGGATATAAAATATTTGGTGGTGCTGGTCAGTTTGATGATGATGATGATGATGATGATGATGATGCTTGTTGTTTAAAGGGGCTTAACATCGAGGTCATCGGCCCCTCTGGTCAGTTTGAGTGTAGGGTTGGGCGTTATAATAGTCACCTTATAACAAGTAAATGCTTCGTTCATCGTTTCCTTCTAGCTTCTACGTCTATGTGGTATTGTTCTAAGGTGTTTATTAGTGTTTAAGATGGTTCTTTATTTTCTGTAAAATATCACTAATTTTTTTTTTTGCTAGGGGCTTAACGTCGCGCCGACACAGATAGGTCTTATGGCGACGATGGGATAGGAAAGGCCTAGGAGTTGGAAGGAAGCGGCCGTGGCCTTAATTAAGGTACAGCCCCAGCATTTGCCTGGTGTGAAAATGGGAAACCACGGAAAACCATTTTCAGGGCTGCCGATAGTGGGATTCGAACCTACTAAATTTATTGTGCGTTGTATAGTGAAGTAGATGTGTAATGTTGGTCTTTGTGTGCAGTTCATGAAATGAAGGTGCTCAAGTCCGAGGATAGATTTACTGGTACCGAGGAAGTGGCTGTGCGGTTTGGGTCACGTAACTTGCATTAAGGAGATAGTGGGTTCGAACCCTACTGTCGGGAGCCCTGAAGAAGAATTTCTCTGGTTTCCCAGTTTCACACCACGTAATTGCTGGGGCTGCACCACGTTCGCTTGCTTTTCACTCTTAGTCCTTTCCTATCCCATCGTCGCCATACGACCTACCTGTGTCGGAGCAACTTAAAGCAGATTGTAAAAATAAAAAAAAATAAAAAATGATTTACTAGTACCTCGCAACATCCCATTTCAGATGAAATATTTCGACAGTCCGCTGTCTTTGATAGCCAATAGCTATTGAAAATACTTTAAATATATAATCTGTGTTGAGAGGGATAGTGAACGTATTGGATTAGGTTGGACTATAGAAAGTTGGCAACTCTCGTCTATATACCTGTTGGCAATAGTGGTAAAATCGATTTGGAAGTTCTCTCTCTTCACTTTAAAGATATTTGTAAGAAGCACGCTGGCCTTTCGTGTGCGGCCGCATCTCAATGCCTGCCGACAAAATCGCACTCCCTTGGAAATGTAATACAGTGATTGACGACGCAAGTATAGCGAGTCGCCGTGACGACCGCCTCGTCTTTACGTGACACGAATATTGCTAAAGCAGCGTCTGTCTTCACCAACCCCGCGTCTTGGACGTATTCTTCTTGTTCTGTCATATTCAAATCTCTTGTGGACACTGTGGTTGTTTTATGGGAACACTCCCCTTCTGAGTTTCTTTTCATGAAAATAGAAGGTGGGAATTACCGGGGTAACTAATGCTAGTGACACCAAATATTATTTTTAAAAAAGGCTGAAAAATTATTTGTATATCAGTAGTTTTGAATACAGAAATTTTGAAGGTAATGAAAAGGATTGAAGGAAAATAAAGGAAAGTTTATGTCTGTCTTTGTTTGTTTCATGCACTTAGTCGCTGGACGTACGCGGACATATCCTGGTTTAAATAATATTTTCCTACACCCAAAGTTCGTGCAGTTTAAGTGGAGATAGATGTCCATATCTATAACTGTTTCCTATTGTCGACTATGGGTTAGCTGTGTACCTAGGAAGAATTACTTATACGAAACAGTGAACATTAAATTGCGGAGAGTTTGGAATATCTATGTTTGCTACGTGTTCGACATTAGACCTTATTAATACATTGTACCTTATTACGTACAACTTCAGTAGTTAAAACTTCGATAACTTAACCAGCTCTCGATTGAACTATTTACGCTCAAGGCACTGTATACTAAGTTCACGTATTAATGAACACCATCCATGAGAGAAATAACCGATTCACAAAATCTACACCTGTTTCCCAATCATCGTACTGTTAATCCACATCTGCCGAAATGAGTACTTTTCAAATATATTTCAGTATACTTTCGCAAGGTGCTGATATACAGTAAGAATAACAGTGATAACACGAACTCAGAACTTTCTGAACTGATTTTACGAACATTTTCCACGTCGACATGTCGACATTGAGTGTAAATGGGGTTACTGACTGTCTAACAAAAAAATACGCCTGTAAGTCACCTTCGTTACTTAAAAACACGTCCGATTTGATGTGTCACTCTTGCTAGCCCTTCACTGCCCTTGACAAACGTGTGTGAAGCCTATCATAAAGCTGTAATTGGAAAGTTACTCCATAAAGCAGTTGGGGCACTGGCTGCCCATGGTACTGACAGGAAGCTGTGTACCGTAATTATCGTATTTAGTTTTTTGTTCTTTTGTTGCTAGTGTCCCTAATGGGTTTATAATAAGATGTTTATTAGTTAGTGAGAGTCGATAGTTATGTGCTAATTCGTCTGTTTTTTCATTGTATAGTGTAGTGATTTGGATTTTTAATTGTGTTTAAAAATATTCGAATATGTGATATTGTTACGAATAAAACAGTATATTTTATAACTCTAATTTATTTCAGGATGACCCAATAAATGAATACACACACACACACACACACACACACACACACACACAATTCTATTCAACCATAAATGACCACAATCACTAATTTCTGCCTATTTACAAGTCTTTGTCCTCTTCACACAGCAGGTTGTCCAGCTCGTTGGTATTACCTGAGACAGCTATAATCCATATTGACAGGTATGCCATAAGATGGGGCATCTACATAAATGGAAGACCGCACTACGCAGAACCATGCCCAGCCTACATGGAAAATGACTTCACACCGAACCCGGGAGCCCAGCCACCCCAACAAATCCAACCTCCATCACCACGGCCACCACCTCCATACACCCCTCCACGTCATCCGTTGACCTATCCGCACACCACTACAACTACCACTATCACCACCACCATTGCTACCTCTCCCCTCCACCCCACCACTCCCATAACTTCCACAGTGATGACACACTCCTCACCCATAATGATGTCCCCTCAACCCACCAAGCAGCCTGATCCAGTAACCTACAGCCCGAAGAAGAAGAAGCCACCAACGTCACCATGGAAACTAGAAGAGAAACACCACCACCAGCTCCCGAGTCCAACGAAGCAACTCCGCCGACACCACCACCAGCGTCTCAGTCCATCGCCAGTTGCGTTATTAGAGGAATCAATCCAGCCATCCCCCAGGAAATCATCACACAGGAACTTCAGCGATCGGGACTCAACCTGAAGAAAGCAGCCAGGATCCACAACACGGCCGGGCCCACCTACATGGTGCGGCTCCTTCTCCATCAACCCGAAGATGCACAAAGACTAATACAGCAAGGGATCCAGCTCTTTGGAAAACAACACCGGGTGGAACCCTCTCGCTCTAACCCTCAACCACCCACCCGCCCTAACACCAACCCACCCCGGAACCAACCCCGCCTCCCCCACCATCGCAGCCCACCTACTAACTCTAAACTTCTCGTCCTACTACTCACCTCCCTCGTCAACATCACCTCCTTCTACCAACAAACGATTCACCTTCTCCTAACCAACAACACCACTCTTAATTAAAATCTGTGTAACTTGTAAACTTGTAAATCTGTACTGTAATCACCCAAAATATGTAAACCATTGTAACTAATGTAATAAGAACCAATAAAAAGCAGGAGAGCAGATTCTACACCCTTAGCCAAGAGGCCAATCCCCCACATCACTAAATTAAAAAGCACCCCCCTCTCTCATCTAACCTATCAAATCCCCAACCCCGCTGAATCTCCTGGCCAGAGAGAAGGCGTTACCTTCTAGGTGGCCCGCCCCTCCCCTTGGTCGCCTTGCATTCACTCTTGCTCGCAAGTCCAGTCACCCCACACTTCTGCTACAGGAGGAAAGGTATGAACATGGGAAGCCGATTCCCACATCATACGATGACTGTTCCTTTGTTCTCCTTCAGAAAAAGTTCAAACTAAGGAGCAACAGTACAAACCAGCAGGACAATACTCCTCTCAACAACGACCATTAACACTGTTCCAATTACACTCACAATAATTGCTCCACGCGCTGACTCTACGACAGCCCACAGTCCACGTTACACACACAATACTCCAAGACTGTACCCAGCCTATAATCCGCTCCATATTCGACGATATTCTGACTCTAATGGGGCAGAGACGACCAGCATTTCTACCATCAAGTTCCAATCGTTTACTCTACGTTTGTAAACGTACAGTACTCCAGTCAGTACTCCAAGACAGTACACACGCAGTACTCTGTATTCAGTACTCCAACACGACACACGACACTCTGACATAACAACTACTCCTCGTTCTGGCGGGATACTGGTGAGAGCCAGCACTGGTGTCGCCCCAGTCCAACGACTGAACTTCCAACACTGGTTTCAGTACTACCTCACTGTTCGCGTCTAGTCTCTTGATAACCTGGTGATAAGGTACTGGAATATTCGGGACTCGTCTAGAGACAGAACATTTCCATTGCACCTCCCAGAAAGCGCACGGGGAAATCGGACGAAGAGAACAATACAGGGAGAGGCCGACGTGCCCTCCAGGATGGCTGGGATAGCCCCACTCTGACCAACTAATCCCTTCTAGAAAGTGTCGGAGGGAGCTACTGGAGGGCCGGCACGTAAGAATATTGCTGTGTGCCGTTTTGTACTTCGAACAGAAAGAAACGCAAACGGACGCAATCATTTCACGACTTTCCTGTAGACAGGACAAAACTAAAGAGTGGTTCAAAACGATTTCTTGCGATAACTTTGTCCCAAACAGTGATTCTGATTCTCCTCTTGGGTGTAGCTTTCATTTCAAAGGAGATGGATATTCATTTAAAGGCATAAGTAGGAGAGTAAGATTTGGTTCTGTACTATCAATGGTCCCTGTCAATCCTATTTATAAAGTGAGTAATACCAAGAGTCCCCGACGAAAAATTACAGAAACCGCACCACACTCACGCAAGAAATGCAAAAGAGTTGAAGGTGCTTAGGATTTTCAAAATCTCAAGTTATGGTGTTCAACATCCAATAAAGGTAGTACACACAATTTTGAATCTAAAATTGATATAGGGGTAAGCCATGTTTAGTGAATAATCTTTAAGTGGAGTCATATTTGCCACGTGAGAGGCAGAAAACTCATTGTTACCCAAGATAACATGAACATTTAAACACACACAGGTAGAAAACCAATACTGTTAGACAGTAAGGCCAACGTATGAAACTAAATGGAAACATAGAAATGCCATTTACATCTTTAGCACAGCTTCGTACCCGGTAATTGCTTCACTTAGAGATCAAAAATCTGGCTTCTAATAGTCCGCAGCTTTGAGAGCACATCTTGACGACCAGAACTATTTCGTTCGTTAATTGCCCTCATGAAGATTGAATCGAAACGTTGAAGTCTTTTTCATTTCTTTATGTCATTTGCTTTACATCGCACCGACACTGATAGGCCCTATGGCGAGGATGGGATAGGAAAGGCCTAGGAGTGGGGAAAAAGCGATTGTGGCCTTAACTAAGTTACACCCCCAGCATTTGCTTGGTGTAAAAATGGGAAACGACGCAAAACCATCTTGGGGGGTGCCGACAGTAGGGTTCGAACCCTCTATCTTCCTGATGCAAGCTGACAGCTGCGCGCCCCTAACCACACGGTCAGCTCACCCGGTCCTTTTCCTTCATATTTCGAATAATTACTTCCATACAGTGTAGCCCTAAAGAGAATATGAGTATAATTTTCCCATACGCGCTCTTTCTTGTTTCTTGTTTTCTTGCACCGAGTGACTTTGCTGAAGCTAGGCAGTTCATTATCGATAGTTTTGTTAGATACAGGCCTGGATATTTATGAACTATAAGCTCCAATATTCAAATTATCGCCCGAGTTCCCAGCCTTGTTGCTACATCTTTTCCTTGTCTCACCCTCACCACACCAACTTGTTTGATTTTAGAACAAACTAATTCTGCTCCAGCCCGAAACTGATTTCGCAAGGGTCTTTTAGAATCCCATTCGGTTCATATTCATCACTATCACCGTCACTACTGAAGGCATTCTCAGGAGGTTCTGTAAATCCTACGGCTCCCACGATGCCATCTGTATCTTCCACAATACTAATGATCTTCTCCATGTTCAACTACAACGAGGATATGAGATTAAGTGGAACCATTATTATAGAGGTTCCGGACATGCCCACTGTCTACATATATCGACGGGGAAGTTTTCCCGCTATTTTAGGCCTCTTAAGACTTTGCACTACAACTAATATAAAACGGGATAAACTAAAGAATGAGCTGAAAAATAACATTTACGTTTTATATGACCACCGACAGAAGTGAAATATAACTTACCGGGAAGGAAGCGTCATTGTGATAGCGTCACAGGTCACAATATTTCATTTGAAGGTGCTCAAATACGTTAGCCCCGTGTTGTTCTCTTCCAATTTGCTTTAACCTTTTCACTCCCAAGTTTTTTTCAGCCTTATGCATGCCCCATACCAGATTTTCCTGGACGTTTCGAGAGTGGTTGTAATATTCCATGAATACTTTGTATTTACACATCTACTGAAAAGTCATGGAACGACAATATTAGCAATAGTTTTCTCCTAACACTTTTCCCAAAACTTGAAAGAACTTGGCGTGATAAATGTCGACAGCTCGTTTCACTGAAACTTATCTCCACTATATTCATAAAATTCAGACTCATCATCATTTCTAAAATATAATATTTCGTTATGCTTTCTTTACACTCCTGTGCACCCATCTCAGAACACAGTTGTGAAAGAAAATACACAAGGCACATAATTATCGTCAAAAAATGGTAAGGCGATTTATGAATCGTCCGTCGTCTGAATAAAGTATGTCAACAGCGTTGGACTGAATTCGGAAGTGAACAAGAGCGCATTGCTTTAAATCCGAATTAATTCGTGTTTGGGAGAGCGGGAGAAATGTTGACATACGAGTTAACTCGGGCATGGGATGGAAAAAGTTAACCACTTCATTGAAGTCCTACATCTTTCCTTTAAAGACTAATAGCACCAATATCGATTCAGTAGAAAAACATGTGTTTAACGTACCGTAATTATTTAAAGCGGAGAGTTTATGACATTGCTGATGGAAAATGTGACAATACTTACGGAAATCATGTGTTCTTCCTCTTATTATATTGATATATATGTTTCCTTGCGTTATCCAAGTTCCTCTCTTTGGACTTGAATAGGTGATTATTCACACGTCTCATGAGGTAGAATGCACCGTTTTACTAAGGAATGACTCAGACCTCTGTTATTCTGATGAACGATTTGTATTATGTTTCTGTGCCATTCAGAGCGTTCGAGACCTTGTTCGAATCATTGATGTCACGTTTGCTTTGCTGGCTGTGAGCACACAAATTTGGGTTGATAGATCACGGTGCAGTGTGTAAGAACTTATTTAATATTCCGTAGTTGTGCTTACTGTTTGTTGGGTGACATTAGTAAATGTTTAGCATACAAGAATGTTAAAAGTTACCGATGAAAGGAAAGAGAAATCGAAACAAATAGTTTTATTCCTAATGTTGTTAGTTCGTAGCAGCTTTTATGGATCAAGGAAAATATAAGGGCATCAAAGAAATCGTGGAAAATAATATTCCATTAGTTGGACATCATAACGTGACCTCGGTACAGATGGTTACAAAAAGGAGACAATAATAATAATAATAATAATAATAATAATAATAATAATAATAATAATAATAATAATAATAATTGTTACGGATATATCCGTGGTAGTCAGAGGTGAAAGAAGGTGCGGGCTGGAATGGGTCCAACTACAAGTCTTAAAGATAAATTTAAAATTTAAATAAAGGTTATATTTTCAACAGATAACAATGGTTAACAATTCTCACTAGGTGAAATAACAAAGAACAATCAGGTAAAATGCAACTTTACAAATTCTGGCCTACGAGCCCCAAAGTCTGAGCTCTCAGCTCACAACCACAAATACCAAAGGGCAGAGAACCCTTAATTACATGGATCGTTTGCTCCCACCACGTAATGTCAAGCCTCCTAGAGGCCCCTCTTAAAATACCAGAAAGAGCTGACCCACTCTCAATAGTTCAAGCCTATCAGAAGGCCATAAACAAACTTTACACTTGCCCTTAAGGCATACTTATAAATACAATATATACAATCAGCCATTTCAATCATTAAAATGATGTGGCCTCTTTAAGTCGTGGGTATAGGTAGGCCTTCAACAGTCTTCTCCAAGTAGAACGGTCTTGGGCAGATCTCATCCAAGTGGTACCAGCGATCTTCTTGATATCTTTGTCCCATCTGTCCGGTGGTCTTCCTCTAGGCCTTCGATGTTCTCTCGGACTCCACTCCAGCACTAGTTTTGTCCATCTATCATCATTTCTTCGTGCAACATGGCCAGCCCACTGCCATTTTAAGGAGCGTACTCTCTCTAAGATGTCTTTAACCTTTGTAACAGACCGGATGTCATCAGCTCTTTTCCTATCTTTCTTTGTATAGCCTAGCATTGACCTTTCCATGGCTCTCTGCGCGGTCCGAAGTTTCCCTTTTGTGAATTCGTTCAGAGTCCAAGTCTCACAGCCATAAGTCAGCACAGGAAGGATGCATTGGTCAAATACTGTTTTCTTCAGATTTGCTGGCATTTTTGATCTTAATACTGAAGAATTCCTTCCAAATGCTTGCCATCCGAGCTTGATGCGCCTATAGATTTCTGGTCTTATATCACCTGTCATATTTATAATCTGGCCAAGGTAGATGTAATCACTGACCTCTTCTAATGGCATGTTCTTAATATTCACATTTCCAGCTTGAACCCATTCGTTGGACATAACTTTTGTTTTGGAAAGGTTTATGCTTAGGCCAATCAACTGACATTCTAATGCAAGATCTGTAATTAAGGTCTGGAGCTCTTCGAAGTCGTTTGCCAGTAAAGCAATATCATCTGCAAATCTCAAGTTATTTAGCCTTTTCCCATTAATTCTAATTCCCTTTTCTTCCCAGCTCAGCTTAGACATAGCCATCTCTAGGACCGCTGAGAATAGTTTCGGGGAGATGGGATCACCTTGTTTGACACCTCTGTTGATGGGGAATTCTGGGGTTGATTTACCGATATTAACGAAAGCTGAAGAAGTCTCATAGATATTGTTGAGCACTTGGATGTAAGCTGCTTCCACTCCTTGCTCATGTAAAGCTTGCATGACAGCTGTATGGCTGACAGAGTCAAATGCCTTTTCAAAATCAACAAAGGCAATGCAGAGAGGCAAATGATATTCATTTGCTCTGCTTATCACTTCTCTTACAGTCAGTATGTGGTCTATTGTGCTAAAATTACTACGGAAACCTGCTTGTTCAATCGGTTGGGCTGAGTCAAGGATGAAACTGATTCGATTTAACAAGATCTTTGTAAAAAGTTTATACAAAATAGAGAGCAAGCTGATAGGACGATAATTTTTGATACTGTGAATATTTCCTTTCTTATGTATCAGTATGATCTTTGCTTTGTTCCATGATGATGGAATTGTAGCCGAGTGTACACAGGAAGTGAATATTTTTGCCAAGTGATTTATTGTCTCCTCCCCTGTGAGTTTCAGGATGTCCACACAAAGCTCATCATCACCCGGCGCAGTTCCCTTTTTCATACTATCTAAAGCACACTTGACTTCCGAAGGGAGAATATCTGGAACATTAGATATATCATTTAGTTTAGGTCCATTCAGGGCTTCCTTTGGTTTGCTATACAGATTGCAATAAAAGTCTCTGATGAATTTCAAAACTTCCTCCTTTTCAGTAATTCGACCATCATTTCCATCTAGAGCAATTAGCTGCTTTTTACCGATTATGAGTTTTCGTTTGGCTGTCTTGAAACTCGTCTTGCTCTCTAAGCTTGTTCTTAAAGTGTCTTCCCTGAATTTCTGTAAGTCAGTTTTCATTTCTCTTCGTACTGCCTTACATATTTCAGAATATTCTATCATGTCACGATCAGTCTGAATTTTCTTTTCTCTCCTTCGCTTTAGCAGGGTTTTAGTTTTGTCACTGAATTTCTTTGGTTGGTCACTTTCCTTACATATGCCCCCGATTTCTTGAGCACACGAAACAATCATTTCTGCTAGATCTTCAGCCTTAGTTACATGGTACTTACTTTGAAGAGCTGCCCGGAATGATTCCGAATTGTTTTCTAGGTTTTTGAGATTGATTCTGTTGCTCTTCCTTCTTATGAGTTTGTTCCTTTCATATCTTACATTAAGTTCAACTCTTGCTCTCACAAGACGGTGATCACTCCCAGTGCTGAATCGGTTTAACACTGATACGTCTTTTACAATATGCGGTCTATTCGACAGAATAAAGTCAATCTCATTTTTTACACTGAAGTTAGGGCTCCTCCACGTCCATTTTCGTTCAGGATGTTTCTTAAAGAATGTATTCATGATGGACATATTGGTGTATTCAGCAAACTGGACTAATCTCTCACCTCTATCATTTCGGTCATCAATTCCATATTTACCCACCACAGTGTCACCTTGTTTCTTGGTACCGACTTTTGCATTAAAGTCTCCAATAACCATCTGGAAGTGGCAATCACTTCCCTTTTTGCAGGTGTTATCAAGGCTTTCATAAAAGGACTCAATTTCTTCGTCTGGATGGCTAGAAGTGGGAGCATACACCTGAACGATCTGCAATTTGTATTTATTCGACAACTTAAGGACCATTCGAGCTACTCTGCTGGAAGATCCTTCTAAAATTGATACTCTATCAGCAATGTTCTTGTTAATTAAAAAGCCAACTCCATTGAATTTCCCTTCCGGATCACCACAAAAATAGAACAAGTTGCCAAATAAACAGGGGTAACTAGTACCCAACCTACAGGGCCTTCGCATGAAGAGAAAAGAAGAAAAAAACAACATCAGGTTAAGTTACTGGCCCAAAGTACAGAAAGGACTGGAGGCGTGAACTTGCACTCCTAAATACACATGATAAAACCCTAAGTGGCGCTAGGCCGATACACAGGGGCTAATCCCAAGCTAGGGAGGTGACTCGTATGAGAAACTTTAATACATTAAGGAAGAGAAGAAACGGTCACGAAAACGTAGTCACCTCAATTTCAAATGAAGGGGAGCTCGAGAGGGTAAAGCACTCTCTATCCCCGAACTAAAGTTCAAGAAAACTGAAGTTTAGCAGAAAAAGGGTTTACATGTTCAATAGTTTACATATTAAAGGTTTTGAACCTTCCCCGAGAGTTAAACTGCTGAGCTAGCAAGAAATAAAGATGTTAAGAGGCCATTACCTTGATGAAGAGCTGCTGCCTGAAGAACGGGGCGCTTCCCGCCCCCTGCTACATATCCACACTCTAAGGTAGATGTTACTGAAGTGGCCAGGAGACCAGAAAATCAGCAGTTTTTATACCCTCGTGGAAAATTCGAGACCTTTCAAGAATGAGTAGACACCCCCTCAATTTTATTGGATAGCTTAGAGCTACTTATCCATATCGAAGAAGACATACATGATTGGCTGAGAATTAATTAAATAAATTCGGGATTGGCTAAGTTCAAACCTGGCGGAAGGAAGGATTAATATTGCCAACCCAAAAATAAAAGAACAAAAATTTAGTAAAGACAACAACTTTTGAATACAAAATTTCTTCACGAAGGTTCAATACTTTGCACCAGAGTGCATGATCATAGTTTTTTGTAGAGACATCTGTTAGAGAACGTCCACACTTCTTGATCAATTACAAACAAAAACACATCAAAATTCACACAGAGCCATCTTCGGAGAAACTGTTGAGTTAATATAGTTTTTTTTAGCTCAGGCTTTCTCCTGTAGAGGAGTTTCAATTGGCGCAATATTTGAACTAGCGGCGTGGAGGTGTACCGCCCGGTACAGACCTCCCCCCCCCCCCAAAAGTCCTTCTAAGGGGTGACACAGAAGAGAAATAATAAAAAATTTTGTTTGTTTGTTTTTTCAAAACAAGGACCAAGTTGTTGCAGATAGGATGAAGAAAAATTTAGCAGAGAAAATAACAATTTTTCAGTAGTTTTGATATTGATGGGTGGGACTAGTTTAAATCCATTTTTAGAATTTATTTCTTGTTGTAGAATTTGCGAAACCAAAACATTAATTCATGGAAGTAAAATTTTTCTGAGTCCACCAAAGGTTGATTGGAGCAAAAATGTAGTAATTGCGGATGTGGAATGTCCATGTAGCTTAAGAAGTACATAAGCTGTCGATTAATTTTGACTGTAAGAACTGTCCCGCTGCTTGTATCCAGTGAAGGCCGCTCGGACCCCTCAAGTACCCTGACATACACCTCTCGCGCTACTATGAGAGGGGTAGTCGTGGTGAAGCACGCCGCAGGCGCGACGATTGTTTACAGTCCTCGAGCAGTTTGCAGGTGGTGTGCCGCACATAAGCCTTGGCCAGAAGGAGGACTCCGGCTCGCCGTACACTGGTTGACCTCACTGGAGTGGAGTGGGCCCGTACCCCACCTCAGTGGCGGTACGGCGCCGCACGGCTGCGGGGGCACTGAAACATTAAGGTCTCGGCGGCAGAATTTTGTTGGAATATAATGTTTTAGGGTACTGTCTTGGATTTGAGGCTGAGGGGCCAGCGGCGTGGAAACTTTTATTTCATTACTTTTATTTTAATGCCACTGGTGTGGTTTAGCAGGAGACGGGAGCTTGGTAATGGCCATACGGAGAGGACAGCAGAGTAACCTCAGAGAAGGTTTCACAATATTTATAAAGAGTACATAAAAAAAGAAATGTAAAACTATAAGGGGCAGAAGGCCTAAGATTTAGAGAAAAATATAACCTTTGGGGTTCTTACAAGATGTAAAAGGTCCAATGAGCAAGTAATTTACACAGGCTTCACCTGAGACAGGTGAACCCTAAAGATTCTCTCGGTGGCTGGATTGATCACTAACAATGTGACCGGCGTAAGAAAATCTAAAATAATGCACGGCCCATGAAATCTGGGGGCAAGTTTGCCCATGGGAACAAAATTCTTGACCATAACTTGGTCTCCTACATTTAAATTGGTGGGCCTCCGTCCACGATCATATCTTTCCCTAACCTTTTCGTGAGACACTTTAAGATTGGCCTTAGCCTTCTTCCAAAGATCTTTAATATTATCTGGATCTATTGTCTCAGGGAGAATATCACTAAGGGACCAAAGGTTAGAGAGCGGCGTGTTGGGTACAAACTTAAACATCGAAGAAGCTGGAGTAAACTTATGGGATTCATGAACCGCCGAATTCAAAGCGAAAGCTAACCAATGCAGGGACGTGTCCCACCTGGAATGATCATCATGATGATAGGCAATAAGAGCCGACCTCAGATTACGATTGACCCGTTCAGCCAAAGATGGTTGCGGATAGTATGCAGAAGTAGTCACATGTGAGATGGATAGGTCAAAACAGAATTTACGAAAGAGATTGGAAGTGAAGGCTTTAGCATTATCCGAAACAATATATTGACACGGACCGAAAGAAGCAAAGATAGAATTTAAACACGAAATGGTGGACTGAGCAGTAGCCAGCTTAGTAGGAAATAACCATGAGAATCTAGTGAAGCCATCTATACACACAAGGATGAACTTGTTGGCATTCCCCTTTGACTGGGGGAAGGGTCCTACGTAGTCGATGTAAAGACGTTCCATGGGGCGCGACGCTTGATGAGAAGACAAAAGCCCTTGCTTAGTGGACATGGTGGGTTTACTAAGCCAACAAGATTTACAAGCTTTTACTAATTCACGGATTTCTCCGTCCATACCCTTCCAAATGAACATTTCACGGATCTTTTCACGGGTTTTGAAGGTTCCTAAATGCCCCCTAGTGGGGTCTCATGGCAATACTTGAAGATCATAGGTACGAGAACAGCTGGAACCACAACTTTCATCTTCTTATCATGCATCGACAGGCAACATAAAACACCATTCCGCAACACATAAGGGACGACATGTTCCCCAGAAGAAAGGGTTTCCATGATAGGGGCCAGCGTCGGATCTTCACGTTGATATTTTTCGATATCCCTAAACAACATGGGAGCATCAGTTAGATTAGCATACACCCCATAAGGTATGGACTCGGGAAGTGAAGAGCAGTCTTCCAGAGCAGAGGTATCTACATCATTAGAAAACATACGGCTAAGTCCGTCTGCCACAACATTTTCGGTACCTCTAATATGCCTAACGTCAAACTGGAAGACAGAAATTCGGATGGCCCACCTGGCTATACGACCAGAACGACGCGGCCTAGCTAGGACCCAGCTTAAGGCTTGGTTATCTGTTTCCAAGTCGAATTTGACATATTCCAGATAGAGGCGGGACTTTTCTAGAGCAAATAAGACTGCTAAACCTTAAAGTTCATAGATGGAATACTTGGATTCTTGGGCCGATAATGTCCTAGAAGCATAGGCGATGGGTCGCCTCCCTAGTTCAGTCTCTTGAAGAAGGACTCCAGCTACCGCCGACGACGACGCGTCGGTTTGGACGATGAATTTCTTAGAGAAATCAGCCATAGCGAGGACAGGTGCATTACAGAGGGCTAATTTGAGGTCTTCGAAAGCGGCTTGTTGAGAAGGCCCCCACTCAAATTTGCTGCCTTTCCTACGAAGAAGGTTCAAGGGCGCCGCTCTATTACCAAAGTTATTAATAAATTTCCTAAAGAAGTTCACCATGCCTATGAACCTTGCAATACCCTTGACGTCCTTAGGAGGTTTAAAATCACGGATGGCCTGAGTTCTAGAATGATCCACTGCGACACCATCGGGCGACACAATATGCCCTAGAAATGACATAGAAGACTTAGCGAATGCAACTTTGGACAACTTCACTGTCAACCCTGCCTTACGAAGGCGACTCAGGACATCTTTCAGATGATCTAGATGTTCTTCAAAGGACTCAGAAAATACGACGACATCATCAAGATGATGGTATAGATACTCAAATTTGATTTCGGAGAAGACCCTGTCTAGCAGTCTCGTAAGCACGGCTGCTCCCGTGGGGAGCCCGAAAGGCACGCGGTTGTATTCGTACAAGTTCCAATCTGTGGCAAAAGCTGTCAGGTGTTTAGATTCCTCTGCTAGCGGTATCTGATTATAAGCCTGATTAAGATCTAAGATAGTAAAGAACTTAGCTTTACGGAACCATGAAAAACAAGAGTGAAGGTCTGGAAGGGGCACAGATTGTAACACCACCTTCCGACTGAGAGCTCTATAATCAATCACAGGCCTGAAACTACCTTGGGGTTTCGGGACTAAAGAAATAGGCGAAGAATATGCCGACTTAGAGGGGTGAATAACACCATCTTTCAACATCTGATCTATGGTTTCCTTCAGAGCCTTCATTTTAGGTGGAGACAGCCTATAAGGTGGAAACCGGACTGGAATCGAATCCGTAACCTCAATCTTGTATTCAATGAGGTCAGTAACACCAAGAGTATCAGAGAAAACATCTGAAAACGACTGACACAACTGGCGAATACTATCAGCCTGCTCCTCAGGTAGATGTCTAAGGTCTAACAACATCTCATCCTGGGTAGGCGCAATAGATGAACATGACACAGAACTACATTTTAATAAAGGGATTTTTAATTTACTAGCAAATTTGAAAGTGCACGACTTGCTCTGAAGGTCGAGCACTAGACTAGTGTGAGACTGAAGGCCGCTCCCAATATAATGGGGCAAGACAAGTGCTTAGCCACGAACAGTTTTACTTTCCAAGTGAATTTCAAATTGCGGATTTTGGCATACAGAGAACCTAAAATTTCTAATGGAGATGAGTTAGCCGAAACATATTGAACCGAAGACGAACAAAAATCAGGAAGTTTACATACAGATTTCAATTTGGAATACCACTCGGCCGAAATAATGGAACACACACTGCCAGAATCTAATAGAGCTGTTACAGGTTCATTATTCAATTCAATTTTGAGAAATGGAACAGGTGCGGGTGAATCCGCCGCAATCCTAAGGCATTCTTTGGGACATTCAAATGGTAATTTAGAAGAGTTCTGACTTTTCCCTGAATTTTCGTCAGGTTTACCCGGGGCTGAGCCTTGTGAAGAGGAAGTCACGGACTCAGCCGATGCCACTAGTAACTTTTTATTATTATTGGTGGAAGTTACACCCGAAGTTGAGCAGGAGGGAGTGCTATTAGAATTCGGTCAATTCTTGGCAATATGGGAAAAGGCGCCGCATTTTAAACAGCCTTGAGATGACCATGCTCCCTTGTTTGTCCCATTGGATTTAATCAAGGGGCACTTGTTTCGAAGATGGTCGGGTTACCCACAAGCATAACATTTGCGGGGTGTCACGGTTCGGCGAGACGGAGGCCGAAAGTTACTTGAAGACGGAGGGGCTCCCTCGCAACACGTAATGTGTCAGCATACCTAACACCTTCGGCTAACACAGCCATAGCCTCTAGCTCGGCAAAAGTTTGAGGGAGCGACGCAAAACACAAGTTTGACCTGTAGGATGGTGAAATTCCTTCCACAATGGCTTGAACGATTTGATCTTCGGGAAAATGAAGGGCCAATACCCTAGTATAGAATTTGATGACTTGTATGAAGTCTGCCAGGTTTTCATCAAGTCGCTGTACTCTCGAGCCGGAATAAAATTAGCTAACAGATGGGCGTGGAAGTGTTCTATGGATGACTGTTCAGCAATTGCCCTAACTATCTTGTCTGATAAAACGCCACCTCCTTCAACCAATCGACGGGAAATTGTTCTGGTCGATATTGGAACAGCCGGGGTGTCTTGCACATGCTGAAGAATGGCGGTTGACGTGGCGTGCGGGGCTGCCACCGCTTGGCGGCGGATGCGCCGATCCTCGCATGCTGACGTCACTCGGGCTGCGCCTGGACCCCTCGCACGTGCCACATGTCCCTGCGCCAACCATCTTCGCCACAGGCGCTGCACCGTGGACACATCCCTATGGGTATCGGCTGCGATTTGACGAAGCGACCAACCTGCCCTTCTCAGCCCGATCACCATACCCCTCGTAAAGTCGTCTGTCTGCTGGAAATGCCTCCGTTGACGGCGGCCTGGCATTCTGAGCTATACACGTGTCCTGTGGCACACGACAAGACGTTCTACAATGACTGTCGGCTGAGAAATCACGGTACGAAGTGGGCCATTCGCCAACGCCGTGTCCCATTTATCGTTCGCTACGTGCGCAGCACAGCGGCGCATTTCACATCATGAGCATACCTCATTGACGTCAGTCTACCCTGCAATTGGCATAAAGTTCTGACCACTCCTTCTTGGTGTTGCATTTGCTCTGTCAGTCAGTGTATTAGCAGTTGTCGTGGAGAGAGCGTCAATCTCTTTCTCCCCCAAAGTGGGGATGGAAATAATATAATCCAGGGATCCTTAAGCTTGTTGGTATCTACTGCAACCGTGCCTCCAAATTGCACATTTCTGATTGTTAATTCATAGATCAATTCCTCCTTGCGCAAATATCCGGGATGGAGGACGCCGCGAGGGCCGGGCATGATGACAGAACTTTACAAATTTTGGAAAAATTGAAAAATGCCAGCGACTGAGAAAATTGTTAGAGTTCAAAACAAAGGAAGTTTTAGCCGTCAAAAGAGGCTAAATTGAGAACCATTCAACCACGCTCTGCTACCACTTGTTACGGAGATATCCGTGGTAGTCAGAGGTGAAAGAAGGTGCGGGCTAGAATGGGTCTAACTACAAGTCTTAAAGATGAATTTAAAATTTAAATAAAGGTTATATTTTCAACAGATAACAATGGTTAACAATTCTCACTAGGTGAAATAACAAAGAACAATCAGGTACAATGCAACTTTACAAATTCTGGGCTACGAACCCCAAAGTCTGAGCTCTCAGCTCACAACCACAAATACCAAAGGGCAGAGAACCCTTAATTACATGGATCGTTTGCTCCCACCACGTAATGTCAAGCCTCCTAGAGGCCCCTCTTAAAATACCAGAAAGAGCTGACCCACTCTCAATAGTTCAAGCCTATCAGAAGGCCATAAACAAACTTTACACTTGCCCTTAAGGCATACTTATAAATAAACAGGGGTAACTAGTACCCAACCTACAGGGCCTTCGCATGAAGAGAAAAGAAGAAAAAAAGAACAACATCAGGTTAAGTTACTGGACCAAAGTACAGAAAGGACTGGAGGCGTGAACTTGCACTTCTAAATACACATGTTAAAACCCTAAGTGGCGCTAGGCCGATACACAGGGGCTAATCCCAAGCTAGGGAGGTGACTCGTATGAGAAACTTTAATACATTAAGGAAGAGAAGAAACGGTCACGAAAACGTAGTCACCTCAATTTCAAATGAAGGGGACCTCGAGAGGGTAAAGCACTCTCTATCCCCGAATTAAAGTTCAAGAAAACTGAAGTTTAGCAGAAAAAGGGTTTACATGTTTAATAGTTTACATATTAAAGGTTTTGAACCTTCCCCGAGAGTTAAACTGCTGAGCTAGCAAGAAATAAAGATGTTAAGAGGCCATTAACTTGATGAAGAGCTGCTGCCTGAAGAACGGGGCGCTTCCCGCCCCCTGCTAAATATCCACACTCTAAGATGTTTCTGAAGTGGCCAGGAGACCAGAAATTCAGCAGTTTTTATACCCTCGTGGAAAATTCGAGACCTTTCAAGAATGAGTAGACAACCCCTTCAATTTTATTGGATAGCTTAGAGCTACATATCCATATCGAAGAAGACATACATGATTGGCTGAGAATTAATTAAATAAATTCGGGATTGGCTAAGTTCAAACCTGGCGGAAGGAAGGATTAATATTGCCAACCCAAAAATAAAAGAACAAAAATTTAGTAAAGACAACAACTTTTGAATACAAAATGTCTTCAAGAAGGTTCATTCCTTTGCACCAGAGTGCATGATCTTAGTTTTTTGTAGAGACATCTGTTAGAGAACGTCCACACTTCTTGATCAAACAAAAACACATCAAAATTCACACAGAGCCATGTTCGGAGAAACTGTTGAGTTAATATAGTTTTTTTTAGTTCAGGCTTTCTCCTGTAGAGGTGTTTCAATTGGCGCATTATTTGAACTAGCGGCGTGGAGGTGTACCGCCCGGTAAACGTTAAGCATACAACAATGTTAAAAGTGACCGATGAAAGGAAGGAGAAGTCGAAACCAATAGTTTTATTCCTAATGTTGTTAGTTCGTAGCAGCTTTTATGGATCAAGGAAAATATAAGGCCATCAAAGATGTCGTGGGAAATAATCTTCCATTAGTTGGACATCATAAAGTCACCTCGGTACAGATGGTTACAAAAAGGAGATAATAATAATAATAATAATAATAATAATAATAATAATAATAATAATAATAATAATAATAATAATAACAATAATAATTTATTAATTATTATAAAGATTTTAAGAGACAGTTACCTGTTGGTATTTTGTTTTACTGCGCAAGAGTTTTTTAATTTTTCGGAAGACAACAACTCGGAGTTGTCACTTTTAAACACCCTCAAATGACTAACCGAATACGACATTAAGTAATTAAAGTCCAGTGTCCTATTTTGAAACAAGCTCTTAATCCTATTATTTAAACTGTTACCAAGTTTTTGTGGTAGTTATACGTGAAAGAAGGTGCGGGGTGGTGAACATTTCTCAAGCTACTAAAGTAAAATTAATTTAAAATTTAACAAGGTTATATTTTCTTTTGAAACAAAGAAATAACAAGCATGGCAGGTACAAAGTAGCAAGTCCCAAAAGGGTAGTTACAACATTTACAGGATTTGGGCTTCGAGCCCTGAAAACACAATTCTTGAGCAACTAGCCAAACTTTACGATATACACATTTCAACAACGGGGCAGAAGACCCCAATCAAACCCTGGAGCACTTGCTCCAAATTGCACAGTAAAGCCTCCTCGAGGCATACAACGCTCAGTTTTCAAAAGAGCCACTCGCTCTCAAATTTAAGCCTCTCCCAGGCCACACCAAACTCCACCTTCAAGTTGTCCTCAACGGACGTAAACACAGGGGTAAAATACCCAATCTACTGAGGTCTCTTAAACGAAAAGAAGGTTAATTAAATGACCTCTAAAATAACAATTGGAGAGGAGGCAAACTTGCACTCCTAATACACTTTGATTAAGACCTACTTGGCACTAGGCCGTTAATACAAGGGCTAATCCCATACTAAAGAGGTGACTTAAGAAGAGAACAATTGTTTTACGTTAACGAAGAATAGGTTGAGAAAACTAAGGTCACCTCACAACAATATGAGTGGGAGCTCGAGAGGGTTAGCACTCTCTATCCCAGTATGAAGCTTTAAAAGAGAATAGATGAAAAGAGTAGTTACATTTTAGGAAAAGGTTACATGGTTGAACGCTTCGAACCCGCCCCGAGAGTTAAACTGCTGAGCTAGCAAAGAAAGACGTTATTAATCGGCCATTACCTTGTTGTTGACCGCTGCCGAGGAAAGAGGCGCTTCCCGCCCCCTGCTATGTACTTTACACACTGAAAGATGGAACAGAAGTGGCGCAGAGACCCAAAAATCAGCAGTTTATATCCTCTCGCGGAAGGTTCTAGGCGTTAGGGGAATGAAAACACCCGCCCACAATTACTTTATTGGCTAGGGTACAGAAACATATCCAAGTTGGGGGAAGATACATCGGATTGGTCGGAAATTACTAAAAGAAATTCGGGATTGGATAAATCTAAAACAAGGGGAAAAAGAGGGGTATACAGCCAACTTAAACAATAACAGAAAGAAATTTAACAAGAAACAAACATTTGAAATAAAAATTTCTCCAACAAAATAGTTCTTTGACTCCGCACTAGGGTGCACTATTGTCGATCTTCAGTAGTGTCCTCTAGAAGAGAAAGTTCACACTTCTTACTTCAAGCGAAACAAAAACACATCAAAAATGACACAGTTCAAAAACTCAAAATTTTCTACGTGGTGACCTCTTCTGAGAAGGTAAAGAATTAATAGCGTAGATAAAGTTCAGACTTCCTCCAGCAGAGGAGTTTCAACAGGCGCACATTTTAAATTAGCGGTGTGAAGGTGTACCGCCCGGTACATAAACAATATAAAGGTCTCAATTATAATATATTTTGTGTTATTTGGGCAAGAGATGTGTTACAAATAAAATAGTAATGAGGTTGTGTCTGTACCTTGATTATTTTTACGAAATTTTCTTATGGTTATCCGGTTTTTTTTTTTGTTTTTTTTTTTACATGTTGCTTTACATCGCGCCACACAGATTGGTCTTATGAAGACGATGGGACACGGAAAGGCTAGGAGTGGGAAGGAAGCGGTCGTGGCCTTTGCTGAGGTACAGCCCCAGCATTTGCCTTGTATGAAGATGGGAAACCACGAAAAACCATCTTCAGGGCTGCCGACAGTTGAGGGTTATCCGTTTTAGGTATAATAATGACCATATACAGATTTTTAGCTTCGGTGTCTTTTTCTCTCTTTATTTCTGTTTTAACTCAAAAACTACTGGAAAAATTTAATATTTAGAATCCACCTATCCAAATGTAGGTTCAAGAACTCTGAATATACGGGGTTTATAGGAATACCAAAACAGCGACTTTATTTCCCCACAAGATGTCTAGGATCAACCTTAATGGAAATGTTCCAGGCTTACTGGAAATCTGTTTATCTTGCACACCTTTCGATTGGAGGATTAATAAGGGAAATATTGTCTTCATGATAGGTGAATTATATTTTGTAACTTTGTTAATAATTAGCTAATAATTAATATTACAATTAAGTCTCATAAAATATTAAATGTGAGAACACACAATACCATGCACTAGTTTTTTTGAGTGACTGTACATATTGACTAGGCTTATATAGCGTACAGGGAATTGCATGCGTCATGTTCACGGCATAATATTATTATTTTTATTCACGGACACATATACAGTGCATGATATATGTCGTTAATTGTGATGTAAATGAGATTTAAGATCACCCATCATTCTGTATCATAATAATAACATGGATAGTTTTATTTATTTGAGTAAGCTTGAATAGCGATTCTATTACCAGCTGTGAACACTCGTAACATCACTACTGTGGTATATAGTCCTTTTTGACTTTTCAAATACTGCATTGTAACTAACTGCAACTATTATAACGTATCCGGTAGCCTCTAATGCATGACACACTGAATTTCAAATCAACTTGTTCAGTATTTTATTGGGATAATTTTACGAATTCTTCCTCCACGATAATGAAAATAATCAATCAAATAACCAACTTGATAATATTCTAGGTATATTTATGAACTCATTGGAGCCAATCTGACCAGATTTCAGTTCTTACTTGTGATTTATACCAGAATACCTTCCTGATGATGGGATTGGATCCCCGGTCGTCGGAGTAGAAAAGCACAAGCTACACCACTGTACCATAAAACACCTTGTGAGCTAATCTGTGTCCATTGGCAAACACACATTGGTGTTAGAATATATATATTTTTTTAATGTTTTCCCGTGACCTGGCCCAACGGACCGCGCACCGTTACATGTCTCCTATTCCATTGTGTTCTATCTATCGCTGCCAATCGCCATCCGTATGTGCCTATCGACTGACTGTTGTGGGTCCTCATGGAGGTCTTTACTGCACCTCTTCCGTGGCCTACCTAGGGTCTACTTCCTGCGGGGATGAAATAATCCAGGAGCTTCCGTAGCCATCTGTGGTCTTCCATTCTAGCCGCATGTCCAGCCCACTGTGGTCGCTTGCTTCTGATGTTCCTGCTATGTTGGCATTTTGGTACAGTTCCTCTAGCTCACAATTGCGTCTAATCCTCCATTCACCCGTGTTTGCGTCGAACACCAATCCGAAAATCTTTCGCAATACTTTTCTCTCAAATACGGGGATTTATGAAAGTCTTGCGCTTTCGGATACTCCCAGTCTCAGAGCTGCATAGTATAACGGGCTGGATCGTGAACTGTTTCGAGAGATTTTTGGACCAGATCAATAGTGTTAGGCTGTAGAAAGATGGGTTTCTAGCATGGATCCTGGCGTTGATTTCAGCCTCGCATGACGAGTTCCGCGTGAAATGTGCTCCCGGGTATTTGACTGTGCGGATTCACCTGTAGGACCGATCTCCCACCCGCAGTCATTGTAGCTGTCGAGGAACTTGACCTTGCTCTCGAGCCACAACGAAGTAATCCGCATACATCTTATCTTCGTTTACGAGGAGTCTGAATCTGCTAACGGCCACCTCCAATGTTCTGGTTATTTGTATCAACTCTTCCCCTGAGCTGGTGAGTAAACAGATATCGTCTGCGTAGACTAAGTGCATCAGGTCCTTCCCTTCGACTTGGATCGCTCCGAAATTCTCTCAGAAAGACTCACGTATGAATTTCTAAAGGGAAAACTGAACAGTTTCAAAGGTCTCAGTCACTCTTTACCCATCTTAACCTTACCGGATGTACCAGGTCCATGAGTTTCTTAGCCATCCCGAACTCTCCTAGGACGTTGAACAGGCCCGCACGGGATATGTAGTGGTAAGCCTTCTTGAAATATGTAAATAGCACGTGAAGTTCTTTACCGTATTCTCTCAGTTTTACAGTGAGCTGTCGGAGAACGAAGGTGTGATTTATTATCGACCCCTCAGGCCGAAAACTTCCTTGATATTCACCTATTACTGATTCTGTGAAGGGTTTAATTCTATCTATGAGGTAGTTGGACAGGATGACTTATTTATTTATTTATTTATTTATTTATTTATTTATTTATTTATTTATTTATTTATTTATTTATTTATTTATTTATTTATTTA